>NW_003852399.1:8786745-8872312 GCF_000181295.1 Otolemur garnettii
AGCTTCTGCACAGCCAAGAACACAGTAAGTAAAGCAAGCAGACAGCCCTCAGAATGGGAGAAGATATTTGCAGGTTATGTCTCTGACAAAGGTTTAATAACCAGAATCCATAGAGAACTCCAACATATTAGCAAGAAGAGAATGAGTGATCCCAAATCAGGGTGGGCAAAGGACTTGAAGAGAAATTTCTCCAAAGAAGATCGGTGCATGGCCTACAGATTTATGAAAAAATGCTCACCATACTTCATCATCAGAGAAATGCAGATCAAAACTACTTTGAGATATCATCTAACTCCAGTAAGATTAGCCCATATCACAAAATCCCAAAACTAGAGATGCTGGTGTGGATGTGGAGAAAAGGGAACACTCCTACACTGCTAGTGGGAATGTAAACTAATACATTCCTTTTGGAAAGATGTCTGGAAACACTTAGAGAACTAAAAATAGACCTTCCATTTCTTCCTGCAATTCCTTTATTAGGTATATACCCAGCAGACCAAAAATCACATTACAACAAAGATTTGTATCAGAATATTTACTGCAGCCCAATTCATAATTGCCAGGTCATGGAAGAAGCCCAAGTGCCCATCGATCCACAAATGGATCAACAAACTGTGGTATATGTACACTATGGAATACTATGCAGCCATAAAGATGGAGAATTTACGTCCTTCATGCTCACATGGATGGAGCTGGTAAATGTTCTTCTTAGCAAAGTATCCCAGGAATGGAAGAAAAAGTATCCAATGTACACAGCCCTATTATGAAATTAATTTATAGCTTTCATATGAAATCTATAGCCTAATAACAGCCTAAGAATATGGGGAGGGGGAAAGGAGAAGGGTGGGAGAATGGGTGGAGGGAGGGTGATTGGAAGAATCACTTCTATGATTTATCTTACAAGGATACAAGTGAATCTTTCTAAGAGTAGAATATGAACATCTTAACACAATAACTAAGAAAATGACATGAAGGCTATGTTAACCAGTTTGATGAAAATATTTCAAATTGTATGTGAAAACACCACACTGCACCCCAGAATTCCATTAATGTACATAGTTATCATTTAATAAAAAAATGATTTAAATAATTAAAAAACATTACTTTCTTTTTTTATATTTTCTAATCCCTAAAGAGATAAAAGAGCAAAGAGAGGTATTTTCAAAAACACCACTGTTTCTATGATTAAAAATAGTGACAGCATTCACCACACGTAGAAAAATCTGCTTTGATGTGAGAAAAATATAGCAATGAGCCTTTGGGTTGTGACAGCTAACATGGAGTTGGGCAACACAGATACTAAGCTTGTCTACCTAATGAGTGAACAGGTGCTTTCCTCGGGTAGAAAGGTTCTTCTACTATTAATTTTTTTTTTTTTCTTCAGGGTTGAAAGCATGTGTGTTGTGGGAGGGGAGAGAGGAGTGAATAAGAGGCTATGAACTTGGTCTTAATGATCTCAAACTCAGGAGGAGAAAAAAGTGAAATTTGAGATGAGAATGCCTGGGACAATGACACCAGCAATGACTCCTCCTGAGGGACTCAGACACTGGAACTTTAGAAGACAGGACATATGGTTTGAGATTACAGTTTCCCTTTTCTGTCTTCTAAATCCCTTAAGCTAGCCTCAGAGTCACAAGAAATTCTGATACCCGTAGGAACTTTGTATAAGACATGCTGAAAGTTCCGTCCACACACGTAATAGGTCAGCACGCCCCACTAATAGACTGCTTACCTAGTTATAAGCCCTGTCTTCATCTGTCATCTATCTACTCTCTATCACTGCTTAATTTTCACAGAAAACAGAGTAGGCATCCTATTTTATCATGTAGAACTCATGCCCATGTATAACACATAACCACGTTTTTGGCTCAAACTTTCAGGAAAACAACCCTCAAGAAAGTGGCCAGTTCTCAGCCAGGAGGGACAAATCAGGGGAGGGTTAACATTCTCCTGGTAAGTGTGCATATCACACCAACCTCCCACAGACACCCACTATGTGAAGGCCGTCCCCTCCCTCTGTCAAGTGAGCCTTTCCCTTCTGGCCACAAAAGGGGCTGTGGCTGAGATGGCCACACACTTGGCCAGAGGGGAGGGAGTTTCTTTAGGCCACTGGCTACCCAGGTCCCTAGAGCTTATGAAAGGACTCCTAGTCCCCTCTGCAAGACCAGGCCTCAGGCCTTAAACCTTGCCCTACATGGCTGCAGCTTACCTTGCCAGCTCCATCACCGCCCCCTCCCCTGATCATGGCACTTGGCAGAAGCCACCCTGACCCACTCCCCTTGGATCCCAGATTCTCCCAGACTGCCACCCTGTGCACCCATCAGGCCAAGGCAACTGGGTGTGTTGGCTCCAGGAGGCCTGCTGGGCTCCTGAGCTATACTACCCATGTACAGTGTGCATCCTTTTTCTCTCAAAACTTTGGGCAAAAAAGTGTGTATTATGCATAGCAAAATACAGTAAATGCTTTCATTATGTCCACTTTTTAAATATAGAAGCTGAGGTTTAAAAAGATTACATGACATGGCTTAGATTTAAATCTGAATCTTTATTCTTCACCATGTTCAATGAGAGTGACACACCATCCCACACTGCCCTTGGTGTGAGGCCAGCAAATTGATAAAGAATATCTCAAGGAGAAAAACAAACTCAAAAAGAGTCCTGTGGGAGCTTTCCACAGGGCATGTCAGCCTGTGATTGCATGGATAGAGGTAAGTGGCAAGAAGGTGACAGTGGAGAAGCTGGCTGTAGAGTGCCCCTGACAAAAACTCCTTTTCCTAATTAATCTTCAGGATGTAATAAGTTATTCAGTGTGTAGGAGTTACCAAAGGATGGTTAGAGGAAAGCATTCTACCATTTCTCTCATTTATTTCTCTCAGTATCTTGGCTGACCTTGCCCAGAGAATCCCATACCATCTCTAGCTGGAAAGGGCACAGGCCCACGCTTTATGCCAATGATGTGGTCTTCATATATCCCAGCAGAGACCAAATGAATCAGGGGTGAAGGAAACAGAATCCTATTACTAGAGATAATTTTGGAAAAATTAGGATGCCTGCCAACTTTCAAGTTAACATCTGCTAACCTCTCATTTAGCTAATTTCTTTGCATATTTTCTGTTTGAGTTATTTTCTCACATTCTTAGCCTGTACAGACAGAAGCCCAAGTCCACTCCTAGTCCAGGAATTCTTCAATTCAAATATTACAATATTTTACAAAGATATGAAATGTGCTTATCCTGCTACCAGTGCCTTCTTCAGTTAAATATATGTATTAGAAAATGACTTCAGTCATCCTTATACGTAGCCTAGTGCCCTTTCTGTTCACCAGCTATGGAAATTTAAAAGCATGTGTGTACATCTTTGACATTCTCCCACTGACGAGTTCAGTCCATATCTTTTCTTCATGCTTTTAGGCGGGATTAAAACTGTACCCATTTTTGTAATATGGCAGAAATATCACATATAACTTTCAAGGCTGAGTCTTGAAGGTCATACACCCTCTTCCTTGCTCATAGAACACTCTCTCAGGGAGTCCTGAACTTCCATGTAAGCCGTCTGATTTTTCTGAAACCACCATTGAGGGAGAAGCCAAGGGTATATGTTCTAGTCAACAGTCTCACTGGAGTCCATTCTTTCTGCAGAACCTACCAAGACATGAGTATAGAAGCTTCCAACTGATCATAGGCTTCAGCCATAAAAGCCACCCCCTGCTATTTTAAGTCCTTACAGGTGAATCCCCAGATGCAGGCAGGGATATACCATCCTACTGTTGCTAATAAGATATTTGTCATTTTATGATACTTGGTTTGGGGGTGGTTTTCTCAGCATATAATCAGAACACCAATATTTTAATATGCTTTCAAGAATAAAATACAAATGGGTAGAATTATGCCACTGTTAACTTAGAGCCTTTGCATAGGAATACGTTTCACTAAAGAACATTATTTGTCATTTGTATTTCAACAGAGAAAAGATTGAAAGTTTTTTCCCTAGATCATTTGAGTCTTTACCAAAGGATAATTTTATTCACTAACAACAACTTAACCTCTTAAAATAATCATGTGGTCATCAGAATATTCAACTTAAAGTCTAAGAAATCTGATTAAAACAAGTTTAAATGTTACAGGGGATTCCTGTACGCCTAGGAAGAATACAAAGGTAGCAGAGAGAATCAAAGAGCTGTGGAGAACAGGGTCTGAATTCAGGAGCCCAGTTCAGCAGAACTGTATTGCTGTCAATATTTGATCTCTAATTATCTCCCCTTAGCTTTATTCAGATATCATTGAAAATGGTAACTAGTATGAAATTTCACAGCCTGTCCTGAAGCTATAGAAGCAGAAGGATTTTTTCCCCAAAAAATCATTTAACAATCCTTCAGAAAGGTCCTGAGTTGGGGCAGCACCTGTGGCTAAAAGGAGTAGGGTGCCAGCCTCATATACCAGAGGTAGCAGGTTCAAACCCGGCCTCAGCTAAAAACTACAAAAAAAAAAAAAGATCCTGAGTTGACTTGATTGGGTTACATGCCTACACTTTGGACCAATTATTGTGTTAGAATATGGTGATCTGATTAGTTCAGCCTGAGGGACACGGCATCCTTGTATTGGGGGCTAAATGAGATAAATGATTCATGTCTTTCATAGTCTCTCATGGGCCACACTGCAATGTGGAAAAAAATGCCTGAAGGAAAGGGGTATTTAACTGAAAGAAAGAAGATAGAAGAGGTGGAAGAAAACATCTTGATAGCCACTCTACCTCTTCTTCCATAAGAACATCGAAACTTTATACTTAGTATAAGATATTTAGTTCAGCAGCATATGGTATTAAGATTCCACGAAAAGTAACATTTTGGGAACTATACCATGCTTACCTTACATATGCCTTTAAATTAAGTAATTTAAAAATTCTTTAAATGAAGTAATTTACAGAGCAAGGTCAAGGTATTTATTTGAAAAAACTTAAGGCGTTATTAGAGAAGAAATTACAGAGGAAATTAAACTTCTTAAAATATGTATTTCAAAATTTCCCTCTTAAATTATATGCAGTATAAATTGGATTCTTATGTGATTTTACTCAAACAAAAGGAAGAACCTCCAAAGACAACCAACAAACCTTCCTTTGCGTATTATTCATAGAAGCATTTCATAGGCGTGCACATGTTTTTGTACAGACATATTTGTCCACATGCATTGGAAGTGCAGAGTACAAAATTCTTTCTTAGCTTGTGAAAATTAATTTCATATTATATGTATAATAGAAGGTGTCTAGATGGTAAAAAAAAAAAAAAAAAAAAAAGAGAGAGAGAGATTGTCATATTACTGGCAAAGTTCTGGACACTGAATTCAGAAAGACCTGGACCCAATACCTTGTCTCAGATACTGTACCTCTTTCAGTGAGTCTCGTTTTTTTGTTTAATGGGGGTCATAATAGAGCCATGACATGTTGGAGTAAATTACTAAGTCAATCAAGTCAAATAATCGATTGCTTATGTCAACATTTTGCTTAGAATAGAGCAGGAATCCTCAGTACGGCCCACGGGCCACATGCGGCCCACCTAGGACATTTATTGGGCCCGCTGGGTGTTTTTGCCACCACTGCCTGTCCTTCTTAGCAGCCGACTTGTCCCGGGGCCTGCAGTCTGGCCCTGCAGTGGTCTGAGGGACAGTGAACCGGCCCCCTGTTTAAAAAGTTTGAGGAACCCTGGAATAGAGCTTGGCTAAAAGAAGCAGGAACAAGTTAGAAACTAGATTTTCTCAGATCTGCTCATTGGTTAAATATGCTCAGCACTTGTCTTATAAAATGTTATTGGAATACAGACACCTTTGCTCATTTATATGTTATCTGTGGATGCTTTAGTGCTACAAGGGCAGAGGGGAGGAGTTGGGATCAAACTATGGCCTGCAAGACTAAAATGGTTACAGAAGAAAGTGTCATCCTTGCTCTAGTTCAGACTCCTTTAAAGAGGTTGAACTTTGAGTACTTATGACTACTATATCACTCCACCCCCTATTTCAGAAACCCTAGGGAGTTAGAATAGAAATTTGACCACTTTCTTTTTCAAGATAAACTCTTCATCAGCCCCTATGACTGGACTTTGATTGTTGCTTCACCATAGACCAGGCAGAAGTCCCCAGTCTCACTGCCTCTGTCCACCCGTCCTCACCACATGAACTAAATGCTATTCATAAGCTCTCTGCATCTTCCTTTCTTCTTCAAACTCTATTCTAGAGTGAATGGAAGGAAATACAAGTTTGGGTCAAAGAGCAGTTAACTCTGCAGTGGTCTTCCCTTTTCTACGGTCTCACTTTCTGCCATTTCAGTTCCTTGCAGTATGGTACAATAAAATATTTTGAAAGAGAGAGAAAAGGAGAGAGCACAGCCGCTTAACTTTTATTACAGCATATTGTTGTAACTGTTCCATTTTACTGTTAGTTATTGTCATTAATTGCTTATGATGCCTAAGTTGTAAATCAGACTTTATCATCAGCACACACATAAAAGAAGAAACAGTGTATGTGTGTAGAGTTCAGTACTGTTTGTGGTTTCAGGCGTCCACCAGGGTCTGGGAACACATCCCCCATAGGTAAGGGGGACTGTTGTACTGGGGCAGAAAGCTGCTAATAACGATAACCTTAGGAAATGAGCACTGAAATTGGGGTATTGGGAAATAATGATTCGAGCATATGAAGAATCTGCTAAAAGAAACAGAAGTGCAGACTAGCAGGGCAGCTATTCAAAAGGCGGTGTCCTCTTGTCTCTCTGCAACTGAAAGCAAAGGGATTTGCTGACTATTCCAATCACTGCCTGTTGAAGATGTAGTTGTTCATTTATTTAAGTGGAAAAAGGCATGAAGTACGCAGAGAGCTGAAGACAAAAGTAAGTATCCGGAAGATGGTGTAAAGTGCCCACAGAATGACCCAGGTTGAGAAGCCAAAGTAGCATCGAGATGGAAAAATGACCTGCAGAAAACAAACTGGAGCAGACTGGCCCAAAACATCTTTGCCATCAGAAGCAAAGTAAAGGAATTTTCTATAGACGGCTCTCCAAGTTTAGGCTTTAAAAAGTACAATAAGTTCCTGTGTCATCCAAGGCATGAAAGCAACACTGATGGTGAAAATCTTGATTCATTAAAAAGGCCCAACCTACCCTGGGAGGAATATGATCATGGGACCCTCCATTTAGAGCGTTGGTCCTACAGGTAGGGCAGGGCTAAATGACTTTCTCAAAGTATCTTGGAATAAAAATTTAAAAATTAAAAGAAGAGTAAGTTATAAGGAAACAGGCTACAGGTTACAGGTGAAAGCCAGAGAAATTCCCAGGAATAAGTCCAAGGAGTGCACTGAGGGTTTAAACAGGAAACAGGTGTTAAGAAGGCCCAACACCTATGAGGAATCAGAGTAAATCGCAAGGAGGGAAACCACTAAAATAGACACAAGGAGGAAAGGGCGCAGGTGGAAGATCCCACCTGAAACTGAGTCTGGTCTTTAAGGAAGGAGGCAAGGCCAACCAATCTGAAGGCGTAGGACTTAATGAACACACCTTTTGATTTGCTTCTTTCTTCTAAACCTGATGATGTGGGTTTTATTTTGTTTTCATGAAAAGTTATTTTTGTACTTTGTGACCAGTTCTGTTGCAGAAGATTGTTCTAAGTATCCGAGAGAAGTCTTGCAAGACTGTGGACACCTCTATAAAGTAAATAAGGATTTTTTATGGCATGAACCTCTCAGATTCAAGGCAGACACTGATTCTCACACAACTTGCTTTAAGAACTGGGTAATCTATTTTTACAGTGGACTTCTTCTCACATAGCTTGGCTTTATTTATTACGTTAGCAGCATCTAGTTAGTCCCAGCTGTTCCTGATACTTACACACTTCATACTCTCAAAGTCTATCACCCTTAAACTTGGACAAATAGCAACCTTGTATGTCATTTGCACACTGCCTTGCAAAAACCAGAATTGATTATGTAGGAAGATTCTGGTTAAGCTGGCTAACACATCCTCTGCCAAGTGTTCAATACCATCTGGACACATTTTATTTTTCAGGGAAAACATTGAAGTCGTGATTATTCTATGGTTCATTAGTCTAGAAAATGTTTTCTAAATAAAAAAAAAATCCTAACAAAAAACACTCAAAAAATACAAGAACAGAACACACCGATGCAGTCCCTTACCAGCATGATTTTGGCAACCAAGAATTTGGAAAGATCAGATTGCAAGTAAATCCACATAGAACTGATGTATTTGGGCTGGGAGGTATTTAAATACTAATTGAAATGTGGAAAAACTTAAGGGGATTATACCTGTCAAATAAAATCGTTTAAATGGGTTTCATTCCCCAAAGCTACTACCACAATCAAATCTGATAATGTAAAATTCATGTTTAAAAATTAAAGAAAAATACAGAAGTCATTGTTTGTCTCCTTCTTTGCCTATAAACTTCCAAACAATAATGCCAAGGCATTTTCACCCATGGATTGTAGTTTATTCTACTACAGAGAGTAGAGCAGAAACCTCCCTTTAGTTTTTCACTGCTTGAAAAGGGTGAATATGGACCTGGAAGGATTTTATCTGAAGTAACAAGGGTACATGTTGGACCTATTAAGTATGGAGTATAAATGTCTTGACAAAATAATTAAGTAAATGAGATGAGATATATATTAACCAGTGTGATGTAAGTGTTCCTATTCTGTCTGAAATCAGCACATTGTACACCATAAATACATTAATATATACATGATCTATGTGTTTATGATTTAATAAAACATAAATTTTAAAACAGTAAAAAAAATGATAATTAAAGCTGCTAAAATATGATTAATTATCCCAGAGGGAAGGGAATAAGTATAGAACTACACTCTAGCATAGGATTTTTTGTTTTTGTTTTTTGTTTTTTGTTTTTTGAGATAGAGTCTCACATTGTCACCCTTGGTAATGTGCTATGGCATCATAGCTCACAGCATCTTCAAACTCTTGGGTTCAAGCGATTCTTTTGCCTCAGCTTCCTGAGTACCTGGGACTATAGGCACCTACCACAACATCTGGTTATTTTTAGAGATGGGGTCTTGCTTTTGCTCAGGTAGAATAGATCTTTTTCTATTATTATTATTATTGGGAATTCATTGAGGGTACCAAGAACCAGGCTGCATTGATTACTTTTGTTAGGTAAAGGCCCTCTTATAATTGTGTCCTGTGTTACTCCTCCATCCTCCCCTCCTCTTTCTGTTCTCCATTTCCTCCATCCCCCACCATGTACTAGGTCATTAATTTTCCTCATATCAGAATCGAGTACATAGGATTCTTGCTCCTCCATTCTTATGATGCTTTACTAAGTATAACGTGTTCCACTTCCATCCACGTTAAGGCAAAGATGTTTTTGATGGCTGAATAGTGTTCCATGGTATATACAGACCACAGCTTGTTAATCCATTGCTGAGTTGGTGGGCATTTAGGCTGTTTCCACATTTTGGCGATTATAAATTGAGCTATGATAAACAGTCTAGTGCAAGTGTCCTTGTGGTAAAAGGATTTTTTTCCTCTGGGTAGATGCCCAGTAATGGGATTGCAGGATCAAATGGAAGGTCTACTTTGAGTTCTGTGAGGGTTCCCCACACTTTTCCCCACAACATTTCGAAAATGGTTGTATTAGTTTGCAGTCTCACCAGCAGTGTAGAATAGATTTTAAAAACTCAAAAGCCTTTGGGAGCTCGGAATAAATGTGGGAAATCGCAAAACACAGGCAACGTGGAGAGGTGATGACCATGGAAAACTAGAGAATGTATTCTCCATTGAAACTGAAATTCACAATTGCACCATTTAAAAAACAGCATGGGGCAGCAACAGCAAAGTCTCCTGTAGCTTGCATATCATCAGTATTTGATGCAATCCAGAATTTGCCATGATTCACTGTACTGCAGAAGATAAACATTATTAAATAGCTTGAAGAGTTTCTTTGAATCTTAACTCTCTGAGGTAGGCATGATTATTTCCATTTCACAGAAGAGGAAACTGAGGTTACAGTCTAGAATAATTCCTGGCATAGTAGGCATTCAAAAAACATTTGTTGAAAATCTGAATGAAGATCATATCCTTTCCCATCTATATTTTACATTGTTACTGTCACATGGGGGGCAGAAATGCGATGTTCCTTTGTGTGTTGGAGTCTTATTAGATTTTGTCAGCAAGGGACAGTAGAGAGAATTGGAAGGCAGGGGGGAAGTAGGGGCTTCCTCCTTGAGCTTGCTGTTCCATTCAGCATCACACCAGCTACTGCCCTTGTCTCAGGGCAACAGCGGCTGGTTCCAATCTTCAGCTTCCTTGGCACTTCCAGACCTGACCTCACTGAATTCCCTCAGAGTGACCAGCAGCAGCCAGACAGTGCCTCTTGTTCAGAGACAGAGCCCCAACTCTCTGAGCCTTCTCCTCCAAGCTCTTGAGGTATCAGCATCAACCAGGTTGTATTCCCTCCTTGGAAGCCAGGGCCCTTCTTCCTCAGAGGTCTGCGTCAGAGCTCTACAAGACCTTATCTGAGTTTCCAGTTTGTGAAAAGCCCCAACCTCGTCCCGTATTCCCCTAGCCTCGGTATGAAAGCTGGTTCTTCTTTCACCTCAGTGTTCATTGTTGTTGTTTTATTTTGCTTCCTATATCAGATGTCCAATCTCAGATTAACCAATACTCAATTATTATCTCTGTGAAATGCTTAACATGATTCTGGTTTCCCGACTGGGTTATACAGCCTAATCCAGGATAGCTACCTCATAGAAGGGATTTGGAGATTAATTTATATGTAGCTCATAGCAGATTCTTACTAGCTATTATTTGATTTCTTACTTAGAGAAATGTACTATACCATTACCACTCTCTTCCAAGTTAATGCCCTCTACATAAGTAATAATTGTACCCTCTGTGCCTTCACCCAAGATAATGCTACTAATGTTGGCTAGAACAAGGCTAAGGATAAAACCCTGGTTCACCTCAACAGACCCCACCTTCAAAACTGGATGCTCTCCTTTAGTTATGCCATTATCTTTCTACAGCTGGCATATGCTGTTTTTATCATTGGATCATAGAAGAATAAACCTATTTTCACTTTGAGAAAAAAAATTTAGTGCTTTAAACAAGTTTTGGCAACAACACAATGGACTGAAAAAAGTGCTGGAAATACAATCTTAGCTCTGCCGCCAACTAATTAATGCCCGGCTGTGAACACGTCACTGAACCATTCATTCTGCTTTCCATTCACCTCAAAAATTAAATGAGGAAACTGAACTAAGCAATGACCAGGATTTCTCTTAACTTGTTTAGCCTAAAAATAAGCATTAGATTTTTTCTCTGCATATTTCACATCACTGAGATATTTCTGACAACAAAATTATTTTAAACCTACTATATGTCTAAGAGCAAGAAGCTGAATTGAAGGAATGATTGCTTCTTTCTATAAGCAAATAGGAAGTTAGCTATATTAAACCCAGAAAAAAATCCAAGTACAGTGAATTTCTCAAAAATACTAGTACTTCTGTGGTCACTCCACTTTAAGTCTAAGAGGGAGAGAAGTTGGTGTAGTTAAAATCATAATTGTAAGGAAGCTGTACAGGCCCTCTCACCATAAAAGAGGACTTCTGTGATGATGACAGGCCTGGTGGTATGATGTGAACACAATGCTATCTAATATTGTGGGAGTAGAGTATGTGCTCAACTTGCCAACTGGAACACCAAGTTCAGTTAACAATTTTTTTGTATTCCCCAAATTGCTACTGTGGCATCCAGCTGTCTCTTCAGCAGGGACTTCAAATAGTACAGCTGACACTGCAAGCAGCAGCTAGCTAAAGTCCCTCTCCGACGTGTTTGGGAAGAAAGAACCACAACCACTAAAACCGAAGAATTTTTGCAGCTGCCCTAGTGTCCAAGCAAAGATCCTCATTCCAAAGTAGTGAAGTGGCAAGAGTCTGAAATATCTGAAGAGAGAAAATCCCAGCTCAGAAGAAAAATTGTATCCCCATGATCACCTCTCTAATAAAACACTTCTCCTGATCCATATCTTCCATCATTTTTTCTTTCTTTCCTTCCTCCTTCCTTCTCCCGCCCCCTTCCTCCCTCCCTCTCTGTATTCCTATCTTCTTTCCTTCCTCCTTCCCTCTCTCGCCCCTTCCTTCCTCCCTCTCTGTATTCCTATCTTCTTTCCTTCCTGCCTTTTTGCTTCTCCTCCCTTTAAAAAAAATTGGTCCCAACATTTATTAAGCTATTGCAATACTAAAATGTATTCATACAAAGATAAAAATGTACAGCTTCTAAATTCAGGTAGCGCTCAGTACAGAGAGCAAAAACAAAATCACCTCCTATGGTAGGACTGAGTAATATAGACCATATTCAGAGTACAAGCAAGATTCTGTGGGAGTACACAGTAAGTCATGGTGGGAAGTCAGGGTCGCAAAAGATGAATGCTCGATATAACTCATGAAAAATGCACTTGAGTGGCTTGACAGGGAGAAGATGGAGGATGGGCCATCTGGGCAGAACAAGTGGAATGTACATCATCAATGGTGTGGAAGCAGTCCAGCATGTGTGCAGGTCTCTGAGAACGGAGCCGCATGATTGATGGGAAGGCTGTGAGGACCCATGCTAGATACAGCAGACACCACAGGTAAGGTTCACCAGGAAGGCTTTGCAACGCCTTAGTAATTTAGGGGTCAGCAAGGATAGACTAGAGAAGATAACACTAGGGGGGGGAGTAAAAAGATATTAGTGACTGTCGAGGTGTTTCAGAGCTCTTGGAGAGTTTGGGTTAAGATTGTGACAATCAGAGTGGAGAGAAGAGCACAGATATGAGACACCAGCAGCACGCACCTGCACAACTGCTTACTGAAGGGTGTGGGTGAAAGAGGAAAAAAGGAGTCTAGGGTTATTCCTAAGACATGTTCCTGCTATTTATTTTGGTCTTAGGTCTCAAGTTTGTATGTTTTGTAGGAAACATTGAGTCCTTATGTTTTGTAGGAAAAGAAAAAAAGAAAAAAAGCACTGCCTGATGTATACACCCTTATCTTTAGCAGTAGTACCTGAAAAGCTTTCATCATGGTGGTTCATTCCTGTTGTTTCAAAGACATGTAGTTTCACAGAAATTCTGGATTACCATGTGCATCACTCTAGGTAGGAGCAAAACCGTAAGCCCTGCAATGAAGCACCTAAAAGAAGTTGTTCAGAAAAGTAATCCTGAAAAAAGAGAGTAAATAATTTCCTCAGAGTACCCTTGGAAATATCATTTGTCTCCCATGTTAGGTTTAATATACAGATGACATTTTTTAAGAACAAAATTTTTACTAGCACCAGAGAACTATGTGTAAGTGTCAAAAAACAGGTTTATTCTATACTATCACATATACACAAGAATAATAATTCCCATTTGTGATACATAGTCTTAACTACATCTAAGAAGAATCTCTCCATGGGAAGAAGATCTTTTAGTTAAGCTAGATACAAATTGTTTGGGGCAGGGGGAGGAATATTGGATACTTGTGGTCTAACACCAGAAAATGGAGATGAACAGAATAGAAAAATAGAAGAATATTTAAGGAAACAGTCCTTAAATGCCTTCCAATATGTTTAGCCACAGGCCATAAGTAAGGGCTAGAGGTACATTGCAGGGAATCATTAAAAATTGCACAGAGGAAAAAGAAAGGCAAAATATATGAAATCCTAGGAAATTCTACATTTAAGGGGAAAAAATAAGAAGCCTATAAAATAGGCCTAAAAGTTCATAGGAGTAGAGATTCTATTTGATAGCATCAGATCAGATCACATTGAAGTGATGATCACTAAGCAAAGACGTGAAGGATTTAGAGAGCCTACTATGTGGATATATGATGGAAATCATTTGAAGCCTATGGAAAAGCCAGACCACGGTCCCTGGGAAGTGCCAGGAATGTTAGTTGGAGTGCAGTGGGTGAGCTGGGGAACTGAAGGTGCAGTGGGTGAGCTGGGGAACTGAAGGGTGGAGATGTGAAGGGGGCGGATCATATAGGCACCTAAAGCAGAGGTTCTCAACCTGTGGGTTGCGACCCCTTTGTAACAATGAAAAGACATCCTGCATATCAGATATTTACATTATGATTCATGATAGTAGCAAAATTACAGTTATGAAGTAGCAAGGAAAATAATTTTATGGTTGGGGGTCACCACAACATGAGGAACTATATTAAAGGGTCACAGCATTAGAAGGCATTAGGAAGGTTGAGAACCACTGACCTAAAGCCACTTGTCTTTTACTCTGAGTGAACTGGGATACACTAAGAGTTTCTACAGAAGATGGAAGCCACTCTGGCCACTGTGTTTGGAATAGGCTACAGGGCAGGCTGAAGTGGGTAGATACAGAGCATCCAGTTAGATCCCATTAGGTGAGAGATGATGATGCTCAAAGCGGGTAAGTAAGAGTGGAGGATGTAAGAACTGGTTGGATTGTGAATGTATCTTAAAGGTGGAAACAATAATTCTACCAAAAATTCCATGTAAATTATATGTAGTGTGTAATAGGAAGAGAAGATCCCAAGAATATTCTAAGTGTTTTCTTTCCAGAAAAACTTCAAGGATAGAATGGCCATAAGTGAAGATGAGAAAAGCTGTGAGTGAAGCAAACTATAGCAGAAATTCAGAATCCAGCTTTGGACATGTTAAGGTTGAAATAAGTCTTAGCTATCCAAAAGGAGATTTTAAGAAGCAGGTTGTTATGTAATTCTGGTGTTTGGGAAACAGATGTAGGCCGGACATACAAATTTATGAGTGGTTGGCATATAGAGGGAACTTAAAGTTCTGTGACTAGCTTTAAAATCAACAAGACAGCAAATGTAGACCAGAAGCCATATCTTAGATTGCACACTGGAGTTCTCCATCAATAAGGAACTGGGGAGAAGAGAAACCAGTATTGAAGACAGACAGTTGCCAATTAAGTAGGAAAGAAAGCAAAGAAGTATGGTGGCCTAGGGGCAGAGTGTTCAAAGTATACAAGTATATGTGTACTAAAAGGACAGAGGGAATAGTCTAGAAAGTGAGATGCTACCAACAGATCAGGATGTGGCCTAATATTTGGAATTTGATTTAGTAACATGGAAGCAATTAGTGGACTTGAGGAAAGAAGTTTCAATGGAATACTGGTGGTAAGAGAATTGTTGGAAACTCTTCTAAGGAACATTTATGTAAATGAATATAATGAAATTGGACAGGCTTCTACTTATAAAGAAGTTGGAAAGTAGAGTAAAAAAAGTTTATTTGTAATTTAAGATAAGAGAGAAACAGCATGTTTGTACGCTGATGGGAAAATGTGGAGTAATGAATAAGATGGGAAATAGTGATAGTGATGGTAAAAGACACTGGTAAGAATCATTTTTTTATAAGACAGAGTCTTGTTAGAGTGCCATAGTGTCTACCTAGCAATCTCAGACTCCTGGATCTAGGCAATGCTCCTGCCTTCTCAGCCTCCCCAGTAGCTGGGACTACAGACACCCACCAATCACACCTGGCTCATTTTTCTGTTTATAGGAGAAATGGGGTCTCCCTCTTGCTCAGGCTGGTCTCCAACTACTGAGCTCAAGGGCTCCTCTTCCCTCTGCCTCCCAGAGCATTAGGATTATAGGTGTGATCCACTGCACATGGCCCACTGGTAAGAATCTTAATCCAGAAGAAATAGAGCTTACTAGGAAGGGACTAGTAAGGGTTTATAGAGAGGGACTTTGAGTCAGGGAAGATTTATGAAATTTTTTTAGGATAAGATAAACTGGAAATGTGGTAGAGGAAAGAACTAATGGAACTCAAATGGGTTAAGATACAGAAGAAAAAGAAATTCTATGAAGAATTAGTGAAGATGAGTGGAGGAAGGATTCAGAGCATAAATGAAGACTTGACCCATGCTCGCAATGATAACTGGCACCTCCTCTAATCTTAGAAGGAAAGAGGGATGAGATGAGATGAGATCAAAAGTTAAGTAAGGGAATAAAAGTGAGAATATGTGCTTTTTGAGAATATATAGAGGGTGAGGATAGCTAAGGAAGGTAGCATGACTGCTAAGTTTAGGAAAGCAAAGAGCTTTAGAACATTTCCTGGGGGGAAGAAAAAGATCGGAAGGAGGGCTAAGTGAAAGGATGGGTTCACTGGCTGAGATCAATGTTTACATGAAGTTAAGGGATCATATATTAATAGTGACACCTAATCATAAAATGCAGTGATTATTTTCTGCTGTTTTTTGTTTTTTAAAAAACTCACTTGGAAAATGTGAGAAGGAAGATGAGAAGTTGATCTTGGCTTGTCAGGAAAGTGCTTTAGAAATAAAAGACAGCAAGTGTTAGGGGTGCTGGTACTTGAGTTGTGGCAATGACTAGCCATGAATTCTGGGCTGTGTAGAAAGGCAAAGTAAAACCAAGAGGGAGCTGACAGGAAAATGAGGGCAGAGCTAGGAATAGATGTTTCTTGGAGGGAGAGCCGCTCTGGGAACTGGAAGAGATGGAGGTGAACCAACAGTTATGAGCATAGATGACCGAAATGGAATGCTGGGATGGTAAAGATGCCTTTGAGTAGAATCAGGTGGGTCATTTGCACTGATGTTTGAGTTTTGCTGAGGTTATTGGCAGGACATGAGGTAGGAAGGAAAATGTGACTGATAAAGTCTTTTCTATCTGACAGTTTCTAAGTTGGCCATCAATCCACGGTAGAATTCATAGTGTTTGCTTAATGCCCGCAGAAGGTCTTCTGCTAGAGTTTGCTGATACCTGATGCAAACCCCATATCTCTTCTCTGTGTTGTAATAATTCAGTTGCTTCCTTAAGCACCTAACCTATTACAAAGACAGTTAGGAGGAAAGAAGATAATTTGAGAACTGTTCTCATTAGTATTCCTTCCTAACAAACTACCCGAAAACACTGTGATATAAAATACCCATTTCATTAAGTTCAAGATTCTGAGGGTCAGGAATTCAGAGAGGGCTCCACATTGTCTGGGGTGTCAGCTGAAGAAACTCAGTGGCTGGGGAGTGAATGGACATTTGGAGGTAGAATTCTTAGGAAGTGTCTTAACTTGTATACCTGGTGGGTGATGCTCACTCTCAGCCGCAACAAAGGCAGAAGGCAGTGGGCACATAGAGGACCATCTTCTATCTTGCTTGTTTTGATCATTTTACACACCTGTTGAGTTCTCATCACATCCCAGACTCTGCACACTCTGTGCCTAGTGTAGTACGTACACTGTCTACAATCTTTGCCTCAATCACTGGGGATGGGAATGCCTTGCTGCCATTTTCTGCTTAGACTTTTGGTCCCACACTGCCAACAAGTGATTGAATAACTTCAATGGAAAAGCAGCAGAAAATATGTGAGTCTGATAATGCAGCCCACAGGCTTTAGCTCTTCACCCTCAGATCCTGAGTGCCCTGGTTTGTCTCTGATAACTACAAACAGAATTTTTTGGTTTTTCTTTTTACATTTTATCCATGTATTATAGTTGTTCTCTGGTAGAAGGATGAGTTTGCTGTAAAGGACTTGACTTTATAGGAAAGGAACTGAGGCTCAAATACAGTAATTAATTACCCAAAGTAATTAATTGTTTGCAGCTAGCAAACAGTGAAGGTGACATTATAACCCAGAACTCTGATCCCAGTGACTACGCTCCTAACCAATGGTTTTCATTTGATGTGTAAGATTTAATTTTCCCACAAAATACAAATACAGCTACAAAATACTGCATAGTATCCTATGTTTGAAAGAATTTTGCTTCAAACCATTATGTTTTACTTACTTGTTCTATTTTTAAATTATATCAGCATAAAAATAAAGGCATATTCACTCAAAACAGTAACCTATACTTAGCAATAAACATTAGGCAATTCTTAAACAAACACATGGAATTACTAGGACAACTGAAATAACATGAGCTTACAGTGTGCCAAGAGGTCACATGCATTTTAAAGGAATGGGAAAAATGATTCTGTATTGTGTATAGCACGTTTTTTGAAATAAACTCTGGATGTATAATTTTTCCTATGAAGAAGTGTGGTTTTCCTGATGGTTTTTATGAATCTCTGCAGCATACAATTGATGGTTTTTCAGTTATGTAAGGAATTACTAATATGTACCCAAACAGACTTTTTGACGGTAAGAACTTTTAAACACTGCCTAGAAAATTGGGAAATATCAAAAGCAATAAAGACAGTAATTAGAGGAACAAAATCTGTCTTCTTTTCTTTTTGAATTCATATAGAAGTCCATTGTCTTTTAATTTTAATAATTGTTGTTTGCTAAGGTGCTCAGACACCTGACATGTTACCACCAATATCTTAATATCTTTAGCAGTCTTCTAAGTTAGGGATTGTTTTGACCTAATGTAAAGATAGTTATAGGTCAAAGGTTTGATGCCACTTGCTAGCTTGTGAACATGGGCACACTATTTAACCTCTATAATGCTTTGGTTTCCTTACCAGTAAGATGGTGATGATGTTAATATTGCTTTAAAAAGGCTAATAGTGCTTTTCTTTTAAGATTAAATATGATATCTGAATAATCAATAACCATTATGATGATGACTATTTGATGTAAAATTCTGAGGTTTGGGGAAGTTATAACAAAGTTACACATAATTTGTGTGTGTCAGAATTGGTAATCAAACACTCTTTGAATCCGAATTTGTGGATTTAATGACTATATTGTAAGTCTATGGGTTATGTCTCCTCAAGCAACGAATCCAGTCATAAGACCAATAAGCACACCAAATGCTAAGTAGTGAGTTAAATAGTGTCCCCCAAATATGTCTGTGTCCTAATCCCCAGAACCTATGGATGTTACTTTATTTAAAAAGATTCTGTGCAGATGTAAAGTTGTAGATTTTGAGATGACGAGATTATCTTGGCTTTATCTGAGTGGTGCCAAATTCCAATGAGAAGTGTTACTAAAATTATGAGACAGAGAAAGATTTAACCCACACACACTTATATGGAGGAGCCCATGTGATGAAGGAGATAGAGATTAAAGTGATGTGGCCACAAGCCAAGGGATGTTGACAGCCACCATAATCTGGAAGATGCATGGAATTCATCTTCCCTAGAGTCCATGGGCTAGAAACTTGGAAAGTCAAGCACTGCTGAAAGTAGACACCTCAGGTGGTCCTGCTGACCCTTCCATCTCAGAGTTCTGACCTCCAGAACTGTGAAAAATTTCATAATTTTTTATGAAAGCCTTGGGAAATTAATACACTTTGCATAACATAAATTTAAATGTAAAATTTATTAATTACCTCAAGATTCTTTTATAATCTTGCCTAGTAAAACTAATTTATTTCAGCTTTGTTTTCTTCTAATTTTTTTCAGTGCAGCTGTACATAATGTACATGCATTTTGATTTTTTTAAGCTATATGTATCACACAATTTAGCATTTGATCTTATTTTCTCATTTATTCATGGTTACATTTGTCTTTCCAACTAAGCTGTGGGTCTCTGTGAACTGAAACTATCTGGTAATTTGTTATCGTATATTCACATTGCTCCCAAATAAACTGATTAATTGAAATTGTTCAAATAAATAGGAGAATAAGAACTTTCAGAAATCCATAACAAAAACAATGGAAGGAAGGAATAAATAGAAACTTCGATGTCAAACAGACTGATTTTCAATCTTGTTTCAACCATTTCTAGTTTTGTTACATGGTGTCGTTACAGAGATACTGAATTTCAATTTCCTCATCTGTAAACAATGATAATACTCTCCAAAGCTGTGCTGTTGAAAGGGATCACAACAATGTTTTAAACAGATATTTTTTTCCTCCTAGAATACATTCATTCCTGTGATAATAGCTCCTAATTTTGGCCCATTAGGTAATAAGGTCTCCTGTGATGATAGTCAGTGTGTCATCTGCTCCTTCTCAATGGGTATGTCAGGTGACCCAGAGTATACTGAGACTCTTCATGGAATTTGAATCTCGAAAGCAAGGATAATTAAGACTGAAAGATTCAACATACCTTCCTAATTAAGGAGGCCTGTGCTATTTCATCATTTCATGTAACATAGAAAACCCAAACTTCCTGAAGGACAGGCTCCTTTCATTCATTTCGTAAGAATGAAATGCCCATAATTTTCCTTTCTACTTATCATTTTCCCCCATATTTTTGAAGGAAAAAAATAAAGATGTGCATTACACGTGAGTGGTACTAATTCTATATCTATATAAATGTTTTTAATTCTTTCATGCTTATGCATTAAAAGTTTAAGTCTAGAAAACAAGAACAACATCCTTATGGAAAATAATACCCTGGAATATGGTGAATATCTAAGTTAACTTGCTGTGATACCTGGTATACTTGACTAGCTAACTACAGCCTATTTACATGTCAGTAAACAGGCTTTTTAAGGCCCTAATAAAGAAAGAGCAGATGACCTGGATGCAGTCGTCTAGTAATGATTTAACACCTACAGGCAGAATCAAGAAACCATCCATCAACTAGGTTTGTAATTGGATCCCAAGATTCTGGAATGGAGGATCTCAAGAGGAAAGTCATCGTAAAACTGTTTAAAAAATGCATCATCAGCAATGCTGTGGATGGTACTATGGAGAATGACATTTACCAGAATAAGGAAAGGGAGTCTTCAGAAGACATCAGTAATGTACAAATTCAAAAAGAGGATGCTTTGGGTATTGACAGTGATGAACACATCTTGGTCTTCTAGAAAGCGTAAATATTGTGAATTGGTTACCAGTACATAAAATTTTTAGTACCTTGTATCTATTCTTGAGTTTTGTAATTATTTGTTACATAAAATTTATTGTACCATAAATATGTTAAAAATAAGTGCTAAAATATCTTTATGATACAAAGAAAATACCTAAATATAAACAAATAAACATTAGAATTAAAAATTAAAACAAAATTTTTTTTCTCCCAAATGTCTGGGCTAAAAGCATGGGTGTGCATTGTACATGGCAAAATACTGCATTGTACGTTTGCCAGAGATGTCAGTTTTTTTGTAGTTTTTAACCAAAGACTCTGAAGGATATGCATTCAGTACAATGGGTCGGTATCTGATAAATGACGGCAATTATCTCCTAGAACACACCGTCACACACAAAATGGACTGACTAACCCTTACAATTGTCATTTTATTCCTCTGTATCTCCATTGTGAAAAATTCTGTACTCCAAGGGACAACAGGCAATGTCCAAGACATTTTTGGTTATCACAGCTGGGGAGCTGCTACATAGGCATCTGGTAAGTAGAGACCAGGGATGCTGTGAAGCATCCTAAGAGCACGAGACAGATTCCCACAACAGAGAATTATGTGGTCTGAAATGTTAGTAGCGCCAAGGTTCGGAAACCCTGCTGCAGAGGAAGCAGCACAGCACACTGTAATTTCTAAGGAGTAAGTAGCATTATTTAACATAATTAATACTTGTGGCTTTAACCACTTAATTTACTATACAAGGGAAAAAAATGAATCAAGGCAGTGATTGCCACAAATGTTAAGGCAATTGTGAATTCATTTTCAGCAATGTGCCTGCTGATTTTGATGAATGTGCATACGCCATGTATTGCCCTGGTCTTTGATGACTTCTTTGAAACCTTATACTAATCAGCACTGCCATTTCTCTTTCCTTCACTCTCACTCTATCCTCAGTTTCTTCAATTGAAGAAATATCTCATCCTTGAACGTGACACCACACCACGTCTTTAATGAGTCTCTGGCATCAACGTTTCTCCCTTTGGGAAATGACCCAATCAGCAAAATCAGTACATAGTAAACTAAACCAAAACAAAACAAAAAGGCAGGGAAAAGTCACAGAAAACCAAATGTTCTTTTACATTCCAAGTAATCTGTTCCCTATTTCCCTTTCTTTATAACCGTATTGCCCATCAGCAATACATGGTTTTGATAATGATGAGGATAATGAGATGGGCTTCACAATGGGTTAGAAAGTGAAGAAATAATCAGAGGAAAAAATAAGACCTTCACAAGGGAAGGAATTAATTTGGCTTGTATGATAACTGGGTTTAATCATTCAGCTGGTGATTGGTAACTGGGGGGATCTTTATGAATGATGAGCCGCAGGCATTAATTCTAGTTTTATTTCTCGGGTTCTCTTGTTTGAGGACTTTTTTTATTACATACTTTACTATCTGGCAAGCTCAAGTAATTCACAATTACATGATTAAGAGGTTCTTAAAGACTGTCACTGGTGGGTTTCACCAAATTGATGGTCTTAAATGATTCACTAGAGAAACACCAAATGGAAATGGCAGGATGAAAATAGCTTTGAGTAATTTCCCAGAACCAGAAACATCTCCCAGTATTGTTTTCATTTTAGAATGCTTACTACCATAACTCTTTAACGAGCAACTACAAACTCATTAAATTCCCTTAAATTCCAGTTTAGTGAAATGTTTGGTTATTGTTTGAGCTAACTGTATCCAAATGAACATTTATTCCAGCTAAAATGATCTTTCTTCTCAGAATCCTCAGCCATAGTCAAATCTGGGGATGTAAGAAAGCGGCTCCCATCTCGCATCACTGCTAGTGACAAGAGATGATGAGGTAAGGTCATATCTTGGAGAAGAGCGTCCATTCCAGCTACTGAAACCAATACTATGGAGATTATCAACGTATCTCTCTGGATCCCTGAGGAATGAACAACTAAAGCCTGTGTAAAGGGTGGTCTTCTCAAAAGGGTATCCTGGAAAGAGGAGACTGAGACTAACTCATTTTCACCTCTACCTTCTACTTTCTAGTTGTTTGAGCTTCAGAAGTTAGTAAAGTCTCTGAATTTCAGTTTTCTCATCTATCAAATGGGAGCAATATTACATAAATAATAATGCCTCTCTTATTTTCACCAAGAAGTTGCTGCTAAGTTCAAAAGTGAATGTGATGTTTGTGAAGATGTATATAAAAGTTTGTGCCAGTGTAAATTGCTATAAATATTAATAGTCTTGGGTGGAAAAGTATGCAGGTAATTTGTCTCTTTTCACGGAACTGTATTTCAGCTCCTGCAGTCCAAAGACTTGTTCATGAAAACTGAGGGTGCACAGATCAAACAACAAAATTACCATAACCATATGACAATTTTCAGTGAATTGTTTTCTACTATATTATGAATTTGGAGCCCTAAATTCTAGGATTGTCTTAAATTTGTCACTTGCCAGCTATAAAACATGATGTAATTAATTCTTAATTTCTTCATGTGTTTTGGTTTATAAATCATATAGTGCGCTACCATGACCATCAAATGACTTAATATAAAGTGCCTAGCACAATAATAAACACTATACATGCTCAATGTAAGGAGGTGATCAACTATGCAGGTTCTACTGTGCATAGCAAATAATGTCAGGACTTTAGAGACACCACCAACATACTTAGGATTATCTCTAATTTCATTTCCTTAAACTTCCCAGTAAACAGATGGCCCAATTCTGTTGTTCTGTTGAATGAACAACAACCAATGAGTGATATTTATCATCATTTTATTGCTGTATAAATATGTATATATATGTGTGTGTGTATATATGCACATACATAAACTTGTTTCCTAATTTTTTTTTGGGTTTTTTTTTTTTTTTTTTTTTGAGACAGAGCCTCAAGCTGTCCCCCTGGGTAGAGTGCTGTGGCATCACAGCTCACAGCAACCTTTAACTCCTGGGCTCAAGCGAGTCTCCTGCCTCCACCTCCCAAGTAGCTGGGACCACAGGCACCCCCCACAACGCCTGGCCCTTTTTTGGTTGCAGCCGTCATTGTTGTTTGGCGGGCCCGGGCTGGATTCAAACCCGCCACGTTAGGTGTATGTGGCTGGCATCTTAGCCACAGGCACCGAGCCCTTACTCAATTCTAACATTTACCCTGATTGATACTTTTCATGTAAAATTCTTGTCCTGCCAACATTATTGTTCCATAACCAAAATCCACAGTTAATTAATCCCATAATAATTGTAAGCCAGTACTAAAGTGATTATTTTTTTCAGATAGAAGAAAATGCTCCAAACGCCCACAACAGTTAAATACATGATACCCTCCTTGGTATCTTGCAGAATCAGACTAAACCTAACAGCTAACCCTTAAAAACCCATTTTCTCCATGAAAAAATTTTAGTTGGGCTTGAGTTTCTATGCAATAGTATCTGGCTTTATTTTATTAACCACATACTGTCTTTTGCCATCCTCTGCCTATGTCCACCCACAGAAATTTGAATGTTTCTATTAATGGTAAACCACCAGCCTCAGTGCAAGCCCAGCAGTAATTCTACAGCTAGTCCTATTCTAGAGAGAAGAAATCAGAAGGGCTTCAGAATGTAACTTACTGATACATAGGGTTTTAACTATATATAAACTACATTAATGTCTATACAGGCAAAAAGATTGATCATTTTTTAGCACCTCTGTAATGGAGCACACGCTCGGCTACTTGCTGTTTGCAAAAGTCAATAACAAGAACAAGATAGAGAAAAGTGATTTGAATCCAGAGCTAGCAGTGTGGAAATGGTGAAGGCTCCTGCCTCAAAGAAACCATTGCAAAGTCTTGGAGTTGGCATAGGAGTCTAGTAGAGAATTTGGTATGAAGCCCATGCAGGAGTGGTAAGGAGGTACTGGTCACCATGATGACCATCTTGAATTATTGCTTTGCTTTATAAATGGGATGTTTACAGTAGATTAACTGTGGTCTTGAGGTAATCTCCTGGTGGAAGTCAATATTGTTTCAAGATTCAGCCTCTGGAACTTCTAAACAAGCATATAATTAGAAGGAGAAACTTGTGTAAGGGAGTTTCCAGTGAAAAGAAGGAAGGTAAATATCAGTATTTCCTTATTAAGAAATAGACAGGAAAATTTCAAAGTGGGGCATTGAAAAACAGGGCACTGTTACATCTGTACATGCTGGTGACCGAATTAATGCCAGAAAACATTTTTTTGTGATTTTTTTTCCTTTTCTTTTCTTTTTTTTGGTTGTAGGATAGCAAGAAGGTGTTGATATTTTGAGCTTAACTAGAGTGCTAATATTTTGGATGTTTACATTTTTCAAATGATTGCAAAACAATATTAATCTCCATAATGTAGAGAAACTTGGTGGTATTGACTACACCTGGCATTCATATTCTTTCTAAGGAAGGAAGTATTAGTACAGACAATTAGAAGTTGATTTGCTATATCACAGAGTAGGTTTAGTACATAATAGGTTTAACTGTTAAAGTTAACTGGTGCTTTAAGAACAGCTAAATAGTTTTCCAAAGTGGTTGTACCATTTGTTCCTTTCCCACAGCCATATGTGTCTGTTGTTCCACACCCCTGGCAATATTGTTACTCTTTTTTATTTTAGCCATTCCTGTGGGTGTATATCTCATTGTAATTTTAATTTCTGGGTTTTCCCCATGACATTTTTGCCTGTCCTAAGTTTGTGAAGATATTTACCTATCTTTTCATATGGAAGCTTTACAGGCTTAGCTGTTATGCTTAGTTAGGTCCATGAACCATCTTGAATTAATTTTTCTGTCTTGTGTGTCTGCATCAAATTTGACTTACTAGCCTGCTATTGTCTAGATGTGGTTTGTTCATACCCCAAAAAACTCATGCTGAAATATGATCCCCAGGGTGGTAGTATTGAGGGTTGGGGCATAGAGGGAGGTATCCGTCTTATAAGGGTAGATCCCTCATGAATGGCTGGCTTTGTGCTGTTCTCCTGGACGTGAGTGCACTTGCTATCACAAGTGGATCAGGTCTCTCAAGAATGAATTAGTTCCCGAGGAAGCGAGACCCTACAAAGCAAGAGCAACCCTCAGCTTTTTCCCTCTCCTCATGTGTCACTCCTTCTTTTACCTTCTTTACCATGTGGTGACACAGTACAAAAGCCATGATCAGAAGCCCAGGATGTGTCCTTGAACTTCCCAGCCTACAGAACCATGGACTAAATAAACCTCTTTTTTAATAAACTACACAGTCTCGGGCATTCTTTTATAGCAACACAAAACAGAGTAAGAGATACTCTTTAGCAAAAGCACTTCCTTTTTCAGGGGTTCACACTATGCCTAAAAATTTGGGGCAAGCATTACTTCTACCCACTCAATACTTAACTCTGCCACATCTCAGTGTTCCTTGAACTAAAAATAAAATAAGTAGAAAAACTTTTTCAAAAATGAATGCCAGAAAAACAAGTTACTTAGAGAAGGGGATAATGAACTTGTCCGGAAGCAGCATGACTTAACAGGATCTAAGAATGTACAAAATTAAATAGAAAATACTGACCTGGGAAAGTAGAGATTTCTTAAAAATGTGGTTATGTCAATAAGTAAGACCCTCATTAAAAAAAAAGGTAAGTGTAAACTACTCCCAAATAGCCCAGGGTTGATTTAACTTTGAAAGTCCAAGGGTATTAAAGATCAAATGTATTTGAGTTCAAAAAAGGGAAGTTATAGTAATATAGTCATATTACTCCTGTCTAGGAAAAACACACTAGAATGGTGTTTAATGTACTCTGTCCCAATGCTTCTACAACTTAGAATGTCTGAAAATCACAGGAGTGTATTTATACATGGGAAGTTGGGGGTGGCTGATGGCCAATAGGGAGATTCCAAGGCCTCACCCCCAGAGGTTCAGATTTGTAGGTCTGGAGGAAGGTTTGCTAATCTCTATTTTAACAAGTGCAGGTGACCTGCACCCACACTGTGAAATGGTGCCCTGGTCACAAAGGGAACTTAAAGCATCAGAATCTCCACTCCATTCATCCTTTTATCCCCAACCAACACCTCTTTTACTCCATCTGAAAGCAAAAGCCTCCTTGATTTGTTGTAAACATCAAACACAAATGAAGAGTCCAAATGGATATACCAGAGGGCCAGCAGGGGTAAGAGGAGATTCATAGAGAACTTATGCTATGACTATCATGAATTGAGGATTTGCTCTCTGTTGTCACTATGCTAATCACTTCTGATGTAGTAGTATTATTATATTTAAGATTTGCAACAATTTAACAAAGTGCCTGTCATCATTCCACTTTTAAGATGAAGAAACTCAGTCCACAGAGATTCAAAGTGACTTACCAAAGTCAATTTTGAAATAAGGATTTAAATACAGATTAGTTTGATTGCAAAGAGCATGCTCTTAACATGTGAGATAAATTGTTTCTCAAACACACGAACATTTATTTACAGAAATGATCAGGCCCAAGGAAGACAGTCCACAACAATCAGAGCTGGCCACAAACAGAATAATATATATAAAAACAGAATAATATCCATGGCTAAGTCATGAGCTCTGTGCTACTGGAAATAGACAAGGATGGCAATTTTCTGGGGTTATTATAAGAGCAAATCCCTGCTTTAATTTCAGAATAGGAAGAAATGAATTTAGAAGGCCCTTCTAACTCTAAGATTTCAGTGATACTATGAAAATGATTTATAAAGCCATCCAGGAAGTTTTCAGTGCTCTGGCTTGAAACTGAACTAATTCTTTTGCTTCTGCTGGGAAATATTTCCTTTTAAGTGGCTCTCAAACTCTTGGACAATCCTTGTTCCAGATGCTATGGTGAATAAACTGCCTGTATATCAGCAGTACGAATGCGGCAGGATGGCACATCTAGACTGTGTTTCTCTGACCCTGAGGGCCACTGGCCTATGCTGGGGTGTCATTAGTCTTCAGCAGCTCATCAAATAAGTGAAAACTTATTCTAGTGGAAAAGAGACAATGACTAATTGAGCAACCCACACATTATGAAAAATGAATCTCTGAATAGCCTTGCAATGATGCTGGCTCTTTTGCTGAGCACTTATTCACCTGCTCTATAGTATAGACCACACACGAAATCAAGTGAACTTGCAAACCATGTGCAGCTATTAATTCAAGGTTCTGCTAATTACCTGCAAATATGGCCATGGCCTAATAAATTCAACTTGCTATTTCTTCAGTTTCCTTGTCTGAAGGTTGGGGATGATGACATTATTTTATGATTTAAGTGAGGTAGTGCTGTAAAGCATATAGGAAACACCTTCTATTTAGAGCAGTGGTTCTCAACCTTCCTAATGCCATGACCCTTTAATACAGTTCCTTATGTTGTAGTGACCCCCAACCATAAAATTATTTTCATACACCTGTATTTGTACAGAGTGTATGTGATAGTTTTAGGTGACCCCTATGAAAGGGTCATTTGACCCCCAAAGGGGTCATGACCCACAGATTGAAAACCACTGATACAGTGTCATGAGCAAATATTCACTTCTTTCCTGTTCCCTTAACAAAAAAATCCCAGCTATTTAAATCATAGCACCTCTCATTTCTGCCCTGTTTATCCATCATTATCTCCCTGCCTTTCGCCACGTGTATCTAAACTGGTTTTCTTCTCATGTCGACCTAATAAAGTCCCATCCGTTAAAAGCACCTTCATCATCCCTCTCTAGTACCCTGGAAATGTTTTCTGTTCTGTGCTCTTAGTGCCTCCTTTGTAGCCCATGATACAACATCACATCAAAATTGTATTATGGTTAGGGCTTTGCGTTGCTTATCTCTTCTGTTCAGATATTGTAAGCACTCTGAGGCAGGAACTGGTTATCATCCTTCTCTGTATTTCACAGTTAAGTACTAGATCCTTTATTTCTTGATTCAACCCACTCATAAGACAAAAATAATCTCAGAAATGTGAGTTAGATTATTATCCTTTCCCCAAAAAGTCATGATAAATAGTCTGAGCTAGAAGATTTAGGAAGGTCTGGTCTGGAAGTCAAAAGGCAAAGTCTGGAGCTGGAAGAAAGGCAATATAAAAATTAAATAAACAAAATATTTCTAAATGACTTCGATAATACTGCAGATGATCTCCTACCCCTGAATCCACATGTGTTTCAGGTATGTTCTGAAGAGGATCTAAAACCCAGAGACTCAGGCTAGAGCCAGACATACACCATCATGCTCGGCAAGACTGTGCATCACCCCTGTGGACAGAATAAATACAGCACCAAAAACAGTGGGATTCCATACGTTTTGTAGAATCAATCAATCACTTGCTGAAGTGATCATTTGCCTGGAATAGTTTCAAGATCTCTAGGAGATGGTTAATAGAATTCATTTTGAATTCAGACATTGCTGCATTTGAGTCTCAACTCAACAACTCAAGGATTGTATGGCCTTGCAAAAGTCATTTAGCTTTCTGTGCATATTTAGATGAGGCTATCATGAAAATTCAGGTCAAATGGGAAAATTAATGTCAAGCGATTAGCACACTGATTATTGTACTTAACACATTAATAAATGTCAGGAAGAGCTACTATTTAATCCCTCTGTGCCTCCAATTCCATTCAAGGAGAATGGATATCACAATGGGACCTACTTCAGAAGGCTGTTGTGACAATTATTTGGGAGGACATGCCCTGGCACATAGTAAGTGCTAGGAGAATGTGCTGCTGCTGCTGATTTTAATACACTGAGCACTTCATTTTATGCAGGCTCAGAATGTCTAGGCCCCTTTCCAAAGTGAATGCAAATCAGAGCCCCCAAACTACAGTTTCATAGATAGAATTCTTGAGTCCATCTCTGAAGGATTTTCTAGGTAGGAAATAATCTAGACACTTAATCTTTAACTAGATTAACATCCAATCTATTTTCATCTCAGTATCAGCCTTTTCTGTTGAGTACAGTACACAATCCTGAGAACAGAACCATGTCACCCTTGTTCGTCTGCAGCATTGACATGACTAAGGGGAAGTGAGAACTGCTTTTGTCTAAGATTTCTGGCTGCATGTGGGAAAGTGGAGAGATAAGTTAAAATTAACTCACTTTTGTAAAAAAAAAAAAAAAAAAGATATGTTATAGTTCCCTACATATTAATTCACAATTATTCTCATTTAATCTTAAACAACTCTGAAACATAGATTTACAAACCATATTTATCCTTGAAACCGAGACTTGGATAGGTTGAAATATCACCCAAATATTCATGAGACTGGACTCAGGTTTTTCTAATTCTAAGATCAGCTGTCCTTCAACTGTATCATCAGATATTCCAAGTTTAAATTTGTGCTTCTTCATCCAGGGCCTGTCTCAAGGTTGTTCTCAGGATTAATATATACCATATGTGAGAGCACCTAGCTCAGAACCTGACACTGGGGATGTGCTTAAATTATGAATTAACCCTGAATCTAAGGGGCTGAAGGACAGTAGGATGCAGTGACATTTACTCAAATAGAAAGTTTCAGTTTCCTATATTTCCCAGTTAACTAAGGACTAACCAAAAATATTTTTCAATTTACTATAGACACCAATTTTTGTTATTTTTTTTTGTTTGTTTGTTTGTTTGTTGACTAGTCATGGTCACTTAGTTGGAATGTTTGTTTATTTTTAGCAATGACTCATCTACTTTCCCACCTTAAGCAGTCAACTCTGGTACATTTTCTCCCTCAAGGCTTGAAGCTTTATTTTAGTGTTTCTGAGTATTAATAATTCTGAGTTATGTTGCCTAAAATTATATACAAAACAGATATAAACATTTGAGCGAAGTGTGAACAAGTCCCAAGGTCCACTATATATATTAATTACATATATATATATGAAATTAATTTGTTTCCTTGGACCAGTTTTTGACAGTTGACATGAAAAAAAATCTAGGCAATTAACAGTTCCGTTTGGTTGGTTTAAGTAATTAATCAAGCTTTACTATGCTAAACAACAAATAGAAGCCAAAGCAGAGTATTTCCAAAACTGGTTCATTAACATCGCATGTGTTTTTACTTGGGAGATGCTGTTTTTATTTTATAGCACATTTAGAACCCCCAAAATTGAATTAAGTTGTTAAAGCTCAGAATATATATTTTCAACAAGAAAACCCTCCAAGAGACTATGCAGTTACTTTGGTTTTGAAAAGCAAGTTAATTGATTTGAAATCTAAAACCTCAAAGTTTTCACTTGGGTCCATCACTTATCTAAGTTCTAGGAATCTTACTGTGGCTGGGTCCAAAGGGCAAAAATGAACGGAGACAGATTCCTCTGTCTGAAGATGCTGGGTATCAGTAACCAGTCCAAAGTCTCCCTTTCCCTCAAAAACAAAACAAAACAAAGCAAAACACATGTGCCAATGTTCACCAGTCTCGATAAACTAAGAAGAGAGTTTAATCTTTTGTAAATTAGGTTTTATAAATTTTAATCTTCCTTTTTTGGATACTTCCATCTGTATCTGAATCTTAGCTTCAGCTTAATATTTCATATTTAGGACCAATGAAACAAGAGATAGTACATAAGAGACACTTAAACAATGAGTTTTCTTCTCCTCACTCTCTATTTTTCCACAGGCTGGAGCACAGCCTGTAACTTGCTGATACACAGGGCACATGAGGGTGCTCAGCTCTCACAAGGTGTATTTTCAAATTTTGAATTAATCACTATCATTAAGAAGCATGGGGTTTCATGTGCAATTTGGGATTTCGGAACTGTCTTGAAAAATCAGGGCTGGTATAACCATGAAAGAATTTCTTGAAGCTCAAAACCACTTTTCCTTTCAGGTTGGAATGGTTCTCTGTGGCCACTTCATTTATTTATGTTATCTGCCCGGCCTGGTTGACTGTTACGTTTGAAATCCCTTATTTATAGAATACTTTAACATATGATATTATATTATTTGATCCGCACGATTATACTATGAAGCAAAGCAGGTGTCATTATCTGATTCAGGTATTCTACTGGGCAGTTTTCCCTGGCTTGGCAAAGGAGATAGAAAGTGGCAGGTGAGGGGCTTCTGTATCGATGTAGAGGATGATGTATTTAGGTTTGAAGACACATTTTAGGTAACAAAAGGACAGGGGTGTCACTGAAGAATCTCTTGTGCTCATAGAATGCCGAATCATCCTAGGGATCATCTCTCATTGTCCTGATCCCACCCCAGCAAGTGAGAAAAGCGATTCCTAGACATGTGAATTGAGTACATAGGTCTTCCAAAGAGATGAGTGCTTGACTCTGCCTGAGAGACATCACGGTGAGATTTACACTTAACCTTAATTTGTTAAGAATGTACTACATATCTTATGAATTTCCAATGGGTTTCTATTGATGACAGCCTAGGTCGCCACAAGATACTATTATTCACAGACTCTACATATATTAGTAATTCATTTGAATCTTACAAAAACTTATGAAATAAATGACATTATTATTCCCTACTCTATGTGTAAGGAAAGTGAGAAACAAAAGAAATTAAAGATGCTGCCTGGATCACCCACGTGGGAATGAGTAGTGTTGGGATTTGAACCACAGTCTGCAGATAAGAGCACTGTGGTAGAAGCTCTCACACAGTGAAGGGGGCAAAAGACATTCCGAATTATGGGAAAGCTGTGAGGCTGAGAATTATGTGGAAAAAGAGCTGGGCACACTTAAAACTCTGAACAGACCCTATGCAATGAAGCAAGGAGTTGAAAGTGACAAGACAGAAAGGATGGGTTTGTAAGAGGTCACCATGCATCCTTTAAAGGCTACAGAGCATGCACACCATTTGACTGAAGGGTTGTTTCCTTCTGGAAGTCTCTCTAAAGTTTTCCAGTTGGCATTTCTCCTATGTGCACTCATGCATACCTACCCCAAGTACGGCAGTGGGCACGTGGCATTACAATTGCTGGTGCACTTGGCCTGCCTACCTAACAAGGATTTATGTTCTTGAGGAGACAGTCTGTGCTTTATTTGCTGTTCTGTTCTCAATGTTACATCTGGCACATAGTCAATGCTTAATCAATGTTTGCTGAACCACAAAAATAATTGGGTAAAATGCACAAAGCCAATGCATACCTGAATTCCCCATGAATACGTGGTGTCCCCTTCTGGTTTCCAAATGGTACTGGGCCCCTTGGTTTTGTGATACACTAGTGAAATGCACATTGTTTTCTGCTTCTCTGGATAACTGTTACAATGCACATACTTGCTGAAGGCAAGTGCTGAGGTAACATAAATAGCTACATTGCACATTTCCGTGAGTGATTGACTTCATAGGAGTGAATGGGACAACAGTCTGGGCTAATTTGCCATAGGTCTTCAGTTTCTGCATTCCTTCATTAACACAATAGCAACTTACTGAGCCTCACTTAGGTGCCAGATACTCTCACATCATGTCTAAAACCTCAGTTTACACATTATTTTACATCATGCACAAGTATGGGAAAGGACTTAGGATTTTAGAAGGGGTATGATGTGATTGACTTGCATTTTACAGCAGGATTTAAAAGATGTAAAGTCCAGGCAAGAAGCATAAAGTCCAGTCTAATGGCCACAGCAGGGCAAAAGCCTGAGCCAGCTCAGTGGTTTTACAAAGAAGCAGCATTTGTATATAGTCCTCTGGACAGTGCAAATATGGAAATCCCAGAATGAAAGTACAGCAGAAAGTTGTCAGCATTTTCTAACCCAGGAGAAAAGAGTTCCAGTGCTGTCACTCAGTGAGATAGGAAATGCTTAAGGAGAAGTAGATTTTCAAAATCAAAGAGGTAACTTGCATTGGCGTATTATGCAACTGAAATGTCTACTGAGCATCCAGGTTAAGATACCTAGCAGATAGCCTGGATGTGGAGAAAAGGGATCAGAAGAGTAAAAGAAGCACTTTTACACTGCTGGTGGGACTGCAAACTAATACAACCTTTTTTTGGAAGGAAGTATGGAGAATCCTCAAAGAACTCAAACTAGATCTGCAATTCCATTTGATCCTGCAATCCCATTACTGGGTGTCTACTCAAAAGAAAAAAAATAATTTTATCATAAGAACATCTGCAATAGACTGTTTATTGCTGCTCAATTTACAATAGCCAAATTGTGGAAACAACCTAAATGACCACCAACCCAGAAATGGATTAACAAGCTGTGGTATATGTATACCATGGAACACTATTCAGTCATCAAAAAAGATGGGGACTTTATATCTTTTGTATTAACCTGGATGGAAGTGGAACACATTATTCTTAGTAAAGTATCACAAGAATGGAGAAGCAAGAATCCTATGTACTCAATTCTGATATGAGGACAATTGATGCTAGTACATGGCAGGGAGTGGAGGAATGGGGGAGCAGAGAGAGGGAGGGATGGGGGGTCATGGTGTGTGACACACCTCTTGGGAGAGGAACACAATTATGAGAGGGCCTTTACCTAACAAATGCAATCATTATAACTTGGTTCTTTTTACCCTCAATGAATCGCCAACAATAAGAAAGAGGTAGCGGTCTGGGGCTTATGAAGAAAACCAGGGTTGAGATCTGCTCAGGGAACATAGTCCAGAGGTAATGAAGTCCTGGGAACACCTGAGACAGACCAGTGTGACATAAGGAGAAGGGAGGAGAGGATGAGGGGATGGCAGGGCATGGAGAGGAGATCAAGGGGGGCATCACCAGAACCAGAGCTTAGGAAATGGAACCAATTTGATGAAGCTGCATGAAAACCTGAGAAGGAGCCAGGAAGTTCACAGAATTCAAAGAACCAGGAGAAAATTGCGTAAGGTGAGGAAGGGAAGAGTTTTAAGAAAGTTGGAGTGGTTGCTCATAAAAAGCATCACATTGCAGAAAATTTAAGAAATATTATTAATTTGGGGAAACTAGGGGGGGAAAGATATCCAGTGTTTTGATAGCAGATGCTTGATTCATTTCTCCAGAGAATATTTTTAAGGATAGTAGATTAAGATGGGAAAAGCAGAAATCAGCATCTAAGGAGTGAAATGGTGATAGGGAGGTAGGGACAGTAAGTCAACTTGACTATTTCAAGAATGACAGTTGTTGGAGGAAAGAAGTGGAGGAAGGCTGGGGAGATTTTTAATGTCAGCGAAATTTGGAAATGTTTCTCCAAATGTTGGTGGAAACACTGGCACATAGCCAATGCCCATAGGGGCAAGACCGAGACAGAGACTGCCTCTGAAATGCCAGAAAGAGAGGAAAGGATGGGTGTGGACTGATTCATAGTCCAGAGACGCTAGGAGGGAAACAGATGAGTTTGTGCCTGCAAGCCTCCATTAATTCGCTTAGCAGAATAAACACTAGACAGTCTTGGCATCACTGTATGCTAGAAAGTAGGGAGTCAGCGGAAATAATATTTCTGAGACATTAGAAAAAGAAAACCCTAATTGCGTTGCTTCATAAGGCCACAGGGATCTGACAAATATCAAAGAGATTAAGAAAGGCTGGAGGAAGAGGCAAGAGAGATAAAGATGGTGGAGGCTGGAGTGAAAGGGAGAGACAGAAAACGAGAGGGAGGAGGAGAGAGGCAGAGTGAAGGAGAGAAGGAGGAGGCAGAGCCAGATAAGGGGAAGAAGAGGCAAGAGGAGAAGAAAGGAGAGAAGCTAGACAGAAAGAAACGGATTATCAGCTCAGAAAATTCAAAAAATCTCATTTTGTGCCTGAATTCCTAGAAAGGGGAAAACTAAACAAAGACTAAACTCTTAAACCCTTTTGTTCACCCACTGGCTTTCCACCAAAAATAAGTTCTAGGCCGGGGGTTGGTGAAAGATAATGAAAGCCCAAGAGAAAATTTAGATCACACAAGTAAATATATTCCCAGGCTGGAAAGTCGCAGAGTCGTTCACAGGGGAAATCATGAAAAAATCTTGCTTGCAGTTGCCATGCACATTATTTAAAGAGTCAGAAAATAGAAACATGATAAGCTATAATTTTTCTGTCTTCCTACTACAGATAAATTCATATGGTGAAAATGTCTTTCAGAGAAGATACGTGACATTGCTGGGCTGCGATGATTTGTTTTTCCTTTGGAGCGTGTTCTAGCCTCAAGCAGATCCCGTGGTGGCCTTAGCTCATTTGACAACTGCTCTGAGTTTTACACTCTGTCCAAGGTGAAGATTGTTCTTATGGCTACTCTTCAGAGCCCCTCTGGAGAACTGTGTCTTGCTTTAACTCTAGTATTCTCTCTTAGATTCCAAGAGAGAGCTTCTCTGGATGCCGATTGACTTCAGACAATCATAATACGGGATTGAGTATTGCCCATCTTCTGGACACTTGGCATTGGTTCAGTGACTTGTAAAAGGGCCATGAGCAGTGACAAATGTTGGCTATATGAAGTTCTATGTTTTGAAACATGGGCTACTAAAGTAAGTCTTTTTTTTTCTCTTTTTTTTATTATTGGGGATTCATTGAAGGTACAAAGAACCAGGTTACATTGATTGCCTTTGTCAGGTAAAGGCCCTCTTATAATTATATCCTGCCCCCAAAAGGTGTGTCATACACGGTGACTCCCCCAACCCCCTCCTTCTTTCCCTCTCTCTGCTCTTCTCTCCCCCCCCCCCAACTATGTACTAGGTCATTAATTGTTCTTGTATCAGAATTGAGTTCTTGCTTCTCCATTCTTGTGATGCTTTACTAAGAATAATGTGTTTCACTTCCATCCAGGTTAATACAAAGGATGTAAAGTCTCCATCTTTTTTAACGGCTGAATAGTATTCCATGATATACATATACTACAACTTGTTAATCCATTCCTGGGTTAATGGACATTTAGGCTGTTGGTGCACATTTTGGTGATTATATTGAGCTGCAATAAACAGTCTAGTGCAAGTGTCTATTAGAGAAATGCAAATCAAAACCACCCTGAGATATCATCTAATCCCAGTGAGAATGTCCCATATCACAAAATCTCAAAACTGAAGATGCTGGCATGTATGTGGAGACAAGGGAACACTTTTACACTGCTGGTAGGACTGCAAACTAATAAAGTAAGTCTTTACTTTCCTAACCACCAGACGTATTCTCACCACACTGTGGTGGAATTGGAGCCAATATGGTATCATTAAAGGATCAAGCTATATGGATTGTGGAGTCTGACATACAACACTTAGGCTTAAGCTAAGTGACCTTACCAGCTATATGACCTTAGGAACTTAAGTTCTCTGAGCCTCAGCTTCTGTTTGGAAAATATCGCCAATGTTAGTGTCTATCTCAGAGAGTCATTGTAAGAACAAAAGCCATATAAAGAACGGGAGTATTACAGTGGCTTGAATAGTAAGTATCCTGCCAAAAACGTGAGACCTCCTAGAACCTGAGAATGTGACCTTATCTGGAAACAAGGTTTTCGTAGATATACTAAAGATATAGTTCTACTGGATCAGGGCTCGGCCTGAATCCAACGACTGCTTATCTTTATAAGAAGATGAGAAGAACCATAAAGACAGAGAATAAAAACCACACGAAACAGAGGTAGAGACAATAGTTACGCCAACACAAGTGATGGAACTTCTCGGTCACCCAAAGCTGGAGAATTCTTCCCTGGAGTCTCTAGAAGGAGTACAGCCCTGTTGACACTATCTCCAGATTTCTGGGTGCCTCTAGAACCATGAGAGAATAAGCTTTGTTGTTTTAAGACACAAAGTTCGTGGTAATTTGTTTTTACGGTCAGAGAAAACAAAGTTTTAAACAAAAGCTTTAAACAAAGTGAAATAAAAGTCATCTCAGTATCACATGAATTTTAACCTATATTCTGCCAACGGCGTTGCAGTTCTCGAATTGATCACTTGGTCCTGCTTTTTTGGCTTTGACACTTCCAGGTCTCAATTTCAACCATTTTCCACTTTTCTTATTCTCCAGACCAGAGCAAATGGCATCCTGCATATCCTTCCATTAAATCTACATGGCTCTGAGTTTCCACCTGTCTCGGCCAATCCAATTCATTATCCATTCAATAAATATTTGTGAAGCAATGACTGTGAATTGGTCAGTATACAAAAAACCAGTGCTATAGCAAATAAAACCAAGCCCTTCTTTTTACAAAATATATTTTCTGGTGAGAGAGAAGATAAACTAGTAGGCAGTTGAATACATAACATGAAGTTGAAGTTTAAGTGCTATAAAAACAAAATACAGCAGGATGGGGCTATGCAGAGCTGCGGCAAAGTGAGGGATGGTCTCCTGGGGAGGTGGCCTTCTAAGTGACCTGAATGTAGAAGGAGAAGTTTTTCTGACATGTGGAAGATGAAGAGAACGAAGAAATGAGGGCTGCAGCCTTGTAGGTTATAAGTCGGACTTTCATACTGAGTGAGACAGGAAACGATCAAAGGATTCAGGATAAAGGAGAGAGTGGTCTGCCGAATACTTTAGAGGGATCCCTCTAGCTGCTGTTTCAAGAATGGATTTTAAGTGGGTAACAAGGGGAAAAGTTGAGGTAAGATGCAATCACAAGAAGTCCAGGCTACATAGGACCTCTCACTACTTTCCCCACCTTCTTCAAACCTGGGATAAAAAGGCAGATGGAAGTGAAAACATTTATTAGAATTTGCCAGGATCTGTTTAGAAAGCCAAGTGGCATGTCCTATGAATTGTAGTTTCCTAGAGGAAGAGAAACCAAGGAACTCTCCAAGGATTTTAATGAGATGGGAAAGACTGGAGGTGAGGAAAAGGAGGTGGGTTAAATATGAGGCATCCTGCAAACCCTAAATACAGAACTGATGAACTTCCTTCCTTTCCTTTGCCAGGCTGTCAGCTGGTGGAATCCAACAGTGTCAGGAAAAGTTAACAGAATTTAACTACAGTAGAACCTCCATAGTTGACCTCCTCCATACATTGACCACCTCCTCAAGTTGACCTAAATGTATAGGCTGGACATATACCACATGTACGAATTAGGAGAGAAGACCTAGTTCCTTATGTTGACCTCCTCCATACGTTGACCAGTTTGGTACAGTCCCCTGGGTGGTCAGCATATAGAGAGGTTCAACTGTATTCTGTAAAACGTCCTGAGGCCTAGCTGTGCCTTCCCAAAGCATACTGACTTCAATATGTACCTTAATTTGTTAATGTTATACGAATACTATCATGTAGCCATTGAGAACATCAAGTACGTGATGTCCCCCCCAAAAAACAAAAGCACATAAGGAATTGTAGCATTTTTTTGTCATTGCTATTTGGTTCCCGCCTGCCTGCAGGAGCTGAGGCAGGGGAGGCTGGAAGACTTCATGGGGGGCAGACCTCCCCAAACCCACCCAGCCAGATCTATTCAACAGAGTTTACAAAAGTGAGAGGACCAAGGTGCTGAAGATTCAGAGCATCTTGGATTACCACTGAATTCTTTCATCTGCTACTTTGAAACAATTAAAGCCATAAAGCTCTCTTTCATCCAAAGTTGTTAAACCCTTTTACCTGATACAACAGTCTACAGAAATAACATAAGCAATTAAAAAGTAAAATATTAGCAATGCTTTTGTGGGCGAGTTGGAGAGGGAGGGAGGAGACAGGAGATTATGGAGCTTGATTTTCCACACCAAGCCTGTCTTTAGTAGATGAATCCTTCAAGTATGAGAAATTCCTCAGAGAAGCAGGGCTACCAGTACAAGGCCCTAGGTGGTAACCCTTTACAGCTCCCCCTGAAAAAAAAGCAGCTAGAAAACCAATGACTGCTTAGAAACATATGTTCTTCAGGGAGTCTTGCAAGTCTTCCTCTAAACTCTGAGCCAACCCAGATGTCAGGGAGCAGAGGTCAGGACTTCACAGAAAGCCAGATGCTGTAGCGAGCACATATTGTTGCACAGACATATGTGTGTATGGGTATGTGCAGTGTATAAATATATACTTTGACGTGTGTGTGTATATTCTGGCAAACGCCCCTCTCAGCTTCCCATCCTTTTAGGTAAACTGAAGAAGGAAGGAACGACTTCCTGTGAAAACAACTTGTAACCCTGCTCATCTGCTTAATGTGCTTGGTTGGGTTCAATGTAACCCAAGGAAAGGGGGAGTAGAAAGAAGATTTTGTGAAGAGACAGCTTCACACTGAGTGTTCCAACTCAATTTGATTTGTGGCTGCTATTTTTTGGCACTGTTAAATGCTGTGTGCAATGTAGAAATAATTACAAGACCAGTTGCCCTTACCTATTTATAAGCAGCTTGACTTTATTTAATCTCTCGGGTGAAATAACTAAGTGGGAGTATCCTGTATGCTACCTTCTAATACAGTAGATTCTTTTTTATTAATTTCTTACAGCATAACTGTGTACATTAATGCAATCATGGGGTACAGTGTGCTGTTTTCATATACATTTTGAAATGCTCTCATCAAACTGGTTAACATAACCTTCATGTCATTTTCTTAGTTATTGAGTTAAGACATTCATACTCTGCTTTTAGAAAGATTCACTTGCCTGTAATGTGACATGGCTAAAAGCAGGAGGCTGGGGGCTCAATCTCAGCTCTCCCCCCAGTTAGCTGTGCTGCTGTGGCCAGTGTATCTCATCTTTTTTCTCTGTCCCCTAAACTATCCCTAGAAAAGAGATGGTTTCCTCATCTGTGAAATAAGGTAGATTAGAAAAAGGGTCACAGAATAACTGCCCATAAAATAACTAAGTTGGTTCCATATAAGGCAACAAGGAGTGACGCCCCTGTTACCCCTGGCCCACTACTGCCTTGTGCCAACTTGGCCTGCTCTAATTTTTCAAAGAAATATGGCCATCCATATTCTTCTATCAGAGTGAGCAATTTTTTAAATATTCTAAAGGATGAACAAAATGCATCTGGGTGTCTAATCTTTGCCCTAGATTTTGCAATTCCTTAGATGACTCATAAAGTTTCTCATAGTTCAAATAAAGATTAAGTTCTTGATATTGCACAGATGTGCCAAGAATACCAACATTATCTCCTGCTGCTGGAAGAAATTGTGCCAGTGAGTCCTCGGTTCCTGGACTGTAGCCCCTCAAGTGTCACTCACTGCTTGTGCTATAGCTCTTTTGATTCCAGGCTCCTAATTTCAAGTCCAGAGGAATCTCTGGGCTGTTGTGCTACTCACAATTCCACAGAAAGTGGCAACACTGCCTTGAATTCACAAGAGGACATCGCCTGATCTGGTCAGGGCATTCTTTCTCACAGCTTCTGGCTCTATATGCAGCTACAACACAGGAAACTACATGTGGCTCTCTGGGAAAAACTCAAGGATCTCGAAATAACTCAGCAGCACTCAGATTCCAGAAGACCTAAACATTTTTTGTATCAAAATTGTTAAATTAATTAATTGGGAGGCTCCTCTAGCACCCTGAGTTCCCACTCAAGCAAACCAAACCTAATTCAGCATGATTGGTCACAGCCTGGGAAAGTAAAACTTAAGTCTAGCCAACCAGAAGCTACCAATTAGCCTCAAACTAGGGGCTTTGAAGCTACTGTTTCTCTTTAACCAATCACATATTTTCTATGTCTTGCTTCTGTGAACACCTTTTAAACATTTTCTCCTCATGCCTCTTCAGTGGGGCCCCAATCCACCTGGGGTCTGGAACTGCTCTATTCATGAATTGCTAACTACTCAAATAAACTTTGTACGATTTTAATGCGCTTAAGTTTGTTTCTTCATGGTACTGAAAAATAAACAGACTCTATCATTAGAGATTGTCCACCATGTGCAGCCCTAATGTGGGGGCTTTCATAGAACCCAACATAAGAAAAACAGACTTTACATATAAAAAAGGAAGAATATTGTCACAGAAAAGAATAGGTAGATGGGATATAATTAGATATACAACATTAATAGATGTCTTCATGAGAAAGCTGTAAGCTTTTCTTTGTTTTTAATCAATGTATATTTTATTTAGTTCCTATCTATTACGTGTCATGGCCTGGACATACCTGCATTCACACAGGTAAAGGCTAGAGAGACAAATTAATTATAAAAAAATTTAAGTAGACTCAGTGCCTGTAGCTTAGCCGTTATGGCACCAGCCACATATACTGGGGCTGGCAGGTTCAAAGCAACCCTGAGCCTGCCAAACAACAGTGACAACTGCAACCAAAAAATAGCTGGTTGTTGTGGTGGGTGCCTACTTGAGATGCTGAGGCAAGAGATTCGCTTAAGCCCAAGAGTTTAAGGTTGTTGTGAGCTGTGATGCCACGGCACTCTACTGAGGGTGACAGAGTGAGACTCTGTCAAAGAAAAATAAAAGAAAGAAAGAAAGAAAATTAAGTATTTATTTAAGTAATTAAATACTAGATTGAAGAAGAAAAGTATAGAGTTTCATGGAACCAAGAAATCTAGCTTGAGAATGGGGGTTTGTTTTTAGAACATTCTTTCCTTCCCTGTTCTCAGTTCTTTTTGATAGTTAATTCCTACTCATTACTAAACAGAGAAATCAGTGATTTGGAGGAAGGAGAAAGCGTGGCAGGTTCCAAATACCTGGAGATTGAGCAGACATAAAATGAAATAAGAAAGAGAGAAAATGGTAGGAACTAAGAACAGAGAGGCAAGTGTGAAATGGAGTGTGTACCTTTGGGATTGCAAACTAATACACCCTTTCTGGAAAGAAGTATGGGGAATTATCAAGGAACTAAGAGTTGACCTATCATTTGATACTGCAATTCCATTACTAGGTATCTACCCATATGAACAAAAATCATTTTACAACAAAGACATTGGCACCAGAATGTTTATAGCAGTCCAATTCATATTTCCCAAGTCACAGAAGCAGTCTCCAAACCCATCAACCCATGAATGGATTAACAAATTGTAATATATGTATACCATGGAATACTATACAGCCATAAGAAAAGATGAAGACTTTACATCTTTTATGTTTACCTGGATGGAGCTGAAACATATTCTTCTTATTAAAGTATCTTAAGAATGTAAAAAAAGTGATTCAATGTACTCAATACTATTATGAAACCAATATATAATCACTTACACATTCATATGAATGATGAAACACAAATATAGTTGAGAAAGGAGGGGAGAGGAGAAAGAGGGGACAGGAGGGGGAAGGCAATTGGAGGGAGGGTATTTGACGGGATCTCACCTAATGTGCACAATGCAAGGATACATTTCAAAACAACTAGAGCAGTGGTTCTCAACCTTCCTAATGCCTCCTAATGCCATGACCCTTTAACACAGTTCCTCATGTTGTGGTGACCCCCAACCCTAAAATTATTTTCATTGCTACTTTATAACTGTAAAATTTTGCTACTGTTATGAATTGTAATGTAAATTATCTGATATGCAGGGTGTATTTTCATTGTTACAAAGGGGTCACAACCTACAGGTTGAGAACCATTGAACTAGAGTATAATATAAATGTCTTACCACAAAAAATAAATAAGTGAGGTGATGGTTATGTTAATCAGTTTTGATTTAAGCATTCCACATTGTATATCAAGTCATCACATTGCACCCCATAAATGTATACAGTCATGATTTAATGCAAATTTTAAAAAATAAAAATAATAATAAATTTTTTAAAAGAAAGTCAGTAAGAGCTTTAAGTCAATAAGAGTCAAGGTTTTAAGTAGTTTCTAGTTAGTGATTAGAGACTATTCTGAATAGTGTTTCTTCATCATCCAGTGGGATAGGATAGTGGTTTGGTCCAGGATGATTACAAAGAAAATAGAGAGAAGTGGTTGAATTTTAGAAATATTTAGATTTGCAATTTTTATATAAGCATAGGGCAACCTAATCTATAGCATGCATTTTATAATTTGGATCACTTGATTTTGCATACTGTCAAATTCCCCCATGCTTCCATCATTCCAATATACAGACAGAAATGAATAGCTAGATGGGATATAATTAGGCAACTATTAGGCAACTTAGTGAATGCTGTAGCTATCCATGTTGACAGCTGATGACCTGGTTCAAACTTTTCTTCTTTTGTTTGAGGCACAATGTCTTTCTCCTTTATGGATAATACTTGGTTCAACATCAACTTCCACATCAACATTTGTGTCCAGATTTATAATGATTTCTTTATTTTAATTTACTTAAAGTAAGGCAAGTAGGGTGATAGTGAGTATAATTATGGAGAGAAATAGGAGACAAATTGGATAAACATGCTATTTTTCATAACTGGAATCACCATGCTACTTCAATACCCACCTCTCTGTTACAGAGACATGCTTAGCTTGCTCATGGCTTAGGATAAGTGTGTGAGTCACTTGTGTAAATCTTATAACAGAGACAGAATATTGATCGGAGGGGGGAAAAGAGTGAAAGCTAAAATACAAGGAAATTTATCACACAATTATCAATATCTGAATAAAGGCAACTCAAAAATAATAAATGCCACAAAACTAATACATCTAATATTGCATTATATAGTCCTACAGCTTGGAGGAGGGTTTATTTTTAACACATCCTTTCTTTAATATGGTTTAGCACAATATTTTCTATATAATAGTTTATATGCTTCTTCACAAATAATAATTTCCCAGATTATAAGCTTTTCACTGTACAATTTTAAATATTATAATGCCTTCATAAGTGAGTATTCTGCTGTTTATTTACCATGTTCCTATATACAGACATTAAAGTTTTTATCAATATTTAATTATCATAATTTTGAAATAAATATAACTGTGTATATTTCATTACTGTCTTTAATAGTTAAAATAGAGCACCAGCTGTTTTATTATTGAAACCAAAGATATGAATATTTTAAGGCCATAGTCGCCATTAAAGATAACCATATGATGAAAATTCTGCAATGTAGAAATTTAGCATTTCTGTTTACATTATTGATAACACATCGATATAGGGAGGAGACTTATATAAAAAGCATAAAACAAAAAGTAAAAGAATCCCTCACACCTGACCACCAGTTACAACCTAAATGTAATAACTCTTAACAATTGGTTGAATAGTTTTACAGGAATTTCAGTTTTAATAAAAATATATACACAATGTCCTTTTTAAAAATCTTCATAGGATATGGTATACACAATTTTATATCTCAATTAAAGCAGTAAAAAACTATTTAAGCAATCTCTTTTTAAAAATTAATATGACCTCTAACTTTTTGCTATTATACCGATGCTTCAATGGAAACCTTTGTTCACATTCCTTAGAATGTATTCAATAGAATATAGCTGGAGCATACATTCCTAGAGGTCGATTGCTTGTGTCAAATTTCAAGAACTATTGCCAAATTTCCCTCTAGAGAGTTTGCACCAATCCATATTCTAGCAGAGAGATTTTAAAACATTTAAACATAATGGCATTTATTGAGTCCCCAATATGTTCTGGTTATTTTTTGCTAGCTTAATGAACATAAAGACGAACAGAGTTTGGCCCCTACTCCCAGCCTATCAGAGAAGGAACTGGCAAACTATAGCCCATAGGCCAAATCCAACTTGCCTCCTGTTTTTGTAAATAAAGTTTTATTGTAACACAACCATGCCCATTTATTTATGTATTGCTTGTAGTGGCTTTTGCACTAGCATGGAATCACACAGTTAAGACCTAGAATGTATATCCCACAAAGCCTAAATTATTTAACATCCTGCCCTGTGCAGAAAACTCCTGCCTACCTCTGACTAGAGTATTAGGGAGAAATAATAAATCAGTAATTAAAATAGTGAACAATTAATTTTATGAAAGGTAACAACATTATATAGTCTCAAAATATATATTATAGAAAGTTGGTAATTCTCTAATGAATGTCCACATGTAAGATCAGTTATGGTGAGGGTGATTCTACAAGTCGTATCAAACATGATAGCATTACTGTTGTATTCTACAGTATTGTCATAGCTCCAGCAGAGAAATTCTCTGAATCTATCTTGGCAGTCATATTAGTAAAAGGAAGGTTTGCTGTTATCTAGTTCAACAATTCATTTTATGAGGTTTTTTTTTTTTTTTTTTTTTTTATTGAAACCTTGAGAAGTTTATTGACTAGCTCATAGCAGGCCTGAGTAAATGGGAATCAGGTCCCATTTATTCAATATATACAAAGTACTCCTACAACTTGACATTAAATAGACGAAGTACTCTTACACCTTGACATTAAATAGGCCACCCAATTTTAAAGTGGCCAGTGGATTTGAATAGCAATTTTTTCAGAGAAGACACACAAATGGCCAATAAGCACGAGATAAATGCAAATTAAGCCCACAGTGAGATCGTCACTTCTCAGTAGAGTGGCTGTAATCAAAGAGGCAGCCAATAAAAACGCTGGTAAGAGTGTGGAGAAACTGGAACTTTCATACATTGCTGTTTGGATTTTATAATGATGCAGCTACTTTAGAAAACTGTTTTTTATTACTTTCTCAAAATGTTCATCATGCAGTCCATATGACTGAGCAATTCCACTCCTGGTATATAGCCCTCAAATTAAAATATATGTGAAAACATGTGTCCACAAGAAAACCTGTTCATGAATGTTCATAGTGGTATTATTCATAATAGCAAAGCATAAAAATAACCAAAATGTCCATCAACTGGTTAATGGATTAAAAAACGTGATACATTCATGTAGGAGAATATAATTGGTGTAGGAAAATACAATTGTCAATCAAAAGTAATAAAATACCAATAAATGCTGCAACATGCATGAATCCTGAAAATGTTACCGTAGGTGTAATATTTCAGTCACAAAAGGCCACATACTGTATGATTCTATTTGTATGAAATGTCCTGAATAGGGTAATCCCCACAAAGAGAAAATAGATTAGTGTCTGGCTATGGCTGGTGGGAGGGAGAATGAGGATTGGCTGCTAATTGGCACAGAGTTGCTCCTTAGAGCGGTGAAAATGTTCAAACAGGTTGCGATGATGGTTACACAACTCTGTCAGCACATTAACAAAGTGGCTTAGACACCTTGGCATGCATGTGAATTTCTGGCACATGTACTATTTGCCTCAATAAAGCCATTATTAAATGTAAATCACCAATTAACTAGAAAATACAGATGAGTATATTTATAATCTTCACACTATAACAGAATTTGCATACAAAATAATTTTAAAATCTAAGTGCATACAAATAATAAAATGAAGCCTTCTTAACAAAAGGAAAATAGTTTAATGCAAATATACCAATGGATTTGTAGCTCCAATATGCAAAGATCTCTTACAAATGAATAAGAAAACAGCAGAACAAGGGCAAATGACTTGACTTGTCAATCGATACAATACTTGTAGTAAATACAAATAGCCAATGCATATACAAAAACATGTCCAGCGTCACTCATAGCTAAGAAATAAAAATTACCACTGCTATTGTATGACATAGCCTATCAAATGGTCACTCTCTGTCACTGGATACTTTGAAATATTTTTATTGATTTAATTTCTACTTCACATTGACCTAGAAGTTTGGCTACAGAGAATTTAACCTTAAAATAGTATATTCGTGTGAAATATATATGCAAGGATAATTTTTGCAGCATAGATTACAATTCTGAAAATAAATGTGAAGTGAACAAAATGTTCGATGTTGATGCATCATTATAATAGAAAACGTTTGCAAACATTAAGGAGAACGTGTACATGGTCATACAGATGTTGGGGATATTCTGGATCCACCTAAGGTTGGAGAGTCTATTACTCTGGAATTTACTCGGACAGACACACTCACTTTCTGCAGATAACAATTTTGTACAGAGCTTCACTAATAACCACACTATGGAAATGAGCAGGAAGCATATGAAAGGCGGCAAGTCTGGATTGAGATGCACTGTCAGAATAAAATACACACTGATTTCAAAGACTTGGTACAAAAAATAAGAATGCACAAATGTCTTATTTTTAAATCGGTTATATTGCTTGATTTACATTAATATGTAGGATATATTGAGTTGAAGAAAATGTATTTATAACACCAATTTCACTTTTATTTTTTACTTTTTATAATGTAGTAGCTATTTGAAAACTGAAAATAACAGGTGGCTCACATATTACTATGGACCAGTGTTGATAAAGAATGATTAGGACTCTCTTCTTTGATCAAAACTTTAATCAGACTCCTGAGTCCTTTCTGACTATCCCTGAACTTGGATTACCCTCCCTGTTCTTGCTGAATCTAGTTTGAGTGAGAAAGAATCCTGGTAAGTTAATTTAGCCATAGTTTCCCATCTTGGGCATCTGACCACCGTTGATCACTTCCGTGACTTGCTTCAGCAATAATCGGCTGAGGCACTTCAGTCAGAAATCCCTGATAGCTGATGTTCCTCATGGTTTCTGTCTATCCACTGACCTCCACCCTTCTCCTCAGTTACAAATTCCCACTTGTTCTTGCTAAAGTCAGAGCTGAGTTCAATGCCTCTCCCACATTGTTAGGACCCTGTTGTAGGGGTCCCCACACCTGTGGCAAGTTCCCCCTTTGGATAAAGTTTACTTTACCATCTTTAACAAGTGCCTTGAGTAATTTTTCTTGAACGAGTGAAAACATTCCTGAGAACATAAATATAATTATGCTTAACATTTGTATAGTCTGCAGCACTTTGTAAATATCTGTTATACATGGACTCTTAATTCTCACAGCAGTTGTGTAATGTGTAGGGTATAGCTAATCATTGTATAGGCTATAGCCCAATTCTTAAAACGTAAAAGCCAAGGGTGAGACTATAAAAAAGACTTGGGAAAGTATAGCATAAGCAGAAAATGACAGAACTAAGACCAAATCTTTTTTTTTCCCCATTCAAATTTCTTTTATTATTTCTTATAGCATAACTGTGTACATTAATGAAATCATGGAGTACAGTGTGCTGTTTTCATATACATTTTGAAATATTCTCATCAAACTGGTTAACATAACCTTCATGTCATTTTCTTAGTTATTGAGTTAAGACGTTCATACTCTGCTTTTAGAAAGATTCACTTGTACCCTTGTAAGATAAACCATAGAAGTGACCCCACCCATCACCCTCCCTCCCCCCAGCCACCTCCCTCTGCTCCCCTCTCCCAGCCCTCTTCCCACATTCTAAGGCTATAATTAGGTTATGACATTCCTATGAAAGCTATGAATTAGTTTCAAAATAGGGTCATGTACATTGGATACTTTTTCTTCCATTCTTGAGATTCTTTACTAAGAAGAACATTTTCCAATTCCATCCATATAAACATGAAGGAGGTAAAGTCTTTATTTTCTTTAGGGCTGCATAATATTCCATGGTGTACATATACCACAATTTATTGATCCATTCGTGTGTCGAAGGGCATTTGGGCTTCTCCCATGACCTAGCTCTCCCGAGGAAAATGAGGACTCCAGGTTCTCTTGTCGGGACATTTCTACTGAATGGAATAGTAGGAAAAAGCTGGGGTTTAAAAGGCAAGTAACTTAAGATTTGCAAATCTGCCTTTAAATCCCAGCTTTTCCTACTATTCCATTTGGTAGAAATGCCCCGATAAGAGAACTTGGAGTCCTCATTTTCCTTGGGAGAGACTTACCTAAAGGGAAGAGTTCAGAAAACTGGAACAGATGAGCAAGGAGGGCATTCTATATGTCCCAGGAGGACATCAGAAAACTAAATATTGTGACCCTCTGTTTCTCCCAATTTATTAATGATGTTCCATTATAAAAACATTCTTCGGTTACATGAGTTGGGGAAACTCTGGGTTTAAAGTTGATTTCTTTTAACTACAGGGATTTAACCACATTATTAATCTCTCAGGAAGAGTTTACTATAATTTCCAAATATTGCTTTCACAGATTGTGGTTTTCTAAAAAAGGCAATTGAGTAAAATCTGCCCTACAACAAAAGGAAGACTCAAGGACAGGCTTGACGTTTAGGTCCCGGCCATGTGTGAACCAGGGCTCCAGTGGGAAGGAGGATCTGAAGGCAGAAGTGGCAGCTTGTTCCCCAGCTGAGATACGTTTGCTTGCTTTGGCAGCTAGCCAGGACAAAGATGGATGCTTAAAAGTGATTTTGAAACTACAGAAAATTAGAATCAGTTCAATAAATCATTTGTTTAGCATCTTAATAAGATTTAAATACAGAGCCAGCTATCTGTCCCTTTAAACTGCAAGGACACGGCAGAGTGTCTGGAAGTGTTCCCTGATGTTCTAGAGACTTTCTAAATGAAATTCTAGCGAAATGGAAAAAAGATAAGTAATGATCAAAAGTCGAGGGAGAGATTTGTGTATATGAAACAGCTAGATGTGCTGGTGTTAACAACTATCCTTTAGTAATAAGAAATGGGAATTTTGTTTTCCAAAGAAAGTTTTCATCAATTAAGTCATGAGGGGAGAGCTGAAAACATATACTACATATTAATTTCCTTTTTTTATTTCCCTCAGACTAACCAGAACCAGACAGAGAGACCAGAAATGTCAGCAGGAAGAACAGAAGAAAAATCTGTTTATTCAACAACATTTTGTGCTGGCTTTGCTCTAAGTCAGCAGTGACAAAATAAAATCCCTGCCTCCCATGGAGCTTATGTTATCGTGGAATACAGGAAACAAAAATATTATTTTATACTTTCAAATAATTTACATATTCATCAAACAAACAAACAAAAAGAATGAACACCTCCTTTGTGTCAAATGCTGAGCCAGGTATTGTGGATATTAAGAGAGAGAAGGTGCCACTCTTCCCATGGAGGAGTCCACAGCATAATGCAGGAAACAGGCAAAAAAAAAAAAACCAGTTAATTACTACACGATATTTCCCTTTACCCAAACTTGCACCCACCACATTCTCTCCCTGCTCACTGATAAAGCACTCCTACAGCTGTGTGCCCAAACTGTCTTAGCGTCCTTGACCATCCCTTGTTTCTCATAACCCACCTTCAAACCATCAGTAAATCCAGTTTCCTTTCATCTGTCTATCTATCTATCTATCTATCTATCTATCACCTCTACCACTTCACACTTTATCCACCACTCCCAGCAGGGTCCAAGCTGCCGTCATCTTCTGTAAGTTTCCTACTCAGCTTCCCATCATTTCTCCTGACATCTGTTCTCAACGGGGCATCCAGACTAAGTCCTCCGTATTATTCCTTTTTGAAAGCTTCCTTTATTCTGTCTCCCTTAATCTTCTTGGGCTGTGATAACAGAATACTATATACTAAGTTGCTTATAAAGGAAAGAAATTGATTTCTCACAGTTCCGAAGGCTGGGAATACAACATGGAGGGCTGGAAGATTCAGGGTCTGGTGAAGACCCACTTCCTGGTTCACAGACGGTCATTTTCTCTGTGTCCTTACATGGTGGGAGGGACAAGGGAGCTGTTTGGGGTCCCTTTTGCAGGGGCACTAATCCCAAACATGTAGGCTCCACCTGTCATGACCTAATCACCTCCCAAAGGCCCTACCTCCAAATGCCATCGCATTAGGGATTGGGTTTCAACATGTGAATTGGAGGGGCACCTAAACACACAGTCTGTAATATGCCTCAAAGCATTTACAGCGACCTTCAGCATTTATGTGCTTATCTATTTATTTGTGTATTGTCTATCTCCTTTCTCTTGAACATAAATTTTTTAAGAGAAATGAGTAGGTCTGTTTTTAATACGTAAATCACATTTAGTCTCTATAGTAAATCATATTGCATGACCAATATTTATATGGTATAAGCAGCAGCCATGTCATAGATGACAGTTTGATCAATTTACTTTTGGTTCAGGCGATGGGAATGTCAGGAACGTTCTTGTAAAGGACTTGAAGCTTGTTCAAGCTCCTCTTATCTGGCTTCTCCTTCCACACAATGTCAACATTTGCCTCGTAACTGACAAACATGTACTCAGTACTTACCCAAACAAGCTTTTTGTTACGACATTTTTCTTAACTTTTTGTTCATGTATTTAATGGAAATGTATTGAGTGCTTTTTATATGCAGGGCAGAAAGAATACTACATACAGTCACGGATGAGATCAATGGAGGACATTTGAGTGCAGTGCAAAAGGGCCATGGGGGCAGGTAAGGAGGGCCATGGGCCTTCAAGACTTCTGTTGTCTGTCTTTCTTCTCTTCTGCATTCTGTTTGCTGCCTGAAGTTGTATGTTTCTCCAATATACTTGTAGCCTCTACTTCCAGAAAAGTTAGTTATTCTTACATGAACAGATTTTGAGTTTTAAATATAGTTACAATAATCATATAATCAGTTCAGTATGGTTCAAATTTGTTCCTAAATTTAATGAAATGTTGAGTTTTCAATGCAAGGGACCTCCAGATTGGAGGTCCCTAACCTGAGCATGTCCAGATGAATTCAATGTGCCTGATGCATGGCTAGAATGTAAAAGTAAACCACAGGCAGAACCTAAGTACTTGTGTCAAAGAACAGAAGCCAAATTAAGAAGCCAGGGGTGCCCTGTATTGTTGCCACACAGGCTTAACAGCCAAGGACCCAACACTATCTCTTTGCACGACTCAGTCAGATCACGCCTCAATCCATTTTGCTCTCTCCCCCATAGTTAACCTCCCAGACCTGCACCCAGACCCCAACTTAGAAAGATAGATTTAAGCCTGCTGCTTGTCTCCTTGCCAGTCAGTTTTTCTCATTTCTCAAAAACTAGTGCTACAGTCTTGGCTTCCATACACGTAGGGAAGGAAGGTAACATTATTCTCTTACATCCTTGCTCTGCTCAGACCATTTCAGCTGCCAGCACTGAAGCCCACAAGCCTATAGTCTCTACTCTCTGGTTCGTGGGTCCCATTAGCAATAAGAGCTGAGAGCTGGAACCATGTTGCCTCATTTAACCTGTTGAGTGGTGTGATGACCACATTGACAACACCTGATAATATTGATGTCATAAACAATAGAGAGGCAAGGCAGGTAATGTTAGGGAGTGACGACGGGTGTTCACTGAGACATAATAATACATAGGAAGGACTGAACTGAGGGAAGAGAACAGGCACTCAGTGACCGCAGAGCCAGGAGCTATTATTGCCATAGGGAAAATGGTGCCCAGGCATGGAGGAGAAACCTTACTGTCCCTTTCTCTTAATAGAGGTACAACCTGACCTCTTTCCGTGCTCTTATCTACGCCTACCCAGAGACACATGATAGATCGGGTCACCTAAGTTAGAAGAAAGACCTGGACTTCAGAGCCCAGGCTTTCCCCTGCTCTTTCTCTCTGGCATTTGCTCTCTCTGGCAAACGCCAGAGTTAAACCCTGGCGTAGGAAAGCCTGCACTTGTTCACTGCTGCCTGTGACTGGGGGAAGAAGCCTATTTCTGGGATTTGGTATTAAAAGCCCATTATTTTTGCACACCTAAGCCATATCTTTCCTCTTAGACTTTGTTAGCAATAAAAGTGATATTTTAATCCTCACTGACTTTATCTTTTTTTTCTCATTGTTCATTCTGTTCCTAAACTGAAGTGATAAAAGTACGGATGTGATCTGTTAGATTCCCCAACAAATCATATGACCAGTGTGCTTGATTTTCTAATTTAAAAAACCCAGAGGTTTAAATTTTTATATTAAAAAAAAAAACCCTGATACTGAAATACTGGCAGAGAATTCATATTTTTTTCTCTTTAAAAAATTTAGTGCTGGACTTGCTTGAGAACATTGCTCAGGAATGAGGAACATTGTTCCAATAACCATGACATTTTGAAAGCATTTTACTTATTTGTTTGTTTGTTTGTTTTCACTGGCAAAGAAAAATGGTAAATAGTTCTCACAGACCTGTACAACATATTGTTTTGAAATGTACACCCACTGTCCAATGGTCAAATTGAGTTAATTAACCTATGCATCACCTCACACATATCATTTTTTGTGTGATGAAATGATCAAAATTTACTCATAAGCAAGAACTCATATATTTTTAAAATCTTAGGTACCAAATGAAATCTATTTAGAGACCAGCTCTTACCACAGGCCACCAGATTGCAATTCTGTGCTAAACATTGTAGAATCAGTATAAGCTTCTGGATTCGTGTCCTGGTTCCTTCTAATCCAGTTCTGATCTGGAGTTGGAACCCTACTTTTTAATTTTTTTTAAATGGATAAATAAAAATTATGCCTCTTTACCCTAGTTGATTGGCCTGGATTCCTGATGTCTCCACTGCTCAGCCATTCCTGTCCAGCTCCTTCTGCTGAAGGCCAGATCTTAATCTCCTCACACTCCTCTCCCTGGAAGTTGCAAACTCTGGCTCTTCTAACTAGACCCCTTCAAACTCCACCAACTTCTAGAATTATTGCTCCTTGGACATCTCCACTGTCCTGCCTCATCCCCAGCTCTGAAGGATTATGTGTCACTGACTCTTAGACATAAAGGCTAATGACCATTCTATCTGACCATCAACACCCCTTTCCTGCAGGAGGAAAGCACGGTTCACCTATATGCCTCTTCATCCCCAGATTGTTTCTCTCTCTCAACCTACATTCCACCAAGATTATCGAAATTCACAGTATTGTTAATAACAAGCACATGATGAGATTTGAGCAAATTCTGTAACTTGTTTTCTCTCCATTTCCCACTTGAGTATGTGGCCATTGATACAAATTTTTCTTCTTTTTCTTTTCTCAAACAAGAATTGCTGATATAAGGTATTCTAGATTTCTTAGTCACCAGCTCCACTGAAAATGTCTTGCCCTAAGTCCTCATTCAGCCAGTGTGACAACAGCCCCCTGGGAAGAGCAATCTGAATTAATTAGCTTTAAAAGTTGATTATTTTCCAAAGCTTGTAAGACAATGTCTCAGCCTCTCCCGAGACGACCCATTCAGTCTTCAACCCAGCTTCTTTGACTTCTTTCCAGCCATCTGTTTTACTTGGAGAAAAAGAGTCAATTTCAACGTCTACGTGTTTTTCCTTTCATCTATATTTTTGGCACCTTTACTTAGTTCAGAGTTCACTCCAGAAAGGAAACATTTACCATTTCTCAGCAGCTGTCCAGTCCTGGAAGAAGAAACCTGGAGAGCCTTCCTCCCCACTGGCCTATTCTTCCTGATTCTGGTCATCACTTTTCCACTATTCTTGCACGCCAGCCTGCCTAACACCTGGACGCACTGATTTTTGCTTTAGAATGAAAATAATAGCTTCTGAGTTCAACTCTGCAAATACATCTTTCAATATACACCAAGTTCTGAATTCCAGTTTACCATCCAAGACCCAGAGTCCAGAGGACAGGACTCTGCTTCCACATTTGATTATATGGTCATCAGACAAACCACATCATCTGGTTAGACCTCACTCTCTCCATCTGTGAAATGAGACTGCTGATAACAGAGATCCTGAATTTAAGATCTTCAGACATCTGCAGATAAAGGAAAGGAAAAGAAGGAACTAGAGACACTGTCTTCTATAAGGCAGCTGGTATGACAGGGATTTAAAACTGGGAATCCATGCCCTGCCTAACGTCCTTGGCAGCTCAGCAAAATTTCTCTGCAAGCTCCTTGGCTGAAGGTTGACTTTGGCTGACAGTTTGCAAGCTAAAGGATATTTGAAGCCCTTCATTCTGTAAACCTTAGATTTCCCCTATTACAGCTATTGCCCCTGAAAAAATTCCCCCTATAATAACTAATATTTAAAACAAACTACTACACATAGCATCATAAAAGATGGGATAAATTACGCTAGCCAGCCTCTTACTCATAGAAATACTGCACTGGTGTGGAGCTGATTTATTAGGATGGGACAATCACTTGAATAGCAACAGATTTTTAAATTCATTGCAGCAACAGTATAGCAAAACTCTTGTGGCTTAAAAAATGCAAATTCTTAAAATATTGGTTGCTTACATAATGCTGGAATTTGGGGAAATCTGGGAAAATGTGCAAAGATGACAATGACCTCAAGGAAAATGACTGTAAGCACCTCTTTTCCTTGATCTTCATCATCATTAAATTTCCCTGAATGGACTTGGCTGGCAGGAAAAGCCAGGAGGAGCGTAGGGAGTCTGAGTTATTGATCTGGTCTCAAACATGGGCCCAGGCGTTTAGCGAGCAGGACAATTATAACACAGTATGCTGATGTTGTAGCCACACTGACATGGGGATATGCTAGGGGGATAGTGGCTGAGAAGGTATGAAAAAAGATCTGTACTCTTAATGTCTGAACGGCAAGGGCCATGTGGTCAGTACAGGAATCTCACCAACAGTGTTATCACAGCTATTTGTAGAACTGTGCCGGACACTCTTCAAAAGCAACATCTAATGGCAGCCATAGCGTTAGTGGACTGATCTCACTCTCCAGTTTATTACCTTGCATTTGAAGGATGCTAATCAATTACCATCTGAATCGCATAAGTCCAGGTGTTCTGAAAAATTTAGAGTGGACAATGCCTTAAGAAAGAGAAAAATGATTTTTATGATAATATGGGTATGTTCATTCTTGAGTAATTTTTTTTTTTAAGAGACAGAGTCTCATTTTATCACCCTCAGTAGGCTGTGGCATCATAGCTCACAGCAACCTCCAGCTCCTGGGCTTAGGTGATTCTCTTGCCTCAGCCTCCAGAGTAGCTGGAGCTACAGGCACCCACCAGAATGCCCGACTATTTTTCTGTTGCAGTTTTGCCGGGGCTGGGTTTGAACCTGCCCACCCTTGGTATATGGGGCTGGTGCCCTACCCACTGAGCCATAGGTGCTGCCCCAAGTAATTTTTTTAATAGGGGGTGTCTCTCCATCTTGGCCAGGCCAGCCTTGAACTTCTGGGCTCAAGGGATCCTCCCACCTCAGCCTTTGAGTAACTGAGACTTCGGACACACACTGCTGTGCTGGTATCAAAAATTTAAAACTGAAATGTGTTGTATTGATTAGCTAATGCCACAATAATACTGTGCAATGCATGAAATTTCAGTAGCATTCAACAACAATAAGCATTCTCATGGATTTACGAACTCACTAGATGGAGGTCAGCTATCTCTGCTGAGCTCAGCTAGAGCCCTCCGTTTCTTGCTACATATCTGAGGTTCAGCTGCAGCAACTTTGTTCTACATTCCTTGTATCCTCTTAGGCCACTGGGCTAGCTGCAGCGTGTTCCTTGAATAGTAGTGGTAGAAGTGCCAGAGGGGAAATTCAAATGCACAAGCACATTTTAAGCCCCTACTTGTGTTATGTTCCCTAACATCCTATTAGTCAAAGAAATTATATGGCTGAGCTCAAAGTGAAGGGGCAGGCAAGCGAGTTCCTCCAATAGAGGGACAGAAAAGTTATACGGCAAAAGCATAAAGACTCAAGGCCAATAAGTGAATCTACAACAGATGTGAACATAGTTTATATCCTGCACCGAGAAAAAGGGTTTATCAGATAATTATAGATTTGGATGAGCTTCAAGGTTTTATACATTGCCTGTAAAATAAAACATGTTGCTTTCTGCCAGAGTGATACGAGGCTAAATAATATATATAATGCATAGTATCTGGTGTGTTTTGTGTGTTAGGTGTATAGATACTTACACACCTATATCAAATAAAAGTTGACTTTTGTGTCAGGGGCTCTAACTGGTCATCAAAGATGTGTCCTTTTATTATAATCTTTAGAGTTGTTGCAAGGAAGTGGCCCCACATCAAGGAACTAGACATTCTAGTCCCCTTTGCTTCTAGGTAGGGCCTTGGGACTGCCTGCCCACAGAATGGAAATAGAAGAGATATATTTTAGCTCAGGCCAGGGTGCTTGAGAACTGGATATCTCTTCCCCACCTTCCAATCCAAGTAAATGCAGAAAACCATGAGGCACAATCTGAGAACTTAGTCTCCAGAAGGAAAAAAAAGTGTAGGTCTTCCCATCTTATGGAGGCCCACCAGAAGCACTGTTACACAGGTATGGAATGAACCGCCACTGTGTTCATGTTATAACACTCAACTGGGGTAAGAATTTCTCAAGCAACTTGAAAGTTATACAGAGAAGCTGCTGATGCTCCTTTTCCCACTATAGAGAATTTATAAGGAAGATCAGGTAATCAGAGAACATGAATCGTACATCTACTATGAGCAACAGTCACAGCTAAATATATTGTATGTTAATGATTTCAGACCTGTGATACTGCTTAATGAGTTTCAGGACTAGAGTAGAAAAGAAAGAGCTGATTCTTGTATGGAACCCAAACAAAACCCCAGATAGCTAAGGCTACTTAGGAATAATAGCTTTAGTCACCCTATCAGACTTGAGGCTATGTTACAAGTCCTCAGTAATCAAAACAGCATGGTTTTGGCACAAAAATAACGACATAGACATATGCAACAGAATAGAAAACCAAGAGATGAAACCAGTCTCTACTTGCCATCACATCTTTGATAAACCAAACAAAAGCATACAGTGGGGAAAAGAATCCCTATTCAAAAAATGGTGCTGGGAGTCCTGGAAAGCCACATAGGAAAGAGTGAAACTCCTTTTGACCCACACCTTTCACCCCTGACAAAAATTGACTCAATATGGATAAGAAACTTAAATCTGAGACCCAAAATGATACAAATCTTAGAAGAAAGTGTGGAGAAAACTCTTGTTGATTTGGGCTGGGGAAAGATTTTACATCAGAGACTTTAGTGGCCATCACAAAAACAAAAATTAACAAATGGGATTTAATTAAGCTGAAAAGCTGCACAGCTAAGGACACAACAAGTGAAGCAAAAAAAACAACCTTTAGAACGGAAAAAGACATTTGCAGACTCAAGATACGAATCTGACAAAGAGCTGATAACTAGAATCTATAGAAAACTCAAATTAATCAACAAAAAAGAATAAACAATCCCATCTACCTCTCAGCAAAAGATATGAAGAGAACCTTTTCTGATAGAAACAGACAAATGGCTAACAAACGTTTGAAAAAGTGCTCATCATCTCTGATCACAGAGAAATGCAAATCAAAACCACCCTGAGGTAACAGCTAACCCCAGGAAGGATGGCCCACAACACAAAGCCTCAGAGCCGCAGATGCTGGTGTAGATGTGGAGGGAAGGGAACACTTTTACACTGCTGGTGGAACTGTGAACTAATACAACCTTTTTGGAAGGAAGTCATACTTCCACCCATTGGATCCTGCAATCCCATTACTAGGCATCTCCCCAGTAGAAAAAAATCCTTTTGCCATAAGGACATTTGCATTAGACTGTTTATTGCAGCTCAATTTACAATCACCAAAATGTGGAAACAACCTAAATGCCCACCAACCCAGGAATGGATTAACAAGATGTGGTATATGTATACCTTGGAATACTATTCAGCCATTAAAAAATGCGGAGACCTTACATCTTTTGTAGTAACCTGGATAGAGGTGGAATGCATTCTTCTTAGTAAAGCATCACAAGAATAGAGAACCAAGAATCCAATGTACTCAATTCTAATATGAAGGCAGTAGATGTAATATAAGGGGTTGGGTAGGGGAATGAGGGATCAGGGAGAGGGGAGGATGGAGGGGGCTGGGGGTCATGATGTATGGCACACCTCTTGGGGGCAGGACACAATTATAAGAGGGACTTTACCTAACAACCATAATCAGTGTAACCTCATTCTTTGTATCCTCAATGAATTCCAAACAATAAAAAAAAAGAAAAACTGCTCATTATCCATGATTCTTTCAACAAGAGCTACATTGAGCTGTGTACCTAGTGAGTGAATAAAGAAGAGTAAAATCCCTCTGTTTTGATTTGATGAGACATCCACGGTGACTGTAGAATCACATTACACAAGTCAGAAACAGAAACTTTACATATAATCTGTGAATGAACTTGAACAAAGGAAGTGTTCATCTGTCTGAGGGGTACAAATGTAACCATGTATTATGAATGTTCAGTAGTTATTGTTGCAGAAGGAATTTCCTGAAAAAATAAATAGAATATATATTTTCTGTCTCCCCAATTTTTTTTAGACAGAGTCTCACTCTGTCCCCCGGGGTAGAATGCTGTGGCATCACAGCCCACAGAAACCTCAAACTCCTTGGCTCAAGCAATCCTCCTGCCTCAGCTTCCCAAGTAGCTGGGACTATAGGTGCCTGCCACACCTCCAAGCTAGTTTTTTCTATTTTTATTATGGACAGGGTCTTGCTCTTGCTCAGGCTCTGAGCTCAGGCAATCCACCTGCCTCAGCCTCCCAAAGGGCTGGGATTATAGGCCTGAACCAGCACACCCAGCTAATTCTCCCCAATTTGGGGGAACTGAAACCTCCATCCCTGCCTCAAGCCAGCAGTTGGCAGGGGCAGGGAATGTCTCTTTGCTCTTTGTGCCCAAGGAAATCTGGGCAGTGGTCACAATATCTTAAGAGAAGATGGGATTAATCTGGGCAGAGGTCACAGGACTGTTGGAGAGGCCCTGAAACTGTCTTGGCCCAAGATGAGATTGTGAGATCAGAATCTTTAAAAACTCTGTGCTTCTGCTCAGAAGCAGGAATTTGGAATTGAAATCCTTGTCTGGCATCATTTTCCTTCTTTGCCAGGAAAATAATACACTTTTCTTTCCTTCTTGTCAAACCTCTTGTCCTTCTTTTTCTGATGGTGCTTCAGGAGACAAGGGTTGAACTTTTGACAATGTTTTCATGACCAAAATCTTTTTTTTATTTATTTCTATTTTTTATTTCTTATAGCATAACTGTGTACATTAATGCAATCATGGGGTAGGGTGTGCTGTTTTCACATACATTTTGAAATACTCTCGTCAAACTGGTTAGCATAACCTTCATGTCATTTTCTTAGTTATTGAGTTAAGACATTTATACTCTGCTTTTAGAAAGATTCACTTGTACCCTTGTAAGATAAACTATAGAGGTGACCGTACCAATCACCCTCCAGAAAATGTTCTTCGTAGCAAAGTATCTCAAGAATGGAAGAAAAAGTATCCAGTGTACACAGCCCTATTTTGAAACTAATTCATAGCTTTCATAGGAATGTCATAACCTAATTATAGCCTTAGAATATGGGAAGAGAGTGGGAGAGGGGAGGTGAGGGCATGACCGAAATCTTGAGAAAGTTTTAGGGAACCCATTTTTACTCAGGATGCTTCAACCCTAGATCATACCAGTGGGTAGAAAAGACCACATGATGGAGAGTTGGTTGTAGAAAACAGAGTTGTTGAGGATAATGTCAGGACTGGAACAGATATTTTCTGCAGAATGTGGCAGTATTAAAAACTTGTATTAATGGTGGTGATGGTTGTGGTGATGGTGGCAGTAATTGCCCTATAGGCTATATGCTGGAAACCATGTTAAAACTTTATTTACAGCAAGAATGAATCTTGAAGTATAATTTTTGTTCTTTATTTATTATACATCTGGTCTAGTCCACATAGCATTCAAAAATAAACATTTTTATAGGAACACCAAAAGAAAAAAGTAGTCTCTTATTATTACTAGCAAAATGGATATGAAATCAAAAAGCAAGGCAATGAGTTAAGTGAATTAAACTTAAGGATATGGGAAAGAGATGTGTACTATATATGATTAAATCACATGTACACAACAGAAGCAGGGACACTCTCCATCACCCTGAGTTTGGACTTGAGTAGCAGAATACTCTGTGTTATTTTGTATAAATATTTACCAAGAACACAAGATGAGAAATGTCGCCTATTTATTCTGTTGGTAGCAATTCTAAACTGAGATCATCAGAGGGAGAGGTGGGGATTAACCTTTGTTTTCAATCAAATCAACAAGCTAATTTAAGCATTCTGGGATTAGCAATTGCCTCTATTCTCTTTCTCTCCAGAAGAAAACCACAGAAAGTTTGTAAATTAATGGAATGTTCCTCTCTTAAATCCAGACCCAGATGATTTTCTTGTGTTTAGTTCCCAGTTCTCAGATTGTTTCTTCATTCTCCTTTACAAATAGGCAGAAATCAGCCAACCTCATAAAGAGGGATGACACCATCCCAAAACTACTGTAACTGAGGGCATTCTCATTTCTTCTTGGTTGTAACTTTGGCTTGAAAAACTGTTTTGGAAACTTCGGCAGGAGGTTAGTTGTGTCAAAAGAGACCCCTTTCCTTGAATTTTAAAACAAATATCCCAATTTGTTGTGTAAGAATTACAAAGAGGCTTGTTTGGAAGATAAATCCATTTCACTGAATGATAAGATGCAATCATAACATCCCTTGCTAAGAGAATTTTCCCTCTCACATAATTGGCCTAGGCCATGTGATCCCTTAAAACATATGTAACTTAGAAATAGTAAGGGGTGGCAGTAACCAATTTTGTTATTTCTCTTAATGCTCCGTATAAGTTTTTTATGGCCATTTTACCGTATAGACCCAAGGTGGCTGAAAATACCTAAATTTGTTATCTTACATTGTGGAAGTCAAGAATTCTAAGTAGGCCTCTTTATCAGCAGGGCTGCAAACCTTTTTCAAAGCTCTATAGAATCCTTTTCTTTCCCCCTTACAACTTGAGAAGGTGCTTGTGTTTCTTAAACTGTTTCCCATCTTTAAAACCAGAAATGATCTGTTGAGTCTTTCCCACTTTGCATCAGGCTGACGCTGACTCTTCTGCTTCTCTCTTCTACTTTCAAGGACCCTTGTGATTGCATTGGTCCCACCTAGATAATCCAGGACGATTTCCCTACTTTAAGACCATTTGATAAGCAGCCTTCATTCCATCTGCAGATTTAATCCCTCTTTTCCATGGAATGCTATATATTCACAGGTTCCAGAAACTAGGACAGGAGGTCGTTGGGAGGCCCTTACTCTGTTCACCACATTCCTCTTGTCAAATGACGCTGTGCAAATTGTTTCTCTCTGTCCCTGGTTGAAATCTTAGGCAGGCCACATAGAGTTTTTCCAGTTTCTTAGCAACTCAGTAACTGTGAGAGTATATTTTCAATATTCCTGACTGATTCTAATTTTAGCATTTTCTATCTCTTTCATTAGACCTCTCAAAAATCTGGAGTGGGAGGGGAGGCGGGCATGTAGTTAACTTGAACTTGCTTCCTTAATTACTCCTCCTCATATCAACAGCACTAAGTAAACATTCTGAATCATTCTGAATCATTACATATTCCTAAAATATTTTCTGACCTGTTATCAAATGTGGAAACTCCTCAGAGTTCCATGCTCTGTTTCTTTTCTTTCCTAAGCATCATTTCTAGGCAGTGTCTCTCACCGATGATTTCAACTATTGGATAATCCATAATGGTCTCATCTCCCATCCTGTATTCACACTCTCCATCTTAATTCCATCATTTAACCATTCTCACAAATGGCAAACCTCCAAACAGCTTTAGCTATTCCCTTTAAGCCCCGCATCCAGTGAGCCGGCTGATTGAGTTGGTCACCCCTCTGGAGGTCTCCTCTTTTTCACTGCTGCTGTCCTTTCTTTACTGTACGACCTGCTCTAACAACTTCCTAAGTCTCTCTCTGCCTTTCCTCACCTTCTCTTTGTGAATCATACACATCCCTCCTGGTCACCTTTCATAGACACAGGTGTGGTCCTATGACTCTGATTGAAGACCTTGCTGGCTTTCCACCTTTTCTGATCAAAAAGTCCACATTACTTGATAGAATCGCCAAGATCTTTCACAACTGAAACCTGAACTGCCTCGCGAGTGCCGCTCAGTATTAGTATTTAACTTTTTCTCCGTATTAGTGCTGCAGGATTGTACGCCTCCCACCTCAGCTTTATTCCCCTCTTTACTCACCCTCCCCTGAAAAAAGCTGTGCATAAATCCTTCTGAGCCCATGTTTTTGTTTTTTAGTTTATGTGGAATATCTTATTAGCACACAGACAATAAATACTAATGACATCGATTTCTTGAGCAATTACTACCCATAGGAGCTCTCCTAAGAGTCCGTCACGTATTATGCCGTTTAACCTTCACTCAACACTTTGGAAAATGCAGTCTGAGATCCCTTTTATAGATGAGAACAGAGACACAGAGGGGCTCAGTAACTTGCCCAAAGTCACGGGGCTTATGAACATTTATTGGAGGTCTAACGTAAGCCAGGCTTTCCCCTTTATCTGATAAACAAAACAATCTTTCAAGATGGGTGTAATTACAAAGATTTCACAGGAAATTGTGATTTACAGAGGCCTGCTCTGCAAAATCTTGGCTATTTTGTAATAAAATGCTTCCTCTCAACTAAGGAGAAAATAAAAGTTTGTTGTTATACTGAATTGGGGGATCTCCCATTTAACGTACTATTCTATTTTTCCACAAAGCGTTTAGTGAGCTGGCCAAATGATGATGCTAAACAGGCCTGGCTGACACATCTTATAAAGCGCCAGCATTATCAGCCTACCAACGGAGTTGGTAGGAACAACCAAATTATGAATTTGCCTGTGGCTTCCATCTAACACAGTTCTGATAGCATCCTTGGCTGATACAAATGCTATACAAGATCCTGCCTGTGGACTATGCACAGATGGTTTCTAATCTCGAAATAGTCTTTCCAGAAATGTTTTTGAAATCCATACCTAAGAAATTATTTAGAGCAACCTATTTTAGACTTTAGACTTTGGATTTTCTATGTTTTTTGTTTGTTTTCGAAAAGTAAATTTATTTCAGGTTAATATGAGGGTACAAACAACCAGGTCAAAATATTTGACTTTGTGAGGTAGAGACCCTCTTGTGGTTATAACCCACACTCAAAAGGTGTGCATACACCCCCACTCTGCACCCATGCAGTGAGAGCACCCCAACCACTTCCCCACCCCCTTCCCTCATTACCCCTCCTCCACCAGCAAAGTAAGCACCCAGAAGCTAGAGGTCAAAACTTAGCTTCCCTAATGGCCCAAAGGATAAAACTATACAATTGGCTTTTCTATTTTTAAATATTTTTTCTGAATTAAATAGCATATGTGATTATGAGTTTTGTCCCTGATACAGATGAAAAGCATTTTCTGCCCTAGTCCTGTGGGAGGCGGCTCTTTCTTATTTTAATACATGAGCAGGGGATACCAAGCCTCTCACACTTTGCACAACTACACTTTTTTTTTTTCTTTTTGGCCTGGATGGCTGTTGCTTTTCCCAGGTGGCTAAGGATGACATTTGCAGTTCTGTGTCAAAGTTCAAAACAGAAAAGTAAAATCACTAATCACATGTTTCTTGATGTAAAATTGACAAGCTAATCATTTACCAACAATGTCCTATCTTATGGGCAGTGGAAAAATATATCTGGTAAAAAAAAAAAGTTCAATTATGAAAATAGTCTGGGAAATTATAGATCTACTGAAAGCTTTAGAAAAGAGCCTCTTTCCAACATTATTACTTGCGAAGGATGTTACTGGGGGCCAGTGAGCTGTGTGCACTTCACTTATGCCCGCAGTAATTGCTGGCAGATGTATCATATGATTTCTAGTAAATTTTCAAAGCAGAGACATTTAGTTTGGTTCTGTGGATAGTGATGAATTTGTGCAGCAACTACACCTCTAAAAACTGGTTTGAAGGGTGAGAAGTGAAAAGACTCATCAAAACACATCATAGACTGCAACTACCACTCTACCAGCCTTTGCCTTTAAGCAGTGCTATTTGAGGGTGAAGTTGTCCATGGTCACGTCTGCAGTCCCTGTGAATCCTTCTGCCTCTCATAGTCGCTTAATGTCTATCTTAGTGCATTCAAGCCACTATAATAAGTTACCACAGGCTTGGTGGCTTATAAATAACAAACATTTATTTTTCAAGGTTTCTGGAGGCTAGGAAATCCAAGATCAAGGTGCAGGAACATTTGATGTCTGGTAAAGACCCACTCTCTAGTATATAGACAGCTGTCTTCTTGCTGTGACTTCACATGGCAGAAAAGTGAGGAATTTTACTGAAGCCTTTTTTGTTAGGTTATTAATCTCATTCATTAGAGCTCTACCTTCAAGACCTACATACCTCTCAGAGGCCCGACTTTCAAAGTCCGTCATATCTAGGATTTGATTTCAATAAATGAATCAAATTGGGGGAGAGATAGTCAGTTGACAGCGTTCTTCTCTCAGCCCTTTAAAATTCGCGTCCTTCTCATATGTCATTGACTCAAAAGTCTAAGTCACATCTAAATATCATCTAGATCAAATATGATGAGACTTAAGGTATGATTCTCTCTAAGGAAAATTTATTTTCAGCTGTAAATCTGTGAAACCAAACAAGGCGTGTGCCTCTGTGAATCTGTAAATCTGTGAAACCAAACAGGGTGTTTGAAACCAAACAAGGTGGTGGGACAGGGACCAGTCAAAGATCCTCATTCCAAAAGGGAGAAATAGGAAGGAAGCAAGGGGTAGCTGATCCCAAGTAAGTCCAAAATCCATAAAGAAATAACAGTAAAACTTGAGGCTTGAGAGTTATTTTCTTTGACTTGGTGCTCCGCCCTCCAATCCCACTGGGGCAGAGGCCCAACCTCCAGACACACTAGGGTGATGATCCTACCCCCATAGCTTTGCCAGGGACAAGTTCGTCATCCAAGACTCTGAAAACCCTATGGCTTAGGCCAGCCCTGTCCTCACAACTTGGCCAGATGGCCCTGTGCAGCTCTTTGCCTAGGCCTCATCTCTATGGTGAAGTGGTGCTGGGTCCAAAGGCTGTTCAGGACCTCAGCCCATGGCCCTAGGTGGAGTCAGTCACGCATTGAAGCAGGAATTCTACGCTTTAGTACCAGTCCCTGGGAGGGAACACTGTGTATCAGTTTTCAATCCCAGGAGAAGACTCTACACACTTGCCCAATTTTTTAAGATTCCTAGATCTGGCAGGAGGTTTTGCATAAACTCAGATGCCAGAGGTTTTGCACAAACTCAGTTACCAGAGTGTGAGTCCAGTGAGACAGAACAGTCCTACAAAACATTAGGCAGAGCAACTTCATTACTCACAGATAGGCAGCAAGAATCAATGGAAGCCTAGGATCCATGGTTAATTACCCACTTCCCCACCCCAAGGTGCAGGAAAGCTGCCCAGAGTAGATGGCATCGTGTGTGTTTGCCTCACTCTTCACAGCAGCTGAGGGGCCCTGAAAGCATTTTGCTCTTGGCTTTATGTCCCAGGAGCTACTGGGATTGCTGGACTGAAGGATCACAGGACATTCTGTTCTAGGAAGGATACAGGGACTTCCCAGGCTATACTGAACAGTTCTTCTTCATCTCAAGATATTGCATTCTTAGCTCATCCTGCCTAAAACTGCTAGCAAGGAGGGGGAGGAGCTGGGCCAGCCAAGGTCATTCAGGGACTTGTCTTCCTGCACATGCCCCCCAGGCTCATGCCCTTCACACGGCAGCAGAGACTGCACCTTCCAGAAAGACAACTGCTCTGGTCCATGCCACACCTGGACCCATAAGAGCTACAACTCAGGCAGCCAAGGAGTACAGTGCCAGAGTGCAGGAACAGAGCCTGCAAGGTGAGGTGGCTCTGGGAAGTGGTTCCCGAGGGTCCCACAGGGATGAGAGGACCCTCCTTTACATTCCTCCTTTGTCCTAAACAATAGCTCCTGGTTTCTGTTGAGATGTCTAACTAGCCATATTGGAGGTCTTTTGGCCGCACCTGAGATTTCTCTTCTGACCATGTTTTCTTACTTTTTACAATATGAATAGGCTAAAAATTTTCTCAACTTTAACTTCTATTCCCTTGGGGATTAGCAGTTCCGTCTTTAAGTCATTTCTCTCTTCTTACACTCTTCTATAAACGATCAAAAAATGCCAAACCATGCCTTCAACTTTTTGTTTAGAAATCCCCTTCGTGGAATATCCAATTTATTTATTCTCAAGTCCTTCTTCCCACAAAACGCTAGGCTAAATGATACCATACAAAATTTATATAAGATGATACAGGTTTTAGTTCCACATTACATAAAATATATTATAAATTGGTTAAAATACAAAAGGGACCTCAATGGTTAAATTAAAGGATTATGTGCCATTTACAAAGATAGTATATAACTTAAAAATTCACCAAGACTATTTAATTATACTGTTTTTTTAATAGAACTCATGCTAGTATCTCTTCTAGGAATTTATATTTATTTAGGTATTAAATGGCCTAGAAGTGGTTACTTATAAATCTTTTACCTGTAATGATATTCTTTGTTGGCTCTTTTAACTCTTTAAATAGATCTTATCCATTAGAACAATTTTAAGTTCACAAAAAGAAAAACAAGGTAGGTATAGAGATTTCCCATATTCCCCTGGCCCCACATAAGCACATCCTTCCGGATTACGAGCGTCCCCAATCAGAGTGGTCCATTGCTTACAACTGGTGAACCTACATTGACACATTATCACCCAGAACCCATAGTTTAAATTCAGGACTCCCTCTTGGTGCTATACATTCTATGGGTTTGAACAAATTCATAAAGACCTGGGTCCACCATGATTGCATCATACAGATACAAGAATTTCACTGCCCCTAAAAAAATCCTCTGTGCTCTGCAGATACAAGAATTTCACTGCCCCTAAAAAAATCCTCTGTGCTCTGCCTATTCATCTATCTCTTCCCTCAACCCAGGACAACCACTGATTTTTTTTTTTTAAATATCTCCATGGAATTTCTTTCTCCGGACTCTCATATAGTTGAAATCACAGACAATGTAATTTTTTCAGATCAGTATTTTTCACTTAGTAACATGTATTTCTTCCATGCATTTTCATGGCTTTATAGCTCAAACTATTTTTAGCACTAAATAATATTCCTTTGGACGTACCACAGTTTCTTTATCCATTCACTTACGGAAGGCCATGTTGGTTGCTCCCAAATTTTGATGATTACAAACACATCTGCTGCAACTATGTCTCTGTGGGGTTTTGGGGGGGTTTTTTTGTTTGTTTGTTTGTTTGTTTGCATAGACATAAGTTTTTATCTACTTCAGGTAAATATCAAGGAGCACAGTTGCTGTATTACATGGAAAGCATATGTGTAGTTTTGTAAGATACCTCCAAACTGTCTTCTAAAGCAACTGTACCAGTTTGTATCTTCACCAGACATGACTCTGTGTCTCTGCTGGTCCGCCTAATGGTCAGTGTTCTGGGTTTCGTTCATCCCAATAGATGTGTACTGGTACCTCATTATCTTTTTCTTTTTTCAGGCTCAGGTCCAGGCCGGGTTTAGGCACCGGGGCTCGGGGTTCCTGGGCTCAGGGTTCTGGGGGTGGCTCTTATACTGCCATGGCCTCTTCCCCATCTATGGACTCCAGCTCTGACTCCCCATAGTCCATCATCATTAGAGTTGTGGTGGGAGTCTCATTATCTTTATAGTTGCAATTCCCCATGATATATAAGATAGAGCTCCTTTCATATGCTTCTTTGCATTTGTATATCTTCTTTGGTGAGATGTCTGTTAAGATTTTTGGCTCATTTATTAAATCAGGTGGTTTGTTTCTTATTATTGTATCTTTAATTTTTCTGTCACCCCCAAATGTTCTGCCTGTATAATTATCTACTATCTCTATTTAAGATGCAGACCATATGCCATTAAAAAAGGGAAATAAAAATAGCTACTGAGAAGTATATATTCTGTGTGATCTTGAAAAATGTTAGGAAGAAAAATGAAGTAGCTCAAGGGGAACAAGAAGCGCTAGGAGGTAGGTTTTGTGGGTCTTGTGTTCAGTTTGGTTTTTAGGCTTCATGCGGAGTTTGTAGGGAAAACCTTGCTGTAAAGATATCGTTTATATAGAGCCCAGAAGTCAGTGAGCAAGCTGTATACACACTTGGTCTAAAACTATTTTGGGTAGATTAAAAAGTGAAAACAAGTGCAAACACATGAAATAGAAGCAAGTTTCACATGACTGAGGATTATGAAGGGCAGGTGACTTTCCACTGAAGAAAAGTTATTAAGGGAAAAAATAGTAGGTAAGTTTAGGGCAATGGCTAGGATTTGTACCATATGGATGCTGGTAAGTGTTTTTGGATTTTATTCTGAAGGAAATGGGAAACCATTGAACACCATATCTGAGCCTGCTGTGCTAATCAGAAGACTATAAAACCACACTCCCATCAATGCTGCTCCCAGTAGTAGAAACGGCATCCACTGTCCTCAGGTCTTCTAATGCCATGTCACCACCTCCCAATAACCAATCATAAATATAACTGTCACGTAAGATGATCAATTTATCTTCATTTGCCAAGCAATGTTCAAGTTTTGCCAATGAAAGCCTTCCATCCCTGGAACCCTCTAAGTCCTAGTCAAGCTGAGACTGTTGATACCCAACTGGCCTTAGAAACCAGGAAATGTGATTTTCATGCTTCCAGCCTTAGCCACACAAAGGAGAGTGAACAAAAGCTGCCCTGAGGCTGAATATCAGCAGTTATCTGACATTATCCTTTTTAAAAAAAAAATACAGATGACTCATATGCACTATATCACCCCTACATAAATGTGAGGATAACCCATTATTTGGAATCCCTATTGCTGTGTTACTATTGGATAAGTGATAGAAAATATTTATTGATACACGATAGCCTACTTCGATGATTGACCATGAACAGAACAGACTTTGAGATTAGGACTTTTGTGAGATTAAACAAGATAATTATTATTTAGCACATTGCCTGTACAGAATAATTATTCAAGGCAATGACTAATTACTATTATCACTACTAACAACAACAATAGCAACTGAGACTTTATTATTCTGAAACAGGCTATAAAAAATCATGAAACTGAGAGTAAGCATGAAAAAAAGAGTAATGAAAGCAAATTCACTGGATGACTTCTCCAGTTTCCAAGAGGAGAGCACACATTTTGCGACTATTTCTGTCTTTTCCAAAGTATAGTTCTAGACATTTCCAGTGTCTCTCAGAGGAGGGAGTAAACCCATCTTCCTGGTGTAATCCTAGTTATGAGCTTGGCTTATGTTAAGAGCTAAGAACTGCCTTATTCTCAACTCCACTTGCTGTGATAAGAAGGCAAGGAACACGCCACTGTCAAAACATACAACGAAGCAAAAGCTAAGTGTCATTTCTAATGTTGAGGAATTTCACGGAAGTTCTTGGCACTAATATAAACTTACTGCATGCTTTTACCAGGGCAGAACCCTTCCTTAGTTGCTATTTTTCCTGCATAGCTTTAAAACACAGACACACACACACACACACACAGAGTCACACACACAGAGTCACACACACACTGCATTTATCCTCCAGGCTTTCATTTGGGGTTACCAAATAAACATATAACTGGGAATAAAGTGCCCTTCAGACAGGGCGGTGAAATCTAGAAATAGTGTCCTGACACTGGAGGAACAGATGGCAATTCCAGGCATCTTTGGTCCTTCCGAGAAGCTGTGTAGAGAAGCCGTTCAGAGATCGTCAGGCTGGGGGCCCATGGCTCATCCCCTAACAGAGCTTTCATCATGTGTTCTTGGTTTACAATCCTGTATTCTGGCTGCCAGACAGGGCACTCACAGCTTTTTAATCTGAAGGTACAGAGACCCCATGTTCCTTCACTCTGGGCTCTGACATCTGATGCCCGGCTGTGATTACGCCAGAAGAATGGACTCCAGAGGCAGCCCTCCAGCGACAGCCTCTAAGGAACAATTCCCCAGGGAGGAACACGAATCCCTCACAGATGACAGGGGATGGAGGCTCCAGGGGAAGGCAGCTGAGGCTTCCAGGGAGCTCAGTAGGGAAAATTTAGTAGGTGTGGGACTGCCAATTTGGGGGTTGGAGGAAGAGCTAAAATGTTGCTCATTGACTTAACTTCTCAGAGTGTACATTTTCTTTCAAAGATATGTTACAGTTGCTCACCCATACGCTTATATGGAATGCCCATCTACAGTCTGCAGGCGCCCGTCAGCTCCCTCACAGTGCTGTTCCATTAAACTTCATTCAGTCACTTCATTCATTCATCTAAGCATTCAACCTCTCCTTGATTTTTTTTTTTTTTTTTTGACACAGAGTCTCACTATGTCACCCTTGGTAGAGTGCTGTGGTGTCACAGCTCACAGCAACCTCAAACTCTTGGGCTTAAGAGATTCTCTTGCCTCAGCTTCCCAAGTAGCTGGGACCACAACACCTGGCTATTTTTTATTGCAGTTGTCATTGTTGTTTAGCTGGCCCGGGCCACCCTCTGTGTATGTGGTTGGTGCGGTAACCACTGTGCTACAGGTGCTGAGCCCTCTCCTTGATATTAAACGTATGTTTTGAGACAGGCACTGTGCTAGGAACTGGGAACACATAGAAGAAAGTAAGATATTAATTCAGAGGGATCTTTTCTCATTCCTGTGGTGAGAGACAACAGCAAGCATATTAAAAAGCATTTTGAAAAGATTGTAAAGAGGTTTGATATGCAAAATATCTCTATGGGGAAAACCTCCATTGTCCCTGACATCGAGTTCAAGGGTACACATGCGTTGGTTCTTAGACCTTTAGAGACTAACAGATTTCACCTTTTAATAAAGAGGTAGAGGGTGGGGAAAGGCACAGTGGAGAGACTCGTTACGCAAGAGAAACAGTTACTTCTCCTGGGCCAGACCTTTTGCTTCTATCTACAAAGCCAAGACTCAGCTCATTAGTGCCCTGTTGGCCCAGATCTAGCCTGTGGTCAACTCAGTCATGACCACATCCACCACAAGCAGTTTTGGGGAACGTTTTACAAATGTTCGACAAAAATGTTTGCCTCCCTCCTGTACTTTCTCAGTTGAATTAAGTCCACACACACACACACACACACACACACACACGCTGAACATTTTCTGTTGAATTTTGTCCTATTGGTTAAATTCGCGTTCCCACTCTGGTGAAATCATTAGGCATGTTGCTCTGTCATCTGTCATTATAAGTGCCCCACCCGCTTTATGGCATGTGACTATTTCACAACCATCCCTTCCTTCTCTTTGCGTCCATGTCATCCTTCCGCTACATGGCAACTGGAGTGATCTTTCTCAAAAAATTTTGTCTTGTTTTCCCACCCACATGGTGTTTAAATGTGGCAGATGCCAGGGCATAGAATTCGAGAGTATCTCAATTTGTCCCTTGTGTGCCTCTTCTTCAATGGCTGATACTCACCCTCCCTTACTTCCCAACGTATTGAATTATTTACAAGTTCTCAGAATCAATGTTTCTCTGCTTCCTGCACGTCTCCCTCTGCCCTTCCTTCTAGAAAGCACGTTCCTCCCCCATCTTCCTTGATAAGTCTTATTCTTCCTTCAAGCCTCGGCCATGCCATAGCCGTCTGGGAAGCTTCTCTGGACAGACCCACACCCCCATCCCCACCCCAGGCTGATATTTCAATCTCTGTGCCTTCCTGATAATCAGTATACATTCTAATATGCCACTTCTAATATCAGTCAAGACTCAGGCTTGTTTAATTCTGAAGTTCATACAAGCACTTAGATATTTTAGTCAAGTGCAGGTTTTGATTCAGCTGGTCTGGGACAGTGAGGTCTCAGTGTCTTCATTTCTAATAAGCACCTAGGTTGTGTCTGCTGATGCCAGTGGTCAGAGACCATGCTTTGAGTAGGAAGAATAGAACTCTTTCTATAAATTTCCTTTCTCAACTGTGAACTCTTTAAAATTGGGGGCTGTGACTTACTCGTCTTTGACTCTTTAGAACCCAACAGATATAAGAAGATGAAAACATTTTAGCTGAATCAACCCTGTGTTATTATCTAATAAGGTTTTTAAATATGGTAAGAGCTGTCAGAAAGAGAAACAACCTTCTATTTTGACATCACTCCAATTTCCACACTTCATGGAAAGTAACGTGGCTTTTTGATTTTCAGCTCTGAAAGTTTGGGAAAGAATTTCTGAAAGAGGAGTTCTAGACAGCACTTTTTCTCTGATTTTAGGGCAAGTACAGCAAGGGAATAAAAATATGTTGACTACGAACAATAATAATTATGTGATGATGTTTACATAAACCTTTATGCAAACCACTTTCAAATACGTGTGCCTTTCAATGTTCATTCATAAGCACTGTGTGGGACCAGGAGAGTATAATTTAAGGACACAGACCCCAGAACCAGCTCTCACACTTGTTTTGATTCCTGACTCTGCCATTTACCAGCTGTGTGATCTTGGAAAAGTTACATAATATGTACTAGCTTCTGTTTACCATCTGTAAAATGGTAATAAACAGTTTTTACCTTGTAGGGTGTGTTGAGGATAAATGTGTTAGCATACAAGAGGCGCTTAGCCCAGTGTTTGTATGTATTAAGTGCTATGTAAATATGGGCCATTAATATTTATTCACCCCAAATATTTGTGCACCTGCTTTATGTCGTACGCTGTTGTCTGAGCTGGGATTACAATGACACACAAGATGAGACAAACATCTATTCTCAGGAAGAATATAGCTTTGGAAAGTCAGACTATTAGTAGGTATTAAATAAACATACAATTATGTGTGCTGTATAGGAGCCAAACAGGGCTATCATAGGGCAGGAAGAGTAGGGACCTGGCATAAATATGGGGGTCAGGAGCAGAAAGGACCATTTGGAAGTTAAAACCTAAAGGAGGTTAGCTGACATTCTAGGAAATGGGAACAGCCTCTGCAAAGGTCTGAAGTAGGAAATGTGTGTTCACAGCCTTTTCAACGGCATAAATTAGGGCTAAGTGAGGTTAAATGACTTTTCCATTATTAAATTTTAGTCCCCCTAAAATGGAGACCACAGTCCAAATTCCCAATTAATGGGACTCTCATCATTATTCTACACCATGCTGTGGACGTCTGTGGAAGGAAACGAAACAAGTGGGTAACCGTTTGCTGTCTGGTTGGCTCAGCATCCTCCGGCTGCCAGAGGACTGTAAATCTTGTGATCTATTTGTAGAGACAGATTGCAGATGAGAGGAAAGCCGAAGTCCTCTTTAAAAAGCTGTTGAGAAAAATTTTAAATATTCTCTATTTAATTTAAACGTGTTTCCAGAGCACATTAGTCAGTTTCCACTATGTTATGCTGAAATAAATTACAACAAAATGAAAATTATAATGTTGAAAACAAAATCTTATTTCTTCTCCGCCTTGCTTGTTGGTGGTGATTTTGTTGCTGCTTTGCTCATTTTGTGATCCAGGCTGAAGGAACCAGCCTCCATGGGACATTCTGGGCTCCTACTAATGGAAAAGAGACAGGGCCTAGCCCTGCAATAACCCCTAAATGTCCTGCAAAGACGACTCCCATGTCCCTTCCACTCAGACAGGGGAAAGAAGCCTGGCCAAAACCAGTTTCATGGCCAATTCCAACATCAATGAGGTAAGAATCGGTACATTTATGTAATCTTATCCCAGCAAGGTGCAGTAAATCCAGAACAATAATACAGAATACCGAACAATACATACAGGACAGTAATACAATCTACCACATGCCCTAAACAAAGACATTGAAAATGATTCTTATTTGAATTTAGGGTAATGCAACAGCTAATGAAATATGGAGATAGTGATTAATAGGGCTTTGAGAAGGGTTTTTTCCACTTTGATTTATATGTTTATTCAAAAATCTTTGTGTGCTGATATGAATAGAACTCTGAATATTTATTTCCTCTTTCCTCTTTCAAACCTATATTCTTCTCCGTTTAAAAAAAAAAAAAAGAAAGAAGAAAGAGAGAGGGGGAAAAAAGAAAAAAACCTGTCTGGAAAGAAAAACTAATAGGACCATATAGAGAGGGAAAGAAAGAAATCACATCCTTGTCTTTGTGATAACATAAAAATGTCTGGTTAAATTTGAACCATTTTAACACCACAAGAAGAGTCTTCTTCTTCTCCCTTCCTATTTTCTAACAGAATCTCTGCTCAGTGAAGCCCTATTTTGACCATAAGGAAAATATAGGTGTTCATTAGCCGCCTCACATGTGCCAAGGGCTAAATATTATAAAACATTCTCTAAGAGTAGGATGGTAAAAGCAGCAACTACCCAAGCAGGTGATTCAGAGAAGTCTAACAGCTGTAGCATCCCACAAATATATTTTGCACAAGGATGTAGATAGAGGACACAGGAAACCTGCTTGTGGACTGGTACCCTTGAGGCCCCTGGAAAATAGGGACAATTTTTTTTTTATTAAATGATAGCTGTGTACATTAATGCAATCATGGGGTATAGTGTGGTGGTTTTTGATGAAAAGAAGAAAAACCTTCTGATTTTGCCTTATTTTCAATTTTCTGATGATAACACACTGAGCTAAAGATTACTTCTTGAAATTAGTGCTTTGCTAGACAGAGCTAGTCTTGTGCCCCCTATGACCTGAAAAGATAGAGTCAGACACCCCCTAAGTGCAATCAGAAATTTATTGAATCTGTGCAGGGGACTGTCTTGGGAGACAGTTCTGTCCCAGTAGTGGGCAAGTTGCCTTATATATTTTTGTGCAAGCATACTACAGAAGCGAAACGTGGCTGGTTGGGGGGAGGGGGTTACAGCTTGGATAGTCATGGATACAGCAATAGTTACATTATGTAACCATGATTAATACAGCCTTGGTTGACAATGGATATATTTCAAATCACAATGGTTATAGTTATGTAACCATGATTAATACAGCCTTGGTGGATTTCCACCATTGTTCGTCCACCGAGAACTTGGGGGTTTTTCTGAAACTTGGGACTTCCCATGCTTCAACTCTGGGGGGCATGGGAATGGGCTGGGAGAGCCGGTAGGATGGGAGAATGGACTGGAAGAGAGGGCAGAGGAACTGGAGAGGGTGGGGGAAAGGGAGGGGGCAGGGGGAAGAGGGCTGAAAGTGCTTACAGCACTAGAGACTCAGATTTTGACTTAATGCAGCTAAGCTACAAGAGCAGGCTTCAGTGGGGGTCAGAGAAGATGTTATTTGTGAGCCAATACTTGAGGTTCACATTTAAAAGAAGCAGGAGGGAAAAAGAAAAAGAGAATTTCTTCTGTTCTGCTCCTGTAGTGTTGTGTATATTCCTTACACTGTAACTCTTTGTTTAAATATTTCCCATTCATTTGTGAGACACTAAAGGACAGGACCAAGGTGCTTTCACCCATAAGCACCTGTTTTTTAGTTCATTGTACACAGAAACAGCCAGGCAGGGTGCACTAGAAGTAACCACAAAAGCTTGTCTGCTCTCCTTAGTTTCAAAAGTGAATTTGAATCAGCTGCCAATATTTAATAATTGTGATATTTTATATGAAAATCTGTAGTCTCCATTTTTCTCAGGAATAAAAACATCTGAAGACATTGGAACTTTGGGTTCCGCGGCTCGATAATTTACAAAAACTCAATAAGCCTCATGTTGACTGAGACTTAGATTCTGATCTTTCTTCATCCTTTGAAGAAAATCATTTAGATTATTTTTTATCTTGGAATAGAGATATGTTAGTGTAAGTACAACATAAAAAGAAGTGCCATACAAGAAAATATTGTTCACGTTGACCTCTAAACTCCCCCAAGTCCCTATATATTGAAATTAGCAAAAAAGTTATAAAAAAAAATCAAAGACTCTTATAGAAACAAAATTCCACACTTATAAGATGTTAATTTCCCCCAAAACACATACGATTTTTACAAAGTACTAAGAATGATACTGATTACCTCCGCCCACCAAAAATGTGCTCTGCCCATTTACGTGGGGCTCCTGCTTTCCTTAACCCCAGCCTACTGCATTTACTAATTTTAACAACTTTACTCTTGCCAATCTGAAATCAGCATTAATGAGAGAGGGTCTCCTCCCCTCCATAATTCAAATATAGGATAATAAGGATAGTCGAAGAAACAACTAACATTTACGTATCATGTTATCATTTAATGTTTGAAAAAGATCCCTCCACATTATTTTAATCTACTTCTCTTGATAGGCAAGAAAATGAAGACTTTACAAGGCAAAGTGACTCCCTCCAAATTACATGGTTAGTCTCTGCCAGTGTCAAGGGCAAACGCTGAAGGCACGTGGCAGAACTGAACAGTCACACATCCAGGCTGAGAAACTTAGATTCCCTTTATCAGCTGAGGTATATATTTCTTATTGGAAGGTTATAAAAATTAAATGAAATAACGTGAAGTATTTAGAAAAGCACCCTGAATGTAGTGGTGACTCAATAAATGCCAACTATTATTATGTATTGTGGTAACTGTAGTCATAAAGGAGGCAGTTCATGATGTAAATTAATCAGTAAATACATATTGTAAATAGATAAAGCAGAGAGACATCTACTTACTTCATGGTAGTCATATTGAAAGTCATATTGTCATGGACAAGTTGATTCGTTTCTATAATCCTTGTTCTCATGATCTGTAAGTGGGAATGATGCTATCGCCCCATCACCCTCACAATCCTGCTTTCCCCTTGCTGCAGCCCACAATTTCTTTTTCTTTTTTCTAATCTTGTTTTGATACCCTTTCAGACACAGTAATTGCTGGCAGTGTCTCTATTCCTTCTGAATCCCAAGTCATTGCAGTCACAGTCATCTTTTGCTATTTTCCCCATGGCCCTCAGTTTATTCTTCTCTCCTCACAAGATTGCCAGGAATAATTTTTCTTTCTTTTTTTAATATACATTCACATCCAACCCTTTTAGCAACCTAAAGTTCTCTATTCACTCTGTGCCATATTTACCAAGACTACAATAACTCTTCCTGATGCCTGAAGGGGAACCACAGTCACAAAGCTCAGCTTGGAGAAACAGGATGGCCATCAGCACTTCACATTGACTGGTGATTGTGGCTCTGCCCTTGGTACCTTTGCTCTTAATTTCCACAAGGACATTTCAGCACTTTTCCCCCTTCTACTAAATTATGTCTCATACAGTTGCTGTAGCTGTTCATTATCATAACAGTCACATGAGAAATATAACACCTCATCTAGCCATAGTAGTTTAGCCAGACCGTGTCCCAGAACACACGAAGCTTCCAACTTGCTGGAGCCCGAGAGCACCCCGGAACTCCCAAGCCCCATCTGGCCTTGTATTTCCCTCTGCTTCCAAATGCTAGCACACCTGTGCCACTGGGCCACCTTTTATTTTGACATTTAGAATTCCATACAAAACTTTCAAATGAAATGTTTCTAAGTGATTCAATAAGAAATGAGTTTATTAACATAACTTTATAGTAAGCGTATGCTGAATAATGGCACTCTGTATTTGCTTATCTATTGCTGTGTAATAAATTACCCCAAAACTCAACTGCTTGAAATGACACACACTTATTATCTCACAATTTCTGTGAGTCAGAAATCCAGAATCTGTGGCTAAGGTGCACATCTCTGGCTCAAGGGCTGTTGAGGTTGCAGTCACTCCATCAATCAACCAGGATTGCAGTCTCCTCTGAAGTACTGGCTAAGGGAAGGTCCATGTAAAACAGTGCCTTCCTAATGCCTCCTAATGCCACAACCCTTTAATACAGTGCCTCATGTTGTGGTGACCCCCAACCATAAAATTATTTTTCTTGCTACTTCATAACTGTAATTTTGTTACTGTTATGAATCATAATGTAAATATCTGATATGCAAGATGTCTTTTCATTGTCACAAAGGGGTCGTGACCCACAGGTTGAGAACTGCTGATATAGAAGCTCGCACATGTCTGCTGGCAGGTTTTCCACAGATTATTGGGCTGACAGTTTCCATTCATCCCTGGCTGCTGGAGAGAAGTCTCTCTCAGTCATTTGCACAGTGGGCTTTCCAGACATCCGCTCTCAAACCAGGGCTCTAACTTCCCTCAGAGGAAGGCAATAGAGGGTGTCCAGGATGGAAACCAGTCATTTTAAACCAATCTCCAAAGTGCCATTCCTTCCTGGCTGCTACCTTCTATCCCTTACCAGTGAGTCAATAAATACCGCCCACACTTTAGGGGAGGGCAGTAGATCAGAGCATAAATCCTAGGAAGTGGAATCACTGAAGTCCATCTTAAAGGCTGCCTGTCACAGTGGGGTGCACAGTTCATGATTAGAAACCCACTGGTATGAATCTTCTCAAAGTCTTATTAGTCTACATTGACAAAAGTTCTGGTCATGCAAGTGGGTAAAAATATATATATAAACTAATTTTCACAGATATACAAAAATTATAGTAGTTGCATTTGCATTTAAAGATTCTAATAGCTGTCTTATTTTATTGACAAATGCAATGTTGAAATATTTTGTACTACTGCAAATGAAGTTTAGCACTCAAATTTTTCCCTACTTTAAGAAAATGACAAATGTTTAATTTACAAAACATGCAGGGATAGTGAAAGAAAGAAGAGAGACTACTAAATGGGCCCACCAGTCAGAAACAGAAGCAGCTAGCAATAAATGAGAAGGTGGAGATTTGTGGCTGCCACCTGGAGCTGCACCTGTAAGGAACTCCTCCCTGACGTCTCCACATCCCAGTTGGAGCAACTGCACTCTGGCTTATGCACCATGAGGGAATTTTGCAGCAGCTCTGGGACCTCTCATTTACGGTGGTCAGCAGCCGTTCTGCAGGGCGCTGCTAGAATGTGTCCAGGAGGTCAAGTGCTGCCTTGAGCATGTTCTACAGGAACGCCTCTCAAACTTCAGTGTGCATTCACGTCAGCCAGGCATCTTGTGAAGATGCAGATCCTGATTCAGTAACTGCAGCGAAGGGCCTGAGACCCTACATTTCTAACAAGCTTCCAGATAACGCTGACACTGGTGAGAAGCAAATTTCCATACCACCCAGGAGAACACGGTGAACCACGTACTGCTCACCAGCTTCTTTCCGGCCCACAGGGACAATGGGGAAGTACGGTCAGACCCCTCACTCCTGCAACGTGAGGGTGTAGGAGACGCTGCAGTTATTCTACCCTGCCGTCCTCAGCGCTCTCTTACTGGTACTGTGTTCCCATCCCTCCTGGTTCTGTGGTTTGCATCTAAGGTCCGTAAGCTGCAACTTTATTCAGAGGATTTCCCTGGAGCACTTGCCTTCACATACCACGAAACAGCCGTGCATGACTATTCCTCTCATGTGGGGGAAACCTATAACTATTGTGGGAATAGGACATTTCAGCTTCTTTACTTCAAAGTGGGAGGAAATCTGAGATACACTTGCATTGGTTTATTTATCACTCATCCTCATTTATGCTCCAGAACTCCCTACACAATACAGCCTCAGGCTGAGGCTAGAGCTTCAGTAGAAATTTACACTGTCTTAGCTTTATTCTCTTCTCTGTCCATCTTCCCCTACTATGTTACAAGATGGTCCAGGGAATACTTCTTTATTAAGCCACTTATATACAAATCCTTGTCTCGGGAGAACACGAGAGGATATTGGCTGCCTGAGGCAACTGACTAGGCCAAGCTAGGCCCTACCTTCTTCTCCAAGAGCTGAGGAAATCAATGTCTGTGGCACAGTTGTGACTGGCACGCTCTTCGGGAAACTCTCGGCTAAAGAATGAATGCATGGCCAAAATCATGAGAGTGAAAGGGTTTGCAGCAAAATCATGAGAGCCAAGGGCTTTGCAGCTTCTGCCTTAGTGTCTTATCAGTGAGGCAGGCTATCCAACTATTTCTAAATTTGTAGGCCTTGTGTTATCGACAGGAACATCACAGAAGCCCATCCTCATTTGTAATCTTAAAAAAGAAAAAACGTATGACAGATGTAGATTATTGTCCTCTTCCCAGTTTTGCCAGTGATTCCTCATTTATTCAGGAATCAGTTTTGGATAGTATGTATCCTCTACCCTTTGGAGTCTGGGCTACCATGTGTGAACAACAGTGGAGACTTAAACTGAAGACATTAACAAGTTACTTAAAGTAGTTGTATTTTACTTTAAGGACAAAACAGTCCTTAAATTTGCTCACAGACTTTTGGTGTTCAAATTCTCTATAAAGTGAATTGTAAAAAAAATTCTATGCTGGGAAGGAACCTACAAATAGCTTTACGAACCTTGTATAACAAAAAATAATCTCATTGTTCTAACATGAGTTTGTTCTGACTAGTGGTTTAATTCAAAACAACTGCTACTGCCCTGATGCCTTCTTATTTTTTCATCAAAACAGCTGATAATTCAACCTTAGTTCATTGAAACTCGTGTATTTTTATTCTTTATTTCCGGTTCCTTGCCTCTCTGATTCATTAGGTTTCATCACGAAGCTCAAATAGAGCTAAGAATTGGGACAACTAAAAAATCAGAAAATAAACGGAGACCTATAGATTAAATAGATCTATATCCTCCCCACTTTGAGGGAACAGCTTTGGGGCTGCTCTGGTCCTGCTACAGGTTTTAATAATAGTAGTTAAGTTGGGTGTTTCTCTCTGCAGTTAATAAAAAATACTTCCCAATGAGACTGAGCATGGCTTTTCCACATTTAAACTGCAGCTGTTCTTCATATAGTGATGTTCCAGAAAGGATCTCCAGTCTGCGAGCCCCACGAGAAGGGGGCAGAGGATGAGAAAGTCAGTCTTCCTCTGTTTCCTGTCTCTTCTGTGCCTGGAGCACACAAAAGGACGTGGTAAGTTTTGTCCTGAAGAAAATCCTGTCCTCCATTTTTTTTTCTCTGTCTAAGCAGTCCCAACACTAAGCAACCGAGTTTTTGGCTACTCAGCTTAGTTTGGCTACTCAGTTCTCCTGAGGCCAGGGAATGCTAAGGAAGATATTCTGTTGCATTTTGTTTTTTACTGTAACAATGTAACATGGGCAATGAGGAGCCAATCACTTCTTCCAGGCAGTAGGTATGTCTCCCTGCTCTCATGGGACCACAGGCTAGCACAGAGGAAAGACTTCAACAAGGCTAAACTCCTTCACTTGACAAATCCATGACTTTCTTGGGGTGATAGACCAATAAACCAAGTCACATTTGTTTTGAAATTTCAGATTAGTGTGGGGGCATAAATGATTAGGTTGCTTTGTTTGCATTGCTAAGGAAAAGTGCAAGTTGTGATTGAGCTCGTCACCCGGGTGTGCTGAACACCCTCACATTGGGCACATTAGGTGAGAGCTTACCAGTCCCCTCCCCACTTCCCCTCCCTTCCTTCCTCCTCCCTCTTCCCCACCACTTCAATATACTTGTGTCTTCCTCTCCTGTGAGCATTTATTTGTTTTTCTCCTGGTTTCATATCAGTACTGAGTGCAGTGGATACTTGCTTTTCCATTCTTGTGATACTGTAAGAAGAAGAATGTGCTTCAACCCCATCCAGGTCAATACAAAAGCTGTAAAGTCGCCATCTTTTTGATGGCTGAATAGTGTTCCATGGTATACATATACCACAGTTGGTTAATCCATTTGTGGGTTTGGGGCACGTAGGTTGCTTCCATGTCTTGGCAATTGTGAGTTGCAGAGAACATTCTAGTGCAAATGTCCTTGCCAAGTTACAAATTTTTTTAAATGACAAATCAGGGACTTGAACCCAGTAATATCACACTCTTAAGCCTATGTTTTGGGCAGTATTATTTCACACTGGTTTTGTATTAAGCAATTACATCTTATTTGGGGGGTGAGGGGGAAATGATGGGGTTGTTTGCCAAGTAGAAAAATTTAGCCTTGTTTATCTCTGCATTCCTCTGTGTCCCAGTTTCCAAATCTGAGAATAAGATTATAGTACTTTGATTTTAAATCATCATCCATTTAAAACTCTACAATTTAAAGCAGATCAGAGGAATAAGAGCTAGTGTTCGATAGCCCCATTGTGGTAAAATATAATTAATAATTTATTGCATATTTTCAAAAAGCTAGAAAAGAGGATTTTTAATGTTCACTACACAAAAACACAATAAATGTTTGAGATGATGAATATGCTGATTACACTGATTCAATCTTTACATACTGCATGTGGAAATATCACTCAGTAGCCCATAAACATGCCAACTAAAGATAAAAGAAAAAATTAGTGGATTATATGATATGTGAATTTCATCTCAATAAAGCTATTTCAAAATTAAAATATAAGTAAAATAAAATGAAATATATCTCAAGGCTATTTCAAAATTAAAATATAAATTAATAAAATATACATAATTTTTAAAAAATATAAGCCATGCCTCAAGAGATTCTTATTAGAATAATTGAGAACATGTATAAAATACCTTACTCATTGTCTAGTAAATAAGAATTATCTTATAAATGGTAGCTCTTATTGCCATTATTGTTAGTAAATTAAGAATAGGATAGATCCTACTTGTACAGCAGAAAGAGGCTTAACTTTCTGATTCATACCACGTATTAGAAGGTGTCTCAGTAGAGATATTACCTAAACTGATTCTTCAAGAATGTCCAAGTGGGTAAGGAATAGATGCAAACACACTGGTTTGCTGTTTTCTAGGAATCTGAAGTAGTATGCCAGGCTAACCTGCAAGGCATGCATGCCAGGCAGACATAGATGACCTGGAAGCAGGGCCAGGCTGAAGTGGGCTTTGAATTGGCCTTGGATGCCATGACCTAGAATTTGGGTTCCAAATGAAAAATAGTTTATATCCCAAAATGACCATTTGAGTTTCTAAAATATAAAAAATGGGCTATTAATACCTGAAATTAAACTTCTCTATGAGTTGCATTTTATTTCCTTTGAAAAAGAATGACTCTGTTTCATTTTCCTGCTCGGAACGTACTGGAGTTCTGTATTTCTGACACTTTTAACAACATGGCAGTGACTGCCCCTGTTAAAGTGATGTCTTATATTTCTAGTGGGCTTAATAGGCTATAGAGCTCTCAGACAGAACTCACTCATTCCTTTACAGTGCATCAAACAGGAGGTAACTTTCTTAGGAGGATTCCAGTGCTGAGACTGCATGACTCACCCAAGATTTCCTGGCTAGCAAGTGGCAGATCATGAGGCTCATACCCACTTCTTGGACTGCATATCAGAAGCCTAGCAGGCCTTTATGGAAAGAACTCTACTGGGGTCTTTTGTCGTATCAGAAATCATCTGGTCTATCCCATCTTCCCAAACACAACTTGCCTCTTGCACCTTTTCTTACACAGATCTTTATGCCTAGAATGTCCCTCACTCACCTCCTCATGACTTGCTTCTATAAATCCCAAATCTGATCAATGGAAAGGAGTTAACTGAAGTCCTTTCTCATCTGAGAAGACCTGCCTGCTTCTTGCTGCACAGAGTGAACTTTCTCCGTGATCTCTCCCTATATTCTACTATACCAAACTCAGATTCTTATCATATTAATCTTTGAGCTTTCTTTTCCTTCAGTTTCTTCCCAGTACTTTTCCCAGGGTCACTGAGAGACAGCAACATCACTTTAAATGAAAGTAGGATTTTAGATCAAGAATAAAACATTTAAGAAAGACATTTGTATTTTTTATACTTCAAAACAGGCTTTCAAATCTCTTATAAGAAGGACTGGGGAAAGTATCCCATAAGATATAGGCTGCCAAAATAAAATCAGAAATAAAATTAAAAATTCCTGAATATTCCATCCCCCCGTGCCCACACATATACTCATGAAAGACTATGGGTGGACTATGCGGAGATATTTATAGGGGCAGCCTCTTGGAACTGATTGTCAACCAGTGTCAGAGGCCAGCACCGAGGTGGCACATGGACTATTTTGGACATTCAAGAAAGTACCATATGTTACCCAAAAGGGGAAGCCCAATTAGGGTGGGTCAATTTTATTAGGGTGGGGACTGTCAGTTGACATAAATCATCTGGGAGAAGGAAATCTGCTGGGCCATGGGACTTTCCTGAACCCATTAGCTCTCTGTCAATTGTCCAGGACAATGTGAATGTTGTCCCTTGGAATTGCGTGATGCCACAGAACTGGTCAGAAGAAAACATTCCCTATCTCATCCAGCTCAGTAAAGATTTTGCAACTTTAACTCCAGGAGGTAATGTGGAGTTAAGGGGCGGGGGGCAGTGTGCAGTATAAAGTTCATGTCTGGAAACTGGAGGGAGAATGGTGAAACCCATTTCCATGACAGTTTTTAAATTCTGTATGGTAATTAAAGTTTTCAAATATTAATGTCTGTACAACTCAATCGTGAAATACTTTTTGATTTACACTAGTCTTATAAGACTACTTATGCATCTCTAAAGCACGTATGGAAAACAGATGTTCAAAATATTGATTAATTGATAAGAGAATAATTTTTTCGAAGTTGTTTATATGGTAATAGATTCCTGATCTTTAAAAATATTTTTCCAAAAGCGCATATTTTTATGTCACTGGAATTATAACTTTAAAAAATGCACGTGGGGGGAATTCATGTGGAGGTCAGAGTGGAAGCAGGTGTGAGTGGGTCCAACAGAAGGAAACATGGCTGCCAAAGTATTTGAGTCCATCGGCAAGTTCGGCCTGGCCTTAGCCGTTGCAGGAGGCGTGGTGAACTCTGCTTTGTATAATGTGGATGCTGGACACAGAGCTGTCATCTTTGAC
>NW_003852399.1:8872332-8897905 GCF_000181295.1 Otolemur garnettii
TCCGTGGAGTGCAGGACATTGTGGTAGGGGAAGGGACTCACTTCCTCATCCCATGGGTACAGAAACCAATTATCTTTGACTGCCGCTCTCGACCACATAATGTGCCAGTCATCACTGGTAGCAAAGATTTACAGAATGTCAACATCACGCTGAGAATCCTCTTCTGGCCTGTGGCCAGCCAGCTTCCTCGAATCTTCACCAGCATTGGAGAGGACTATGATGAGCGTGTGCTGCCATCTATTACTACAGAGATCCTCAAGTCAGTGGTGGCTCACTTTGATGCTGGAGAGCTATTCACCCAGAGAGAGCTCGTCTCCAGGCAGGTGAGTGATGACCTTACGGAGCGAGCAGCAACCTTTGGGCTCATCCTGGATGATGTCTCCTTGACACATCTGACCTTCAGGAAGGAGTTCACAGAAGCAGTGGAAGCCAAACAGGTGGCTCAACAGGAAGCAGAGAGGGCCAGATTTGTGGTGGAAAAGGCTGAGCAGCAGAAAAAGGCAGCCATCATCTCTGCCGAGGGTGACTCCAAGGCAGCAGAGCTGATTGCCAACTCACTGGCCACAGCGGGTGATGGCCTGATCCAGCTCCACAAGCTGGAGGCTGCAGAGGACATTGCATTCCAGTTGTCACGCTCTGGGAACATCACCTACCTGCCAGCAGGGCAGTCTGTGCTCCTCCAGCTGCCCCAGTGAGGGCCTGCCCTGCCTGTACTCCTCAGGCCAACTGGGCCACAGCGCTGATGATGATTAACACCACCTCCCTTCTGTCCCCACCCAGAAATCACTGGGAAATCTCATGATTGGCTTAAAGTGAAGGAAATAAAAGTAAAAATCACTTCAAAAAAAAAAATGCACGTGCAATGAATGCATTTTTGCCTTCAGTGTTTATCCCAAAGTCAGAATGGTAGGTAATTGAGGAAAGCACAGAGTTCGGGATCTTTGGGATAACACCTGTGTGAAGCCTTTCTTGATCAACTACACTCACAGGGAGGGAAGGCCCCCATTTCACCCTATTCATATTTCTATCATAGCTACTATTATCACCTCCCTTCCCTAATTATATATTTCACTACCCCCTAGAGCAGTGGTTCTCAATGAAGAGACATCAGCAATGACTATGGACATCTTGGTGATCACAACTCAAGTGGAGAGTGATATTGCGTCTAGTAGATAGAGGTCAAGGATGCTGCTGAACATCCCGCAATAGGTAGGTCAGCCCCCAACAACAGAGTTATCTGGCCTCAAATGTCAATAATTCCAGTTGTGATGCCCTGCTCCACAGCAAACAGTTCTTGAAGGCAGAGATTATGGCTCATTTACCTTTTATTTTAAATGCCTGGCATATAGCTACTTATCAACATTGTATGAATTAACTAATGCAGTAAGTAAATAAGTCATAATGAGAACACCCTTCAGGTTGTCTCGAGGGCCACTTCTTCAAACTGGGCAAGGAGCCTGTCCCTTTTTGTTTTTCTTTTTTGTATACCTCAAAGTTTTATTTTTATTTCACAGAAAAACAATGATAAATATGCTTTAAGTGCCTATGTATGTGCACACTGTTCTCAGAACAAGAATAAAGCATTAAAAAAACACAATAATAACACCTGTTCTCATGGCATTCTTAGCCCTGCAGAATGAGGCATGCTTCCTCCACTCTTCTGTCTTCTTATCTCCAAATAATAATACAATACTACTAATGACTTTTATGTTTTTTTGAATTATTAATTTGAAGAGTATTTTCCAGTTAATTGTGGCAGAGAGGCAGGAGTAACAGACTAAGAAATACACTGATTTAGAAAGACTTGAGATGAAAGGGCTCAGACCCCAGGAGGGCCAAACCTGCCTTCATACAGAGCCGTTCTTCAGCTCTCTAGAAATTAGATCTAGCTTCTTCTGTTACCTACTTGTGGATGTGGGAAAGGAAATTATCATTTCCATAAGGTGAGAAGGCTTCATAAGAGAATATACTTGAGTGATCATCTTGAGACACAAGAAGTTCAATAAAACCCTGATCAGCACCACGCTGTGAAGAACAGACTGAGGGAGCTCCATGCCGCCCTAGGGACCTCAGAGAGTTGTTTAATGTTCTTAGTTCATCCTGGAGCTGGACGTCTGGCTCTTGTTTGTACATGCTTTTCAAGTAAGAGATGTTTAACTGACTTGAGCGGCATCCTCTGCTAGAACATTCTACAAAGATAGAAATGTTTGATAACATTCCATTTGTAGAAAAAATAGAAAAGTTACCTGGCAAAGGACAGTACTGTGTGGAGAAATTAAGAATGATGCAATCTACCTCAAAGTGCAACCACAGTGGCTACTAAGCACTTAATATGGCTAATGCTAAGGAATCGAAGTTTTTATTTATTTTATTTTATTTTTATTTAAATTTGAACAGATACATATAGCTAATGACTATGGCACTAGACAATATAAGTCTAGAAAAATCCTCCTCTAGATTAGGACTGTCCAGTGCAGGGGTGGAGAACCTTCAGCCTTGATGCTACATGAGGCCTTCTAGATCCTTAAATGTTACACGATAAATTGTTTTATTTTTATTAATACATGTTTGTTAATCTTTTATATTTTAAAAAATTTTTTGAGACAGAGTCTCACTCTGTCACCCTGGGTATAGTACTATGGTGTCAAAGCTCACAGCAACCTCAAACTCTTGGGCTCAATTCATCCCCCTGCCTCAGCCTCCCAGGTAGCTGGGACTACAGATACCTGCACCAATGCCTGGCGAGTTTTTCTATAGTAAATGGAAACAGGATCTCTCTCCTGCACAATCTGGTCTCAATCTTCTGAGCTCAGGCAATCCACCCACCTCAGCCTCCCAGAGTGCTAGAATTATAGGCATGAGCCACTGCACCAGGTCTTAATTTTATTTTTTGAATTAATATATTTAAAATGGCAAAGAATAAAGTAAGCTTCAACAAAATAATCCTCCCAGATTGACTGGTACAATTCGAACATAAGTGAGCCACACAGGCTAAATTGACATCCACTACACTAAGGATTGGTTCTAACTCTGCCCAGCTGACTAGTAGCACTACTTCATAAGACCAGTTAGTGAGTGCCCCACTCTGTTATCAGCTTTTGACAGTGGAGCACTGTACTCTGTTTTCCTGCTTAAATGGAATTTGTGAATAGTTGCACAGTTAAACAGTATTTTTTTATGTCCATCTACTTAAAAGCCTGTTATGTCAAAGAAGACCACGAGAACACTGAAGAAAGAAAACAGATTCTAAAACGAGAATTGGGGATTGCAATATTATCTTGTGGATGATTTGCTCGCTTTGTGATACTGATAAGATGAGATGATTTGCCTCGTTCGTGATACTGCAGGTCAACACTAAAGAAATTCAATTATTGTCAGCATTATACAACTCATTAGGATGAAAACTGTATTTTAAATTAGAGGGAGAACTGCTAAAGGTTATATTGCAGAAATTAACTGATGAAAAGCAGAAGCAAAGACTAATTTTTCAAGCAGCAATAATACTTGGAAATAGTGCCCCTGAAGCAACTTACGCTTGAGGAAAAATGGGGAATCCATTCAGTGATGTAGAGATTGTGAAAGAATGCATTGTCAAAGGTGTAGGATGCTGAGGTCCTGATAACATTTCAAAGCACAAACAAGTGCCTCTCTCAAGGAGAACCATAACAGATCAGCAGCACAAATTAACCTTCAACTTGACAAAACAATTCCATGCAATACTTCAAAAGGGAAATATATATTATTTAATCAACTCAGAGGAATCAACTAACACTACTGACTTCACTCAGGTTTTATACTTTGTTCAGGTCATAACAGAAGATTTTCGTTGCTATGAAGAGTTACTCTGGCGCTCCTGAAAACAGAACACAGGGAATAGTGATCTTCAAGAACTTTTAAGACACACGTCATAAAGTTCAAATGAACTTGATACATTCAGTGAGTGTATGTACAGTTGGTCCGCCTTCTACTGCTCAGGTAAAAATAGTATTAGCACATTCAGATGCTCTCATTTCTTGTCATCGTATTTTTCATCAGCAAAGTCTCTGTGCTAACGCTACTAGTTTAAGAGACACTTTGCAACAAGTTACAAGTATTTTCCCTGGATTTGTACAAATGCAACACAGCATCATCGTTTTCATAACATGCTAAAGATGAATGCTGAGGTGTCCAGGGTGAATTTGCTGTATCATTCTACAGTGAGTTAACTGTGGCAAGGACAGGTGTTAGCCAAAATTTTATCTTGCCAAGAATAAATAGTTAAATTTTACGAAGAACAGAATCAGCAATGTGAATTATTAAAAGAAGATTTCTATAGGAATGCAGCATTTCCGATATGTCAAATCAAAACAACTTGAATATTTCTTTGCAAGGTAAAGCTAAGTCTATGTATGACACGTGGTCAAAAGTACAAGTATTTTGAGAAAAGCTATCATTTTTGCAAAACACTTCTTCAAAAGGAAATTGCAGATGAATATTTTCCCCAGTTAGCAAAGGTCATCGATGGGCAGATGATCTACGTGAGTCAGGAGGAGAATATGCAGCTGCTTTGGGCCTGTTAGTTGGAGAATGCAAGGAAAGGTTCGCTGACTGAGAATCATGATGTCACACTCAAATCAGCGCTTCAGCGCAGCTAGTTGATATCACCAAGGCACCTAAAGAACTACAGATGGAATTGATTGGTGACATTTTAAAGGCATTGTTTGATACTAAGAAAGATCCAACTGAAAATATGGAAAAATGCAGAATACCCACCCCTTCAGCAACGTGCTCAAAAAGTGCTTTTTTGCTGTCCAACCATTTTTTGTTGAGAATATATATTCTGCTACCTAACCAAAACCAAGATGCCCTTCTGGTCACAAGTGACTGATACTCAACTACAGGATCAACTGAAACTGTGGACCTCCATGCTGCAACCGAATATTCAAAGACTTTCCAACAAAAACAGACGCAAAGGCATTAAAAGGTTAGTTAGCTTTAAAATGAACAAATAGTTTTCCTTTTTTGAAGTTTTTAAGTACGTAGTAGTTAGATTTTTACAAAATAAAGTACATGTTTAAGTATATCTAATTGAAATTTCTTGAACGCAGCTATATTTGATTATAGCTAAATTAAAATTGGCTTCCTAGGCAGCGCCTGTGGCTCAAAGGAGTAGGGCGCCAGCCCCGTATGCCAGAGGTGGTGGGTTCAAACCCAGCCCCGGCCAAAAACTGCAAAAAAAAAAAAATTGGCTTCCAACATGAAAAGGTCCCCCTAACGCCATCTAATAGAGAAAGAACAAGTGGCATGTATATGTATAACTTTATGTTTTACAGGAACCATATTAATAAAGTAAAAAGAACAAAGTGAAATTATTTTTAGCAATATATTTTTATTTGGCCCAATTCATGTAAAATATTATCATTTTAATGCATAATAAATACAATTATCAATGAGTTAATTTACATCGTATTGAACTAAATCTTCAAAATTTGGCATATATTTTATACTTAACAGCATATCTTAGTTCAAATGCTAAATAGCCAATGATTTATGTGAAACATGGTCTAATAAAAACAATAAAGCTATGCTTAATAGAAAAATACTTGACACTGCATCCATTTCTTAATTTAAAAATAATTGATAAAAATAAAAGAACATTAAAAATTTCCTTCCTGGGGCAGACTAAGCCCACTTCAAGCACTCATAGCTATATGTGGCTCAGGGCTGTCCTAGACAAACAAAAAACTAATGACATTCAAATGAAATATAAAATGAAGTAATGATCTTGCAGGGAGACCAAGGTAACATGTGATGAAAAGTTGACAATATTCAGATTTAGATGCTGAGATTTCCTACCCAAACAAATGCAGAAAATGGAAAACTGTGCAGAAAGAGAATTTCTCTATTTCTGTTCATTCTCATTGTCTAGCCTGTCCCCCTGGAGCTTCAATATCTCCATCACATGAATTTGGCCAGTGCTTGCTTCTTCCTCATGTTCTCCCTGACCTGGCGAAGGGAAATGTCCCCATAAGCGCAGAGCGGCAGGGATTCAGTCTAGCTTGTGCAGGATCCTTACACTTCATTCTGCTTCATCACTGTCTCCTCACGACAACAATTCCCTGCTTTCAGGACGGTATTTACTCTTTCTGGCTCATATTCCAAGCATCTCCTTCCCTGTGGGTTCCACTGTGTAGGCAGCTGTGAAGAAGCACAAAAGAGTACTATGCACTCCGGATTCACCTTCCTCCTCTCTCCGGTTCCTGGCACAGAAAGGTTGTGTGTGAGAAACTGCTTATTCAAAGAGAAACAGGGCTGAAAGTGATTTCCAGGCCCCTATATCCAATTTTCTTCTCATCCTACTCTCCCAAGTATTAATGAACTGTTTGAAATGTTGTCAAAGGGGAAGACAGGATATTACCTCTGAAAGGGCACCCTATCCCTCAGAGTTGGAAGAAATCAAAGAGTTTCTCAGTACGTGGAATCCACATCTGCGGAGGACATCTGTATCCAGATGTAACGAAGCTCCCAAAGGGATATGGGAACTTCTATGCGCAAACTATTGCCAAGTGTTCTTTGGAATATCTCTCCTTGGAAATGAGAGACAAGCCCCCGGACAATTCCCATTCGTCAGCCAGCTGGCACATTCCAAATTTTCTATTCCAGTTTTGGACAGTCCAGTCTTGTACTGTGTTGCAAGAGCTTTCTATAGGGCATTCTTTTTCATAATAGACCTCAGGTGCAGAAGGTTGAGTTCACCATTTTCCCCAGTTCATTATGTGTCATCAACATTGGTTCAGGCAAAACCCATTTTACTTATTTTTTAATGCGTTCATTCATTTATTTAGGCGTGCGTGTCTTTATTTCCTTGCTTACTCTGATTTCCTTTCCTTACATAGGGAACTGCTGTTTAATATCTTCTCTGTTGTTTAAAATGTGTTCCTACAAGACATTTTGTATGCATATGTTTTTAACTATATAATTTATACAGCTCATTTTATGATGTATTATTTATTCAATTATGTGTTATGTATCCAATTCAATTATTTATTCAAATCCCTTTTCACTGAGGACTGTGTGCTGAAAATCACTCCCTGTCAAAGGCGTACAATGTATCTGTTGCTTCTGTCATATAGCACACATCCACCACACCCTAATAACCCACCATCCAAGTAAGGGACAACCGAGCCGTCTCTCATCCCTGTCACCAAAAGTAATTCTGAAACGGACCCCCTCACACATGTTCTTTTATGTAACTGTTTGAGATTTTCTTTGGCATTGACAAAGGCCTTTCTACCACGATGTCTCTTACTCCATAAAGCAGAGAACCAATCTTATGGCCTGCAAGCTGCTAAGTATTAACATATGCATCCCAGTTATGTATTTTGGCACTAGGGAACCACAAGGATAAGCTCATAGACAAACTGAACCTATTGTGAAATAGCCCAGGTCCCGAATTCCATTAACTTCCACATACCCCTCCTCAAATAGGAAAGTCATGCCAGTGTTACTGCCTAACCAGGTCCCTTGCTCCCTACCCAGATCAAGGCTGATAACTGAGCCAGTAGGAGTTGCAGTAGAAAAAGAGTTTAATGTTGCCAGTTGCCAGGTGCCAGGCAAAGAATCGGGGGAAATTTCTCAAACCTATCTCCCTGAGAATTTGGGGGGTAAGATTTTTAAAGTTGGTTTGACAAACAAACGACTAGGGAATTGGGTCTGCTGATTGGCTGGGAATGAAGTCACAAGATTGGAAAGCAGAAATTATCTCTCCTAGAAATAGGAGTTTCTAGGTAAGGGGTAGCAGGACTTCCCGGATTGGCTGCTATGCATGGCCACTAGTCTGGCTGACATCATTTCGTCCCCCTGACTGCAGAGTCCAGCAGATATCTCAAAGACCAGTATTAGGTTTTACAATAGCAATATTATCTATAAAAACGGTTGGTGAAGTCATCTTGCATCTACCAAGGATATGACACTTAAGCAGTTCACAGTTACAGCAGTAGGGAAGTTACGAAACAACAGGTGGTTGACTTTTAGCTGTATTATATTTCCATACTAATCAGATAAATTTTCACTACTCCCATCTTATGGTCTTCCATTATTTTAATGTAATGGAATAATATTATAATATATTTAATGTAATAGGTGGTCAAGGCCTGGCATTCAACAGCCCACAGAAGTTCTGGGTACTGCATTTCCCCCCAGGCAGAGTCACTCTGATTAATAACTACTTGTGAATAAGGGTTGGTAGAATATTTAATATGCTTGCAGGGACATTTCCGGTAGCTTGCTGGGTATAACAGGCTCTAAGTTTGAGAACTGGCTCAGATTGAGGAACTAGGTGAGGAATCATAATTTTACATTTTGGTACCAAACATCAGCCCCCCTACTTATTTGCTTATGATTTTTCCAGTTATACCAGTCAATCTTTCACCCTTCCTCTTACCATTTCCATACAAACATCATGATTTATTTAACACGTGAGTCATCACCTTGCCTCTGACAGCACATGCTGCCATCTGCTCTCTCTGCCAGAGTCCTGCCATCTCCATGTGCATGAAGGTCACCAGTTCCTAGGCACATTTCCAAGGCTACACCTGACTATGAGAGGGTATGTATTCAGGGTCCTCCTAAGGAACAAAGCTAGGTTGCAGTTGCTGCTCTAACTTAGCAAATCCATTCAAACACTTCCAGCTCTCTTGGTGTTTAAATTCTAGGAAGCTCCAATATCCCCAGTTAAATATACTGTAGGTCTAAGTTGTTGCCATGTCAAAGCTTTAAGCAGACAATCTAGCAAGAATGAGGATGAAGTCTCGGCCTTAGCATTCCTGACAAGATGTTACAGGAAGAGCCATAGGTGAGTGTCCCTATGTCAACAATGTGTTAGTCATCTGGCTTTATATTATATCCATCCTGTATACCCTTCCTAGAGCTACTGTAACAAAGTACCACATGCTCTAAACAGAGATATATCCTCTCACAGTTCTGGAGGGTAGGTGTTCAAAATCAACATGTTAGCAGGGCCGTTGGTGTCTCTATGCTCTAGAGTTTACAATAAGTCCTTGCCTCTTCCTAAGTTCTTGGGGTCGTATGGAAATCCTGGGACTTGTGGACTTACCACCGTGACCTATGCGTGTCTCCATGTCACATCACATTTGCATTCTCTTGTGTGCCTCTGTGCACCTGACTCTTGACATCACTTATTTACAAGGACATCACTCACTAGATTTGGGGGCCATCCTGCTCCACTATGACCCCATCATAATTTAAGTACATCTGCAAAGTACTCACTTTCAAATAAGGTCACATGCACAATTGTCAGAATTTCCTCTTGCAGTATCTTCCATCATCAACTAATTCTCCAACTCTCTCCCCCAGGGCAGAGTTACTCAGATAAATGATTACTTCTGAGGCAGATTTGATGTAATATTTATTTTATAATAAATATATTGCATTTCAGGTAGTTTCCTGGAAATAATGAGCTCTAAGTTAGAGAACTAGCTCAGATTGAGAAATTATTGATCCGCGAGAAATCACAACTGGTTGTCTTATAATTTATCTCAATATTGACTCTCAGAGTTAGCTCAGACCCCACAAGCTAAGAGCTTACCCTAGAAGACTGCGTCACTTCAGACTTCAATCGTAAGTCTGTGTTCCCCATACTTCTGACTCACCAGCTATAAATACAGGGGAGAGGAGAGCATTCTGACAATTCCCAGAATGGTTCATATACTTTAGAGAAACACTTTACTTATTCATGCTGGTTTTTTATAAAAGAAACAGCTCAGGAATAGCCAGATGCCAAGGCAAGGTATAAGGGGAGGGATGTAGAACTTCTATTCTCTCACTGGGCACAGTGTGCTATGCCCCACCCAGAAGCTCTCTGAATCTTGTTTTTGGGGTTTTCTATGAAGGCTTCATTACCTAGGTATTACTGATTAGATCATTGTCCATTGTTGATCAACTCCACCTCCTAGCTTCAGCCCTTCTCTCTTCCCTGAGGAGGTTGGGAGTGAACTTGAAGGTTCCAACCCTCTGATCACTTAGTTGATTCCCTGGGCAACCAGCTCTCCTGGTTGAAAGGAGCTTGTTATTAATTACAAATGATGCCCCTTTCACCTTAATTATTCTAGGGTTTTGAGAACTTTGCTACGATTAGACAAAGAACAAATACATAGTTCTCATTACAAATCATATCACAGGACTTCAACGTATCTTTTTCATGGGCACACAGTTTAACCCAAAACATACTTTTAGCACAATCCCAAATGTCCTCTCCCTGATATGTGCATTTATTTGATTCGGATACATTATTGTAGCTCCTGCAAGTTTTAGTAATCAAGCTACCTCCTTCTAGTGCAGGAACTGTACTTTCCCGCTCAGGCTAGAGTGAGACCCAACTCTAGTTATGTGTCTGGTGGCAAGTAGTTGGGGTAGAGGTGGAAATGAAGGATGATCATCATTTCGTAGGGCGTTCATCTTAGGTGAAATTTTTGCACAAATGAGAGGCCACATTAATAAGGAGGAGATGGAGACGATCACTTCTTCCATCCTAATAGAATCAAGAAAACTTTGAAGTTCAGGGTTCTTAAGTTCATCTAACCAAATGTCATGTGAATTCAGCCTGAAAGATCTGTTTAAACAATGTGATAAATCTTTTTATAGTTCAGTTAAAATTTTAACTGTACAATTACAACTGTATTTATTGTCAGTGCAATGTTCCTTCACCTTCAATTGATCTTCTCAAATGCTGTTACGGAGGCCTCTGACTTTCATGTGTTCTGAATTGCTAGGTGACTGAAAGAGTGTCTATTACGTGTAATTAGTGCATGCTACTGTTTAAGTTTTCTGTTTGCTTGTCGGTCTTCCGTATAGTTGTTTCATCTCTTACTGGAAGTACTGAAGTCTCTGATGTTTACTCTTGGATTCTGGGTTTATTTTCTGTCTATTTTCTGTCTATTTTCTCCATCAGTTCTGCCAGGCTCTGCTTGTGCATTTTGGTGCCCACTTACTACGTGTGTCTATGTTTATAATTATTATAAAATAATGATGGATAGACATTTTTATCTTTATAAAAGATTACTTGTTTCCGGACCTCATCCATGTTCCTTATGCTACAGCTAGTTGAGGACGAAGCCTGATTTTGCCACTACTGCTGCTGTCCTCTGAGAAAACACACTGCCTCTCACTGCTCCTGATATTTGTATTTTCTGGATGTTCATTGTCCCTGGACACCCAGAACTGATGAAAAAGTGGGAAGAATATCCTTTCTTTCTCCCTTGTGGACACACTTTAACCCAGAAGGGGGCACTGAAGAAAAACTACCTGTACCGCCCGAATAACACAAAACTTCTCCAGAATGTGCCTTTGGAAGCTCTGTCCATGCAGAGCTCACGTCTCACACATGTAGACCCCTCACCCCACGCAGTCACATGTGAAAACTGAAGCCTGAGACAGGTACTACTGGGTCCTCAGAATATGAGTTCATCTCACTTTGCTTTTACATACTCAAAAATCTAATAAATATATTTATGGGAATCTTCTTGTGTAGCTTCCTGCACCAGTTTATAAAATGTGTAGCTTTTGCCTGTCTCACATTAGGCATTCAAGCTTTCTCTAAAGCAAGAGTTGAGAAACCACAGTCTGTGCACCAAATCTGCATCTACCAACTATTGTGATGCAGTTTCTGTGTAAAGAATGGCTTTTACAGATAAATATTAACAATCCATTTGATAATAGGGAATGCATGTTTTTAAACCTAAATAGGTGAAATGCTATTCATTCCAAAGTATTTTCATTATTCTCATTAGAATAATAAGGACAATAATTAGATTTATATTACAAAATAATAAAAATAGATTTCTATTGCAAAATAATTTGTACTCAATTTTTATTGTTGTTAGCATATTTTGAACTTCATCAATAAAAATTTTGTTAAAACTTCTCCTCTCATTATATATTTTACATATGGTCCTGTACTTACCCTGTTAGCCACAAAGACCAATGTATTTATTATCTGTTGCTTTAAAGAAAAAAATGTTTCCAACTACTACCCTAAAGGATGCCCAAGAGAGTGAGTTTGGAGAACGCTAGAGAAGAATACAAAAGTTGTGAAAATTGGCATACTTCCGTACAGGATATAGTATCCTAGATCTGGAGAAAAAGACAGGGATTCAGTCACAAAGCTGCAAGGCCCAGTTGCACAGCCACAGATTTGTAGCAGATGTGGTCAATTTACTTCTTTCCTGACCAGATGGAGACTATAAAGTCAGAAGCAAGACAACCTTCTTTGTACCATTTTTTTACACTGTCAACACATAAACTCCAAAAAATGGCAGGCACCTTGCTTTCTTCAGGGCAAAACACTTTCAATGACTTTTTATTAGCCTAATTCTCACCCATAGGCATGGCTAACCCACAGTGCAGTGTTTTTTATGCTCCAACCACCTGCACAGTAGCATGATGTGTTTAGATCAGAGGCAACAAGACGTGGTAGAAAATTTGCAAGATAAGAAATCGGAACATAAAGCTTTATTCTGCCACTTAACGGCAGAGCTTACTAGCCTCTATCCAGTTACCTTATTTAAAAGCCTTAAGGATGTAAATGAAATTAAAATGATACTATATAGCTACATCTAATGCTAATATTCAAAACAATTAATAACCACCAGAGTGGAGGCACTGATGAATCACAAAGTGTTTTGGCCACAAAGAGCAGATGGAGCCATACTAGTGAGATTTAGTCATAAGTTGTGTGAAGACTAAATGACAAATTGTCACTAAGCCTAAGTGTAACAAGTGCTTCATATTATTGTTATCATTACAATGACATAATTCTTTATCTTCTTCCTTAAAAATGATTCTCTACCTTACCTATTATATTTTCCATGGAGTGATAAGATCTAATACATGATGAAAGATATGGGCTATCTTTAAATAAATATCTAGAAAGTGACCCTCGGAGACAACATGATTGGAAAACATCTTTTTACTCAACAGTCATAGCTGGTAGTGATATTATTGTGAAAAGCAATTTAATTTCAGGATCCAGAGCTTTTGAAAAATAGCTGGTTTACAAGAAGAGTGTTGTGGTGAATTTAATAGGCTTTATTGAAGTTCAGACTATGTGGAGAAAACCTTCAGGCAAGCTTCTCCATAGTTTTGATCTGTATACTCTTAAGTATATTCTTGTTTGAAAGGAAGATGTATGTTAGGGACAGAATGTTTGTGTTCCCTCAAAATTCATATGTTGAAATCCAAACCTCCAATGTGATGATCTTTGGAAATGGAGGCTTTAGGACGGTGGTTCTCAACCTTCCTAATGCTACAATGTATTTTCATTGTTAAAAAGGGGTCGCAACCCACAGGTTGAGAACTGCTGCTTTAGGAGGTATTTAGATCATGAGGACAGAGCCCTCATAAATGAGATTTATGCCCTTATAGAAGAGATGCCAGAAAGTCAGAAGCACAGTGAGAAGCTGCCAGTCTGCAATCCAAAAGAGGGCCTTCAATGAAACAAAAAGTTGGTTCTTTGAAAAGATAGATAAAATCCATTAACCTTTGGCCAGATTAACTAGAAACAGAAAATTAAAATCTCTAATAACCTCAGTCAAAAATGAAAAGGGGGAAATAACAACAGATATCACAGAGATACAAGAGATTATCTCTGACTACTAGAAGAAACTTTATGCTCAGAAACTTGACAATGTGGAGGAAATGGACCAATACCTGGAATCACACTCTCTCCCTAGACTTAACCAAGAAGAAATAGATCTCTTCAATAGACCAAAATCAAGCACTGAGATTAAAGAAGCAATAAAAAAATCTTCCAACAAAAAAAAAAGCGCTAAACCCCTGAACCAGATAGCTTCACACCAGAATTCTATCAAACTTTCAAAGAGATTGTACCTGTACTGCAGAAACTATTCAAAAACTTTGAGAAGGAAGGAACCTTCTTCAACATGTTCTATGAAGCAAACATCACCCTTCTACCAAAACCAGGAAAGTACCCAACTACAAAGAAGAACTACAGACCAATTTCAGTAATGAATATAGATGCAAAAATACTCAACAAAAATGTTAGCTAATAGATTACAGTGACACAATAAAAAAAAATTATACATAGTGATCGAGTAGTCTTCATATCAAGGATACAAGTCTGGTTTAATATACACAAATCCATAAATGTAATTCACCATATCAATAGAAGCAAAAACAAAGACCATATTATCCTCTGAATAGATGTAGAAAAAGCATTTAATAAAATTAAGCATCCTTTTCTAACATGAACCCAATAAGAAAATAGGCACAGGTGGCACTTTTCTAAAACTGATTAAAACCATCTACCACAAATCCACAGCTAATATCATACTGAATGGAGTAAAACTGAAAGCTTTTCCATTTAGAACTTGAAGCAGACAAGGATGCCCTTTTTTGCCACTGCTATTCAACATAGTTCTGGAAGATCTAGGCAATGCAGTCAGGCAGGAGATGGATATAAAGGGCATCCAAATGGGGGCAGAAGAGTTCAAACACTCATTCTTAAGAGACTCAACCACAAGACTCCTGGAAGTGATCAAGAAATACAGTAACATCTCAGGGTATAAAATCAATGTCCACAAATTAGTAGCCTTTGTGTACACCAATAACACCCAAGTTGAGAAACTAATCAAAGACACAAGTCCCTTCATGGTAGCTTCAAATAAAATGAAATACTTAGGCTAACAAAAAAAGATGAAGGACCTCTACAAAGAGAACTATGAAACCCTAAGAAAAGAAATAGTAGAAGACATTAACAAATAGAAAAACATACCATGCTCTTGGCTGGGAAGAATCAACACTGTGAAATGTCTGTACTACCCAAAGCAATCTACAGATTCAATATGATCCCCACTAAAATATCAACATCATACTTTGAAGAACTGGAAAAAATAGTTCTTTATTTTGTATGGAACCAGAAAACTCTATATACCCAAGGCAATATAGAGTAATTAAAACAATACTGGAGGCATCATTCTCCCAGAATCTAGGCTATATTATAAGTCCACAGTGATCAAAACAGCATGGCACAGAAAATAGAGATAAAGACATATGAAACCAAATAGAAAACCAAGAGATGAAACCAATCTTTACTTTCCATCTGATCTTTGATAAACTAAACAAAAGCATACACTGGGGAAAACAATCCCCATTCAGTAAATGGGGAGAACTGGATAACCACATGTAAAAGACTGAAACCTGACCTGCACATTTCACCACTTACAAAAATTGACTCAAGCTGGATAAAAGATTTAAATCTAAGACATAAAACCACAAAAACCCTTGAAGTAAGTGTGGGAAAAACTCTTGAGGATGTCACCTTGGGGAAAGATTTCTTTCATAAAGAAGACTTCAGTGGCAATTGCAACAACAACAAAATTAAACAAATGTTACTTAATTAAACTGAAAAGCTTCTGTACAGCTAAAGACACAACAGTCAAAGCAAATAGACAACCTTCAGACTGGGAAAAAATATTTGCATACTACAAATCTGACAAAGACTTAATAACTAGGATGCAATGAGAACTCAAATTAATTGACAGAAAAAAAGAAAACAGTCTCATCTATCACTGGGCAAGAGACATAAACAGAACTTTCTCTGAGGAAGACAGATGAATGGCTAACAAACATGTGAAAAAATAGCCCATAATCCCTCATCATCAGAGAAAAGCAAATCAAAACCACCATGCGATAGATATTATCTAACACCAGGAAGATTAGCCTACATCACAAAATCCCAAAGTTGCAGATGGCATGGATATGGAGAGAAGGGAATACTTTTATACTGCTGGTGAAACTGTATGGAAACTGTTTGGAAAACAGTATGGAAAATCCTCGAAGAACTCCAATTATACCTCCCATTTGACCCTATAATCACACTACTAGGCGTCTGTCCTGAAGAAAAAGAAACCATTTTATCATGAAGACATTTACACTAGATTGTTTATCACAGCTGAATTTACAATTGTCCAGATGTGGAAACAACCTAAATGCCCATCAACTCAAGAATGGATTAACAAACTGTGTTATACACGTACCATGGAATACTATTCAGCCATAAAAAAGATGGTGACGTTACACCTTTTGTATTAACTTGGATGGAGTTGAAACACATTCCTCCTAGTAAAGTATGATAAGAATGGAAAAGCAAATATCTAATGTACTCAATACTAATATGAAGCCAGCTGATTATCTAATACACACATCAAAATTCAATTCAAGTTTGGGGGAGGAGGAAAAGGGAGGGAGGAGAGAAGAGGGGAGGATTGGTGTACTCCCAGTTAATAGGCACAATGTAGGGGTATATGGCATACCTTTCTGGTGTGGGATACAACTAGAAGATGGATTCTACCTAACAACAAATTCAAATATTGTGACTGGTTGTTTTATCCTCATATTAACCTGAAATTTAAAAAAGAGAGAGAGAGAGAGAAGAAAAGAAGAAGGCCCTCAGCAGAGCCTGACCTTGCTGACATCCTGATCTTGAACTTCTAGCCTCCAGAACTATAAGAAATAAACTTTTGTTTTCGATAAACTACCGAGTCTTTGGTACTTTGTTACAGCATCCTGAACTAAGACAATATATAACATGTGTTATCATCTATGACCAGGCAGGAAATCAGGCAAAGTCAAAGCTTTACATGCTGATTAAGTCCACCATGACATACGAGGTCAGACAATTAAGTTCATGAACTTGTCCTTGGAAAAGTCCTACATATCTCATTGCTGAATATCACCAGCATCACCCTCCAAGTGTTCCCCTTGGAAGTTATGCACCAGTACTGGCACTGAGTCCACCTTTAAAGTGGGACTTAATTAAACTGAACTCATTTTTGTTGGCTGGAAAAAACTCCAGACTCCGGGTTTTTTACCCCTAGTCCCAGTAGAAAAGCAATTCTTTTTCCAGAATGGCCATCAGAGCTGTTGTTGTACAAGGTGTGACAATTGAGTTTGCAAACTTATTCTAGAAAAAGTGCTTTCATATAAATGAAATTATACGGTATGAGAGTTTTTGCCTGTATTATTTCACCTAACATGATTCTCGTCAAATTTATTATACTTACTAATACGTTTTTCTTTTTAATTACTAAATAGCATTCAATTTTTACATATTACAATTATGCACTCACCTGGGGCCAAGAATCTAGAACCACCGGCTTTCCCTGGACCTTCTGTGAAGCAAAAGCAGCCCCCTCTATCTTACCAGAGAATCATTTTCCACCTGGAAACAACCCTCTATACCAGGCTAAGTGAACTCCAGGCTAAGCAAAAATTATAGTTCGTGCTTTAGGAAGACATAACACATACACCAAAAGAATAAAAGAATCTTAAGTAGTAGAAGGAAGATTTCCTCTAGCCCCCACCAAAGATGTTTATTCCCTAACTCTCAGGACCTGAGACTATAACATGCCAAAGGAACTTTTCAGATGAGATTAAGATTAGAGACTTTACCTTAAATGGGGAGATTATCCTGGATTGGTCCAGTCTAATTACATGAGTCCTTAAACATGGATCAGAAAGACAGAAGGGAGGATCAAAGGAGATGTGACTTGAGAGGGTAGGAAGAAGGAAGAACAGAGCCACCAGCCAAGGAATGTGGGAGTTTATAGAAGCTGGAAAATGCCCATATTGTACAGCCAGTAAGAAAATAGGGACTTTGGTCCAATAACTGCAAGGAACTGAATTCTACCAACAACCAAAGTGAACAAGACCCAGCTCCTCCCCTAGAGCCTTCAGAAAGAAACTCAACCTGCTGAAAATGTGGCTTTAGTCTAGTGAACTCTGTACTGACTTCTGACCTATCAACGTATAAGATAATAAAGTTACATTAAGTACTAAATTTCTGGTTATTTGCTAATAGAAATAGAAAACAAATGTCCCTTGTAATATATATTAACAGAAACGGGGGAACAGGATATAAGAGTATATCATGGAAGTATTATATGGGACGGAAAGTGAGGCAGAAAATAAGGTCAGATATGGAGAATGCATTAACATAACATCATCTAGGACCTAAAGTAACTGATCTGCCAGAAATATTTGAAGTCTGTGCTAATACTGTGTTAGGATCCTCCGTGCAATTTGACTCACTAATACCCAAGAGAATTTGAGATATTGATCCAGAAATTCCTTGGCAAAGTCTTGAGAAAGGGATAGAAATCTAACAGGTAGATGGGAAAGGATTTATTCTTTGAAACCATAAGACACCAGAGGCCATTGCTGTTATTAAAACAATAAGGGATTGACTACTCCAGGGCATATCAACATCTTTGAGAAGTGTAATAGTTCTTGGCCTCTGTAGGGCAGTGCAGACAGTGGTAAGAGATCTTGACAATGGGCATGGTTGGATTCTGGAATGGCAGAGGCCAGGTGGCACACTTTTAATTTTAGTGATGGCCAACTAGGTGTGGTTTTAATGATGGGCAGGACACCAGAGTGCCAATTAGAGTATCTTCCCTTGTAGGAATTTGACAACTGCTAATGTTTCATTGTGTCCTTAACAACAAGGTAGAAAGACATCAGATAAACCAAGGCCTGATGCCAGGACCAATTATAAAAAATAGCACAGTGGTTATGGCACTGGCCACATGCACCGAGCATGGCAGGTTCAAACCTAGCCCAGGCCTGCTAAACAACGACAACTGCAATAAAAAAAAAAAAAAATAGCCAGGTGTTGTAGTGGGCACCTGTGGTCCCAGCTACTTGGGAGGCTGAGGCAAGAGAATTGCTTGAGCCCAAGAGTTTGAGGTTGCTGTGAGCTGTGACACCACAGCTCTCTACCGAACGTCTCAAAAAAAAAAAATTATTCTATGGTTTTTTGACATTGAATTTTTCAGATGTTGACACAATGAAAAGTTATGCTTCTCCACCTAGTTTCTGTATCTATGTCAAATTACAGATTGAACTGAGTATTGAAAGGGGACAAAGGACCTCAAATGCCACTGAAGAATGTGTAGCAAATACTCCTCTTTAATCCCTCCCCCAAAGTGGCCTAGGCCCATTTGTTGAGTTTATTTATTGGAGGAGGGCAGTATCCAGACATTGTAAGAACTATTATGTGCAATATTTGAGTTGACACTGACTCCAGGGGAATCAAAACTTCACCATGTTCCCCCTGCTAGTAAAGGAATTTGTGAGGGCAGACGATAAGTAGAATCATACCCAAATCTGTCTTACACTGTACACTATCTAAAGAACCACCCTGTGGTTACTTCCCTGTCAAGTGTTTAACTGAGATAGATGGATTTAGCTGGCAAATGAAACTTCAGTTCACTGTTCTGCAGATTAAAGTTACTAAGTAGAAAGGACAAAGTGGAAGTTTATGAAAAACCTCCTTCACCCCTGTCCTAATAGACAATCAAGAAGAATACTATATCCTGGGAGGAACTGCTTTTGACACCACCAGCAAAAACTTCAGAATTATACAGGATATGGGAGTGCTAGTTCACTTTGTATCTCTATCCTATTTACCAATCTGGTCTCTGCAAAATCCATATAGGTCCTCCTATATGATGGTCAGCGCTGGATCAGATGCAGTACCAATCTTAGTTACTGTGCTGGATGTGCTATCACTTTATGTAATTCATTGGTTTCTGAAATAGGTGTGGTGATGTTTCTCACTACAATGTGTGTGGATTTTTCCATTGCTTACATTCTAATAATTTACATTAAGTACATATGTACTTTTTATAAATAAGAAGCATAAATGCTTATGGTGGTTTGCAACTTTTACTTCTTTAAATTATTACATTTTTCTACATAATATTTTTCACCTTGAGTTCTGCTTTGTCACCTTAATCAATGTATTTTGTTAATATTTTCTCAAAGCATCTCTGACTTTATTTTTTGCTTTGTATTGTTTTATGATTCTTTAGGATATGGATCTTGAAAATAGATAAGAGAATTTGACAGATTTGTTTACCTAACAAAGGAATCTTGGATTCACTAATTTTATCTTCTCCTTTGATCTTTACATTACTCATATAATCTATTTAGTTTTTATTTCATCACTTATGTTTTTAATTATGAAGACTGATTATTCCTTTTAACAAGAAGCAAAGCCATTATTGTTTTTAAAAATGGGTTACTTTCTCAAATAAAAACTATTATAGTTACTTTTATGTGTCTCTCTGTTTCCATAAGGCTATGTATTGGAAACTTAACCCCCACTGCAATCATGTGGGGAGGTGGAGGCTAATGGGAGGTGCTCAATTGGTAATGGTGCAGATTCACTATCTTCTGCTATTAAGGTAATGTGAGGATGTATAAGAGGGTCCTCACCAGACACTGGATGACAGTGTCTTGATCTCAGGCTTCTCTGCCTCCAAAACTATGAGAAATAAATTTATGTTTTTTATAAATTACTCAATCTCAGATATTTTGTGATAGTTGAACAAAACAGACTAAGACGTAATAAATCTGTTTCGTGAGAAGCTAGTTATTCTGCTTTGATAAATTTGCTGCTTTCAATTTCGGGTCGTGGTGCTTTTCAAATGTTTTGCAATTTCTATTTCTCAGGAATTGCGAGTTTACTTTGCACAATATTGTAACTAAAGTGGATTTCTTTGACCTAAGTCAGAATCTGTCTCTCGTAGTAGAGTCCAAACTGAATGAATGATGGCAAGAGACCTACTTCTGAAGATTGGGCAGGGAATGAGGAAACAGCATGTAACAGCACAGCGTGTATAACATTTGCTAGTTCCACATCCCCGTGTGAGCCACAGGTTCTTTGATGGTCCTATCCCCACCAAGGTTACGTTGGCGATCTCAGCCATGAGAATGATCACGTCCATCTCTACCCTACCTCTGCAGCTATTTCATTCACTCGCCAACTTTTTCTGCCACTTAGCAGCTCGTGGCTGCCAGTAATTCCTGGCTTTTCAATTCCTCTACTGTAGAGAGCAGTTAAACCAAACTGCAACCTCGCGTTTACAAATATGGTAGAGGTTTTCATTTGCTCACCCTGCAGCCCAGATGGATGTGTATCCAGGGCATAAGGGTGTGCTGACATTAGACCTCTCAGGGTAACCATCTAGACAGAAGACCATAGGGCCGGAATGGAAAGAAGCAATGAAGGTAGGGCCAGAGGAAAAAAATACCAAGAACTTTGTTCAGGAAATCCATTTGGTGATTAAATGGAAGAGAAAAAAGAGGTTAACATAAGCAAAATAACAAAACCGTGACATGAGCTAGGAGAAACAATGCCAAATGAGTTTTGCGTATTTCCACAAGTTGTGTAAATATTAACTTTTTGATGTAGTACTATCTAAAATATACAGGATTTTTGCAGCTCCAAAAATATTGAATAGTGCCTGCTTTCCATCTGGACAATGTAGAGTTTATCCCTTGCCTTCAGAAAGGTTCTGTGTTGGCTTGCCATGAAAGACAAGTACAAAATAAGATTATTTAACAGTAGAAAAAGAAAACACCATAGACTCTAGGGAAAAATAAGCTGATCAGGCACATAGTTTATAGCTGCAATGACTGTGTGTTAAAACTGCCTGTGAGCTTCTGGGCACCCAAAGCTACAAGTACTCAGGGTCTGAATAATGTGAGGTATTAGTTCATTAAGAGAAACTAAAATTTTCCTGAAAAGAAATTTATCACATCTTTATTTAAAAGATTATAAAAATATATAAAGGGTGATCTTGAAATAGATTCAGAAGCATTCTTTATATTTAAAACTTGAATTTTATGGTGTATATTTAAGATATACAACATGTTATAAAACACACAGACACACACATACATATACAATGAAATGGTAATTATAGTGGAAAAAATTAACATTTCCATCATCGCACATGCTTACCTGCCCATCTTTCACCCTGTGGCAAGAGCAGCCATAATCCACTCATTTAGCACACATCCTAAATATGATACACTCTTATTAACTATAGTCTTTATGTTGTACATTAGATTTTTCAACTTGTATATCCTATATATTTGCTACTTCGCATCCTGTGATGCACAAATTCCCATTTTCACCCCCAATTCTGATCCTGAACCATGGCTTCATTCTCCATCTCTATGTATTTAATCTGTTTTATAGAAGCACTCTTTATAATATTTTCCTGAAACCGTAAGTTAAAAAATCAGAGCCTAACATTGTGCTCTTATTTAGAAAAGACGTCTCTTTAGGAGGCTAAGCTACTATCTTGTTACTTAGATTCTCTTCAACTTGAATGCTATACCATCCCCATAGTTAATTTCTACTCATCATTATATACTTATTGTGGATGTTGCCTCATTCTGAAAGCTTGCCCAGTCTATACTTTGTGGCCCAAGGCTGAGTTGAGTGGGTTTTCCACAGATTCTATAGCACTGCTGCTTTCTCTTATCACAGCACATCCCCTTATCAAAACACAGCATTCTGATTTTCCTCCTTATAAATTCAATGCTTGTTCAGGGCAGACACAATTCTTTATTCATCTTATATTCCAAATTCCTGTATACACTGCCTATGCTGTGATAAGCATTTTCAGCATGTGTTACACAAATAAAGTAGGAAAGGAATTAATATTTATCTAACTTGATACAACCTGACTGTTTATTTTCCCCAGAGCTATAGGTAGGGAGCCTGTCTCTGTCTAATTTCTTCTAATTCCCTTGCCTCCGGTCATGATTCTAATAAAATCTTAAGATGAGATTAAATTTTTTGAGTTGCTAACTTTGAGAGTAGCTTTATAATTTGGATGCCAAATAGTTGTGTTTCTCAAGGATGATGGGGCATGTCACCTCTTGGGACTCTTCCTGCAGTGTCAACATTTTCCTCAAGGAGTAAACACAGTTTTGTTCAGAATACCTACCACTGTCAGTGGTTACTATCTTCCATCACTCCTAGTTGTTATCCTTGAGTCTCATGGCTTTACATTATCAATTGTATGGTAATGATTTCCAAATGTATGTCTCGAGGTCCAACCCACTTCACATAAGCAACTTTTTAACTGATATATAATAGTTGTATATTTGTGTATTTGGGGGGCACATGAGATATTTCAATACCTATATAAAATGTATAATGATAAAATTAGGATAATTAGGGTATATACTTCCTTAACATTTATCTTTCTTTATGTTGGGAAGATTCCAATTCTTCTAACTATTTTGAAATACACATTAAATTATTGTTAATTCTCCTTACTGTACTACCAAACATTGAGTTATTTCTTCTCTCTAACTGTATTTTTGTACCTATTAACCAACTTTCTTCATCCTTTCAGCCCTCTACCCTTCCCAGCTACCAGTGATTTACCATTCCACTCTCCACTTTCATGAGATCTTGAACAGACCAATAACAAGTAATAAGATCAAACAATAAAATATCTCTCATAATAAAAAGAAAGAAAGAAAAGAAAAAAGCCAGGACCTGATGTCGTCTAAATTCTATCCAACATTAAAAGAAGAACTAATATCAATTCTACTCAATCTATTCCAAAGACTCAAAGAGGAAGAAATTATCCCAAACTCATTCATCAAAGCCAACATCACCAATATGCCAAACCAGACTAAGGCATAACAAGAAAATAAAACTATAGATCCATATTGCTGGTGAACAGAGATGGAAAACTCAACAAAGTACTAGCAGACCAAAGTCAACAACATACTAAGATGTCATTTGCCATGATCAAATGGTACTCAACTCATCCTGGGGATACAAGGATCGTTTAACATATGTAAATCAATTAATATGATAGCTCACATCAACAAAATAAAGAACAAAACCATACAGTCATTTTGATAAATTCTGAAAAAGGATTGATAAAATTCAACATTCTTTCATGAGAAAAACTCTCAACAATTCGGATATAAAAAGAACATACTTCAAAATGATAAAGGCCGTATATAACACACCCACAAGTAATATCATACTGACAGTGGAAAAACTGAAAGACTTTCCATCAAAGTCTGCAACACAACAGAAATGCCCTCTTTCACCATTTTTATTCAACATGGTTCTAGAAGTTCTCACCAGAAAAATTAGGCAAGAGAAAGAAATAAAGGGCATACACGTTAGAAAAGAAGAAGTAAAATTATCTTTGTTTGCAGACAACATAAGCTTAGTAATATATTTACAACAACCTAAACACTCTGCCAAAAAATAAGAAAAACCTCCTAGAATTGAGAAATGAATTCAATAGAGTCACAAGATACTAAATCAACATACAAAAAATCAGCACTGTTTCTATTCTAACAATGATCAACCTGGAAAAGAAATAAAGAAAGAAATTCCATGTAAACACATACTAAAAATACTTAGGAATTAGTTTAATCAAAAAAGTGAAAGATCTCTGTAAGGAAGACTTAAACTGATGCAAAAAGTCAAAGAGGACATGAAGCACAAAACAACAACCCATGTTATTGTTTACGCAAAATGATCCACGCAGTCAGTATGATCCCTATCAAAATACTAATTACATTAGTCACAAAAATAGAAAAAAAAACTAAAATTTATATAAAACCACAAAAGCCCCCTGCCAAATAGCTAATGTATTTTTGAGCAAAAAGAAGAAAGCCAGAGGCATCAAGCTAGTTGACATTAAATGATACTACAAATTGATCTTAACCAAAAACAACATGAAACTGACAAAATAAGCAGACACATAGACCAATGGAACAGAATAGAGATCCCAGAAACACATCACCATTTTCACACACAACCAATTTTGGACAATAGTGCCAAGAACATTCAGTGGGGAAAGGCCATTCTCTTCATAACTACTTTTTATTCATCCAGTTGGTGGCTCACACCAACAATCTGGGAGTTTTTCTCCATTCCTCTCATTTCCTATACCCTGAAGGCTTTCTATTAGCAAATTCCTATGGCTGCACTTTCCAATAATGACTCACTCTGATAAGTTTTTATCACAGCTAGCATTGCAGTTCAAATTACCATCATATTTTCCCTGGGCTACTAATATATCCACCTAATTGTTCTCATTCCCACTCTTCGCTCATTAAATAGCAGTGAGGGAGCTGCATTTTTAGAACTAGATTAGATTGTGCCATTAGCTTGCTTCATTCATACCTTCCAATTCCTCATCTGAGCACTCAACAAAATCCATGTTCTCTTTGGTAGCAGCCTCACGCCTTGTGAGTCAATAAGAGTGTTTTCAGTTCAATCATATTCACTGCCACAAGGTTCTATGTTTAAGTGAGACATGATTTTTTTGTTTGTTTTTTTTAATTGAATAGTGACTATGTACATTAATGCAATTCTGGGGTACAGTGTAGTGTTTTCACATACAATTTGAACCATTTCCAACAAACTGGTTAACATAGCCTTCATGTCATTTTGTTAGTTATTATGTTAAAATGTTCATATTCTACTCTTAGAAAGGTTCACTTGTACCCCCGTAAGATAAACCTCAGAAGTGCTCCCTCCAATCCTCCTTCCTCTACCCATACCTCCCACCCTCTCCCTCCCCCCTCCCCGTATTCTTAGGATGTTATTAGGTTATAGCCTTCATATGAAAGCTATAAATTAATTTCATAATAGGGGTGTGTACATTGGATACTTTTTCCTCCATTCTTGTGATACTTTGCTAAGAAGAACATT
>NW_003852399.1:8899556-8938064 GCF_000181295.1 Otolemur garnettii
AGAGTAGAATGTGAACATTTTAAAACAATAACTGAGAAAATGACATGAAGGCTGTGTTGACCAGTTTGATGGAAGTATTTCGGATTGCATGTGAAAACCCCACACTGTACCCCAGAAGTGCATTAATGTACATAGTTACCATTCAATAAAAAAAATAAAAATAAAAATAAAGAAGTGAATGTGAATATGAAAGGAAATAAAAAGATAAGAAAGGGCTTCAAGTTTGCTCCGAATGTTCACATACAATAACTCACTTCATCCTTATAGCAAGCTAGTGAGATAAATCAAATTGTCATTATTTTTCCCATTTAATAAATGATAAAATCAAGATTCAAAATAGAATCTTATGTGTCTTGCCAAATGTTAACTAACCAGAAAATAATAAAAACAGGATAAAAATGCATATCTACCTAGAAAGATAATGTTAACATAATTATTATTAGGAATTGAAGAATACAGTGGAATCTGCCTATAATTTCAGCCCTTTAGGAAGCCAAGGAGTTCAAGACCAATTCCTTTGTTGGAAAGACTTGAATATAGTTTCCCCTTAATGCTCATAGCTATGAATGTTTCCAGAACTAGGTATGACATGCACATTGGTTTGCCTTCAAACCAACTTTTTGTTTTAATAGCATTATGGGGTATAATTGAAGTACAATAAACTGTGCATATTTAAATATATAATTTGATAAATGTTGACACGTGTAAAATCCTGTGCAACCATCATCACAATCAAGATTCAAAACATATTTATAAGACCCAAAGGTTTCCCTGAGCTCCTTCATAATCCCTCCCCTTACACATTCCTGGGCAGTTACTGATCTGCTTTTTGTATCTATAACTTAGTTTGCACTTTTTAGAATATTATATAAATGAAAACATACATAGTACATTCTGTGTGTGTTTGGCTTCTCACTTGGCATAATTCTTTTGACATTCAGCCATAGTGTCATGTATATCAGCAGTTTATTTCTGTAATTGCTGAATACTGTTGGATACACACTGTATATACAACAATTATCCATTTACCTAGTGATGGACGTTTGAACTGTTACCAAGTTCTGCCTATTTTCAAATAAAGTTGCTATAAACATTTGTATACAAGTCTTTGTGTAGATGTAAGCTTTCATTTCTTTTTGGTAAATACCCAAAGTGAAATGGCTGGATCATAATGTAGAAGGATGTTTAATGTTTTAAGACACCATTGAAATGTTTCCCAACATGGTATACAAGTTTCCATCCCCACCAGCAGGGCGTGGAAGATCAAGTTCCACCACATACTCACCAACTTTATGTGTGGTCAGTCTTTTTAATTCTAACCATTCTGATAGGTGTAAAATGTCATCTCTTTGTCATTGAAATGGACGTTTTCTCCTGAAAGTCTGCTAAATTCACTTATTGGTATTGGTATCTTTGTTGTAATTTCAACTGATTTTCTGCATAGATGATTATATGGTCTGTGAATAGTGACAGTCCTGCTTCTTCCTTTACAATTTAAACAAACTTTTAATTCTGTAGCTGTCAAAATTTAAAACTTCAAATGGAGATTCAGTGAATTTCATGTTGACTAGTTAGTCATGAGCACTCTAATGATGCACACAGTAGGCACTCAATAAGTAAACATTCTATGTCTTTCTGACAAAGAGGTTTTGTTATGCAAATTACAGTTGGTGACTGGCAAACACTTATGAAAAAGGTGCAAAAGAAACATATTAATTTTCCTTGGGGCAGTGGAATCTGCCTATAATCTCAGCCCTTTAGGAAGCCAAGGAGTTCAAGACTAGCCTGGGGAACATAGCAAGATCCCATGTGTCTCAAAAAATTAAATCATAGTGGGGTACACCTATACCCTCCACCTGTTCAGGAGGCTGTGACCAAGAGGATCACTTGAGCCCAAGAGTTTGGCATTGCGATGATGATCCCACTTCCACCATTCCAAATTCCCCAGAAGAACTTTGCCTACTTGCACTGACAATATTCACAGCATGTTTAACCCACAGACCCATTAAAGGATTAAAAACAGGATGTTCCAATGAAGCAACATGTGTGATGTAAGGGCTGTTGGAGGGATTCTTTAAAAGTATTCATGCCTGTAAATGTTTCTACCCTTTGATCTGTGGCTTTTTATTCATAGGTCTCCACTGTTGAGATCTCCAAGGTTTCTTCCAACAAGGAGGTATGGTTGATAAAAGATGTGGGGAACTCTGTTTTTAATTCAGCCTCCTTGATGTCACAGAGCTTTCAGATTACATACACAGAACCCAGAAGCCAGTGATATTTACTTCTCTGAGGAAAGGGGTGACAGGTAGAAATACCTCAGCACCAGCTTTCTCTACGTCAACTCAGAATTATACAACTTTGAGATAGGTGCTAGGTCTTCTTTGTAGGATAGAAATGATAAGAGTGATATAGAAGATTAGATGGGATGGAAGTGAATTTTTTATAAATTTATATACATTTTGGTACTATTTACCTTTTATTTCTGGATCAGATCTTATTATAAGTGTGAACTCTGTTATATTTCTATTGTACCCAACTCAATTGAACCTCAAAGTTATCAGAAGATTTCAGTTCAAATATTTTTATTCCTTGCTCTTTAATGTCTGGTGTTTGATCTTTCTTTGCCTTCACATTCTATGAGGGGTAGAGATTTATTACAATGATCTCCTAGAAATTTTTGAATTTGAAGCTGATTGAATGCTTAAATTACTTTTCATACTGGGAAGCTCTATCAACGATCAATTCCGCTACCACCTTTCCAATAAGAATATATTTGACAAGAATTCAACCTCCTTTCTGAATGTCAGATAACTAGAGAACCTCAAGTTTGATAAAAATATCAATCTTTAAAATCATGTCAAAAGACAAAGCACCAAGAGAAAAAGATAAAATTAATTCCTAAGACAAGAAATCTGCTGCTTCATTTACTGTTCCTCATAGCAGGAATCCTCTTCAGTTCATTGTCAACCAAGAGTAGCTTTGAGGGTGATTGGAGGTTTGAGAACAGAGTTGATTCAATGAACAGTGGCATTGTATGAACATTAAAACAGAGTGTAGGTGCTATGACATTTAAAAAATATCATAGACACAAAATCAGTCACCAAGCCTGGAGTCACTCCATCCTATTTTTATCTCACAGAAAGATCCCTCAGCAATTCTATTTAGAATGTCTTTGTGGCAAGTCAGCCATTGATTGTTTGCAAATCACAACGTGCTTTCCTGGGAAATGTACAAAGTCGTGGTAAAATTTCTAAACTCTCAGCTTAGACTTCGCAGATTTGATTCCTGCTTTTACCTGATTATGTATGATTGTAAGTCAATTAACTTCTGTTGGAAACGAGGATGGTGAAAGCCTCCATCTCAGATGGTTGTGGTGAGGATTAAATGAAATAAGTGATATAAAGTGTATGATATAGTGGGGGTTGTAAAAAAGCATATATGTATTTTAAGAGATTTTGTTAGAAATAAAACCGATCATTCCAAAAAAACATGAGACTTGCAGGTAAAATGGATGTGCACAGCATTTCTAGGTATATGTGACCAGTAATGGTACCTTCAATTCACCTTCAAAAAGTGAACTTAAAACATATATTCATTTTTGGCACCGTGTGTGTGTGTAGAGAGAGGGCACTCTCTAAATGTTGGCTTTTATTTGGGATTCTTGGAAATATTGGAGGCTTTCTTGAACTCTTGAGTCTTGCTCTCACATTATAGAATGACACTGTTGATTGTCTATGGGTGCTAAATTTATGTTTGCTGGTCAAGCTTTCTTTATATGACCTCATCATTAAAAACTGTACAAACCTTTCTTATGTTTCTGTCCCACCGAGTACATTTATTTCCATCTTACTCAGCAACCATTCCCAGAATAATGATGTAATTAAATCAAATCAATCTCTTACAGTTCCAGCCTTTTCATATGTCCTGCACCTGACCAGATGGAAGTTTTTTGTCATCATGGACAACTTCCCAATCTTATCTAAACATTGTGTGCTCATCATCTAAACTCTTGCAGGTGATATTACCTCATCCTCACATGTTGCTTTTAACTTATTAACTATCCTGCTAACAGACTCAACCTCACATGAGGATTTTATATGTGTAATATTTCCTAGGTCTTCATTTTTATGCTGACAGGAAGCAACATGCTCCAGTCACTCCAGAGACTAGCCTAAGCCCAAGAGGCTGCCTTTGAAAACACAACTCCTGTGAGTTACACAGAGTTCATAGACAGAAAACTGTTCAAAGTCTTTTCACGCATACTAACACAGTCACAGGACCTGAAATCTTATTAATCAAATGTTAATTTGTTGCAAGTTATGTCTAATTCAATGCAAAAAAAAAAAAAAATACTACTCCCCAGATGACCAGATCCACTTATTTTCTTTTTATTTAAGAGTTCTTTAATATTCCTGGGTATGGTATTTAACACTAATGCCATTTCTTTTATAGCCAGACATGTACATCAAGGGTGATCATTCTGTGCGATGTACTTTGAAATGAGGCTGATTTCAATAGATGACTTTTATATTCCCAACCATCTGTGTTCATACAATTATGTGAATAGGATTACGTGTGTAAGGAGAGCTGGAAATGTGTTTGACTTGTGAGGCTAAACTTCCAGTGTGTCATGGTGGTCTGGTCTCTGAAAGTAATGGTGAGTATGTGTGGGGGTGGGGGGGAGGGTAATGCTTGCATGGAAGAGGTCAAATTTGGAACACATGTCCCTAAACTTTTTTAACACAGAACAATTTGTTAACTATTAAGAATAAGAGAAAAAAATTACAACATGAAACAGAAAATAACTAAACATTGATATCAGACTTCCCTATTCCTAAGACCCACTGAGTTTTTCCCCCCTGGCTCCTCTCATAATTCTTCACCCCACACTTTGCCCAAATCCTGTCATGTGCATCCTCAGAACCCTCTTCTTCCTTCCTGAGTCTCGGAACCGCCAAAGTTTTTAGCCCAGTCTTCTGGGGGCAATGCTAACATTAATATTCATGGTCCCTCATTATACGAAGCAATTTAGCTGAGCTTTTTCACAAATTCCACCTCTCAAGTTAAGCCTGAGATTTTCTGAACACATTTCTAGGATACATTATTACATACGTGATCATGTTGGCCTTTTCTCCCCCTTCACTTGGATTAGAAATTAAAAAGAGGGTTACTAGCTTAAAATGTAAGCTAGTAACAGCAGCATTTGTCAAAAAAATTGCCCATTCCACTTAGTATAATAGTTTGATTTTCTGTTGTTATATAACTCATTAACACAAACAGCAGCTTAAAACAATATCCAGTTATAATTTTACACTTTCTGTAGGTCCGAAGTCTGGGTACAGAGAGCCTAGGATCTCTGTTCAGTCTCACAAGGCTGAAATCAAGGTGTCAGCCAGGCTGTCTTTTCATCTGTAACTCAGGGTTCTTTTCCAAGCTCATTCAGGATGTTGGAAGAATTCAGTTCCATTGGTAGCCAAGTTACCCTATCACAATGGGGCACCCAACTTATTCAAAGTTAACAAGAAAACTGTCTCTCACTTGGCATCTTTCTGACCTATTTTAGGGGCTCAGTTAATTGGATCAGGCCCAGTCAGTCTCAAAGTCAACTGATTAAGGACCTTACTTATTGGGTTATTAAGTAATAAATGTCCAATTTCCTTATGTCCTAAGTTTGATAGTTGACACCTACTAAATTTGATAGTTGACATTTTGACACCTCTTTTTCTATTTTTATGGTAGAGGTATATCCTCAGTCTTTCAAATGCATGTTTTGGCTTGAGATTATCTTTCAAAATTTTTTTTACAGAGACTTTTGTAAAACGATAGCTAAGTCAAAAATTCTTGTTATTTTCAAATATGATTTCCCTCATGGAACACACGCAGTGCAAACAACTTGAAATATCCACAAAGTATTCAAGAAGGATGTGGCTAATAAACACACAGTACCTTGATGATGTGAGAAGTTCCATGCTGGTGATTTTAATCTTGAAAACGAGGCACATGGGCAACCTGAGACCAAAGTGGACAAGGATGAGCTGAAAGCTGTATCAGAAGCAAATCCATCTAAACCTATGTGTGAATTAGCAGCAAGGTCTGATATTAGTATTCTAAAAATATTGGACCATTTGAAACAAATCAGCAAGATTAACAAGCTCAGTAGATGGCTTCCACCTGAATTAAATGAACATCAAAGAGAAATTGTCTTTCTTTGTTGTCATGGCATACTACATAAAGGCAAATCATTTCTACATCATATTGTTACATGTGATGAAAAATTTGTTCTTTTTGACAATTTTAAGCATTCAGTGCAATTTTGGATAAAGATCAACCCAAACTGAATATTCATCAAAAAAAGGCAATGGTGTCTGTTTGGTGGTCCGGCATTGGTATTATCCATTACAGCTTCATGAGACCTGGTTCTTCAATTACAGCAAAAGTCTACCGCAACCAGTCAGATGAAATGGTGAGGATGTTTGTGTTTAAGCAGCTGAGATTGGTCAGTAGAGACAGGCCAATCCTCTCATAAGACAGTGCTTGACCACATGTTACACAAACAACACGGCTCAGCATTGAGACGAGCGCATAGGTGTGCCAGAACACACTTGCTTAGAGAAAGTATAGAGAGTTTGAAATGCTGGATGGACAGAATGCCAGGGAGAGGAAATGAAGTTGAATCTTAAAGTGCCATGCATATAGGGAAGACCTCTAAATGCATGAAGGCAAACTATAGATGCCATTGGAGAATTCAGGAAAAAAGAAATTACCTATTACATTTGTATTTAGGCAGAATCAGAACACCCATGTGGAAAACAGACTGGAAAACGAACAGAATGGGGGAAAGAGACCATTTACGGAGCAGCTGCAATAATGGTATAGAGATGCTGGGAGAATGGGGACCAAAGACCCCATTCTTGATAAGGGAAAACACCCCCAAAAAGCTGAGTGGCAGGTTCCATCATGCAGAGATCATAGAAGTAACCTTAAGAGAATAGATGCTAGCAAAATGTAGTGGAATAATTAAGAAGGAATGAGTTTTGAGTATGAGTATTTTTTACCTTTATTTTCAATATGATTTACCTTTTGAGTATTTTTTACCTTTATCTTCAATATGATTTATTCAGTTTTAAGTTACTCAGTTTTATTCAGTTTTAAGTTATTCAGTTTATTCAGTTTTGAGTATTTTTTACCTTTATCTTCAATATGATTTATTCAGTTTTAAGTTATCAAAAGGTTGATGTTTTCATTTTTAATAAGAGCTGTGTTTAAGAATTGAATCACAAAATTCCTGAAGAGTTAATCATTAGCTCTCCTGAGTCATCTGCAGTACAAGATTCTGGCCAAGGTATCACCTCCTCCAGGAAGGCACCTAAAATCCAAAATCCCACTGGAATAAGTAGACAAGTCCCTCTCTGTATTTCCATGGCACCTCATGAAGAGTTTCACCATATCTATTTTTACACCAAATGTCAATGGCTGATTTGTTTTTTATCCTGTCAATGGTGATATTCTAATGTTTAGGAAATGAGAGCCAACTTTTAAAAAGGTATCTTTGTGCCAGGAAGTTTGGTCCTAAAGTACAAAGATAAGTAAGAGACAGTTCTTATATTCAAGAATCTCACTGTACAGGAAGACAGACAAGCAGTAAAGGTCACTACAGGCCCCTGTGTTAAGAATATGACGGAGGTAAACCTGATGTGGAAATGAGGCAAAGTAGTCCACCCCACCCAAACCAACACAGTCAGAAGAAGGACCCTGGCAATCCTGACATCCAACATTCATCATTCTTTCTACATACTCAGTTTTGAGCTTTAACCAAAAGAGAAAAGAAAGAAAAGAATCATATTAATGGCAGACAAAAAACTTATTAGAGCTAAAGCATTAAATCCAACTTTAGGGTTGACAGATAATAATTTTTCTGTTTTTCCTTAATAGTCTATGTATTTAAACCAGTCTATATTTCCAAGCATAATTTTGCAGTCCCTTCTGTTTTCCACAAGAAACTTCTTGCACAAATCACAAAAAGTCTTCTGAATTCCCTAGCTATAGAAGTAGAGAAAGGAGGTTTCAATCCTCTTCCCAATTTCAGGACATAATATCAGACCCTAACTGAAAACTAATTTGTGAGCAACTCTCTTTAAGAAGTTTTCCTGCCTTCCTCCCACATTCAGGGACATGAAGCAGCTAGACTGCCATCCTGTGCAGGGACACCATGGTAAATGGGTCACCCCTGCCACTGCTGCAGACAGCTTCATGAAAGTGCTGGTGGTTGGTCTTAGCCAAATTCTCATGTCAGTGGCTGGTTGGTAGGAAGCCAGTGCCAAGTTAAAATCCAGCTGGTCCTTGAGAGAGAAAGCTCTTCAGGGATGGCAGACTAACTCTAAAAGAGAAATCCCCCTATATGTATATATATTTTTTTCTTACCAGTCTTATTTTTTTCAGGTATATTGGGGTGTAACTGACAAGTCAAAACTTGTACATATTAAATTACACAAGGTGATATTTTGATACAAGTATACATTGTGTAATAATTCTTACAATCATGCTAACATCATACTTGATGGCAAAATACCAAAATCTTCTTTTTCTAAAATCCAGAACAGGAAAAAAATGTAAACTCTTACAATTTCTATACAACATAGTGCTAAAAATCCTAGCCAGAGTAAGTAGGCAATAAAAATAAATAAAAGGCATCCAAATTGGAAAGGAAGAGGTAAAATTATCTCTTTTTTCAGATGACCTGATCTTTGCTTTGATGGATTTATTTATTTCAGAATTTTAAGGGAGCTCATACATTTTAGTTACGTAGTTTGTTTATGTATATTTTAAGTCAAAGTTATCAGTGTGTTCTTTACCCAGAAAGCGTACAATGTACCTAATGCAATGTAGTGGTTGGGTGAGAATTTACTCATCCACTTCCTCCTCCCCCCTATTTGAGTGTCCTTGAGTTTTACTTCCGGATGAACACATAGGTGTTGATCAGTTAGTTCCAAGACATGATCTTCTATAAAGAAAATCCTGAAGACACCACAAACTGGCATCTACACTGTTAGAACTAGTGAGTGATTCGGTAAAGTTGCAGGATATCAACAGATAAAAATCACCTGCATTTCTATATGTTAACAAATGAACTGTATGAAGAAGAAATTAAGAAAACAATGCCATTTGCAATAACACTGAAAGGAAGAAAATATTTAGAAACAAATTTAACCAAAGATGTGAAGAATTTTTACCCTGAAAATGGTAAAGTATTGATGAAAGAAATTGAAGAAGACAACTAAATAGAAAGGTATCCTTTGTTCTTACACTGGAATAATTAATATTATCAAAATTTTCATATTGCCCAAAGTGACTTATATATTCAATACAAGTCTTATCAAGATTTCAATGACAGTTTTCACAGAAATAGAAATCTAAAATTTATGTGAAACCACAAAAGATTCCTTAATCAGTTTATAGGAAGGAAAAAACTTAGAGGAAAAGAAGGATAATTATAAAAATTAAAATATGAAGCTTCTGTATGATAACCTGATGATGTGCTCTTTTATTTCAGCAGGCCAGTAACGTAGGTGGGTGAGATGAATTCATGCACATAACATGTGTTCTAAAGAAAGCACATTCGGAAAATAAGACTTAATTTTGCATAAGTGGGAGTGTGCTACCAAGTCAGGAAGCAAATCATCATCTGGAAGCAAAGCTCAAGGACACTCAAATGGAGGGGGAGGAGGAAGTGGATGAGTTTGGGTCTCACCTGTACAGACTTTGCATTAGGAACACAAGCAACATTAACAGAACAAAAATTAGCTCAAGGGGTTCATTGAGATACAGCGCAGAACGGTAAATATTATAGTAAACAGAGAAAAAATAAACAGCAAAAGAAAATGACGTGTGCTAATTCTAAATGTTTTTATTGACATGTTGTATAAAAGCCATATTTGACTTTCTTCTTTTCTCGTCTACACACTCTGAAGCATCTCACTCTTACTGCTTCAATTCTGAATTAAGAAAGAGTCTTACGTATAGTTAATGATAACAGAATGGACCAACTTCAATACATGTGGTAGAATGAAGGCATTCAAAGGGGAAAATGTTTGTTTCTAATGGTAGAACCTACGAAAGGGTATTGGTGGTGAGCACTTACACATGGGAAGCATTTCTTAGTCTTGGTCAGAAGTGTGGAGGGCATTAGAAATATATAGAAATGAGGCACGGCAGATACAGAGAGAGATAAGAAAAGAAAATAGAAAGTGCAGAGAAATCCAATACCTTAACTAAAGTAAGAAATACATGTTATGAAATAGAAGGAGAAGACATCAAAAAGATACACTAGCACTAGATATATAGGACCCTTGAATGACGAATTAAAAATCTTGAGACAAGAAAGTACAAACCACCCTAATCATATTATATGGAAATTTTCCTGCCTGGACTCTGATTGCACTTTCCCTTTGACTTAATCATACCATTGTTTTTGATGTTATTTCTGCAAAAGATAGTGGTTATTATATTTTCTGAAAAGCAAAACCATAAGAATCCATCATTCATTCAACTAGAAAAATGCTGTCCTTTTTAACTCCCTACTTATACAGGTTGAGAGACATTACTAGATAATTTGGCAACATTTGGAAAACTGACAATTCAAAGTTAGAGAAGTAAGTTCAAATGCTGTCCTAATTTCAGGGAAATGTTCCACATCTCTCCAATGAGAATGGACATGGCCCATTCTTCACCCAGGCATGTTGACCATTAATGTCAGAATCCATTTGGGATGGTGGTAAACGTTCAGCACTAGAACATATTGCTCGTGAAAGCTTAATGACCAAAGGTCTCAGAAAACTTGGCAACAAAATGCAGAGTACTCTTACTGAGTCTGGAGAAGAAACCTTTTAATTGGCGGTCATCAAAGTACTAAGCAAAGGTCAGCTTTCCTGATCAGCCAATGTCTTTTTGAAATAAAACTATTAGTAGTTTTCTGATTCCTCACATAGCCCCTCAAGCAGGTGGCTGTGCTTCCTATGCTAATTTTCTCTGCTTTTTCCACTTTGTGTGATGAACTGTCAGCAAATGGAAGGAAACCTGCCAAGATGCTGAGCTTGAGCCTGGATCCATACTGTTTAAAACTCACATGGCTTAAAGTACCCACGACAACAGTCTGCTGATCCCAAACTAAACTGACTACGTGTTGAAATGGGCTGAAGTTGTCCTCCATGATACTTTTACACTGTTGGCATTGTTTTGTGGCCTAAAGAAATTTAGTTCATTTAATCTGACTCCTGGCTTAAGAAGAATTGGCTATTTTCCTACAGATAATTGACTTAGATAGCCTGCCTATGGCCTCAATGTGATGACTATAGGAACAAAAGATTTTTTATAGGAGGAATACATTGGCTACACATTATGCAAGGAAACCTGGATGATTTTCTTTCCCCTAAATCTTTCTTCTATTAGCTTGAGGTGTCATCCTTAGAAATTAATTTACTTGAGTCTTAAAGTTGTTTGTTCTTTAGGATACACCTGCTAACATGAAAATATCACTAAAATCCCCCCTTAGGGGCCTGGGATATATAGGCTGAATAACTAGTTTGGTACAGGGAAAGGGTAATAGAAAAGAAAAAGCTATAAAAAGTAGTAGTAGAACAACAAAAGCACAATCTTTCCTTTCACAATTTACTGTGAGAATGGGAAGAACGTGTTATTTCTGATTTAATCTTCTCTTCCACAATAATTGTGGAAGACTCCTAATAACATTCCTTTAATTTTTTGTAACTCATCCAAAGATAATCCTATTAAAAGCAATGGTAATGCCATAATGTTGTAAAGAAAATCAGGACAGGATATTTGAAGCACATTTAGGTCAGGGTTGAATAACTGGAAACTTTTATGTGACTTTCTTGGAGTCAAGTTAGGTCTAGGAGTATAGGGATGGAAGAGATGTCACATGTAAAAATTATATGTATTCATTATCTATCTTTGCATCAGGAATTACCACACACTTAACTTAAAGCACCCAAACATTTGCTAATAATTTTGTAGGTCAGAAATCAGAGTGGGCTTGCCTGATTACTTAAGGATTCACAAGGCAAAAATCAAGGTGTTCATCCTGGCTTTTATCTGGAAAGTCTAGGGAAGAATCTACTTCTGAAACCATTGAGCTTTTTATCAGAATTTGGTTCCTGGTGATTGTAGGGCTAAGGTCCCCGTTTTTTCATTGGCTGCCAACCAGCTGCTACTCTCATCTTTTAGAAGTTGCCTATATTTTTCAACGCATGGCCTCTTTCTCATCTTTAATGCAGCAGTGGCATCTGAGACCTTTTTCATGCTACTAATCTCTCTGGCTCTCTATTTTTCTAGTAGCCAGAGAAAACTTGGCTTTTAGAAGGCATGTGATTAGATAGGGAGCATGTAACAGATTGGCCCTTTTCCCTATGGCATAATGTAGCCACAGCAGTGATATCTTCACTTAGTCACAGACTCCGCCCAAAGGCAAAAGATATATAAGAGTGAGTATCAATGAGGGTCACTCTTAGATTCTACCTACCACACCATGTATCTGAAGATAAATTAATAGAATGGAGTATTACTCTTTACCAAACTCAATTCCTCTACTAGACATGCTATCATGGACCCCAAAGAAGGGAAGTTCAAGTGTTGTTTTCCTATAACTTCAAGCCATAATCATTGATACCCCCCCACTGGCAGGTTTATTTCTTCCTAGATTTTGAGCTGATTCTGAATACAGCAAGGGATCTTTCTTATTATGGGATCTTTCTCCCACTATCCTTTGGGGTTATACACTAGTCTTGCAGTATAACCTTAGTGTACTTGTGGTGAGTCCCAATGTTACATAATCTCCTAAACTACCCAGAAACAACCCACTCCTATCTCCTGCTCAGTTAATGGTGTTTGTATTGGCAGAACTTTACTTCCACATCCTATTGTAGACCTCCATCTCTTTTTTCCCTAAGAAAAAGAGGTCAACTATAGATCAAAACTCATGAGGCTGCCTCTCAGACACTCTGTAGATCTTTCTAGAAGCCTGAGTGTGCTCTCTTCTCCCCTAATTCAGCAAAGAAAGACAATTTGCAAATAGATAATTGATGAAAATTTTAACTTTAATGTCAGGTATATATGTACTACCTGACATCAAATATAAATGCACTACCTGAACCTCAATTTTTCAGCTTTATTGACCAGACTGAATATTTTGAGTATACTTATTTAATTTTATTTTTCAGCTTTATGGAAGTATGACTAGTAATAATAACAAATAGAAATTGAACATATTTAACATATTTTAATGTTACCACAATGAAATTAATTAACATGTCTTAATGTGCAATTTGAAGATAATAATAGCTAGAAGATCAAGATATGATTGAACCAACATAAATATGCTTAATAGAGTTGCATCACATAATTGATGCTCAATAAACACAAGCTTAACAAAAAATAAATGCAGTTTAAAGGCACTAAAATATACACAATAAAGCAGGTATTGAAACCCAATATCAATAGCTACCATATAGTGAGTACTTTATTCCAGCCATTATTTTTTTAACTATTTTCTATATGTAAGCTTGTGTTAATAATCCTAACAAGATCAGAAATGTTTCTTACAGATTAAGAGAGACACAAAGAAATTAAATACTTTGCCAAGGGCACACAGCTATGTTGAGGCAGAGCTGTGATTAAACACAAGTGATGCTCTTAGGCACCACACCATTAGTACTTCCTCACATATGGTCACACGGATATAAGACATCCAGGGAGATGGATAAAGCAAGAGATCCCGAACACAGGCTCTGGTTAGAATACTATTAAATAGCCCAGGCTTGAATACATGAGGATTTAGACAAGAACAAACACAAAAGGATTAAAAAGGGGGAGGAAGATTTATTTGGGAAAAAAATAATACGATTGAAAAAGCAACCAGAGGTAGATGAGAGAAGAGTCCAATTGCAAGTTTGGAAAATAGGATAGAAGATGAAGTTCTTGGTCAAAATAGGGAAAGAGGTAAAAGGCAGCCTGAAATGATCATTTGGCTAAATTGGCCAAACTGTATACTCTACAAAAAGCCCACAAGTGCTATTTTATTTAACGCTATGAGTCATTGATAATACAATAGCAATAAAATCTCCTTAATGGTCCTTTAATAAATAAAGGACAATTTCACATGAAGAAAACAGGGTAAATATAGAAAATTAAACAATGTAGTAAGAGGAATTCTTGGGTTAGCTTTATCCGAGCCAAAGTCTTATTTTGCCATAACTGCATGTGAGTCTTTGGGAAAATTGGGGAAAACCAAATATAATTGCTTAAAATCTCACAGAATCAATTTGCAACAAGTAACAATTTTGTCAAAATTATGCTATCCAAGGCTGTTAAATTTTCAAAATCTAGGTTTCTTTATTGATCAACATGCCCCGTAAACTATCTGGGGACATGGTGGGATAACAGTCTTTCCAGGTTTATTACCATATTAGCTAGAAAGTTTCCTATATAGGCATCATTATCAAAACCATGTGGAGAATCCCCAATCACCCTTTTCTTATCCTGCTTACCCTTTCTTTTACATTTATACAAAGACATGAGACTGCATAGATCTTACTCTGCAGAAGGCAAAGGAAGAAGCTATCTAAAATGTGTTTTTGGCATGTACCAATTTATTCTGACGTTTAAAAAGACTTATCCTTCTTTCTCACAAAATCGCAGTTCGAAATTAGAATGGTGTCACCAGCTTCTTCGCTTGAGAGTCCCAACTCTACCTTCTCCAAGAAAAAAAGCCCATGATTTATAAAGACCGTAAGCATTCTAGGCTGGAGAGAAGAGGTAGTGCTGGACACCAACTGCCAGCTGGTACTTTTAAAAAAATCACATCAAAATCCTCATCAACACCACCATAGTCAACAAGCCAGTGTCCCTACGTGGCCTTCAGACTATCTGGAGAATTCTTGAATTACGTTTTGCAACTATCCTCAGAAGGTGAAAGAGACATTTCAGGAAATTTTCTCTGTGGGGGAACAAATAACCTATTGTGTTTAATTTCCAGGATTTGGTTTATCTGGCAAAGTTACTTAAATTCTCTGAATTTAGTAAACTTACCTCATCTATAAAATATAAGGATGGGTGAAGATACCTTAAAAAAAAAATCACTAAACACATTGGTAATATTGTTGTCTGACTGGTATTTCACCTAAATATGGATTAAAACTTTTTTTTTTTTTTTTGCAGTTTTTGGCTGGTGCTGGGTTTGAACCAGTATATGGGGCCAGCGCCCTACTCCTTTGAGCCACAGGCACCACCCAGATGAAAACTTTTTTGATAGACAAAGAACCCAGAAGAAAAGTCCTGACTGTAGCTTCTAAAGCTGATGCTGGACTCTCAGACTTTCTCTCTTGGAATGACTCTACCCTCAGAAAAAAAGTTAAAATAAAATACAGCAGCTCACCACTACTTTGCTGCATCAGCTATTTTTCTGGAAGACTTTAACATTCTAAATATTTCTTTCCTCTTTTTCTTTTTTCCTTTCTCCCTTTCTCCCTTTCTTCTTTATTTAAAAAGGTCTTGACAAGCTCACACTAGTAATCCTATCACTCTAGAAGACTGAGGAAGGTGAATTGTTTGAGCTCAGGAGTTTGACAACAGCCTGAAGAGACCCTGTTGCTAAAAATAGCAAGGCATTGTGGCTGGCACCTGTAGACCCAGCTACTTGTAAGGCTGAAGCAAGAAGATTTCTCCAGCTGAAGAATTTGAGGTAGCTGTGAGCTATGACCATAGCATTCTATCAAGGCTAAAAAAAAAGTCTTGAGCATCCTCCATGAACAATCACAAATAGTAGCCACTAAGGACTGAGTTGTTAATAAAATGGTCATAGAATCAGCCCACTGGGAACCTAGGGTCTAATACTAGTTGGTTCCTCCAAGTATAGAAATAAGTCATCACATTGTAACAGAGGCAATGTTTAAGGATCTAAATTTGAAGGGATTTTTCACCAAAATTCATAGATGCATATAGAATCATGAAGACTGGGAGGGATTTTTAAACTTCATTAATTCCAACATCATATAAAAACACCAGAATCCCTGATAGATGGTTACCTGGCCTCTCTTTGAATACTTGCTGTGATGGAAGCTTCAGGAGCACATGACACATGACACACAGTATCTCTTTTTTCAGAGAGACACAGGAAAATCCCTTTTAAAGGTCCAATATTCCCCTGGCAGGAGATTTTATAGTGCCTCCCCAGCCAATCATCGGGGAGGTCACTTAATAGTTCTTATAATTAAAGACCCATAGTTTGAAATGATTAGTAAGGTGTATTGCCACAATTAATGTCTCAAGCATAACAAGTACTTTAGGAGGGAATTTCTTTTGTGATTATATAGCAATTCAGATTTGAAGACTCTTGTTTTATGAAAGAAAAAAAAAGGAATCAGACAGGATTTAAATGTTTTATTTTTATTGTACTGTTTGAAAAGGTGTGCATTTAAAATATCTAAATATAATGGGTTTCTAAGAAATGATAGAAAACTAAATATATGTGTCTACTTTGGCTTTCTCTCAGGACTCTATTAAAAGACAGTAAAGGAATTTTTCAGGCATAAATCCACAAAAATGAGGAGAAATGGGAGAGGAGAAAATGATAAAAAATTATTAGAATGTAGAAAGTCAGTATACTAGTAGTAGATGCTTTATTGAATCTAAGTAAACTAAACATAGAACAAGAAAAAACCATAATGCAATTTAATTTGCCTGGAATTCCCCAACTGGTAACAGTTTCTGAAAGTGTCATAATAAGAGAAGGTAATAAAAAGTTAGTTTAAGGAGTAAACATCCAAAATTTGGTATATAGCTGGATATCAGCCAAATTTTAGACATTTATTCTAAAAAAAAGGAATAAAGACTCTTAACTAGAAACAACAGGTACCTTTTTCAGCAAAGGTATCATTTTCAAAAGAGAAGGATTTAGTGAATGTATGTTAACCTCATCAAACAAGCCTTAGATATCCACCCAGTAAACGTGTAGGCTTTTCTCATCTTGAGGCAAACACCAGGAGCCTGAGAACTTGGTCAGAGACATAATCTAGGATCAACATAAGGATAAGAATTGAATCAAGATGATCACTGTAGGTAACAGAAGACCCAGTGCAGATGAAGAGTATGTGAGTTAGCCTGAGGGACAACCAATCCAGCATGGGACAGAAAGAATGCTATGGGGTAAATTCCCTAAGGAAACTTCATAAGGTAGAATGCCCGGTGTTTAAGTTAGAGTTGCTTTGTGCTCAGTACATGGAAAAGTAAATAAAGAATGCATAAACAAAGAAACAACAACTTCAAAAAAGGAAAACCCAGACAAAAACCAAAATAGCTCAACGTCCCCAAGGGATCATAATGGAGCCACAATGGTGGAATCCATCTGCAAGGAAATTGCTGCAATGACAGAAATAGAAATAAGAATATGGATGGAAAATAAGATGAAGAGAATTGAAGAGAAGGTTGAAAGACCACAAAAAGAAGACAAAAATTTTCAAGAAATTAATGGAAAACTCACTAAGGAGCTAGATGAAATATGAAAGGATATAGCAAATCTTAAAGAAGTGAAAGATTTATTTAGGAAACTTCAAAACCTGACAGAAAGCATCAGTATCAAACTAAACCAAGAAGACAAAATCTCAGAGATGAAGACAAGGCTCTCAAGCTTACCTATTCATGCAAAGAGGCAGAGAAGGGCATATGAAGCTCTGAGCACTCACTGAGAGAGATTCGGGACTATGGGAAGTGAACTACATTCAAATTATAGGGAGAAGCATGAAAGAGCTAAAAGCAGTCTTGTACCCTGAAAAACTAGATTTCACATATGATGGAGAAATTAAATATTTTCCAGGCAAGCAAACACTGAAGGAATTTGTCATGACCAGACAGACTTCCACATGAATCAACAAAACAGATACTCACCAGTGTAAAATCACCCACCAAAGCTAAAGTCAGTCTCTTATAAAACAATAGCATACGAGGGCAATGTAAGGGTGCTGGACACAACTACAGCAGGGACCTCACCTAACAAACACAGCATCGTAACCTAATTGTATGTACCCTTATATTAATCTGAAATAATGAAAAAAAAAAGTAGTGCAAGAGGGGAAACAAAGCAACCACATGATGAACAGAACAACATCCCATATATCAATTTTATGTTAACAGTTAAATGTGACACTCAAAAGATATAGGTTGCTGAAAAGATGAAAAAGCACAACCCCATTATCTACTATCTCCCAGAAACACATCTAAACAATAATGACACACACAGACTCAGTGTGAAAGAATAGAAATTTTAAATTCCACACAAATGGAAACCAAAAGAGAGCAGGCATAATGATTATCATATCAAATAAAATTGACTTTAAATCAATAGATGTAAAGAAAGACAAAGAGAATGATTATATAATGGTAAAAGGAGTAATTCATCAAGAAGACATAGCAAGTCTAAATATGTATTCACCTAACACAGTAGCCACCAGATACATAAATCAAATTTTACTGGATCTGAACAAAGAAATAAATAGCTGCATCATGATTGCTAGGGACTTCAATACCACAGTATCAGAGGTAGACAAATCATTGAAGCTTAACATGAATAAAAATTGCATCAGAATCTAAATCAAATGAACCTAACATTTATAGAAAATTCTGCCCCCAAACTCCTGAATATAAATTCTTCTCAGCAGCACATGGGGCATTCTTCAATATTGATTATATATTAGGCCACACACAAAAAAACTCTCAACAATTCAAAACCATACAACATGTCTTCTCACACCACAGTGGAGTAAAAACAAAAATCAATTACAAGAGACACTTGAATTTACACAAAGTCATAGAAATTAAATAACCTGATACTAAATGATTATTGGATCAGGAAAGAAATTAAGATGGAAATCAAAAGATTCTTTGAACTGAATGACAAAGGAGAAACAAATTATCAAAATCTATAGGAATCAGGAAAAGCATTCCTCAAGGGAAAATTCATAGCCTTAAATGCCTACATCAAAGACAGAAAGATTGTAAATTAACAAACAATGTCATATCTCAAGGAACTAGAAAATAAAAAGCAAACAAAATTCAAAGCCAGCAGAAGAAAAGACATAACAAAGGTCAAAGTAGAACTAAATAAAATGGAAAAGAAAAAAGCATAATACAGAATATCAATGAACCAGAATGTTAGTTCTTTGAAAAAAATAAACAAAATTGAAGATCACTTGCTAGATTAATGAGGAATCGCAGAGAAAGGGCCCAAATAACCTCAATCAGAAATGAAAAAGAGGCATCACAATTGACACCACAGAATCAAGTGGGGAGAGGGAATCAAGGGGAGTAGCAACAACCTACCTACTGGGTAACAAGAGCACTATTTGGGAGATAAGCACACACGTAGCTGTGACTCAAGCACTGCAAAAGCAATCCATGTAAACAAAGAGATTTGTACTTCCTTAGTATTTTTAAATAAAAGTTACTAATAAAACCAATAATAATGGCCCAGTCTTTAAAAAGGTAATGTGATGGCTTGTGTCTCAGTGAACAGTAATCTGACTGCGATAGATCTAAGAAATTTGTGAGGCTAAAATAGAGTCGAATATTTTTGATAGAATTCAACCCTAGCCCTTCAACCAGGAAAAGCAAACTTAACAAAAACAGACAAAAGAAGTTGAGTATCTGGCAAATTTTCCATAGGAAAAAAACAAGTGTAGGTATACATAATGCTTTATTTGTACATATATATGGCTCTAAAAAAGAGGATCTATTCTATTTTCTGTGATTTTCCAAAACTATCCAAAGTCTTACTCCGAAAAATTATAATCTTCGGCCAAAAAGTCTTAGGTTGATTCTCACATCCATCCAAAAATTCTTTCTAACTTGTCAGCCATCCCTTGAGCATAAGGATTGAGGTCAGAGACACACCCTTGGAAACAAACAACTTAGGAATTAACCTTTTAAAAGTGAAAATGTAAGAATCAGTGAAAAGTATCACCATCATCTCTTGAAATCTTTTGTTTGAAAACTGTAACTTCTTCAATATGTCTCCATGTATTATCATTATTTCATAAAGTGTTTTATTCTGTGCTAGTAATCAGAGATGGTAAAAATAAGTTCAAACCAGCTAAAGCCTTGTAGCCACAGTTACAGAATATTGTAATTACACCTTAAACTACTGAATTAATGGTTATAGATGTTTCTCCTAAGGAAATGCAAATCAGAATCACTCTTATTGGTCACACTGCATACTGGCATAAGGACCTGGGGCACTCCTAGATCAGGTTATTCATTCACTCATTCAACACAAAGGTACAAGGCATTTTCCATGTGCTGGGCATCGCACTAGAACATGTACAGAGAGATCTGATTAAGAAATAGGGTCTTCCTCTAAAAAAATCAGTTTCTCTACTTAAGAAAGTTCTAGAACTCATTAGTTTAGGTATTCCTATCTCAACATAAAACATTAAATTCTTGTCAAATCTTCACATGCCATCAAACAGCAATTGTGGACTTACTAATCAAAGCAGAATGGGTGACAAGTCACTCAGAATGGGTGAGAAGTCACTCAAGAATCAGAGGGCAAAGAATTTTGAAATGAATCAAAAGTGTTTTGCCTGAGTCATGCCTTTACTTATTCTATGTTGCTGCTTCTAGACCTTGCATCCTTTCTCATGCCTCACTGCCTCTCTGTCCAAATGAACAACATGGGAAATTTGCTTCTCCAATATTATTTTAAAGAAAGGTGATTTACATCTCAGTAGAGTACATAAAATTCTGATCATAGTAAGTTTGGACCACATGGCATTTCAAAGTACCTTTCAACCCAGGTCTAGAATCTTTGACCAACATATCCTATCTTCCCTCCCTCACATACAACAGATTTTTTTTTCTTTAGAGTTTTCCAATTTCCATTATGATTCGGTCCTGATCTTACTAACAGGACAGAAAGCCATCCATTAGTTCCCAAAGAAAGAAACAAGAGTAAGAGGAAGGAACGTGCTACATAATGTATTGGATCACCCACCTACCTATCCTCAAAGTCTTTTATTTTTCCAAAATTCTATGAATCTGCTTGCTAGTGTCTTTCTTCTCAAATAATTCTCTTTCTGCCCTACTGGCACTATGCTCACATGCGTTTTCCAAAAATAACTTCTTCTGTCTCTCTGTTGAAAGTTGGTAGTAAATTCAACATGGTAAAAAATCAACATCTAAACAAAAAGTATAGACTTCAAGGTATGTGAATTTACGAAGGTTCCCAATAAGGACTGTTTCCATAATTACTTGAGTACTTAGAGAGTGTTTCCTCAATAAAGCAGACCTTACCTAATAACCTTCCTTTGGTTTTCTCCTCCACAGCCTAAATACCCTCAATTTCTTCAACTGTTCCCAATATGATTTTACATAAAATCTCGCCATTCTAACATAGCAATTATCATTTCTTCCTCTTTTCTTTCAATTGCTATATTTGAAACTTGGGACTAATTTCTAGAAGTATAACACTATATAACAGTTAATTTGCACATGTAAATTTGGGCATAGTCACATATGCCAAAGAAATTAATAAGACTAGCCTTAAGAAACTTTTGGAGAGGAAAAACTTCTCCCCCACATACTTATGTTCAGTGCCTGCGGTACTGCAAATTAAACTGACAAAAGACAGACTTAAAGAAGAAAAAGTTTATTTGTATGCATATGGCAGCTTACAAAAATGTAGCTTGACAAATGGCTAAAGTTAGATGTTTATATATTCTACTTAGTAGAGAAAGGGAGAAAAGACCTCTGTGAAAAGAACAAATGAGTTTTTAGAAGAACCCATGAAGGTAATAAAGTTCATGATAATGCTTGTTCATACAAGTGTAATTGCTTTGTTCTATCTTCATGGCCATGAATCTCTCCTAGAGAGGATATTTGTGGTTGGTTTACTTCCTAAGAGTAAAAACCAACATGAGAAGGTTATTTATGGGAGCCTTATTCTCAGAAGTTTCTGCTTTTAGTCAGATAAGCAAACCTCTAAGAGGGCTTCTTTTTGTATCTGCTGAATCCCAAATGTTTTCAACTTCAGATCCTTATAACAACTCTAGCATTCAGAATAGTTCTCTACACACCTAAAGGTTATAAATCCTGGAAAGCACATGAGATTTTTCTGAACCATGAAAGATAGATACTCTCTAACAGGATAACATCTGTGCAAGTATGAAACTTTGAGGCATGTAAAAAAAAAAAAACACTGTGCACTGTGTAGAAGAGAAAAAAATTTTGCTCTTTCACATTACTAATTGACTCAGAAATTGTGATGAGAGTGAGAGTTTCAGAATGTCCCAGGCGTGCCACTGCCGAGTAGCACAAGATGTGACCATAGATTATAGCTAGTGTTCTGAGAGCATCATATTTTCATCCTATAATGTCTCCAAGGCCTGGACAAAATTTTCACATACAATTCTTTATATGGATTATAGTTTTTAAGTAAGGTCTAAAGACTTATTTTAATATTTCTGTTTTAAGTTCCTTGCTTACACAGAGAACAGGAATTTCAGCCATCAGCATGGACTCACAGGTCTCCCACTAGATGAATTACAGCCTAGCCAAGCACAACCCACTATTTATCACTTCATTTCATATTCATGTCACTTCAACAATTAGATTTGAAATGTATTATAAAATAAGGACGCGTCTAAACTACTCACATATATAAATTTAATGACCAAGAACTGGACTCAGTCTAATAGGATTGATTTTATACCCTTGTTCTTCATCTTCTAGCTACGGGCCTTTTGTCAAATTTCAGAGATAACAATGAGATGAAATGAAAAACAGTGTCTGGAATAGTCAACATTCATAGGGAAATTAGCTATTATAACTACATTATTTGCATTATTGATATTTCAGTGTACTTCCTTCTGGAAATAATACTTTGCTTTTTTTCAAATGGTACATTCAAAACATTTTTGACATTGCTTGTTGATCAAACCTTTTTGAATAATTTTATAAGACTTATGATAATTGTATTAATATTTTTGTTGTATTAGACATTGATGGAGAGTACAGGAATTATGTTCAGAGAGATTTTGATATGCATTTACTTCAATAAATGAACCTCTTGTCTCAATTGATTTTATTAGCATGAACAAATTAACATACCCAACAAACAGAGGGATGAGAGGTAGGAATTGGAAAGTTAATGTACGTGGTGAATTATAGGAATTCTCAATTATTCACTGGCATCTCTATAAAAAAATTAATATGTTTTTGCCTCAGGACCACCAGGCTTGGTCATTTTACTTAATTTGGCAAAGGAAATGTAAAAGTGGCCTAAGCTATATCCAAGCAGGAACTTTAAGAGCCATCAGGTAACAGCATTACTCTTTTTCTGTGTCTTCAGCTGAAAAGCTGATTAACATAAAAAGAATTGTCCAGGATGTCCTGTGTCCTGGCATCACCGAAAAGCTAAAATAGGTAGCACTCATTTAAAGTCCCCTCAGCCCTCTGAAAGAAAAAGAAACTTACTAGATGCTGGAATAAAATGGTGACTCATATTATGTAGTGATACTTATAAATTGCTGTCTGCAATAACCAAGGAAATAATATATCAAATGAACTGTGAGTTTAAGAAAGAAAGTAAGAAACAGAATGCTACTAGTTGGACTTATTGCTATTGGTTGCATTTGACAAGGTACTTAGGATCTATCTATCTAAACAGATCTAGATACATAGATATATCTTAAAAATTAGAAATAACTGGCCTAATCCAAATGTAAGGAGAGCACGTCTACATTTGTAAACTCTCAACAAATTAAGGTAATGCCTATTAAAATCTTTCAGGTGGATAAAATTGTTCACAGAAAAGAGATGAGAGCAACAATTCCCCCGGGGAAACATGATAAGCTCATGTTTTAAGTTCCTAAGCTCAAGTTACTGTAGGTAAATCTAGAGAGGTGTAGAGATGTGTTACAAAAAGAGTGTCATGTATGGATTCTGGAATGAAATATTTTAAAAACGGTTGTAAGTATAAAAGAACAAAAAACTTGGATTAAAAGAGACGAACCATATAAGACTTAAAATGGACTTTGCTACCTACCACTGTTATCGGCAAAAAGTAGGATGAGAAATCTGTGAAGCCACCAAGCAAGGCATTTTCTCCAAATGCCTTGCTCAGATGTAGTTAAAAAAAAAAAAAGAAAAGAATACTATAAATCGATAGTGCTTAAAACAGCATGGTATTGGCGCAAAAACAGAGAGGTAGATGTATGGAACAGAATAGAGAACCAACAGATGAATCCAGCTACCTACCGTTACCTCATCTTTGACAAACCAATTAAAAACATTGAGTGGGGAAAAGTGATATGTGTGGGTATAGAGAGGCATTGCATTTAATTAGATACACTTAAGAAAGCCACTTCAATTTTTCCAAAATTGGAAGAGAATATTGTTTAACAATAATGATTTCTGGTGTGGGTACTGAATACATATCACTTGTGAATTACTAATACATAATAATATTGCATTTGTGGATTACTAATATATAGAAGTATAAGATTTTTTGAATAGCCTTTTATATTTTAATCATTTCCCACATTATAAATTCTGCTTCTCTGGCATTAAGAAAGGATATTAGTGAATATCCCGTCAGGGCAAATGCAAACATATGACATGTGTGCTGCCAACTGAATACAACATTATGAGACACAAATTTGGGATAAAGCAATGATCTGAAGACACTTCATTCAGGAAAAATGATCACTAGCAAATCTGGAACAGAAACACTTGGTTTTTCATAAATGACAGTGGGTGGGATGCCCTTCCTTCTGTTCTAAGTGTAAGGAACTAACTAGTGGTGTTCCTGAGAAATGCCACCACCTGGTTCTACATTTTACCTGATTTCAAGGCTTCTGAGTCCAACTCTCTGTACCTTCCAAATGGACTTTAATAGTTGGGATTTTTAAATTAAAATAGCAGATAGACCTCTGTTGTTTCTAAGTAGTTATCATATGAAACATATGTGAAGAGAAAAATACTGTATTTTGCTACAATTACTACTCCAGAAAAGAATGATTCCCAATGTAAGCCAAGGTTTCCTAGAACATAACTCTCCACCACTATCAGAGGTACATATTCAAGGGGAGATCCTTCATCACAGAATTAGATAGCCTTAAATCTCTTTACTATTTCTGAAAAGTACCACTTTGCAACACACACTTGTGTTTTATTGGTCCACACATCTCTCTCCTTACTTTCATTCATCCTTCTCTAATTCAAGCCTTGGTTACCTCTTCCTAACACTAATGTCATGGTTTTCCCTGCATTGAATTCTGCAACAATCTAATCCAATATTCAAATTGTTGCTAGTTATATACTTTCCTGCACTACTAAATAATCACTCCTTGTACAGGAAAAATTGACCCCAATGTATTCCCAATATATCTCCTTAACTCCCTCCCCAACTCAACTCTCTCATGCTTTCTGCACTTCAACCACGTGAAACTTACTTGACTACTGAAAAGCGCCCTCAATGGCATCTTATACCTGAGACATTTTTCCACCCCATTATCAGAAATGTCTTCCACCTGGTCAGTGCTTCTCACTTCGTCCTTCAAAAGAAACTCAAGTACCCCTGTGTAGGAAGCTTTCTCTGATCATTCTAGGGGAATTTCTTACTCCGGAAGCACTGTGTACCCCTCTGGGCATGCCTGCTTCTCTTTGCTTGTGTTATTTGTGTGCAGGTCTCACATTACATTGTGAGCTCCTATAGAACAGGAGTCAGGAATGAACATGTGTAAATCCAGAGCAGCAGCAATATCTTTGGTTCTGATGAGTACTCTAAGAGTGTACAGATCAAAGAAAATGCAATAGCTCCTTAAAGAGCAGAACAGATGATACACAACAGGATATGCATTTCCCTTAAGTTCCTCTGCATAGGCCACAACAGCAATAACAAATTTAGTTCCACTGAGGGAGAAGAGTTTATAAAAAATGGTAAGTGAAAAACGTGCTTGGGCATGATCAGATTACTGGGATGCCTTCAGGGAAAAAAAGATTCTGTTTTGCTGTCCAGATTTAGACTGTAGAGACAGTTAAATAGCCTTGAGTGTTTGGAAACAGGAAAGGAGCTGAGCTCAGCTTCCTCCTTAAGTGTGGTTCCATCAATGTCTAATTATGGATTTAACTATTGGCATCATTCTAAAATAATAAACTCTCCTGTGCAATGTCACTGCCACAGCATTTCCAGAGAAACATGCCAGCACTTCTTTACACAGGGAGAGAACATGACATAATGGATTCTGATGCTCAGCAAGTCTGGATCACGCTAGGACAGGCACATGGGTCTGGGTGGAATAAGGAGTGTGACAGCACGATTTCATATTGACACCTTTGCCCCTGGTAATAAATTCCCATGCCCTCATCAAACAAAATTAATTGATTGGAAACTAAAATATTCAGCTGAATATGGTTTATTTACTCAACTCCAGTGATTAGCAGGTTTGGAACACAATAGGTGTTTAATAATAATTGGTTGAATTGTATTGAACTGCAAATGAATTTGTACCTCTTCTTTTCCCCCCATCCTGCAACAACAATAGCAAGAAATTAATGCGAATTAATTACTCTGGTCATTCTACAAGTATAATAATCTTGAATTGCTTTCTCATATCCCAAATCAAACTTCATGGGTTTTTGTGATGACAAGAATATCTACTTTATTTCAATCAATCCAATGAATCACTCAAGGCATTGGGTAAATCAACTAGAAATTTTACTGCTATATAGACATAGTCAATGTTCCCTCTTATTGAGCTTTTTTAAAAAAAAGTATTCAACTCTGGGCTTCCTACTCAAGTGAGAATCTATGTGCAGTATCCTCAATATATTCTGAACTCTGTCCTTTCTAAATCAACCAGTTTACAAGTCCTTGATATCTGTAGTACTGAAGTACAAGGATTAAACCACCCTTACATTAAACTGAGAAACTGTCCAGAACCAAGAACAAGTTGGAGAAGTCTTCAGAGTCTTATAATGCAAGCCATTACTCCTTATACGAAAATTAAATGCAATAGAGAAGAACCAGTGAGTTCTCAGATACACAGAGGAGAAAAAGGAGGCATTAATCAGTGTGTCTCAATCTGAAAGAAAGTAATATCCTTCGGGAGCAATAATCTTTTTCACGAACATCATTTGTAATTCATCTGCTTGGCCAAATCAAAATGTAACATACATAAGGGAACATTCAAGTAAGAATATTATATGCATTTGGAGAATAAAAAGAGATATTGAAAGAACTATAATTAATATAGTAAATGAAAGAAAGTACTTTAATAAAACAGATGTTCCATCTTTTTTTTTTTCCTACTCTGGATATAAATGTGAAAGTGTATACTTCTACAAAACAGAATAATTCTTGCTTTCCTGTGAGGAAAACAGAATCTTTCTATGCTTGTAATTATACAAAAATAACAAGCAACAATTCATGTGCTATTATTCATTGTCTGATCCTAAAAGAGATTATCATAAAAATAGTCATCCTGTAGTTATTATAAAAATAGAATTAAAAATAATGTAAAGGCAAAAAAACTTCCAAATACTCTTTATAAATATATATGAACATTAATTGATCTAGTCTGCATAAAATAGAATGCTACTGGAGCTGATCACCATGTAAGTAATGTGCCCACTCACATGACAAAAAATAAAACTGATTCAGCAGAAATAACTAACAGGTTTATTGTGCTCAAACTTTTATTTCTTTGCTGTAATCTTAGGTGAATTTTGTTGACAATTACTAAGGAAACTTGCACTTAGATAAGGTTTGGTTGTTGTTGAATTACTTTTTATGAATAAAGGTCCCTAGATGAGCAATATCATTACCAATGAGTTTTTGTATTTAAATGGAAGGTGGGTATCTAAAATATCTTTCCTCTGTTCACAATTTCTCTGCCCTAGAGTTTCTAAGATTATGCCATTCAAAAGGGTCACATTTCAAAGTATATCTGAAAAGAAGAGTTGTAGCTGGATTGTAAATCCAGTTATAATTGTATTATAATTCCTGAAGGCATATACCTGATATTTAAAGAAGTTAGTTGGCATGGATAGCCTCACTTTGTCACTATATTCTGAATTATCTACAAAAGTATCAGTGAAGTTGATATGCACTTATTTGGGACAAAGATAAAAGGAACTTTTTGTGCCTTTACATTTACTATTTGAAAAATAAATTATGGAACCACAAGAAGTATTGTTAAAAGAGGATTGGAAGATCATCTCACCCAACCTCCTCAGTTTACCAATGAGAAGACCAAGGCCCAAAGAAGAAAGCTGATCTGCATAAAATCACAGGGTTGCTAACCTGTCTGTTGAGAATTCAGGTCCAGTGGTTCTAAGTCTATAGCCGCTGCAATGGATTGGCTCGCAAACACACAAATCAGGAATCTTAATGACAAGAACATTAAGCTCACGTTTCTAAGAGTCAATTGCCTCTAATCCCAATGGACATTTTTATCAAAAGCTTTCTTCCTCCCAATTCCTTTCTCTGAACTGTGCCCAAAGCAAATAGTCAAACTGAGAAAGGGCATTGACCAAAATAGTTTTCAATTTTTAAAAGTCACATTCAGTCATCCATTCATGATTACCCAACTGACCGCCAAAAGCTATGATGACCCCAACTTTTGCCTCCACCCTCAAATCCTCCAGGAGTCTCCCAGGCCTACGAGGTAAGCAGGCTGCCCTTTAGTATAGGGCAGGACATAGTGGAGGATGCAGAGCTTTGGCTGGGAGTCTGGATTGTCTGTGCTCCTCTATAAACCTCTTCAGCATCAACCCTCCATCTAAGTCTGGGGTTCTCAGGACTCCATAATTTTATTCAGACCTGACCAAGATCCACAGAAATGTCTGAACATAAACTTTCCCAGGAGCCATGCTACTGTCTCTCGTCCTAGACAAGAGGGGCTCGCCTTGTCCCTTTGCTTCCTTACCACCTCTCACTATGCCCGACACCGTAACGACACAGTATATATTGTCTACAAGATGGATCTGTTAGGAAAGCATCACTGAATTAGGAGTCAAAGACTAACCTTGACCCTTTTTATAAAATAATCTTGGCCCTAAATGTCTCTGCAGTACAACAAAATGTAATGCCTTTTTTATGTAAGTAGGGGATAGGAGAAGAATGAGAGAAAGGAAATTAACTTTTGTGACATTCCTCCTGCATGCTAGTTACTGTGTTTGGGATAGCAATACTCACCTTGTGAGGGACAGATAGATAATTATATCTTTTATAATCTATTATAATCTATTGTATAATTATAATAGATTATATTATTATCTAATCATATCTACTATAATCTACAGATATATAATTATAGGTGATGAAACTCAGAGAAGGTTGTTAACATATCGAGTGCTTTAGAGGTAGCAAAACAGAATAATAGCACTGGAGTTTCCATGGAGACAGCAACATACACAGATACTGCAATCCAAATTGCCAGGTCAAAATGGAAACTTTCAACCTGAGTTTTCTTATGTTTCTTATGGTTTCTTCTTCTACAAATGAAGGCCCCTGAACCAATCATATCTGTCCGAACAGAGTATATAAAAGGTCAAGAGAATGGAGAGAGAGAGGATTTGAACAGAATAGGTGCTAGCTCTGAACAATGTGGGCACAATTTCACCCTTGGCTGAACCAGACAACCCTTGCCAGGTCTCCTTGCAAAGCTTCAGATGAGTCCACAGAGAGTTTTGTAAACATAAGAATCTGGATCTCACTCTTGCCAGGGAGTCTGGAGGGCAGGATAGGGGTGGGGTGAAGAGCAAGTGGCATTGCCAGCTGACATTGGTCAAGTACATTTGGAAAGAAATAACACTTCCCTTTGAAAGGTGGTATAAAGATGTTGGATGCTGCCCATGGACCAGTGTTATGAGCCTTGGGAGAGAGAAAACTGGCCTGGAACCTTTTTACAAGTTCTGTGCTACAGGTTCTTCTAGAAGAAATATTAGAATTCTAAAAGTGAAAGTAACAGTAGTGATATCTCCTGAAGAAGCAGGGACTGAAGGGGAGCCACCATCTGAAGAATGCAGCTCTCAGGCGCCTTCAGAAGAAGTGTTACAGGACAGCACACAAAAGCAGAGAGAGAGACCCACACATCTGCGAGGCCAAAGAGAGCAAAGTCATATTCCAACAGCACTAATCGGAGAATTGTTTCCCTTTATCCTCCCTCCCCTCTCTCTTTATTTCAATGGGACAGTGGATTAAAAAAGAGATAGAGAGAAACACAGCTGATTGCAAGCTGCCAGAAGTGGGATCTGGCTAGAAAGAGGGATATTTTCATTTTTTTTCTGGGCTTAAAATTGCACATCTTGAAATTGAACTGTGTTTAAAATTTAACATGATATTTAAGGTGGTTGACAAGATGTGAATTTTGTCCTCCTCCCTCCCAGATTCAGGGGAAGAGTCATGACATCTCTCTTCACACAAAAGCAGAGAGAGAGAGACCCACACTGTCTGCCACAGTGCCAGCCCCACATAGATTAATTAATGCCACAGCCCACCGAAAATACCAAGATGCCCCAGGGACCCCCGGGACCACCCTATAAGCCTTGATCCAGCCTGGCTTTCCCCAGCTGCCAATTATTTGATATAACGTGGCAATGTGTAGAAGCTGACACCTAAGGTAAGAGGGTAGCCAGTGCAGGTAAAGTGGTATAATGTGGAGGGAAACTGCTCGCTCCAAAGCAAGAGAAGAAAATCAAATTACATGTCATCAAGACTCCCAAAGAATGCCCTACCACAAAAACGCAGTGCACTGGGTCCAGCCCTGGCTGCCTCTCAGATGAGCAGAAAGAAGAAACTGCGAGATGGCCAAGAGTACAGAACATGCTTTGGGAGCCAACTCGCTTAGGTACTGACATATTTTTAATAGAATCAAATACTATGACCTTATTCAATTACCTTGCTGAAGTCTACGACTTTGGTATTTTTCCAAACCAACAGGCTCCAGTACACCAAGGGGGAACCCAGAGTCTGCATGTGCTCTCATTGCCTGATACACAGCAGATATCTGATATCTGTTGGATGAATGAATGCGTCTATATCTGTCAATGACTAAATAATGTACTTCTCATCACCATAGAAATATAACCTCCAGTTTTCTGTTTGATTGGATGCTGATGTTTATTGCTTCATGTTCCTATTCTTGTTTTTTGTAGCTTATAGGATTAAAAAAAAAGTCATATTTAAAGTGGCCTTTAAGATCCTTGGGTTTGAAACAAAAAAAGCAAATGCAATGCCAGTAGCAGCCTGAGAAATAAAGCAACAGTTGGGCCTGAGAAAATTAAACTGCCAGAATCCCAATCAAAATTTCTTTACAAAGGACAAAAACTTTGTGGCCTCAAAATATTTCAAATTGTATATGAAAACATCACACTGTACCCCATGATTGCATTAATGTACATAGCTATCATTTAATGTAAAAAAAAAAAAAGACTTAGTGGGAGGACTGGAATAAATGCAGGCCTGGGGGCTACGGGAACATTCCCCTTTAATCCTGAAGGAGGAGCTGTCGAGCTCATCTATCAAGACACCTGGAGGAGGCTGCTCCCAGCCTGGGCTGAGCAGCTGGGATACCGAGTAAGGCTCATTCCTGGAAGTCAGGGGATTTAGAACAGGCAACTCTTTCTAGGTCTTGCTATGGCCCTGCTGAATTTTCTTAGAACTGCACTGCTGTCTTACACGCTTTCTCCCAAAGGAACTTTCTTCCTTCTCTCAAAACATCTGATCAGTGTTATGACCTGAGGCTCTCCCAGCTGCCCCTAGCCCCTCACAGATGTTTCTCCTAATCAGACTCTTGCAAGTTGGATCCTGAATTCGCAATTGCCTAATGGAGTGTATGCTGGGCCTACCCACCCCTGCAGCAAGAACTCATGGTAGCCCTGCAAGAATGAGACCCAGTGTTACAAAGTGTTTATGAAGAAACAGAATCCATGGTTCTTGTGTCAAATTCAGGATTTTTACATGTTGGTTCGAATTGTTCTTATGAAAGCCAAAAACATAACCACTATCCAGATTCACCCATGGGCAGCAAGCGCTCAGCCTCTACTCCAGAGAGCAATTATGCAACTGTAAATTGTTTAACCACTTCTACTAGGATTTGCCGTATACTTCAGGAATTGTTATACAATCTCAAGCAGAGGATGGGAGAGAAGATCACTCAATATTTAGAGAGCTCCTGAGACAGGGCCATAGCCAAGAGCTGGCTGTAGCAAGTCCTCTTGGGAGAGATGCTTAGAGTGTCAAGTTACTATTGCCTTTAAAGCAACAGAAACAGAGTACCCATTTTCTTACCCCAAGTTCAAAGGCACAGCTTAGACAGCCTTACCTCCATCAGGGACTGTGTCTGACCCAGCATTCAAATGTGCTTTCAGCTGGCCTTTGAAATTTGAGAAGGCCATATACTTCATTTGCCCTAATGTCTTCCCTTAACCTGGAAAACAAGTCTTTAAGGGCAGCCTAATATCCCTGGAATGGCTGCTGTGAACCTTTTTCAGTAAATCACTACTGCTTAGGGGTTTAAATTCTATTATGGTCCAGTTAGCCTTCATCAGTAGGAAAAGCCTGATTTATTTTTGGTTTCCAAATTCAAAGTTTCTTTCTTATTAGAAAACAAAAATCATTATTTTGTTAGCTTTCTGCATAAGGTCAGTAATTGGAACTCCCCAAATGCACATTCATTTTAGTTGTACAGAAACAGTTACAGAATATAATTAAAATGGGTTCCCTTAGACCATACCCGTGGTGAGATTGTAAGGACAGACTTGAATGAATGAAATTCCCTTTCACTCCCCAAGGTCAGAAAATTTCTCTGGTTTCTGCTCTGTATCCTTCACATTCAGCCTCAGGGAATATGAACATGGGCCACGGCCTTTTAATCAGTAACAAAGGAGCTTCACATTGTCTGGTTCTTTCTGCTTTACTCCACTACAGGGTTGATCTTCCCTTGGATTTGCATAGAGTGCCATGCCGAGGCTGCAGGAGCATCTTGGCTGGTAAGAACTGGCATAACACTAAAGGGGTTTCCTCTTTATTTCCAGTGATTTTGACATATACCCTTTTCTCAAGGAAATCTACTTACAGCTGCTTAAACTTTTTCTAGCATAATCTGCTTGTCTGTATTAAGCTTTGAGTCCTAAAGCTTAGCACACACTACCATTTTCGGAGCTCAAATTCTAAATGTACACTCACATATACAGGTAAACTTAAATCATTCTACCCATGGGTTAGTGGAGAGAAGCTTACCTCCCTCCCCTGAGGCCTGGATTGTGGTTGCAGACCTGCCTTTAACAGGTGATTACAAAAAGTAAGATATTACCTCTGAGCCTATTTCTTCATCTGTATAATGAGAGTTGCTCCAAGTAATACCTAAAGCCAGGGGCAAATCTAGGTCTTGGGAAGCCTGAAGTATACATTGCAAGGGCCCTTTAGATGAAAGTAAATCTAAAATCATGAGCACAAATTAGATACTTTAAAGAAATGATTTATAACAAGAAAAAATCGCGTATCACTAACTTAATTTAAAAGTCTGATAAATACACAGACACGAAAATAGGGAAAGTGAAATAATATTTTTAATTAATTAGCAACCTGGAACCTTGTATAATACTTATTTCCCTGTGTGTTTCGGCGGCATCCTCTTGACTGCTTCTTCATGTAATAATTGTGTGATTTTGTCACCAGAGAGAAGTGAAGAATGATTCAGTCTTTATTGTAATGTAGCTGATCAAACTTTGTATTGTTTATAGTTAGTTTAGAAAAGCTTCTTTTAATTTCACAAAGCATTACTAACAATCTTATGTCAACATGTCATGTGCTGTCAAATTTGGGAAACTCTATCCCTTGTCTTTGCGTACAAGCTATAAGATTTCCACAGAATTCTCCCTAGACCAGGTCCTGGCTCCATATATTCGCAACTTTGTTTCTTTTCCACTAAGATTTGCAAAGATCTCATATTTGCAAAACCAAATGCCATAGACACATTTCACAGTGCAGCAAGATTTCTGGCACCTTTGTGTCATAACCTTGGTTAAGTCAGAGAAATGATTGGTGGGAATATTCCTAAAAGTCATACTTATAATAAGATGGCTAGCAATACTTTAACGATACATGGAAGAGGCTGCAAACCACATAAATATAGCCCATTAAACCCAAGCTGCAGTTAAATATATTTTAACTTTTTCAAATTTTCTAAGAACGTAGAACCATGTGAACATATCACCAGGCATCCTCCCAGGACTTTGAAAACATTCCTCTTAACTGAGGAGGCCTAAAGCTTAAGCTCCACACATGTAGGTAAATCCATTTCTACCAAAACGTTCCTAATTCTAAAACTGGCTCTGAGAAATTAAATTAGCTAAACTTTAACTCAGCATGTTTGATTTCTCAAAAGAAAAAGAGAAGACAGGAAGTGACGAGGAAGTGTTAAAGCACAGACATATGGTTTAAATTATTCTGAGGTTAGTCCTGGATTTCAGTAACTTCTATCCCACGTCCACCTATCACAAACAAACAAAATTGGTTGTAAAGCCCACTTGTTTATTAAACGAGGTAAGAGTAAAAGTTGTATTTTACCACTGAAGACTGAATTGACTCCGTTCCGAATTTAAAGTGGAGATAGCTTATATTTGGTAATTTAATATTAGTCACTGAAGTTATAATCTTTGATTCTGATAGAAGATTGTGTTTACACATAGGCGTCAGTCTGGCAAAGAAAATTTTAGGGATTTTTACTGTGTTTATTTTAGATCTTTTGTCACTATTAAAATGAATACTATGGTGTAGCCATCCCCAAACTGATCCTAGATCATAAGACAATCATAAGCTAAATTATTTTTTAAGGAAAATATATCCATAAATGAGGAAAGCTTTATTACTATACTTTAATACTATAGTATAGCAATACTATTTATGTTTAGGATTTATATTTTAGTACCATAGTATAGCAATCCCCAAACTGATCCTAGATCATAAGACAATCATAAGCTAAATTATTTTTTAAGGAAAATATATCCATAAATGAGGAAAGTTTTTATTCATTCAACAAACTTTTATTAATACGCACTATGTGGTTGGCACTGTGCTAAGCAGAAGCATGGGCACAGTGGGTAACTCTTACGGTCTTTCCCCAGGTTTCTGGAGTTGGTTCGTGGGGAAAAAACAATAACTAAAACAAAGATGCTTCCTGCTGCCATGTGATTTTTTTCCTCCAGAAAATCATAATTGATACTAAATGCTGGGACCTGGAGTCAAAACACCTAATTTCAAATGCCTTCGCTGCTTCCTACTGCCTGTGTGTATCCAGGTGGTCTTCAAAATGTTTTACTCATATTCTCCCTAACATGTACATAATTTATGTGGATGTCTCATTTTTTTAATCAAAAATTTAAATAAATACAATATATGGATTTTAAGTGCAGTATAAATTTTAACATTTTCAAATAGTATAGTTGTATCACCCTTTTAAATGTGTCCAATAAAATTTAAATACCACAATGATACACACTTGCTGTCATACATTTTTAAATGAATGAACAAAATATTTCTCAACAGTTAGAAATTTTATCTCATTTCTTTTTTTCCTTGTGCCTATTTCCTACTGAACACACACACTGTATTCTATTATATTTTTACATTTAAAAATTCACCCTATAATTTTTTATAATAAAAAATTTTATATAAATTTATAATAATTGTTAGGCTTTAAATACTATAAATTTCTCCTAGGTCCCATCATAATTACAATTATCATAAGTTCACAATTAAACAAAAGAACAAATATATAAGGATTCTTATCCTTGCTACATAAAAATTAATCTTTAGAAGTTCATTAATGAGATCATATTTTTTAATTAGCTCATGTGCCATCGATGAGTATTACTTGCTGCTGAAATGAGACCATTCCCAGTCTCCTATCTATGTCTGTCTCTTATTTTTATAGGTGAAAATTCTGAGAAAACACAATTAAGTGGAATGGGATGGGAGAAATTTTCTAGAGCAATATCATCCATTTCTTTGAATTTCATCTGAGGGAAATGCCAAAATTCATATAGGGATTTATCATTTTAAATTATTTTTAATAGTGTCTCAACTGACAATTTAGTTATTTCCTCCTTTAATTTTGTTAAAAGCCAAGAACTGGAAAGGACCTGACCTGCAAAGTGATTTGTTATTCAGTCATGGAAGTTATTCACTTTCTCAGTTTCTGGGAAGTATACCAAAAGATTTTACCAAGTCTTATTAAATGACTCTTGGTCTTTCACACGGCATCATCCTATTTAACCCAATATCTGCAGGAAGGCTTGAGAAACTCCAAACACTGATATTTTCAGTATATGTTTGGCAATACTAATTTTTAATGAAATACTTTATTGTGATGTGGCTTCAATATATTTTCTTCAATAACCGAGTGTTACCATTGAACACAGTGAGTTCCTGGATCCACTAATAGCTAACTGGCAAAGGCAGTCCTCGTTGTCTGATCAGTTTATAGATCCCAGACTTACTTCCTCCAAGAAAATTTCTCACTTTAGTTATCAACTCAAATAATTTTATTAATTATTATCACTATGACAGCTAACTTCTAAATTGTATTTCTAAAATAAAAAGACAAACTCTGGCATATGCTCATGAAACTCATTTAAGAACACTGAATTTTGAACAATAACCAGATAAATAGCAAACTAATGAAAGTTGGCTAATGCCAAGAGAGAGTGGGGATGTAAGTGTCCAAGATATTATGATGGAGAATTTCCCAGGCATCACAAGAGACAAAGAAATTCAGATAGTAGATAGATTCAGAACTCCAGCATGACTCAATCCAAACAAAGCATGTTCTAGATAAACTGTAATTAACTTTGTCAAAGTTAATATGAAGGAGAAAATCCTGCAAGCAGCCAGGCCTAAGAAAAGTCTTACCTAAAAAAGGGAAAAAATATTGAGATGACTGCACATCTTCCAGCTGAAACTGTTTATTTAAGCCAGAAGAGGATGGTCATCTGTCTCTAATCTTCTTAAACAAAACAGTTTTCAACTTAGGATCTTTTCCTGTTAAACTGAAGTTTACTTGTGATGGAGAAATCAAATATTTTACTGACATGTAAATATTAAGGAAATTAGCCATAACTAGACCAGCTCTACAGGAAGTACTCAAACCCATTCTTCATAATGACCAACATGAATATCTATCATCTAAACAGAAATTAAAGAACAAAGCCTAGATTCTACAGTGGCGCAAGGGATAATAAGAAGGTTTAGATCTCTAAAAGATGAGATGACTAAAACTCCATCAAGCCTTCAATTTCTCGATAAATGTGAATGGCCTGAATTCCCCACTAAAGAGGCACGGGCTGGCAGACTGGATACAAAAGCTCAGCCCCAATATCTGTTGTCTATAAGAAACACAATAAAACAAGACTCAGGGTTGAGGAATGGAAAACAATCCAGGCAAATGGAAATCAGATAAAAGCAGGAGTTACAATCCCTAGATACAATTGGATTTCAATTAACAACAATAAGGGAAGGCAAGGATGGATACTGCATACTTGTCAAGGGAAGCACACACATGAAGAGATTTCAATAATTAATATTTATGCACCCTACCTGAATGTTCCTAAATTTATAAAACAAACCCTAAATGCTCTGAACAATATGATATCTTCCTGCAGTAGAATAGTTGGAAATTTTAACACCCCTTTGACAGTAATGAACAAATCCTCCAAACAGAAACTAAACAAAGAAATATTGGACTTAAACACAAGCCTAGAACAAATGGACTTAACAGACATATAGAACATTTCATCCCAACAAAAGTGAATACACATTCTAATCATCAACCCACGGATCATCCTCCAAAATTGATCATATCTTAGCACACAGGTCTAACCTCAACAAATTCAAAACAATAGAAATTATTCCTTGTATCTTCTCAGATCATCATAAAAGTTGAACTCAAATCTTTATACCCAAATAGTCATGGAAACCCAAAAACCTTATTCTGAGTGACAGCTAGGTCAAAGATGAGATTAAGAAGGATATCACTAGATTTCATGAACAAAACAATAATGAAGCCACAACCTTCAAAACCTGTGGGATACTGCAAAGGCAGTCCTAAGAGGAAAATTTATAACATTAGATGACTTTATTCAGAAAAATAGAAAGAGAGTGGTCAACAACCTAATGGGCCATCTCCTAATGGAAAAAGAAGAACAACCCAACAGCAAACCCAGCTAAAGAAAAGAAATAACCAAAATTAGACCAGAATCAAATGAAATTGAAAACAAAAGAATCATTTGGAAGATCAGAGAAACAAAAAATTCTATGACAAGCCAATTAAAAACATTGAGTGGGGAAAAGATACCCTATTTAACAAATGGTACTGGGCCAACTGGCTGGCAACCTGTAGAAGACTGAAACTGGACCCACACCTTTCACCATTAACTAAGTTAGAC
>NW_003852399.1:8938997-9045702 GCF_000181295.1 Otolemur garnettii
CAAATAGCCTAAGAATATGGGGAAGGGGGAGGGAGAAGGGAGGGGGGAATGGGTGGAGGGAGGGAGTTTGGAGGGATCACTTCTGAGGTTTATCTTATAGGGGTACAGGTGAATCTTTCTAAGAGTAGAATGCGAACGTTTTAAAGCAATAACTGAGAAAATGACATGAAGGTTGTGTTGACCAGTTTGATGGAAGTATTTCAGATTGCATGTGAAAACCTCACACTGTACCCCAGAAGTGCATTAATGTACATAGTTACCATTCAATGAAAAAAAACCCCCCCCAAAAAAAAGAAACAAAAAGTTCTTTGAAAAGAGTAATAAATTGATAAACCATTGGCCAGACTAACCAGAAATGGAAAAGTAAGATCTCTAATAGCATCAATTATATATAAAAAATGTGGAAAGAATAGATACCATAGAAATACAAAACATCCTCAATGATTAATACAAAAAAATCTACACCCAGAAATATGAAAATGTAGAGGAAATGGACCAATACCTGGAATCATGCCACCTTCCTAATCTCAATCAGAAAGAATTAGAAATTTTGAATAGTCCTATATCAATACTGAAATAAAGTCAATGTACAAAATCTCCCAAAAAAGAAAAGCTCTGGACCAGATAGATTCACATCAGACTTCTACCACACCTTCAAAGAGGAACTAGTACCTATATTTGCATAATCTATTCCAAAACATAGAAAAGGTAAGAATACATTCTATGTAGCAAATATCACCCTGATTCCAAAACCAGGAAAGAATCCAACAACAAAAGAAAACAATAGACTAGTATCATTAATGAATATAAATGCAAAAATATTTGATAAAATCTTAGCAAGCAGAATACAGTGAAACATTTAAACAGTTATATATCATAATCAAGTAGGCTTTATCACAGGGATACAAGGTTGGTTCAACATATGTAAATCCATAAATGTAATTTCATCACATAAATAAAATCAAAAGCAAAGACCATATGATTCTCTCAATTGATGCAGAAAAGGCTTCTGACAATATCCAGCATCCTTTCTTGCTAAGAACACTTAAGAAAATAGGCTTAGATGAGACATTTCTTAAACTGGTAGAGGCCATCTACAACAAACCTGCAGCCAATATCATTGAATGGAGTAAAACTGAAAGCATTTCCTTTCAGATCTGGAACTAGACAAGGATGCTCACTGTCTGCACTGCTATTTAACTTTGATGGAAGTCCTGGCCATTGCAATCAAGAGGAGATCAAAGATATTCAAATGGGGACAGAGAAGGTCAAACTCTCACTGTTTGCAGATTACATAATTTTATACCTGCAAAATGCCAGGGACTCAACTACAAAAGTCTCAGATGATCAAGGAATATAGCAGCATCTTGGGATACAAAATCAATGCCCATAAACAGTACTGCTATTGGCAGTAGCTTTCGCATATGCCAATAACAGTCAAGCTGAGAACACAATCAAAGCCTGTATAACTTTTATAGTAGCTCCAAAGAATATGAAATATCTTGGAATATATCTAACAAAGGACATGAAAGATCTCTTTAAAGAGAACTATAAAACCCTAAGGAAAGAAATAGCAGAAGACATTAACAAATGGAAGAACATGCCATGCTCACAGCTTGGAAGAATCAACATCATTAAAATGTCCATACTGCCCAAAGCAATCTACAGATTTAATGCAATCCCCATCAAAGCATCAATGTCATACTTTGAAGAACTTGAAAAAATAGTACTTCATTTCATATGGAAGCAGGAAAACACCAAAATAGTCAATACAATCCTTAGAAATAAGAATAAATTTGGAAGCATTATGTTACCAGACTTCAGGTTATGCTAAATGTCTATAGTGATCAAAATAGCTTGGTACTAGTTCAAAAATAGAGGCATAGAGCTATGGAATATAATGGAGAATCTAGAGATGAAACCAGCCACATATTGCCAGTTCATCTTTGATAAGCCTAACAAAAACATGTACTGGGGAAAAGAATCTCTATTTAATAAAAGGTGCTGGGACACCTGGTTAGCCACATGTAGAAAACTGAAATTGGACCTACACCTCTCACCATTGACAAAAATTGATGCTCACTGGATAAAAGATTTAAATTTAAAATACAAAACCATAAAAATTCTAGCAGAAAGTATAGGGGAAACACTTGAAAATATTGGCCTAGGAAGAGATTTTAAGAGGTAGACAACCCTGGCAATTGCAGCAACATCAAAAATAAATAAATGGGGTTTGATTAAGCTAAAATGCTTCTGCACAGCTAAGGTTACCAAAACCAAAGCAAACAGACAAGCTTTGGAATAGAAGAAGATTTTTGCATGTCACAAAGACCTGATAACTAGAATCTATAGATAACTCAAATTAATCAACAAGAAAAGAGGAAACAACCCCATTTATAAGTAGGCAAGAGACTTGAACAGAAAATTCTCTAAGGATGACAGACGAATGGCCAACAAATTCACGAAAAAATGCTCATTATCCTTAATCATCAGAGAAATACAAATCAAAATAACTCTGAGCTATTACCTAACTCCAGTGAGATTAGCCCACATCCCAAAGTCCCAAATACACAGATGCTGGCAAGGATGTGGAGAGAAGGGGATATTTCTACAATGGTGGTGGGATTACAAACTATTACAACATTTATGGAAAGAAGTATGGAGAATCCTCAAAGAAATAAAAGTAGACCTACCATTTGATCCTGTAATTTCATTACTAGATATCTACTCAGAAAAACAAAAATAATTTTGTCACAAAGACATTCGTACCAGAATATTTATTGCAGTTAATTCATAATTGCCAAGTCTTGCAGGCAACTCAAATGCCCATCAATGCATGAATGGACGAACAAACTGTGATATATATATTCTCTCTCTCTCTTTCTATATATATATGTGTGTGTGTAAACACACACATATACATATAGATAGATAGATAGATAGATAGATAGATAGATATCACAGAGTACTATTCAGCCATAAGAAAAGATGGACACTTTACATCTTTTATGTTCACTTGGATGGAGGTGAAACACATTCTTCTTAGTAAAGTATCTCAAGAATGGAAAAAAAATACCCAATGTATGTAATACTAGTATGAAACCAATATATAAACAATTACACACCCACAGGAATGATAAAACACAAATATCACCTAGCAAGCAGGAGGGGAGAGGAGGAGAGAGCGATTGGTGTTGGTGGAAGGAGTGATGGCAATTGGCGGGACCTCTCCTAATGTGAACAATGTGGGGGTGTGCAGCACGCTCCCTGGGTGAAGGGCTCAACTATGACTTGAACTTTACCTTAGATGTGAGAACAATGTAACCTAAAAATTTGTACCCTGTTATTAATTTGAAATAAAAAATACAAATAGAAATAAAAAGAATGCTCTAATAAAAAGTGTTAAAAGAAAGAAAATGTGCATGATAATAGAAATAGAAAATGTTCAAACTGGGTAAAGATCATTTTTTAAATTTATAAATGCTACAATCCCTTAACATAATGATATTGTAAGTTATGAACAGACCTATATTAAATCATGGAGCATCTAAATAGGTAAAGCAAATATTAAAATATAACTTTAACATGTTTCAAATCTATATAGTAAAGAAACTGATATTACTTTCACTGAAATTAATAAATCAAAAAGAAAAAATAGAAGGACAATATTAGTAAACTTGATTTAATAGACACATAATTTTTCCTTTCTCTGTGCAATGAAGCCTGGATCTGTTTTTCCCAGACATGGTGAGAAAACCTTAAAAGTGAATTAAGCCACAAAAAGGTTTTAACAAATCTAAAGGATAGAAATTATGCCAGCCACACCTTCTGATCCCAATATGTAAAATTAGAAAGTCACAACAAAAGAGCAATTAAACAGTCCACTCATAAATTTTAAAACAATCTTCTAAGTAATTCTCCATTAAAGAGAAAATATACTGTGAAACTACAAACTATTTAGGCATATCAAAGATGGGATAACTTCAAAATAAAAGTGCTATGATACATGAAATTACTCTTTGAAGTTTCTTGTTAAATCACAATAAATTTTGAAATAAAACATTTTAACTGCTGAATTCATGAAAGAAATTATTTTTAATGGAGGGAAAAATAATTCAGAGATTTAAAATTCAAGTGCTACCACATATTTTTTTAAAAGAAAAAAGAAACTTATTCCAGGCCAGAGTAATAGCTCCCAGCACTCTGGGAAGCCAAGACAGAAGGGTCCCTGGAGCTAAGGAGTTCAAGACCAGCTTGAGCAAGAGCAAGACTTCATCTCTACTAAAAATAGAAAAATTAGCTGGGCACCTGTAGTCCCAGCTATTCAGAAGGCTTGAGGCAGAAGTAGGGCTTGAACCCAGGAGTTTGAGGTTGTGTGAGCTTGATTGACAACAGGGTGTTCTAGTCTAGGCAACAAAGTGAGGCTCTGTCTCAAAATAAAATTTAAAAATAAATAAAATAATAAAATAGAAATACACTTCACTGTGATAAATGTAAAAGTTTACAGAAGATACTTAGCCAAATTGTCTTCTCAGGCCAAAAAATGTTACCTTTACCTTTTAGATGTTTATAACTTAATATTTCGAAGCCATAAACCAGGAACAATTTGTGAATCAGATGAAGTTACTATTTGAATTTTCTATTTCCCTCGTTAATATCCCCACCACTGTCACCATCCCCATTCTCCTCCAGAATCCCCACTAATGCTACATCCTATTAGGCCTTGCTCAGCTTAGCAGCAGGGTAGAAAAAACCCTAACAAGCTCACTGCTTTATAAGGCACTAAGCTTTAGGTTTACCACAATTAATGCTCCCATTTTAGTCTTAACATTTTTAAGCTTGTATCAGCTGTTCATTGCTGCACAAGAAATCATCCAAAATGCAGAGACCTGAAATACAATTTATTATCCGTCACAATTCTGTGCATTGGCCACTCACTTTTGCCTAATTCACCTGGCCCATTCGTATAGTTGAATCACCTTTAGAAGGGTCATTTGGATATGAAGTTCCAAGTCGGCCTCACTCACATCATTCACGTACAATTAAAGCTTGTTTTTGGCTAGGGTGACTTGATTTTTCTTCACAGGGGCGCCTGTCATCCAGGAGACTAGAGTTAGCTCCCTTACATGGCAGCCCCAGGACAGCATCCCAAGAGGACAAAGGCTGACACTGAAAGGCCCCTTGAAACCAAGAAGCTGAACTAGCAAATGTCACTTTAGCAAGAATCAAGGCAGGCCCAGATGGAATGAGTTAGGTTACAGCTTTCATCTCTTAATGGAAAGAGCTGGAAAATAGTGTGGCCCTGTTTTTAATCTACCATACACCCAACTATCTTTGTAGCAGAAATTAGCTAAATGTTCACCAACCCTTCCAATTCCTGACCTTGAAACAGGACTACATTTCCAAGTCTCCTGACAGGTAGACTGAGTCCAAGTGTTTGGATTCATGGCCCTTCCAGGCCCAGCATTAAACTCCTTGGACAATATTCTGTGCTCTGTCCCTTGCTTCAGCTATCGTAATGACTCTACTGAACCTTCAGCATCACACAATGGAAGAAGCATGGATCCCTGAGATTTTTTTTTTTTTTGAAGGAAAGCCTTCTGATTATCCTTGACCTTTAACATAAATGAAAAAAACCTTGTGTTAACCCACTGAGATTCAAACACACCACAGTCAAACACATCTTAACTAACACAGCCTTCCAGAACTCAAAGAATTAACTCAGATGATGGAATGCAGGTCATGGCAAAAAAGCCATGGGGATCTTTGGGGCGTTGGGGAGAATTTTTTACCTTATTTTTTACTTATTTTATCAGTCTTCCTCTACTCACTAGCACATCTTCCCTCATGATATCCATTAGTCTCTCAGGCTCTGTTAGCTCTAAATAAAACACAGACGAAGAGACATCCCACTACAGCTGAGATTCACTTGCACAGCAGATACATTTCTTGTCATTCATTTCACAATTAGACTATTCCTATCTGTAGAAAAGAAATTGCTGCTAAGAGCATATGCAACCATCTGGGGACTTCAGCTCGTGATCTGCTTAGAAAGACACGACCTTTGATAATAGTACCCCCATTCATTTTCTTTCACTCTCACACTCTCATTATCTTTTATCTCACCCCTCAGGTAAATGCTTCTCTACTGGGACAGCACTAGTAGAATTTCACCCCTGAAAGACCTTGCCAGCTTATGAAGATGAGAGTTTTTCCTTTGGGTCATAACTGAGGCAACTCAGCCACAGAAAAAAGGATCAAGTGGGTCGCAGGGAAATGTTTATCCTTTTCCCGGAGTAAAAACTCCACCAAGTGTTTTAAAGATGTAAACCTGCGCCTTTTCATGTTTGGAAACAATACTGATGATGAGAAAAACCTTCCCAGACCAGGATGATCTAGCCAAGATTTATTTATTTTTCCATAATCCCTGTGATTATATGTTGTCAAATGACTAATGAGGCCAGTCTGGAACTGGCAAATTCTACCACAATTTAGACAGATGGTTTTAGTATATATGCATACAGAAAGCAATGTTAAAACGGGAAATGGGAAAATGAAGGTATGTTTTGTACCATTCTGAGTTTGTGTAAGAGATGAAGATAAAATGACGAGATTTCAGTGTTATCAAACCCTTCACTACAGTCCTCTTATCTTACAAATGTCTGGAATAACAGCTGAGAATCAGAGAGTCTTTGCGCTAACATATAGATGGTCTCTTTCGCCCAAACACTTGGGCGAGTCTAAACACACCCTGTAGTCATTGCCTTAGAAAGATTATATAAGCAATATTAAGTGAACTGTTCCTGATAAAAACATGCCCTCACTCAAAACCTGAACTCTTCCTAGAACTAAACCAAAACAAAATATTTCTGGTCAATTTTAAATATAAACAGGGTTGACCATTTTTCTGGCCTTTGCATAGGTGACACATTTCTGAACTTCGTACTGCAATCCATTTATTCAACTGTTACTGTGGTTTCCTTAAAGGGAAACCACTCGAAGTCCTGGTTCCATTTTCAATTGATTACATAGAACCTAGTACTATGAAAACACATTCAATCATTTTTTTCATTTACTCGTGCTTTCCCAACTAATACTCACTGAACGTGTACTTTGTATAAGACACAGTAATTACCGCTCAGAATTCAAACATAAATACACCCATTGGCTGTGTTTTCAAGAAATGTGCAGGTTTTACAGAGAAGTAAACAAATTATCGCAATATAGTATAATACATGTATTAAATCCTTAGAGAACAAGGACATTGTCTGCTGCTGATGGCTGTGGTGGCAACAAAAAGGAAGAAGTATAATGGAGGACAGGAAGAATGCAAGTAAAGTAGGTGACCCTGAGACATCACCCAGAAAGCTAGGCCACACAAGTTCCATTCATGGTAATTTGCTAAGAACGTCACCTGTTTGGATGTGGGCATAAAGAGTAGACTATCTATGTGTATTTCAAGTCCCTTTAATGCAGAACAGACCTAAGACTGAGCAGAGAAAGGTGATAAACTGCCAGACACAAGTTTGCTCTTCACACACTGCTGAAATTCTAAAGAGTCTCAGAATTCTAAATCTTGACTTGGATTTCAAGGTCATTATGAAACTGTGTGTGATGCCTATTTTATTTGCCAACTTGACTAGTCTAAGGAAATTCCCAAATGGTTGGAAATGTATTTCTGAGTATGATTGGGAGGTCATTACCAGAGATGATGAGCATTTGAACTGGTAGACAGTATCAAAAATCCACCCTCCCCAATGCAGGTGAACATTGCCTGATCCACGGAGGGTCTGAACAGAATAGAAAATCAGAAGAAGGTGAGCCTTCTCCCTTTTCTGGAGCTGGAAAGTTCATTTTCTGCCTTCAGACATCGTGATCCTGGTTCTTGGTCCTTCAGACTCAGACTGTGACTCACATACGATTAGTGCCGGGGTTTGCAGGTCTTTGGACTTACACTGGAATTACACCCCTGGCTTTCCTGAGGCTCCAGCTTGCAGACAGCAGATCAAGGGGGTTCTCTACCTCCATAATCATGCGAGCCACTCCCTCCTAAGAAATTTCATTGTCTATAGAGATATGTGCCATCAGGTCTGGGTCTCTGGAGAATCCTGACTAACACTGTCAATGCTTTTCAGTATAGAAAATAGAAATGTATTATTTAATATTTTGTTGACTAGATTTATAATTTTTAAATGTTGTACATTATAGAGACTTCTGTTTATGCTGTCTTCAATCCCCCACACAAATCGTCTATGTTTGGGAGCTGAGTCTTCAGTACCACGGGCTTTCCAAAGCCAGGCTTGTGGTTTCATTGACAGTAATATTCTCTCTCTCTCTTTTCTTTCTTTCTTTCTTTCTTTTTTTTTTTTTTTTTTTTTTGAGAAAGAGTCTCCATCTATCACCCTGAGTAGAGTGCCATGGCATCATACCTCACAGCAACCTCAAATTCCTGGGTTTGGCCAATCCTTTTCCTCAGCCTCCTGAGTAGCTGAGACCACAGGCACCTGCGACAACATCTGGCTAGTTTTTTTTCTATTCTTAGTAGAGACAGGCTTCCCTCTTGCTCAGGCTGGCCCATAGAATTTTTGGTCTTATATTTAACCAAATTGCTTCCAGTTTAGCTCCTGTATAAGTAACAAAAGCCAAAGGTTTCCTTTCCATCTATAATTCTCTTTATTGAAATGTATCTACCTTGAGATAATTTAAAATAATAAGCTTAGGTAGGGAAAAAATGCTGTGGATCTGACCTTTTGCCTTGGTTTCTCTCTTATTTTTTGAAAAATAATATGTAATAAAAGGGAGGTAACAGAAGCTTGAGGCCCCAGCTTGTCAAAATTTACTGTCTCATCTGCACTATCTCTAATAACTAGCCTGACTTCAACTTTTTCTTATAGTGTTTTGCTAAATGTAGGGGGCCAGGGAGTCAGTCTATATTAACAGTGTTACTTTTTCCATTAGGATGGCCAGGTATAGACTCTGTTAGCACATGGACTGCCTTCCATGAGATGAGAGAGCAGATGAGAGTTTTATCACATGTCTTTCAAACCCTAAGAGGTATCACCAGCTAGCAAGCTTACAAAATGTATGTCCTGCCCATCAAGACCCAATGTTTAGTCAGTGGCATACGTGTCACATGTCTCTTAGGACAGTGGTTCAACTCTAATTATCAAATTCCATATTAATCGTAGGAAAAAACACAGTTGCCTGAGACCCAAAATACAGTGCTTATGTAAGAGGCAAGTTCATGTCTCTTTTATTTACCAGTACAAGATCTAAAAGGCAACTTTGACATTTTCAATGTGGAACTTTCAACTCTAGGTCTAAAGGTGACTGCTCCACTACACCTGATCTCCCAAGTGGCAGAAATAAGGAAAGAGGTATAGAGAGCAAAGGTGTGTTGGTTTTCAAGATAAAACACAGAAATAGCAGGCACACTTTCTGTCTCCATTCAAGTGGACAGGACACAGTCAGGTGACTATATCAAGCTGCAGGAACAGCTGAGATAAGTAGTTCTAGCTGCCTAGCCATATATGTAGTTAGAACTCGGGTATCCTAACACTGAAGAAGAGGGACTTGATAGTGATGGGCACTTAGCAGTCTCTACTACAATTCCCCATTAGGTCAGCATGGGATGGGACGACGGAGAGGCAGTATAAAAGATGAGGTAGGAAACTTATCCTGAGCTGATCTCAAGTTTGACATTTGAGGATGTTAGTTCCTCAGGACTTGCTCATGCTAAGCCTCATGCCTCTTTGTGTCTTCTAAGAAGATACTTCTCAGATTACATAAAAACCCACCTGCCCCTTGAAGGATTCAGTTTGTCTCATTCTTTATTTTCTATTCACATTCACCACAAGTAAGGGGGCTTTGCTGTGTGTATGCAGTAGTAGCTCAAAAAACTCAAAGAAGGGGGGAAAATCTAACATAATCTGGAGACAAAGAATGTGAAGCAAATGCAAAAGTTATAAAGAAGAACAGAGGAAGGGAGTCAGGCTTCCAAAAGGACTGATCAGAGGAGTCGTCTCTCTCTGCTACCCAGATCGTGCAGGCACACACTTCAGGGAGAATGACCTGGTGCCAAGTGGCCTGCAAGGACTGGTGTTCGTGATCAAATCCCACGTTGAACTTCAGTTACTTACTGGCCCTGTTCCTCAGTTTCCTCATCTGTTCAATGCGGATGACACTTGCCAATCGCCTCAGTGAGAGGATATACATTATGGTGCCCTGCACATAGTGGATGTTTAAGAAATGTTATCTAGCAAACATGGAGCTTGGTGCTCGTATTTCAGTCATAATAAGAAAAAGATGGAAAATAAATTGTCATTCGTAATAATAACCCTTACTGCCTCTAACAGTATTCCAGGAACACAGCAGTCATTCCTTAATAAATGAGTGAATGAGTAAATGAAAATATTTTGAGATCCACTAAGAAAATCAAACTACATAAGCTTTCACTAGACTCATGAGTTTCTTAGTAGTTCTCAAATAGTGGCTCACAAATGAAGACTTTAGGTTAGACATGTAAGCCAGAGCATATAAATCTATCTGAACAAAGAAAGTCAACACTGCCTATTAATTTACAGGGAAGCCACAACATCAGTCTGGGAAAGCCAAACATACAGCAGCACAGACATTTTCTAGAACATAAAACAATCTCTAATTTCCTTTAGGAAAATGGAGCCATCTACAGGCCAAATAATTTACCAGCAAATAAAACTCCTTTCTTGAATTAGTCATCAAAGAATCAGAAGGCTTTTGATTTAATTTCATGTTCTTGTTTTTATTTCTTGTTAATCTTATTCTTCTCCTTCCAAATATATGACCCTCGCTCCAAAGCACATACAGAATATTAACAGGTTTCACTCCCTCTGCCACCAGCTGGTGCCACCACCATTTTTCTCCTGGATCAACCTGTTGTCTCCTGCTGCCTTTGACCCTTCATGGTCTTTGCTCAACAAAAGAGTCAGAGGAATTCTTTCAAATATAAATCACTTAAATATCTGTCCATTACATTAAAAAATCACACACATTTCTAATTGATGATAAAATCATAGCAAATGCATTGCATCTGTCGTTATGAAGAAAACAGAAAAAAATCATTATATCCTCTTTAATAAAGACAAAAGCAGAATCATGAATCATGATAACAACTCAACACCTTCAAAAATGAGATAGCATTTCAGCTGAATCTTCAAAGACAAGTAGACTGGCATCTTATCTTTGGTCCTCTTTAGTTAAATAAGAATAATACTAGGAAATAAATTAATAGCTGTCTTGTATTAAGGATTGTCTGCTGACCAACCACAGTGACAAGTTCTCAACTGCATGACTCCACTTAATCTTTACAGCCACCGGAGCTGGCCAACATTTTATTCCCTGGCAAAGGTGGAAACTGAGACTTAACAGAGGTTAGGTAATTTGCCTAATCAGCCTACATGTAGCGCTGAACCCAGCTCTCTGTTATGGGAGCCTGACCTCTTAAGGACTATGCAATATTTCTGTGAAAAGTAGAGGCAAGAATCCTGTTGGTAAAACTACTGCAACAGCAAGAGGATTCTCAATAATCTGTTCTGCAGACTTTTCCTCTGCCGGGTCCTGAAGCTTTAAAGTAGCTTCAATTATTTAGGCAAATGACCTGCCAATCCCTGCCTCCATTATAAATGTTTGATATTGCAGACCAGGCACTGTGCTTACCGTCACTATCTCCATCGCACTATCCCTGGCATATAGAGGACACTGAATAAATGAACAGATGATCTGAGACTGAATTTTAAATATCCAATAAACAATTAAAAGGTAAAAAAGTGTCACTGGAGGACAGATTGTGCAACAGATTGTACATAATGCCAAACAGTTGACTGCTTTTATTCTCAAGGGTCTGAATGATAAACAGGCAGATGAGCAAGGATTTAAAAGTGGCTAAATCAAAATGTAGTTTGGGGCTCTCTTGTTCATTTTAAATCAATTTTATAGCTGCACCTCTCACCAGTGCCAGCTAGGAACAAGGCATAGTAAATACACTCATGGCTGAAAAGTACTCAGGAGGAGATTTTTCACCCACAGAGACAGTGGGTTTCCACACCAGGGACCAGAGCACAGTGGCATCAGCAGACACCAAATTCCTAAAGATTATGGTGAAGAGAACCAATGCTAGGAAATAGGGACACTGCAGTGTTCGTGAAGACCAACGCACTGGGTTCACATATTCATCAGGGCTCCTGCAGTATCAAGTAATAAAAATCTTTCTCAAAATGGCTGAAACAAGTATTGGCTCCTATAATTGGTATGGTCAATGAATGTGCATGGCTTTAGGAACAACCAGACCCAAGGTCTCAAAAAATGTCATTAAAACTATCCCTCCAGCTCTGGCTTCAGTATTCTGCACATATGGGTGCATTCTCAGATAGGCTATCGTTTGCATCCAGCAAAAATTTAAAAAAAAAAAAATGGTTTCCAGTGGCTTCTAACTTACATACTATCCACTTAGATCGACAGGTGAGTAAAGAGGCCTCTTTTTCAGTAATTCTTGTTAAGAAATCCTTGGACTCCCTCTGAGTGGCCCTGCTTATGTAACTTTCCCATCCCTGAAACAACCACTGTGGCTGATCAAAACATGCAGCTCTTTGCCAAGTCAGAGCTGGGATGTGTACGTGTGGCTGAAATGCCAAGATGGGATAGCTCTGCCCAAATGATAGAGACCAAGAGTGGAAAAGAACTGATTATCTAAATGAAATTTGAGGTCTCTTTTACTATATCCAGGGACGCCAGGTAAAGATAAGCAACAATAGAAAAGAGGATAGGAACAACAGTTTGTTGGAAAGGTATGTTGAATGTAACCTGACTAGGAATGACCCTTGACTAAGTTGGTTTGGAGGTTAAGAAAGGAAGCTGGATAAAGGGGCCATTAAATCTGATAAACCACAGAGCAGTCCCTAACTGTTGGATTATGGAGGAAGTTTTACCAAGTAACTGGAAACAGTTCCCTGGTTCAGCCCAGCAGGGTCATCATTCACTCATTCATTGCCGGTGACTGAATGAATGTTTACATACATGAAAGAATGAATGAAAAAATACAGAGCAACTGTTCAAGGTATAGAATATTTATCCCATTTTACAATTAAGGAAATGAGATACCTTAATAAAGTTTTCATAATAGCAGAGGGACACGATGGTCACCTGGAAGCCACTGCAATAGTCTCCCCACAGAAACACCAAGCTGAGCAAGTATCTGTGCAAGAAAGCACTTTCATAAGAACCAAAAATCAGGCAAGCAATAACTGCACCTGGTTTTAACATTATATCAAAGGAAGAGGTACTGAAGAGGGCAGAAAAGATAGCCCTGAACTGCCTAAACCACCCTTCCCCCTATCTAGACCAGCAGTACTTGCCAGCGCCTGGTGGAAAGGGAGTCTGTGCTTGGGGGAGGCAGAGGGAAGTGATTGAGGGGCCTCACATTGGAACTGAGGGCCACCTTGTCACAGCAAAACATAACACAGGAAAGAATGCTGCCAGTGTCCTTGAAGGGAGCATTTAGACCAGTCATGGCCAGAGGGAAATCCTCCACCCTAGAAGTGTAAATCCAAGTCATGGCTAGCCCCACCACCAGCTGAGAAAAGTAAGCCAAGGCCTTTAGCAAATCTTATGACTGCTCTAGGCTGGAGCCTGTGGACCTCGGTTGCATGTGACCCAGTTACACACCAGCTGTGGCACCCAAAGGCATGCCTGCATCAGCCCTCTCCAAACTCCAGGCACTACAACTTAGAGAGACATTCCTTATGCTTAAGGAGAGGAAAGGGAAGAGCCTAGATGACTTTGTCTTACAACTTGGGTACAAGCTCAGCCACAGAGCCCCTGGTTTCAGGCCTTAACTTAGGTGGCATTTCTAGACTCACCGTGGGCTAGAAGAGAACCTATTGCCCTAAAAACAAGACTAAATCCTGATAGGGTTCACCACCTGCTGGCTAAAGAGCCCTTGAGCCTTGAATAAACTCAAGCCATGGCTTCAGATGTTACCTGAGTCTCAGCTGTGTTGACCATGAGGGAATGCTCATGTCACCTCTCCCCAATTTCAGGCAGCCCAGCTTGAAGAGTGAGACTTCCATGTGAAAGAAACTGATGGAAGAAAGCATGAGGCTTTGCCAGGTAATCCAAGTTCTCTTATATCTTACCCAAATCCACCAAAGAGGTACCACTAGGAGTCTGTAAGAGTCGCAGCATTACTGGGCTTGCGATACTACCTAGTGCTCATGTGGTGGCAGTAACTAACGACGTAGATAAAAACACTCAATGACTTAACATCTGGAAAGTCTTCTTAGGAAGAACAGGTACAAACAAGCCCAAACTGTTAAGGTTAGAATAAATACCTACTGTTCAATGCTCAGACATTGAGGGACATTCTCAAGCATCAAAAACATCCACAAAATGAACTAAATAAGACACCACATGTCCCTGCCTGAGACATAATCACAAGACTCATGGGTTTTAAGAGGGGTGGCTTTCCTTATTTTAAATTGGAAGAAGCTGCCAGAAACTCCAGATCAGGGGTCCTCAAACTTTTTAAACAGGGGGCCTGTTCACTGCACCTCAGACCATTGGAGGGCCAGATTGCAGGCCCCGGGACGAGTCAGCTGCTAAGCAGGACAGGCAGTGGCGGCAAAAACACCCAGTGGGCCGGATAAATGTCCTCGGTGAGCTGCCATTGGCCTGTGGGCCGTAGTTTGAGGACATCTGCCCCAGATACTACTTAACATATCTTCAGCGTTCAGCAGTCATGTGAATGGCCCACTTATTTATGCCAACATAAGACCAATTTTCCATAAGTTTTCGGCATCAGTTGGCTGAATTGATTAAATTTCTGTTACCATTGGCTGAATTGCCCTGTAACAAGGGACCTCATAATCTCAGTGGCTTACATGTGTCCACTGTGGGCTGGCTCTGGTTCTCTGTGCCAACTCCCCCTTAGTACCTAAGCTGTCTCTCTGGCGGGTGTCCACACATCCCAGTTTATCCAACACAGACCGAGCATAGGGCTGTTATCCGAGAGTGGTTATTAATAGCATATCTTTCATTCTCAGTACTATACCCTCTCACTCACAAAGGGACCTGATTTCAATGATTATATGTCACCTTTCCTATCTGGGTCATTGATGATTTCATGGCAAAGAAAAAAAGATGTGGCAAAAACTCAGGCTGGCTCTTAAAAGAAATGAGTTGCGTCACTGACACCCACACAGCATATCACATATCCACTCCTGAGTTCACCAGGATGAGAACATATAATTGCCTTAAGAAGGGGCAGCATTATTTTGACTAAAATACAATTTACTTCAATAGTCAATGGCAAAGTTAAAAGAAAATAAAGTGATATTAATGGTTAGCTCAAAATAGGTGTGAAACAGGTGAAGAGGCAGAGTTAGAGTTTGTAATTTGGGGATTATGCAACTTTTCCTTAAATACTGTCATTTTATGAGATGTAAAAACCTGAATCTTAAGGAAGGGAAGTACTTTCTCAAGGTTTTCAGAGTCTGTGGACCAGTCCATGACCTGATAATAAGGGAGTTTAGGGGTATGATGGAAGGAAAAGAAGTTAAGTGATAACATAATTATATCTGTCTAAACACAAAGTCATCCCAAGCCACTTAATTTGCATAGCATTAAGATAGTTGTAAAAAATGGTGAGGTACAACACACAGTAAGTGAGGGAGCACCCCGTAACATGAGAAACATCGTAAGAACTTGAACATCATGCAACTTATGCTGTGAGGTATTCTTATTTTACGCGGCGTAATTTTGGAGAAAATTCTCACCTTATATTCAGTTATTCACAAATATGTGAGCCTCACCTCTCTTGTCAGTAGGGAATCTAGTCACCTCCCTATGCTCCAACCCCCACCTGTGGGGAGATGGGTGGTACTCAACCCTGCCTCCAACCTGATGCCCAGTTGCCACCCTCAAATATTCTGATTCAGCTGCTGGGATAAGAAGCACTAGGAATCACTATTATATAATCTGAGATTACTCTAATTTACAACCAGGATTAAAAACCACTAATGACATATTCTTTATGGACTATGGTAATAAACCTGATTTTTGGTCTAACCACTCTAACAAGGATATTTGTATGCCTTTTGTTACAAATGAAATATTTGCATGCCCCAAAACGCATATGTTGAATCCCTAACCCCCCAGTGTGATGGTCATGGAAGAAGGGACCTTTAAGAGGTCATTAGAGTTAGGTCAGAGGATGAGACCTTCATAATTAGAGCAGGGCCCTGCAAAGAAGAGACATCAGAGAGCTAGAGTTCCCCTCCCTCATTTGCCCAAAGTCATGTAGCTTTAAGGGGCAGCGCCAGAACACAAACGGTGGTTGTCCAGTTGCAAATCTCCTTCCACTGTATGTGGTACATGCACAAGAACGCTTGGCACATTATCAGCGCCTGATACCATTTCAGGAGATTTGCTGCTCACGTTAGAAAGTTTGCCTGACTAACTGATCAGCCATTCTCACCTGTCAGCTGCTGCAGCTGGCAGGGACTGAACTTAGCTATCATTGTGGAGATAAGAAAGAAACTGTTCTTCCATCTATATCCAGTAGAATATACTCATCCACCTCATCTAGGCTTTAAAGGGATAACAAGATATGCAGAGACGAGTTGTGAATTATAAATAGCAATGTTTATAGATTTCTCTGGCCTGCATTTCCACATAGCACTATTCCCTGGTACACCATATTGGCATTTTAACTAATGTTACATTCTTGGCTTGTTCTTCAGTTGCAGCAACACAGAAATTTCTGTCTACATGTACTATTAACTGTCATCTGAGCTTCCCACTCAATGCATCTGATAATTACACATTCTGGAAGCTGAGTGTCACAACCAATTAACTTGGCAGGCTCCATGGATTTGGGTAGAAGTGGAGGCTGCACAAATTTGTAGTACTTCAGCATAAACATCCAAGTGAGTAAGCCAAAGGCTACAATAAAATCACACTAGCTTAACCCCAGATACATGAGAAATGATTTGAAAGATTTTGAGCTTTGGAATCAAAGATAGCCAAATTCAAATCCCGGTTCTGCTACTTTTAAATGGTCTTGCACAAGTTGCTTAGCCCTGCTTTTATTTTTAACTGCATCCCCACAAAAAGTGTACGTGAAATCTGTGTGTGCTTATTGAATAAAACAATTAAAAACATCATTATGTTCATGATATCAAATTCAGAAATGGAATTGGCCAGTAGCGTCTCACTGTTCTAAGAACTTTATTCTTTCTCGTACCCCTTTGTCCCAGTGACGACTCCAAGCCTCTCTTAATTATCTCCTTCTTTCCTTCATGAGTGTTCCCAACCTACATACCATGTACATAGCTCTAAATATATTTTTACCATGTTTACCTATTCTAAACTTGTTCATGTTATATGCATGTCTTCTGTGCTTTATCGTGTCCAACATTAGTCTGCAGTGATGTGTGTACCTAGACAGCATTGATTTCACTACCACATAGTCCTCAACTGTTTGAATATAAAACAACGTATGCCACCATTCTACTGGCGATGCCCATGTGAGCTGCTTGGTTATTATGAACAATACTAAGAGAAAGATTTCTATAAACTTTCTTTCTGTATAAAACTGTCAACTTCTCCAAAGATCAGCAAGCTACAGCCCAAAGGCCAAACCCAGCCTGTTCCATCAGTTTTCATAAATAAAATGTTATTGGAAAATAGCCACTTCCATCCTGCACATATTCTCCATTGCTGTGTTCTCACTCTGTCAACACAAGATCCCACCTACTTCCTGGGTGAGTCTTCCTTTTCTCAGTCTTTACTCCTTAAAAGGCTACATCCTTCCACTCAGAACGCTCCAGCCTTCTCTTTTAAAGAATCATTTATGCCAGGCTCACTGTGTCATGCTTATAGTACTAGCATTTTGGAGGTTGAGATGGATGCATTGCTTAAGCTGAGGAGTTCAAGACCAGCATGAGAAAGAATGAGACCCCATCACTATTAAAATAGAAAAATTAGCCAGGCATGTGGCTGGCACCTGTAGTCCCAGCTACTCAGAGGGCCAAGGCAGGAGGATTGCTTAAGCCTAGGAATTTGAGGTTGCTGTGAACTGTGATGCCACCGTACTCTACCCAGGGTGACAGAGTGAAACTCTGTTTCAAAAAAAAAAAAAAAAAAGGAATTAAAAAATGATTTACTGGGCAGTGCCTGTGGCTCAAAGAATAAGGCACTGGCCCCATATGCTGGAGGTGGTGGGTTCAAACCCTGCCCCAGCCAAAAAAAAAAAAAAAAAAGATTTACTTTATAATCCTTTAAAGAAACAGCCTAAATTATTAGCACCTGCTTTTATGAAATAGTTTTGTTTTCTTGAAGGTGAGAAAGTTAAATTTTAAACACAAAGTAAAGGAAAAGCACTGTGCTCAGAGATAGGGGCAGAAGTTTCTTCCCAACTGGTGAGAACACGGGTAAAAAGTCTGTCTGGAATCAAACAGCTGCTCCTGTCCAGCTTTTCACCTGTTCATCCTAAACTTCATACTTGTTTCTGCTTCGAGCGATCCTCCTCAGGAAAACCCCCTTTGTCTCTTTCCAGAGTAACAAACAGCCAAAGGTGACTCAAGAAACCAAACAACCAAAGATTTGGTCTACAAACAACCGAGAAACCAAATGCCTGGTGTTCTCTGACCTCTGTGGCTACTGCAGGAATGCCAAGAATCTCCCATCCTGTGAGCTTGTAGGAGAGAACTCGTCACCACCCATCTTTATAACAATTCCAACTCCATGCCCAGAGCTTCACTGGGCAGTCCAAGATGTAGTTTCATCATGAAGCCTGTTATTTGCTTTTGGTAGAAACATGTTTCTTCCCAATAAAGACTAAGTGTGGTTTGGAAAAAATCCTGGAACTTACTTCCATAGAAACAAGGCCTTGGGAAAGCTTATGTCTACAGATACCCAGATTTCTCATAGTTCTCAAGGCTGTTTCAACTCTAAAATGTGATGACTGAGCAAGATGTTCGGCTACTCGTTTCCATTTTATTTTCAGTGCTCAGTTTAAACAGGCAGCACTAGGTGAAAGGCATAGACCTGGTAAAGGTGAAGGGGAATTCCTGGAGGACGGGCCCACCTATAATATTTGCAGGATGCAGGGCAAAATGAAGATGCCCAGAGACGTGTTCCAAAATGTTTAAGAATTTCAAGATGGCAATAGTAAAGCATTAAATCAAGTGCAGGGTCCCACTAAACACAAGTCACTAGGCAGCTTCCCAGGCCTCACCTCAGTGAAGCCAACCCTCATAATTTAGCAAGAGAAATAAAGAAAAACTGCTACCTAGTAAAGCAAGAAAGAAGGACGGTTTTGTTAAATGTTCGTACAAGTAATGTGCTAGAGGCATGCCATTCTATGAAATAAACAGAAAATCAGCCCGCAGTAGGAAGTATTTAAACTCAGACTTTAAATGAGTGAAGATACTTTGATAGGCAGACAGCGTGACAAAATGTATTTTTGTCTGGGAACAGCAGAAGAAAAATCTGGTGGTGAGAAAAGATTTGCTTTGGTGGAGAATAGGCAAGAAGGACCCAGGACTGAAGGCGGGGGCTGTAGGTGATGGCGTGGTGACGGATCTGGAGAGGTCCCTTGGGGCCAACTACTGGGTGTTCCTCGGACACTGAATTCCTTGAATTTGGACTTTATCTTGAATTGGAGATACTGGACCCTCTGAGGTTTATAAGTGGGAGAATGGCACGTTCGGTTCTAAAATTCCAGGAAAAAAATAACAACTCCACTTATAACACAGCAAATGATTCAGAGAAGAAAAGAAGCAGGGAAATTCATCAGAAAATCATCAGTGAAGCCCAGGGAGAGAAGATAAGGCCCCGTGCTGCCACAGAAAGGGACAGATATGCGACACACAGTAGTGGCCCTTCCTCCTCTGAAAAGGAAAAGGGAATAGCCAGGAACGTACCTGGTCCTGAAGGAGTGAGGTGAGGTGTGTGGATGAGTTGTAAATATGTACGGAAGAATTCTAGAGAACTCAGTGCTCATTCTCAGACGCTGCCCAGCAAAGAAGAAGGCCAGACCTGTAGGAACGCATTCTGGCTGGACACTGTCAGCAAGGTAAAGCCGTGATGGTCACAGTCAAGGATGGCGGAACCCACCCTGAGCTGCTCTCATCACTGTGTATTCACACTTGTCAAACTGCTGGGCTGGTGAGGTGTAGGCAGGTCTGGAACATCCAGTTCTTCCAAAAGCTCTGGTTCCATAGCACGGGACAAACTCAGGCAAACTTCTCCAGAAACTTTTTACCTATTTTCCTTAAAAGACACTGGAAGCATCTTTTCTTTAAAAGTGATAGATTGGTTGGCACCAGAAAAATCATTTTTAAAATTGCTTGAAGGATCTGTTTACCTATCTAAAGGACCATTCTGAAATAGATGGGAAATACTAAAATATTGGTTTCTTGGCCTAATGCAAGGCCAGATAATCTGTGATGTATTAGAGTGGGAACAGTTGTATGGAAAGAATGTGGTTCAATTTCTGGTTCTGCAACTGACTGTTGATCTGATCCGAGACAAGTTAGCTTTTCTGAGACTGTTTCCTTACTTTGAAAATGAACATATGATCACTGGCTTCATGAACTTCCTAAGATGAACAGATAGACATGCAATGAGCTTTGAGGACTCCAGAGAACTCTAGAAATCTAAGGTGTTCTCAGCAGGACTGCAGACTTCGGTGGGCTCTGATTTAATTTACAGTTTTAATTTACTTCCTTATAGCAAATGTGGTCCCAAGAAAACATAGGCGAGAAAGCACCTGAATTGTTGTTGTGCATGGATGTTCTTGCTGTTGCTATTATTGTTTTGTTTAGGGGAGGACCAAAGTTATAGCAAATATTAGCAGACATCGTAACAGGAAATGGCAGAAGTCGAGGAGTAAATCGGAAGGCCTTTGGTGTCTAAGCCAGAAAAAATATTCCACGTAGGTTGTCTTCTGAGTATCTGGGAGATGTTAAATAAGTGAACCCAACAAATACTTGTAAATCACATTTCTTCTGCTTCCCTGCCCCCCAACAACAACAAACCACTCATAAATCATCCACTTTATGTAAAGCACAGTTGATTACTTCCTACCTGGCTGCTTCTGACTGCAGACTGGCCATGTTAAGCCCAGCTGCTCCTCCCATAAAGAATTCGCCCGGCTCTTGACTTGTCTTCAGTTCGCTGAGTTCATGCTTCTTCCTCTCCCAGTAGAGAGAGAAGGCCTGAGGGCAGGCTGACCCTCTCGTGGATCCCCAGCTCCTCTGCAGCACCTGACACAGCAAGTGCCTGGCCAGAGGGAAGAAATGAGAAGAGATTAAAGAATTCTCTGAACATACGCACAGTCAGGTTTTCTTCTTCAGCTAATGATCGAATTTTCCTCAGTAGATTTTTCCTATTATGGCTCTATTTCCAAATAAAGCAAAGATTATGCATCCTTTTATGTTTTTAATAACACAGTTCCACCTAATGTACAATTTTGATGTTGTTACAGTTGCAATGATGATTTCACGGCTTTGTACAGGTAAGGAGTTCAGCATCTATGAGCTCTGCTCTCAGAAGCTAAAGTGACTGTTAATCAGTGGTTTAGGAGAGTCCACACAGTGATTTGGAAGTCAGATTACCTGGATTCCTACCCAGATCCTGCTACTATTGCTGTGTGACCCCAAGCACATAAGTTAACTTCTTACTACCTCACTTCATCTCTATGGAGGAGAGAAGAAGGCTGTTAATCGCATAACGTTGTTAGGCTCACGTGAGATACTGTGTGTGAAATAAGGCAAGAAAATGAACACGTGCCTGGTGCTGACAATACAGAGATACTCAACAAATACTAGTAAATAGAGAAAACCCAAGGAACATTTGTGAATCACCAGTTCTAAAGTGACAATATAGTGACACCAGGTTTGCTGTTGCCAGAAAGAGAAACTAGACCTGATCCCACTCTCATGGGGTTTAGGTGCTCAGCAGGAAGGATCCTCATGTCAGGGGAATAACTAATAATAAGGACAGATATACTTTCCCCCTGTTGTTCTCCCAGAGCTCTGCACCAGCACACAATTGAGTGAAAAGCAATTTATACAGCAGCCATGTACATGGACTGGCAACATCACTTAATACTTTAGCTACTGGATGTTAGTTGTATACAAATAATAAAAATAAGAACCTGACCATGTGGAAAAATTTGTATTTGATCTCATTTGATGCTTACACCAAAACTGAAAGATAAATACGTTTGCTCCCCTTTTACAGATTGAAGTTCAGAGGAGATAATTGTCCAAGGTCACACATCAAGTCTGACTATACGTAAATGCTCTAACAAACACAAAAATGTTCCATGGCATGAACCCAGTAGAAGTTTATTTCTTGCCTACTGGCTGGTGAACAGGAAGGCAGAGACCCAGGCTGTCAGAAATTCTGTCAACATAGATATTCTAGCAAAATAAAGAAGAGAAAAAGGATTCAGGAGAGTACCTGGAGATGTAATGGGCCAGGCCTAGAAATGGTGTGCATCATTTGTGCTAAAGTCCCATAATCTAGAAACTTTAGTCAGGTGGTCACCCTTAACTCCAGGGAGAAATATGGCTTCTGATTGGGCCACTTCCCAAAGGGACTACTTCCCAGCTATAACTCTGTACTATTGGACAGAGAGCAAAAACACCTGTGTATCTTCAGCCTTGTTTAGACAAAAATGTAAGTACCAAAGCCATGAGTCCAACCCAGGTCTATCTGGCTCTGAAGCCCACACTTTTAAACACTGACAATTAAAAGAGGTGTGGACAGTCTCAGTACTGGCCCGAAGTGCTATTCACATTTCAAATTATTTAATTCTCAAAACAACTCTGTAAAATGGTAGGCAAAGAAAGGAAAACCCAGAAGGATTAAGCAGCTTGTTCGGTTTATTCATGACAAGCAGATGAGGGAGTGTGTGTTTGGTTAGGATCTGCATCACCCGAGTGCCTGATCTTTTCACTTACATTTTGTCACTATTTATTTTATTTTTAATTGACTAATAATTTTATATGTCAACGGGGTGCAACGCAATGTTTTGATACACGTAAACATTGTGAAATAATCACATCGAGCTAATTAACATATCCCTTACCTCAAATATTTATCATATCTTTGTTGTGAGAGCATTGAAAATTGGCTATTTTGAAATATATAATTTTCACCACTACTATTCCAGCTTTGTGTATCCCCAAAGCCAAGTTTGGAGACCAGCCTCAGAAAATGTCCCCTACCATTTATCCCAGGAGCAGAACTGAGCTGTTCCCCCTGGGAGGCCACCAAAGGCCCCAGGACTTCTTGTGGACTGTTATTTTGGCCTGTATGATACCATCACTGATTATCTAACTTTCCAGACAGTCCTTAATGTGGATTATCCAGAAATCCCACAACAAAACACCCCACTGAAAGAAAAAACATTTGGCTTTAAACACAAAGATTCAATGTATTTGCAGCTTGGGAACACAAGATTTCTCCTAAAAAGTTTACCATGGATCAGTGAAATTTATGAGGAATAAAAAGCTATAATTCTATTCATATATGACTTTGAAGTTAAAAACTAAAATTGCATTTAGTGGATTTAGAGTTTCAAACCTCTATTTTCAAGGAACCACAGACCAAATTTTTACAGTCGGTTCTTCCGTCAGAGTAAATGTCCTAGTGGTTGCTGTTTCTAGAAGGGTGTCCCGCCCTTGAGCTCATGTGCCCAGGCTGCATACGTTTAAATCCCAGCTGTGTCATTTCCCCTCACTGGGGGACCAAAGGAAAGGTAGTTAGTACTAAAGCCCAGGATGTCCCACTGTGTAGACGAAGACTGTTTAGAGTACAGTTATGGAGACAGGACTTGATGTACCTAATGTAATGACTTGGTGTAGTTCTTCGTCTGTGATAAGTTCTCAGCAGAGCATCTGAGCTGATTTGGTGCCAGTCATCATTCAGACAGACACAGTCTTGAACATCACAATCTGAAATGCTGAACTACTGAACCATCAAAATCTCTGAAATCTAACATCCCAAAAGATTAAAATCTCAAATGTTGATATCCTGATGAACAAATTCTGGGGAAGGAATTGGTGTGTTGTGGGCTGTCGGTAGGATAGTTGCATCATGTTAAGCAAACTTGTGAACTTGTTATTGCCTTTATTTGCCAAATAAATAGGGTTTAAGGAGATGCCTGTGTCTGCCAAGTGGACCAGGGTGGACTTCTGGACTTAATTTGAGGTGTCAGCTTCACTAAATTAATGAACACCTTGGCAAAGCATTATTTTGAGTGTGTCTGTGAGTGCGTTTCCAGGGGAGAGTAGTGGGAGTCTGAGTGGACTCAGTGAGAAAGAGCTGTCCCCAGTGTTGGCAGGCTATCCCCATCCAGTCAGGTAGCGACCCAGAAAAAAATTCAATACAGAAGGGGAATTGGTCTTTCCCTGAGAGCTGGGACAGATATCTTTCTTGCTGCCTTGGATATCAGAACTCGAGGCTTGCTCACCTTTGGACTCCAGGACTTATACTGGTGGATCCCAGTTCCTGAGGCTTTTTAGCCTTGGACTGAGAATTACAGCATGGCTTCCCTTTGGTTCTGAGCCCTTTGGCTTTAAACTAGACCATGATACTGGCACAAAGATGGGCTGTCATGGAACTTCTCAGCCATCATAATTAGGTGAGCCAATTCTACCAACCAACCCCCTCTTATATATCTATACACGTATGCTGTTGGTTCTGTCTCTCTGGAGAACCCTGACTAACATATTTGGCCAACAACCCCAAAAGGTGTAATCCCAAATGCCATAATACTGAATTGCATTCAGGAAGCCAAATATCATTTTTTCTTATTATATAATTTACAATACCATGGAAGTAATCTGTGAAATGACTCCTTTTTTAAAAGGCTATGACAAATTAAGTGTACTAGGCTGCTTTTAATAGTAAAAGATAAAAGTTTAAAATTTAGTTACCATGTTTCCCCAAAAATAAGACACTGTCTTGTATTTATTTTTTCTCAAGAAGACACACAGGGCTTATTTTCAGGGGATGTCTTATTTTTACAGTTTTTGGCTGGGGCTGGGTTTGAACCCACCACCTCTGGCATATGGGGCCGGCGCCCTAATTCTTTGAGCCACAGGCACCACCCAGATGTCTTATTTTTTTTAAGCATAATACAACAATCTACATTTATTCAAATACACTTCAGTAATCTTATTCTGGAACCTGACAGGGGGAGCTGACCTTGTTGCTGGGGCTGGCACGAGTGATGCATGAACTCCTTTCCCCTAGCCATTCACATGTGCACAACAGGATGCCTGCTACCGCCGTTACCACACATACATCCTTGCAAGTGCCAACAGCTCGGAGAACTGAGCTGTGGTAGATAAAAGGTATTCCAGTCTTCCTTACCACTCCACACTGAAATGCAGGGCATGGCTATGCAGCATATCTGCATATCCCATCACTAAGTCTTATTATTGGGGTAGGGCTTATATTTAACAAATGCATAGAAATCCTGCTAGGGTTTATTTTGGGGGTAGGTCTTATTTTCAGGGAAACACAGTATTTGGGGGGCTTGAAAAGCAAAATAATCACTTAATTACAACAGATGAGGAACAACCAGACAAGATAACACACACTTAACAAAACGTGTGACCACAACCACTTTCCAAAAGCAAGACAGAAGATCATAGAAATAAGTGAAAACACACGTGAAAAGTATAAAAAATGTCACCTGCCAAATCTTCCAATCACGTCTGACTTCTGCTACTTCATGTGTAGCATCAACTTGCTACACTCTGTATTTCGTCTTCACGACATTTCCCATACTGGAGGGACACAGCGTGTAAAAACTGTAGAGTTCTAATTCATTTTACACATGTTTTGCAAATTTGGCTCCACAAAAGTTCAACATCACAATGTTGACTTTATGTGTGAGTTTTGTAGGTGTATGTAAAAACACTGAACCCTCCTCAATAAATGAAGAGATATTCTTTCTGTACATATGTATTTGTGAAAGGTAATATTTCTTGAGATCTCAGCTCTTTGGAGGACCACCTAGTTGGGGGTGACCCGTCACAGTTTTGACCAGTCTCCTTAGAAGACCCCCCTTGTCTATCCTAGTGTTTCATATGATCGCAGTCACAAAGGTGGGTGCACATGATTTACCAACCATAGGGATATTTATTCAGACATTTCTCTTTTGACCTGGTTCTTTATGGTTCATCTACTTATACCCAAGGAGCTAATTTTGGTTTGCCTGAATTTTATGCTACCATAAAAAATTTCACAATTTTATAGCCTCTTCATAACTTTCACAAATAAAGTTGGGAAGAGGCTATAAAGTCTAGAACATGTTCTGTCACGCTTTTGTGTGTTTCTCAAATAAACCCCCTTTTAAAAATGTAAATAAATGGCTTTTAAATAATTGTTATCATTTTATCTGGAATTATATTTTAATGATTCTCTTTTTGGGGGATTTTGCAGTGATTTCAAAGGGATTTTAGACTTTGGAGATTTTGATCTTTAAAGATTTCAGCATCTGGGATTGCATCTTTTGCTATTATGGGCCAAACCTAAACTGAGAGGGTATCCTATTTTCCCATTAATTTTCTTAGATTTAGAACTCCTTATAACAGGTCAAATAGAAATTTCTTCTTTTTAACATTGTGAGCCCATCAAATGACACAGTACCGATGATCAGTGTGTGGGCGGAATCTCATTCTGCACAGAAGTGTGGCCCCACAGCTTCAGAAGATAATCCCCTCAATTGAATCTGGGCTGCTTACCCAGCATACATGCTACTTTCCATTCATATAGCTGAAATGGGAAATGAAGCTTTATAATGCAGATTTATAAGGCTCTGTTGGGGCCACTCAGGTATAGACTAAGAGTCTCAGACCTACCTCCCACTGTCTAAGTGACCTTGAACAACTCCCTGAACGTCTCCATCTCTAAATGAGCTTTATAATCATGCCATCCTTTAGGCTGACTATGCGGAGTGAGTCTCACGTGACACTGTGTTAAACACTTTATGAAGACACTATCTTCAGGGAGTACTGAAATCCTTTAACTCTGGCAATGGACCATCATTTCTTTCTTTAAACAAAGACATAGTAAATACAAATGGAAAATGGTGTAGTTACAGAGGGAAACAGTTGGGCAGTTACTCCAAAAGTCAAATATAGGATTATTAGATGACCTAGCAATTCCACTGCTAGGTATACACTAAAAATGAAAACATCTGTCCACGCACAATATCGTACAGGCATGTTTGATAGCAGCCATGTTCATAATATCCCAAATGTGAAAACAACCCAGATGCCCATCAACTGATGAGTGGATAAACACTATCAAATGCTATTCAGCAATAAAAAGAAACAAAGTACTAAGACCCTGCATGACACAGATGAACCTCAGAAACTCTGTGCTAAGGGAAGTGCCATGTGTCACATGATCCCATTTGTATGGAATGTCCAGAATCGGAGAGTCCATAGACACTGGAAACAGGTTAGAGGTCAGCTGGGCTGGGGAGGAAGGCTGCGGAGCTAATTGGGCTTATCGTGCGAGTGATGAAAATACGTGCATAACTGGGTCAACATACTGAAAAACACGGAATGGCCCAGTTAAAACTGTTAAATTTTATGGTATGCAATACCAGTAAAAGCTATTTACAAGAAAATGCATGTAATGTCGACTATATCTACTATAGGTTCTTATCTTTGTCTGTTATATACACACAAAAAGGTAGCTGTTGAAGAAAGAACACATTATACAAACCCATCCCACCGAAATGTCCCACCAATGCCACACAGCCTCACTCTCCTGCTAGGCAGAAATCCACCTGAATCAAATGCTAAAATAAACCCAGAGAGATTCAAAGTAGGAAACTTTTTTCCTGTGACTCTGTATTAGTGTAGGAACTACAGCCTGTGCTGACTGGCTCTTCAGCCTAAAAGAGCAGCAGTTTCCCACCCACAGAAACATTCCCTTTCATCCACAAACAGCTTGAACATTAGAAGTTTATTTACACAGGGACACCAGACTAAAAGACTTTAATTGCTTCTTCATCCACACCATCATGTCATCATGGGAATGAATAATTTCCTCTGCATTTACGGGTTGTGTGAGAAAGCAACTCAATTTGTTCACTCACTTAGTATTTATTGATCACCTACTGAGTGCCAAGAACTAGTCCACATGCTAGATCGACTTAAATTATTGATCAATTGGGGGCATCACCAAACAGAAGCATTTCATTTCTTCAAGCAGAGTTGCGCGTGAAGATCAAATAAAGATGTTAACTTAATAAATAAGGGTCTGATCAGCCACCCAGATTCAGTAAGAGTCTGTGGTTATTTAGACACTGCCTGAGATTTGCAAGCAAATTATGGTGACTCTTTACTGTCCATGGAGAAACCACTCCTTATCGTTCTGGTCCTGTGTCTTCTATACACACGAAAGTGCATTAATCCAAAGAGATTGCTGAAAAGAACTCATTTTCCAAAGAATAACCTGATTTTCCAAAACCAAATTGCAACTAAAGTTTTCCGCAGAGTGAAAAGAGATAAAGGGCCCAGAAGGAGACAGGCAGATCCACTGGGGCCCCGAACTTGGAGCCTGTGTGGACGTGTGTGCTAAGTTTCACCTTAGCTGGATGCCCTTCAGCTTCAACTGGCTTCAATTAGCTTTAGCTCCAGCAAACAACAAAGTATTGAAAACGCAATTTTCCCTTCTTCAAACTGTGTTACTAGAAAATGTGAAATGCAAGGCAACAAAGAGCATTTAATCATTAGGATCTTGCCCCTTGCTGTGGCGAAACCACACAGCTTGGCCCACGTCCAAGGCTAGAATTAATGAATGAGCAAGATTCTCAGGGAAAAGCCTTTAACTGCAGCCTGCTTAGCCCAGCGAGCCTGCCCGTGGATTGCTCTTGGCAGGTCTGCCTCTGTTTCTAATGCATCACCTCCCCTCGGGAACGCGCCCAGAGAGAAAGGTGCAGCTTTACGAAGGCATGTTTCCATTTCTTCTCTTTAAAAACAGCCTTCAGGAGATTTAATTATGCAGAAACAGAGAAGTCTTATGACAAAGACAGACATCCAATGTGTTCCTCCACTGTCATTTCTCATCTCTAGAGATTCTGGCGCTTGCTGGTGACTATGGTCCTGGCAGAGCTCAGACCTCAAGGGCCCTGTAGCGTCAGCGTCACGGCTCCCTCCACCATCCTCATCCATGCAGAGAAGGCAGATCACTGTTAGGAACCCAGCAACAGCAATGCTGGGCTGCAGTCCTAGGATCGGAGCTTTGTCAGGTAAGCCAAGTTAAAGGCTGTTTGGTTTTTATCCTAGGAATCCTTTCCTGATTGCTTCTTTCTCTGGGGCTCCCATGAAGCTGGTGAAGGAATACAGGCCAAACACTGCACTGTGACATTTGTTGTATATTGCACCAAATATCATATCCTTCTTATATGAATGTCACCTCAATTTGCTTCTGGGGGATTCCTCTTATCCTCTCTGCACACGGCCTCGTCATTGAATCACCCTGACCACCTCTAGCCTCAAGGCAACACGTGACATAAACTGGGGTCACATATGGTGTCTCCCCAAAGTTTTACTCTTCTGCAGGATGAGTGAACAAAATTGAACACAGTTATATTTTTTTCTTGAGATTGGGGGGTGTTTCCTTTCTTACCCAGCCCCGTTGCCCCCAGCGCACACAGACAGCTGTTGTAGCCCCCTGCCCTTCCTCCTCCTTTCTCTTCCCTGAGCAGCTCCGTGGCTTCCAACAAATTCCCTCTTTGCCTAAGTTAACCAGAGTCAGTTTGTTACTTGAAACCAAGCAGCTGCATAAAAAGTTCGATTTTTCTCCATTTAATAAAGCCAACTCAAAGATGTAACTAGGAATCTGGTCTCTAAAGATGGACCATCTTTCCAACCCCTCCAGGAAGTCTTAATAAATGTACCTTGAACTTATTTTCCACTTCACAGCCTGTAAAGTTCTTTCTGTCCCACACAGACACAGAGAGAGAAAAAGAGAAACAGAGACCGAATCAAAATTGACATCATTTGAGACCAAAAACGCAAACAATTCTGTGGCAGAAATATCTGATTGCCTATAGAAATTAACTGAAACAGAAAAAAAAAAATGTCAAGTTAATCGCTGAAGAAAACTGTGGAGTTACAAAAATCCTCAGATTTTTCAGCTCCAGGTTTAGAATGCTTTTAAATAAACAGAGCACAAAAATTAAAAGGAAATCTTTTAACACTTACTAATGAGGTATAGTAAAAGCGTTATCTCATCTAATCCTCTTTAAAACCCTCTAAAATATTATTAGGCCTATTTACACTATGAAGCAACTGGGACTGTTAAGTGAATTGCCCGGTCCTCAGTTTGTAAATTACAAGGTCAAGAGATCCCAGCCAAGGGGGTTTTGACTCCGAGGTCTATGTCCTTGCTCTACATCATCTATGATGGGGGAAAACAAACCTCAGTGGATTTAAATGACAATAGATTATTCAACAAATGTTACTTAATAATTGTTTTAACATGGAACATGGTGGGGGGGGAAGGGGAGTGTATCCCTACCACTAAATATAAATCAACATTAATTCAGAGTAAAGTGTTTCATGTTTAAAAATGGGACAAGAAGCCAAGTGGAATAAAATCTAGGCAAGATTTTTCTGATCTCAGGGTGAGGAAAGCCTTTCTAAGCAGAAACACAAAGGAAGCATCCCAAAAGGAATTATTGGTATATTTGCACATCAGTTAAGAACATCTGTAGCACAAAAGTGTAGCATAAATTAAATTCAAAGACAATTATTTTCAAAATATGGTACACAAAATGAATAGTCTTAATGTATTTTTTTTATAAAACAAAGAGAAAAGAATACTTCAATTAAATAAAATAAAAAGGCAATCGTCATGACTAGGCAAATCACAGAAAAAGTCATATAAATGAGCTGAATGCAAAAATGTAAATTCACAAGTAAAGAAAATACAGGCTTCTAAATTTCACTGACACATTGACAAAAGTTTTTATTAGTCGTATCAATACTAATATAGCACCAAATGCTGTAAAGGCTGCAGAAACAATGCAAATTGGTATAATTTCTCCAGAAAACCCTTCATAATATCTACCAAATACCTTAAACAATGTCCGTATAACTTGCCTTAATGGGGAAGATTTTTAAAGTGCATTAGTTTTATATGATAAAATGCTGTGAAGTTATCTGGTGATAGGGTGATTTTCATCTCCCTCTTAAATATTTGCCAAATTTTTATAATGAATATACACCAAAAAATGTGTGCGTGCATGCGAGTTTAAACTCAATGTGGTATAAATAAGAAGTCATTTTATTCTCATCCTATTCTGTCAAATCTCCCTTTTCCCTCCCATATTGACACCTGATATATATTCCAGAATTTCTGAACACTTATCGTTATTTGAAAACTCTATTTGTTTTAAAATAGAATTTCTTGTCTGATTCAGTGTTCTGTCCTGCTGCGGCACCCGGCAGCCTCCCAGCCCGTGGGAACTGAGGTGGAGAAGGTGGGGACCCTGGTCTGAGCTTCCTCTTTCTGAAGCTGGGCTGGGAATGGGCAGAGCAGGGGGGGCCTGCAGGACTCCCTGCCCCTTTCTTTCTAGATCAATCTCTTCCTTCTTGGGGGCCAAAAAGAGGATAGCAGAAAGGAGCACCAGGATGTGGGGTTCCAAGTTTCACTCTGTTGTTTGTCACTCTTCTCTGGGACACTCTGGGACAGCGATGCCCTGTGCACAGTTCTCAGGAGGAGGAGCCTGGAGGTCCCTACAGGGCACCCTAACCACAGCTGATTTACAGTTTGGCTGTGTGTGTCTCTCCCACAGCTCCAATACAAAGCCTCTTGCAATGTTCCTGCAAAGCCCTTTGCTGCTGGAGCAAACTAAGCCACTCTGGAGAAAGACCTGTGGAGCTTACCTGCGATGGGAAGCTGAGAAAGAGAGTTGGAATGAAGAGAAAATGCCTGACTGCGTCTTGACACACCTGTTTCTCTTAATTCCCATCACCATGAGCTCTGGCATCGTTTCATGCCTCAATCACTGAAACAGCTCCCGAGCTGAGCTCCCTGCTTTCCACTCTCCCTCCTACAGTCAGCTCTGGACCCCAAATCTCACATCCACTTGTTTAAAGACCTGCCAATGACTTCCTGTTCCCTTAGCATAAGCTTTGAACCTGTCAACAGGGGATACACGGTTGGTATCTGGCCCATCCTCACTGTCTGTCAGAGGGGATTCCTTCTTCCCCGCACTCTCTCCACCAGCCCCAGCGCTGTCACAGCTTTGCCTAATTAATGCCCAAATCCTTCTTACTATTTCATTGTAAACTACCCTCCCTCATGGAGCACCCCTGTCCTAAGACAAAGCAAGCTCTCTGTCCCCGAGCATCACCTTAACACACTCCCCTATACTATTTTGCAATCACTGATTTGGTTTCTATGCACTGGAATAGGCAATGCTTTCACTGAGAGCTGGATGGTGTGGGTCATAGTTACAGGGGTTCACACCCCCCTAGGACCTAGCACCTCGTCACTTGACCCGTCATAATCACTTAAAGTATAAATAAACTAATAGATTCAAATTGAAGATGATTGTGGGGTATCTGTTGGGCTCCCAGAGACTGTACATGCAAGCTGACTTATCAAAGAGTTAAATAAAGAGAGCACTTTCCACAGAGTGGGCACAACCTAAGGGGCAGGATTCTGAGAACAGGGACACTGACCGTCCCTGGACACAGAAGTGGAGGGAGCCGCAACCAGAGCTGTGCAGAAATGACTGGCCAGAAGCAAGCCCGACGCATGTTTGCAGTTCAGGAGGGAGTCAGGGGACTAAAAGCTCCAACCTCTCTCCCCGCCCACTCGCCTCTCCTGTTAGTGCCTTCCATGGCCTGACCCACCCCAAAGCCAGACATCCAGGGGACACAGTGACGAGGCTGCAGGACAGGGTGGGGACAGAAGAATGCAGAGTAGACTGGGAGCACCAGCAGAGGGCGGTCGAGCTCACCTTTCTCTGCATACGCCTCAGTACTCAGCACATACAGAGTGTGTCATAAACATTCCTGAAAATGACTACATGGAATTCACTAGAACAGAACTGAACTGAGTAGCGTGGAGATGAGTGGAACCAACCAGACTGTTGAACCATTTCCAAGTCAGGGGTTATTTCATCTTCAAGTTATAAATCATGAAAATTGTAACCCTGATTTCTGATACACTCACTCCAAGCCTCCCGGTTTAACAGAGTTTGGAAGACACAGCATCCCGTGTTCTGAGCAATTCCAACAAAGCCTGCAGTTTACTATTACGTGACATTTCATACGATTTGATTTTTTGTTTTTAATTACTGGGTCTCCCTTCTCCCTAAGCTTATAGAGCATGATCTAGGCCAAGAAAAATTAGTTTACATTTGCAGTTTCAAACCCAAAAAGGTAGTTAATGTTGTGGGTTTACATACGTGCAGGCAGAGGAAACAAAGAACAACTTTCACTCGGGATCTCCTGGCGCCCTGAGCAGCAGCGCCTGTAAAGGCCTCCAGGTGCTGGTACTGGCTTGCTCACAGCAGCAATTTGTGAATTATCCAGCTGGTAATTCGCATCATGCAGCTTGTCAGAACGCAGAGCCATTAGAGCAGCAGCTAATGCTAGTGCAGGTGACATGCCAAAGGCAAGTCACTGTCATCTGTTAGGAGGGAGTTAGAAGAGGGCCTCAGGCTGACTCAGATCTGCAGACTTTTAACAACCAGATGGCAGGGGTGCCCCTGCTCAACCAGTTTTTAGCATAGGCTTAAGAAAAATAACATGCAAATTCAAATTAAACTTAAACATCATACAAACAGTTGGTCTGGAGGGTCTTTTATGACTCCAATATTGGGGGCAGGAATCAAATTCTCTGATATAGGAGAACTACCTTTTGTCAGACTTTTGGTATAACAATGAAAATCATAATAGTTCCGCCCACAGTTACAAATGTTTCATGCAATAAAATCATGTTGTATTAGATTGCTTGTACATACACTAAAAAATAACCTACCTTGATGTTGATGTACTCTGAGTCTGAACTGATAGGACCAAGAAAACCTCACAGAATTAGTGTTTTATACAGGCAACCCCCACAATAGTACAGTGATCTGATCAAGTGTGTCATATATGGAAAGCCTCCCCCCCAAATTACAGCATTTACTGAGACCTACCTCATTTAGTCACTTTAAATTCAGCTCAAATAGTATAAAGTGGTGTAGAGAATTGAAAATGAGCCAGAGAATCTTTAAAACAGAAATCTAGATTTTACTATAATCAAAGCAATTCAAAAATTATTAACCTTCTTGAAAGTCCTGAGAGGGGTATTGGCACCAAAAGAACAAATGTAAGACGTTAAGAATCAACTTGAAAGAGAGTCTGGTGAAGAGCTATGGGAGGTCTCTGATAAACCTACCAACTGTTTAAAGCCCCCCTCCAGAAAACCTACCAGGCAGAAAATACTGAAGGTCGGATTGCAGCAGGACTAAACAGGTGAGACTCTTCCTCCCTTCCCCACCCTCCCCTCCTTAGCCCAATATACTGGAGGGGAAATAAGGGACACAGAAACTCCAAGCCCCAGTAAGCAATGCAGAAAGTGGGAGAGAGTCTTAGCTCTTCATGGTCACATGACCATGAACTACAGCCCACACCTGACCTTGACGGGGGGAAGTCAACTTAGATTAGGATATAAGATTGAAGTTTTAGCTTGGACTAGACCAGAATTTTTCAGTACCTGAAATGAGATTATTTTTTCTGGTGAGAGTGACTTGGGGCAACCATGAGATTTTCCTAAGATATTACCCAGGACAGGGAGAAAAGGGTCAATAGATCAGAGAAGGCAGCAGGCAGCCAAAAATAAAGTGACTATTTCTTCTCTGTGCCAATTAATACAATCAGGAAAAAGGTTACACATGGCTTACAATTGCAATGTCCAACCTTAATATCAATGTCCTCTGCTCTCGGCCCTCCCACATACTCACATGGTACTTTAATAGGCTCCCGGTGTGGGCTATATGCCTCATCGGGCCAATTCCTTTCTGCAGAGAAAAAGTTTCTCTATTGGGTCAGTCTGAATCGTGCACATTCATGAATTGAAGAGCAAGCCACAGTATTGATGGTCCTGTTGATCCTACTGTGATGGTCCTGTTGATCCTACTATAATCAAATATTGAGTAAAGGAGAAATTCTCAAAAGGAAAGGACGCTGAAGAAGAAAACAAGAAAAGCCGGGATTTATAGTTCCAGTGGGTGGCCTGCCACACCAGCTGACCCATATGTTCTGGTTCTGTTGTCACTTGTCAGTGATCATCTCATTCTGCCTTTTAAACTGATCTACTTTTAAACTTTTTCCTTCCATAGTAAGATTAATTAAGGAAATCAAGAAGCAAGACATTAATGGGGCAGAATGAAAATGGGGTAGACACAAGGCCATCTGGCTTGATTTCAATTCCCGGCTCTTCCGGGAACCTGTACTATCTGGGGCAAGTCACTTCCTATTCCCACACCTGTAAAACTCTTACAAAATTAACCTAAGGAAGACGAAAGATAGACAGCCATCAGCCACATGAGTTGACCTCAAAAACAATTTTAAATAAAAAAATTTATACCCCCAAATCTCATAACTCTTAAAATTTTGCAAAACTAAAATAACCAGGGGGAAAAAAATAGTTAAAAGTCACACAACGGACTTCAGCAATGACCTGATTATTTGGTTTTCCTTTGACAAATAAGAATATACTCTACATTTCTGTAGATTAACTAAAAATAAAATCAAGAAACCTAAAACTCACCTTGTTTTGTTAAACAATAAAAATGTCCACATCATTCTAGATAGAGTAAACTGCCCGGGTAAAGATACAAATGAAAGGGGAAAAAAAGGGTGGAAAGCCATGTGGAATCAGAAAACAAAATCCCCAGCAGAAGGCAGAGGCCCAGACAAGCACAATCAAGACAACCCCCAAAAAAACGCAACAGGTCGCAGGAAACAAACTAGAAGACTGAGTAACTGACTCCTGCAGAGTAGTAGCACCATCTTGTGGCCAATGTGAGCTCTGCAGCTGAGGACTTCTGATGCCTTATTCCATTTTCTCAACTGTGCAGTAATTACAAACAGTAACAGCACTTTTTGGTACTCTTCCAAGGGACTGAGTGAAATGAAATGGAGGAAAAGCCCCAGCATATGAACTATCGGTCTCTACTTCTTCTTAGGGAAAATAATAGCTCATTGAATGTCTGCAAAACCTTGAAAATATGAGATGTACACAAAAGCACTGACAACAAATCTATGGACAATGACATTTGTACATGAAGTTGTCTTAATTCCGAGTTTTCTGTGGCTTATTCCTGCTTCTTTTACCCCCAGTTAATTCATTTATTTATTTAACAATGACTATTTACTGAGCATATGTTATAATCCCCAGACACCATTGTGGGTTTTTTTCGGGGGGGGGGGTTGCATGATTACATTTACATGAAATATCCAAACAAACGAACCCATGGAGACAGAAAGTAGTTTAATAGTTGTCGAGGTCTGAGGGGTTGGGGCACACAGAATGGGTGATGGTTAATGGGGAGTGATGAAAATGTTGAAAACTGGTGCCTGTAGTGGTTGCAAACCTCATGAATATATGAGAAAGCACTGGATTATACACTCTAAGGAGTGAATTCTATGGCACATAGAATTTATATCTCTATAAACCCATAAAAACACATCTGTAAAGATAAGACATTGGAACTAGTTGGGGCATTCTTGAATATATATAACATAGATTAAAACATGCATTGATAAACATTTATACACATTACTTGTTAAAATATGGGACTACATTGAGTTCTTCAATGGACAATCACTATTCCTTGGTCTATGCACCACCTAGACTAATCCACGGAATAACAGAAGAACAATTTTCATTTATTTCAATCCCAAAGTCATATAAAAGCTGATCTTTGACAGAGTAAACGGAGGTACCTAACCTGTTTTGTGAAGCATCCAGATACCACTTTGGGTGGTGGGGGCACAGCAGAGAACAAGACAAAGGCCCTGCCCTTATGAAGCTTTAGTTCCAGCAGGAGACAGACAATGAAGAAATAAGAAAGAAAATGCACGTGAGAAGTACCATATGCTATTGGGTGTTATAACGCTAAACAAAGTAGTGAGGCAGAGAGAAAGTGGGGAATGGTGGAGGGGGTTGCTATTTTATATGGAGTGGATAAAGTGAAAACTGGGCAGGGGCATGAATAAGCATGGGAGAGAGTCACATGGCCATGAGGGAAGGCTGGAGCCTAAGGTGTCGGTAAGAGAGGTGCTCGGGGGCTAAAGTCGGGCACATGTGAGCTGGAATCCCAGCTCTACCACTTACCAATTCTGCTACTTGAACCAAGCTTCAATTTCTTCACCTACAAATGGGAACAATGCACCCTCCAATGTTGTAGAGGTCAAATGCACAATAAAGTGCTTTGAACAGAGCCAGGCTCAGGGCGTATGCATACAGTAAACATTAGCTAACACCTGTGACAGTTTGACTTTGAGTTTATAAGCAGATATTTACAAATAGCTTCTTGATTCTTTCAATTTGGGGGGATTCTCGATGATAATATGTAATATGTATTGAATGCTTAGTTTATAAGCCTCATATTAAATCCTCACAATATGCCTAGAAGTGGTAATATTATTTCCATTTTATATAAGAGGAAACTGAGGCCCAAAAAAGTTAAGTTGTTTGCTCATGCTCATTCATACAGCTAAGCATGTGTGCAGAATTTAGACCCAAGCAGTCTGACTGCAGAGTCTCTGCTCTCAACAGCTGCCTACACAGTTTCACCCAGCTGTTTCTGTCGCCCCTATAGGGAGACCCTGTGAAGAGCAATCCTCACACTACCAGCCTCAGTGGAGAGGGTTTTACTCAGCTTCCAACTTGAACATCCTAAACTATCTGGTAAACCACCCAGCACTCAACATAAACAGCATTCAGCATACATAGGCTTCAGCAAAGGCAATCACAGGCAAGCAGAACAAACCAGAACAGCTGCATTACAGACTCCTAGTGCACCTGCCCCTTCTCTGCTGCACCAACATTCCAGAGTGGGGGGAAAAGTACCATCAAGGGGCCTCCCCTTCTTCTAATCAGACAGGAGAGTTCCCAGCGAGGAACAAGAGGCCCTGAAAAGCCATTGGTCCTGAGTTGAGAAAAGAGGTTTCAGATGAGAGGAAACCATCTAAACAACCCAGGCAGCATGGTAAATCAAAACCGAGATCAGATGAAGCTACAATTGTAGCAATTGTTAAAATGACAGGTATAGAATTCAGAATATGAATAGCAAATAAGATGAGTGGGATTAAAGAGAAAGTTGAAAACCAACCAGAAGAAGCCAAAAAAAAATTTAGGAAATTAATGAAAAAGTCACTAAAGAAGTAGACAAAATAAGGAAGGGAGTAACAGAACTTAAAGAAATGAAAGAGTCATTTAGGGAATTTAAACAACACTGCAGAAGATTTCAACAACAGACTAAACCAAAGAAAAGAAATAATTGCAGAGCTTGAAGACAAGGCTCTTGAGCAAACCCAGACATTTAAGAAGCAGAGAAGAGAACAAAAAAGGCAGAGCAGAGAGAGATATGGGACCGTGCGAAGAAAACTAACATGTGAGTTACAGGTATACCTGAAGGAGAAGAAGACAGCACTAGAAGCATGGGAAAATCTATCCAAGGGAATTATTGAAAAAAAATCTTTCCTGATACCACCAGAGATTCAGACATTCAGACACAAAATGGGAACACTGGGAAAATTTATAGCAAATAGGACATCTCCAAGATACATGGTAATCATCCTAGCCAGAGTCACATGGAAAGAGAAAATTCTACAAGCAGCTAGATGTGACCAACAGCAGACGTACAAGGAAAAACGATCAGGCTAACAGCAGACTTCCCAGCAGAAATCTTACAAGCCAGACGGGAGTGGGCCCCCGTCTTCAATCTTCCTGAGCAGACAAACTGCCAGCCTAAAGTTTTATATCTGGCAAAATAAAGTTTCACGATTGATAGAGAAATTAAGTATGTTCCAACAAGCAAGTATTTTCCTTCCACTGAAATAATTTTTCATGACCAGGTACATTATTTTGTAAAAATCTAACTACTGTGTACTTAATAATTCCTGAAATGAAAACCATTTGTTAATTTTAACGTTAACTCACCTTTAATGACTTTGCTGTGACTGCTTTTTGTTTGAAAGCATTTAAATATTTGGTCAACAGTTTCGGTTGATCCTCTAGATGGGTGTCAGTCATTTGTGACCTTAAGGGCATCTTGATTTGGGTTAAACAGAAAAATTTAGATTTGCCATAAGTGATTGGACAGCCAGAAAGCATTTTCCTGCATGTTGTCGAAGGTGTGAGTATTCTACCACATTTTTCCATATTTCAGTTAGACCTTTTTTAGCATCAAACAATGACTTTAAATGTCAACTACTGAGTGCTGAATCAATTATTTCTATAGTTCTTTAGGTACATTGGTGATATCAACTAGGTGGGCTGAAATACTCATTTGACTGTTATGTCAGGATTCTCCAAGTCAATGAACCTTATTGTATTCTCCCATCAATTGGTCTACAATAGTTGTGTATTCTTCAAATGATTCACATTCATTATCCAGCTCATCAATGACCTTTGCTAACTGGATATAATGTTCACCAAAAATTTCCTTTCGAAGAAGTGTTTAGAAAAAAACAGGATTTTTTTAAATGCTTGGATTTTTTGCTACATATCATGTAGAAATTTAGTGTAACCTTGAAAAGAAACACTCAAGTGCTTAGACAAGGAATAAATACAAGGAAGCCCTTTCTAAGTCTTTCAGAGCCCATAGAATATTTTCCTAATCTCGAAGTGGGGAAAGTACCCCCAAATTTGGTTTCCTGTTAGACAGACTGGGGCATAGAGGTTGGATTGCTTGGACTGAATGCATTTGAATTGGAGACATAATTCTAAGTGGCATTTCTTACTCATGACAGTTGGATAGTAAAATCTACACTGTTACAGTTCTTGAGTTCTCATCACACTGCCTCTTACCTGTAGACCCACTTTGTAGATCCACTGTACAGACCAGCACTACCCATTTGAAGACATTGAGTGGACTTTCAAAAAAAAGCAACAGTGTGTTCCATGGGCAATATCCAGTCTAGAGCCCACACTCCAGGAAGTGACATGCCCACAACTTAGTACTGCCAACCCCACACCTAGAGAAAAGCCCTTGGCAATAGCATGCAGTTGCCTGGTCTTGTCCTATTGACCCTACGTAAGTGGGCAGGTGAGTGTACCTGAGTCAAGCTGGATCAATCAGATTATCTCTCTTGAAAAACATAACTAACAGATGAAAAATTGTGATCTAAAGACAAGTTATGTTAATGGAAAAAATTTCTATTGTTTGTGCTATCTTTAAGCTTATAAAAAAAAAAAGTCATTCTCTTTCCCACATCAAATCTGCACTGTCTCTCCTGCTCATAATTGAATGGCCATCTCCTCATAATTCCATTTTCTTCTTAATTAACACTTCCCCATCTCCCTGCCTACCAACCCCTGCTACCCAGTTAGATACCACAAGTCCCTACCCATCATTCTGTCTTATCAGACCCTGATATTTCCCTTCATCACCCTTATACCAGCTTGAAATGATGAAATAATGTATTCTTTTTTTGTACTAGAGCCAGAAAAATGATGGCCTGCCGAAACTCTCTGCCAGTATCCTGGGATTGGTATCTGTCTCTCATTACTGAGTGTGTAAGGATCTGTAAAGCTGGCACAAAAGTCAAAGGAAAACAACTTCCAGGTATATCTGGGAGCTTCTTTCCCTTTAATGCAAAAAAAAAAAATTATTCTTTGATTAGTTCCTCTGTTGTGATATTAAATAATTCCTTCTTCCCCTCACTCTTCACAGCCCACTCACCCGCCACCTCAGAAGCCTAGATCTTATAACTCTGTTATTAGAATACATCAGATTCCTATTAAACTGAAGTGTCAACACTTTTTGAGATCTATAGCCAAGATGATTTTTATTTCTAACCCAATGATCTATATTTTTTATGTTATTTCCTATCATTTATTGACTGACTCTGACCAGTACACCTTTCTGTTTTGATGCTTTCCTCTTCTGTGCCCATAATCAAGGCTTGATGCCAAGAACTATAACTTAATGCAAAGAACCATGACTGAATGCACAAGAACCATAACTGAATGCACAAGAACCATAACTTAATGCACAAGAACCATAACTTAATGCTGTGCTCATGAACAGTTCACTCCCCTCATCACTACCCCATGGAACAGAAGCCTCAGTCGTTCTCTACTGATCAAATAGAGACTTTCATTTCTCTAGCAATAATTATGGACTTTTAATATAAGACATAAACCAAATTTCTTGAGGGTATGACAAAGGAATTCTGTGATGAGGCTTAAGCTATCCAAGTGTGAGTATAGAACTAGTTTCAAATATTTGGAGCCAGGGAGATCCTATATATATGATTTAAATATATATATTTATATGTATTTATATAAATTACTATATATATGTATAGTAATTTAGTTGAGATGATAATATAAAAGACCAAGAAAATGCCTGTGTACTTATTATTCATCCGATTCCAATCCCAGGCTAGGGTAATTCCTACTGACTCTAGTAGAAATTGCACCAAAATAACTTATCTCACTGCCTTTGTGGATATTGAGTGTTAATGACATACCTGGTCCAAATTTATTCTAGGAAGAAAATAGCATGGCCTCAGTAACCAGGGGTTATATTTCAGAAATAAACCATTGAGACCTAAAGTGGATAATTAGCAATGGTGGTCCAATTTAAGACATGTGAGGATTACTTCAACAGACAATTTTGAGCAGCTTCTCAGGAGAAGAGTTTTAAAAGATGAGAGTGAACAAGAAAAAGAAGAGCCACAATACTAAGAAAAAATAAACTACACAGAATATTGTGAGAGAAGAGACTGAGGGGACCAGCCAAGAACCAGGACAGGTCAAGGGAAAATGTCAAGGTCAAGGTTAAAATTACTCATACTCATTTTCTTCCTCTTCCTTCTCTCTGCTACTACTATTAATATGACTACTAAAAATCATTGATAGCCTAGCGTGTTGGCTCAGAGATATAATCCCAGCACTTTAAAAGGCTGAGGCAGGAAGATCACTTTCGGCTGGGAGTTTGAGACCAGCTTAGGCAATATAGCAAGATCCCTTTCTACAAAAAAAAATTAAATTAGCAAGGCACGATGGCATGCACATGTAATCCCAACTATTCAGGAAGCTGCGGCAGGGGTCACCTGAGCCCAGGAGTTCGGTTACAGTGAGCTATACTTCTGCCACTGCACTCCAGCCTGAGCAACAGAGAAAAGACTCAAAAAGAAAAAAAATGCACTTAATACCACATAATATATACACATATATTATGTGTTTAATGTATATAACCACTCACAGATACATAACTTACATGTCTACACATAACCATAAACCCAGCAGTTGCTGTTTTAGATATATTATTTAAAGTAGTAAAACTTAAAGTTATTCTGCATTGATGTAGAATTCATAATAATTCTCTAAGACTTGGAGAAGACAATGATCTTCACATCATCAACAAGAAAATGCCTACTAAGTAAATTCATTTAGCAAGATTTGTAGAAGGGAGTTATGGAAGAGTGCTTTCACTACTTTATGAAAAAAAGCAAACTTTTTCAGATATATTTGGAGCATCTATTTGAACACAATGTGTTTTCATTTGCATACATGAAGAGAAAGTACTCATTGCCAGTGTTCAGCAAAAAACCTTGAATAAAAATGGTTAATGACTTGGCCTACAGAAAATGCCTTGAGGAAAGGGATGACAAGGGCTAGCAAGTTGGCGACTATTTATATTTGCATATACAGCACAGCATTTTAACCTTGCACTTTTTTTTCTTATCAGAGAGCATCTTAGCTGCTTCTTTTTCTCCTAAGCAACCACAGGGGTACAAAATCACTTTTGCACAAGTCTAGGAAAATAACTGTAAAATAGAATATTCCTCCTGTCCAAATTACATAATACATTACAAAAGCAATTATCAAAGATCTGGATACTCTCTGCTATTTTCAATTAGATGGCCCATTACTTCCTGACACTGCCATGATTACTGAGAGTAGGTGGTTTCACACTAATTTAGAACTGCTCGCAATGTATGATGCCACAGATGGCCATTCTCACTTGCAGTCTGAGGAATGTAATTCACTGACATTTTACAGATAGGAACAACCCCCATGATTAATGATACTGCTGTTTGTAATCTTGCTTCAGATCCCCACAAAAAGGCAGGGTACTATCTGAAGGGAATATTTGCCTTACCTCAGTCTCAGCAGTACACTGAAAGAACACTATTTGAGTTTCTTTTAGAAGAAGACACAGGTTTAATTTGAAGAATATATATTGGGGTTATTTGGAGGAGGGAAATTAGATTTCTAATGACACTATATGCAGCAAAGTGACATGACCCCCTAGTAGAATAAGCATATCTTTAGTTAAGTGTAACAACAACTCTCCAACATACTCTGGGTTCTTAGCCAATATATTTAACCTCTCTGAGTTTGTGTCGTCATATTAAAATGAGATAGAAGTTTTGAGAATTAAAGATGATGTACACAATATTTTAGATGTAGTAGATGCTCAGGAAATGCATCTTGGTAAAACAGTCATTGGCTGGCCCGGTCAGTCTCATCTGCCTTTGGGTTGAACGCGTGGCACAAGAGAGAAGAAAATCTTTTCTACTATACTTTGTGGAACTTTTTAGAGCACCTCAGATTCTCTGTGCTTCTAGGAATGAATGTCAGAGAATTATGACAGAGAACACGGAAACGACATTTTTCAAACCTCACCACACTTAGAATCGTGGAATTTACAGTTCTGAATTTCCAGGATGACACGTCTGCTCTTCTTCCCTCTTTCCCAGTAAAGGACCTTGTAACTAGAATAATATTCCTGGCCCCCCAGCCTTACACATCGAGAGGAGATAACTCCTCACAATAGAAAGACTAAGCATTATTCATTCCACCCCTGATCAATGCCTGCTCTCAGCTGTCTTAGGTCTCTCTTGCCAACCAAGGCTGCAATGTCAGCAGCTAATTCCAAACCCTTGATACCGGTGACATAATAGCTGCTTAAGTACCTCCTTCTTACTTGCTAATAATTTTAGGAAAATAACTACAGGACTTTCCCTGCTCAGTGAGAAGAATAAAAAAGTCATGTGGCAATTCCTAATTCTACAACTGACCTACTTTTTAAAAACCCATGTGTAATCATATGTCCCTTCATCAGCAAACTATCCATCACCTATCAACTATGCAAGACCTGCACAGGGAGATTCTAAAACTACTGATCAGTCCCTGGAGGCTGATGTCACCTGGGTCAGGTGGCATTCCTACTATCACAAATACAAGAAATTAAAACTCTCCTCATGATACTACTGTTTTCAGCAAATCCACACAGGATGGAGAGGAAAGAATAATCCAAATACTAAACCAGGAATCTAACCTCTTAGCAACTGAGTAAACATTAAAAAGGTAGATGTTGTGCTTTTGATGAAAACCATTTTATGGATTTCCAAAGGAACATAGCAAGTCAGTCAATAAGTCCTCAGGGTAACTAAGACTACATCCTTTTTTATACTTAAAAGATATGCAAACTTCCTAGGATATCACTTCATATATACCTGTTATTTATGTGTTTGCTATAGTTTATTCAAATAGTGAACAGAAGAAATGAATTTATTATGTTCTATGTTGCTGTTCCCGGGCTAAGTGATGGGTGATGCGGAGGAAAGCGCTGCAGATGAAATGAATAGTGTGAAAGGGAGACTGGGGCTCCATCAGGCCCTCAGCAACTACCTATCTTTATTGATCTTCTTATATGCTCTAAAACATGCGATAAAAGTTTAAAAGAAAGCGAAGTGAAGTCACAGAAACTGCCATAAAAATTCTAATTCAGCACAATTACTGCTGAGCACATATACAAATTGAGAACATTTTGCTTAGGGCTAAACCACAAGGGCGACAGGCTATCTGTTCTTTTAGCCCATTTCCTTAAACTAAAACTAGCAACTATTGTGTTAATGAGGAGAAAGGAACCAAGTACAATGGCCCAGTGCCTCAACAGGTGTTCAGCCCCCAGCTAGGACCCAGCATGGCCCTCCGGCACATTCCTTCTTGTGAACCTATAGCTTTCTGCTTTTCAGCAGGCCCAGGCATGTCCTCAGAGTAAGGAGATTCCATCTTAGGGCCACGTTCCTCGGGGAGCACAGGAGGCTAAACTGCCATCTGAGCGTGGGGGGCTGTACCCCTTCCGTTCTATTATTAATGTTGCTTTTAAATAGAAAGACCAGTGTTTTGAGTAAGTTTATGGAATAATTTAGCTATTTCAACATCACAGTTACCTATTTTACAAATTAAAAATGATATGTGGCAGGTTAACAATAAATTACAAGGTAAGTATTAAATATTTGCAATGTCTTTTTGAAGCACAGAATTGGTTATCTCCTGTAATTAGCCAGGGTAATACACAGTCTTTAATCTAATTACTAATTGTTTATTTGCAGTTTAGATTTCCCAGAGCTTCTCATTCCTGCCAGGAAATTCTAATTCCCATCTAGTGGAAACAATGATGAAGTAATAGATGTTTAAAAGCCCTAAAAATAAAAGTGTGATTCAAAAGAATATCATCTATATTCAGTATCACCAACATCTGTACATGACGAATCATTGCCATTTTACACACTTCACTCTCATTTTATTCAAAGGTATCAACAGAGTAAAGAATGGAACTTTTAACAGTCTGGTATTCACAAAATCTGTGTCTCACTACCTGGAGTTATAATTTGTTGATATGCTTACATTTTTAAAAATATAAGGAATATAATATTACAGATATTGTTGGAATCTCCTCTGCTCACATTTCCAGACTCAACTCCTTTCCCTTCTTCAAGCTCTGGTATCTATATTTTCCAATCCATTCTTTATCCTTTCACAAATGTGCATCTATCAAAAACATTAAACTTAATGCGTATACAGGAAATTTGCATTAGACATGTTTAAAGCAGAAAATAGAGGAGATTCTCAAATTGGATGATGTGAGGAGAGTTTAATAAAGGTGGTGTTGACAAAGGTGTGGGCAGAATTTAAAAGGAATCATGTGAAATCATAAGTCTTCCAAGCACTGTGAGCTGGTAACCAGCCATAGCCTGAAACTATAGAGGGTAGCTACTCTGGATATTGATAGAGTGATGCAGCTAGCTGGGGTAACCCAATGAGAGGAAGCTGGAGTGATAAATATCACCCTGTTCTAATGTTTCCTGCCAACAGTCCCCGTTGTTCCAGGGTAAACACACAGAAGGTGGAGAGTACGTGAGTCTGCTGATGTAGTTCATTCAGACCAAGATCCAGCATGTTACACAGTGCAAAATTAATCAAGGATAGAGAACGGGAATGAGCTCTAAGTGGGAGTGACGGGAGTCTCTTCTCTATTTAAGGAAGTTCCCTCCTTTTCCTAGTGCTTAAGTGATCTTTCTCCCTCAGGCTTCGGAGTAGCTAGGACCACAAGTGTAGCCCACCATGCCTGGCTAATTTTGAGACTCAAACTCCTGACCTCAAACAGTCCTCCTAACTCACCCTCCCAGAGTGGTAGAATTACAGCCCTGAGCCATCACACTCAGCCTTAAACTTACTGTGTCTTTGTGATTTGGGTATGTCTTTTCTCAAGAGCACCTATATGGAAATGTTTTTCTCTGACCAGTCTAACTTTCAACAAGTCAGATTGATTTTATTTTCTAATTTGTAGAATTATAATTGTTTTAGTGATTATTGTGATTGTAAGGGCCAGACCAGCACCATTTTGTTGTCTATACTGCAGGGCCACTCCCTGCTGCCTCCCCCACACCTGCTTGCACAGCCACTGATTGAGACACCTTAGACAGACAGCTGCCATAATAGGCAATAAGTATCAGTTCCCTTGAACAGCTCCCATAATAGGCAATAGGTATCTACTTCCTTGAAATTCAGGTATTCTCCTTCCTAATTAGGCTACACCACCTCTAGCCCCAGTTAAGAAATCCCCTACCCTTCACCTGTACCAATCCAAATCCTCCTTTACTAGTGAAATCATCAACCACCAATCAGGAGTGTACACGTACCCTGACCCTAACCTTTTTGCCTTTTGTACCCCATAAAAACCTTGCACACCCCAGGTTCGGGGCTCGTCCTTGGCTTGCATGCCAGGTGAGTCCAGGCCCGGGCCTCCTGGGCCTGAATAAAATTCACCTCGTGCTTTTTACATCAGAGTGTGTCTCGGATTCATCTGTTTGGGCTGTTTGAGAGAATAATTTTTCGGACCTAACATGATCTTTTAACCCACATATAAACTTACTTTTTTGTTTTAGTTATAATTTATAGAATTAACCAGTTTCTCTGTTCTTACCCAGAAATTGACAAGGACCTAAATACTTTTAACTATTCTCTGAAATATCCCACTCTATCTTCCTTGTTACTGTTTGATATTTGGAGTTCCATTTTATTTTTAAACACAAAAGTTAGTTATTTTCTTCAAGTAAAGAACAAAATCTCTTTATTTATAATTACTTTATGTTATAAAGGTTTAATTAAAATCAAGTCATATAAACCCTCTTAACAGAGTATATATGTATAAACTACAATGAAAATATGTGATGCCTCAAATGATGCTCTGTGCTTCAGGGGAACCTTCAACTTCCCCAGCATATCTCCTGAATGGTGACAGATAGGCTGAGAGATGACATCATAGACAATCCACATATTAAATACAGTCACTCCTGATTTAGCACAGTGGCCCCAGACAGATTTTTTTAAATGTGCAAGCTAAACTGGGCGGTGCCTGTGGCTCAAAGGAGTAGGGCGCTGGCCCCGTATACCAGAGGTGGCAGGACCCAGCCAAAAAAAAAAAAAGAACTGCCAGAAAAAAAAAAAAATGTGCAAGATAAAACCATGCAAAGAAAACTTAATTGATGGGGAAATTATAATTGTTCTTTTAAGAATGTTATGATAACATTAAAAATTGGCATTAATCATATTTGTCTGAAGCCTTGGGAGCAGGAAAATTCAAATGGGAGAATAGTTTTAAGATTACGAGTCATGGTCTTTCAAGAATATCAGAAGTTAGACGAAGGAAATCACTCTGAGCTTTAAGTTATAAATAGGAGAAGTTTTGTGACGGAAAATGTCGATAGAACCTACCCAGAGACTCTGCTTACTTTAAGCAGTGGTGAATTTACTATAACTTACCCTGCTGTAAGGATAGAGGGAATCTGTGCCTCCCGTGGAAAGGTCCTTCCCCCAAGGAACCCCCAGGATCTCTGGTGTCACAAGAGCTGTTGAGGTGGTTTCCTCAGGACTTGGTGTATACTGAGGGACTCTGGGGCTGCACCATTGCCTTAGAGCCCCAGCTCCCAGCCGCTGATCCGAGTGCTCATGGCTCAGGTCAGAATAGCACAGACACAGTTACTCTTCTCAGAGATATGGTATCTCAGGAAATGGCCAGCTGTTCGCTCAACCTTAAAATCATGTCACATAATCGGTCTCCTCCTATTAATACAGGCCTTGATTACAGTAAGATCACTGGTGTTCCAGGGAACAGCAAACCTGCCCAAGTAACCGAGGTAACTTTGTCCTGTGTTACCACCTGAAACCATTAGATGGCAGCAATGGCAAGTACTGTGTGGTGGAGACTCAAGTGTTTTAAGCAGACCAGACCAGTATTTAACCAAAATAAAGCAGTTTGTAAAGTTCAAGGTAAGTATCCTGAAATAGTCTTTCAATAGATTTAAACTTTCATTTTCTTCTATTGTTCCACAACAGATCGCTTGCTTTGTACAGAACCTGCAATTTTGTGGGGGAAAATTTTTCTCTGAGCCCTGAGTGTGCAAGGATTCCGAAAACAGTAGAATGAGATCCCCTGGAGAACAGAATGCTGTAAAGGTGTTCTTCCACTGGCATGTCCCAGGCTATTGACTGTTCAAATGGATAGTTAAATTCAAGTTAAAAAAATACTATAGCAAATAGGATCTTTCAGTCTATCATGCAAATTTGATTTAAGGTGAGTCAGGTAATATTTTAGGTACATCATTAATTTATTTGCTCAAAATTTGGCTTGAATAATAGCTTCACTAAACAGGATGTACGTTTGCTTGCCAAGGGTGATGTTACAATAGGGAGATAGAGGTATTTCCAATAATAAAACTTGACCTAAATTATGCACTTTAGTACCTCCTGGGAGAAGAAAAATGATCAATATATTTAAAAAGTAATTGATCTGAAAGAGCGTAATTGGTAGCTGCTACTTCACTTCTGCTGAGCTGGACGGACTTCTATCCAATATTTTGCTTTAATTGGCTAATTCCAGTTGTCCCTATGACAGAAAGAAGCATGGAAGTAATTTCCATTTCCCTTGATGATTAGATGTTGAACATTTTTTTCATGTTAATTGGCCATACATCTGTCTTATTTTGAAATGCTGCTGTTCATGTCTTTGCCCACTTTTTTATGGGGTTGTTTGATTTTTTCATTGCTTATTTACTGAGTCCTTTGTAGATTTTGGTTATTAGCTTGAGTCTTTGTAGATTCTGGTTATTAGATGCATAGTTTGTGAATATTTTCTTCCATTCTGTATGTTGTCTATGTACTTTGGCTATGCAGAAGCCTTTCAATTTAATCAAGTCCTATTTATATATTTTTGTTCTTGATGTAATTGTCATTGAGGTCTTCAAAACAGTCCGGAGACTCCACCAAGAACTAAAAGTAGACCTACCATTTGATCTAGCAATCCCACTCCTGGGTATCTTCCCAAAGGAAAAGAAGTCATTCTATCAGAAAAGACTTGAATATTTATTGTAGCATAATTCACAACTGCAAAAATGTGGAATCAGTCCAAGTAACCATCACTTCAGGAGAACTAACAAAATGTGGTGTATGTATATCATGGAATACTACTCAGTCATGAAGAAGAAGGACGCAATGGCATTTGCAACAACTTGGAGTGGAGACCATTAGCTAAAGAATAGAAAAACAAACACCAAATGCCCTCACCTTTAAATTGGAACTAACCAATAAGCACACACACGCACAGAGGAAGTAAACTGAAGGGAAATCAAGCTGAGGGGAAAGGGAGGAGTGAATGGGGGAACTACTTAATAATACAATGAACATCATCTTGGTTATGGGTGTACTTATAAGCCTGACTCAATCATTAAAAAGCAATCCATGTAACCAAAAACATTAGCATCCACAAGATATTTTGAAATTAAAAAAAAATTTAAAGCTTCCATAAGGCAACAATACAACCCTTTTCTCCTGTTTTTAAATGAAAGATCACACATTGTTTCTGGTACTGAGGAAATTGCCTCCAGGCACCTGAGTTAAATGATCTCACCTGGTACTGCCAGCAACCCTGTATTATCTTACTCAGTCCATAGACCAGGAAACAGAGAGATCAAGGAGCATGCCCAAGGCCCCAGCACTACTAAGTGGTAGAGACAGCCAACTCGAGGTAAGACTTGCTCCTCAATGGCTGCGGGGAAAAAAAACCCCAGTGACAAGCAGGAGCTCTAACTTCAGCCCAGGCTCCTACCCTTTCATACACAAGGGGCAATTTTCCATCCTGCTCAGCGGATGGAAAGGATCATCAGATAGTGGGGAAATCTGGGACTTACCTCTTCCCAAGTTCAAACCGGAAGTCTGCAATGACTTCCTGCTTCCGTCCACACCAACTGGGTATCCGCTTGTGTTGTTGAAGTGGAGAAATCCATTTGTCCCTCCACTAGTCTCTTTCATAGTATTTAAACTGCTTGTTGTTTGTTTTTGTTTTGAGCACTACACAATACCTATTTCTAGGCCAAACCTGGGATTTAGCTACAGATAATAAACTTAAAGTCAACCTATAGGCACCCTTCCTCTTGATTGGATTAATTACCAATACCGCTCACATTTAGGTCTCTGCAGCAAAGCAACAGCCCCGCCACCACCACACACCCCTCAAATCCTTCCCCTCCACAAGGCCCATATTCTTGGAATCCTACTGATGTGTTTTAGGCAGTAACTGATGGAAAAATAATATTTTCCTTCAATGAACCTTCTGTTATTATTCATCCTCTTGTGACCCTGATTATGTTTTATCAAAAAAGGGGGGAGGCAAAAGAATGTGCAAATCTCCAGTGGGCTCTCACCTCTGAAAGTAGAAGGTGCAGTTAGTGGTGAGGAAGAAGTGTGTGTGTGAAGGACATTCTATCTCTGTTAGATAGCTTAAAAATCTCAAGGTTCTAGTTTCCTCCTCTGTGCCCTTGACAATAGGATCAGAGCCCACTTCATGTTTCCATGTTATTTATGACTGTCACAGAGCTTCTGGGTAAGGCAATATGGAGAGGGGGGGAGGCTAAAATCCAACAAGGTTGGATTTAATTTCTCACTGTTCATGCTGACATGCCCTATTTCTAATTTACACAAAGACACTGTATACATTTGCAACAGCCCCGCAAAAACAGCCAGTGGTCTGGGACCGCAAAACAGAAAAACAACAAAGATAACTTCAGCACACTTAGACAGCAGTCTTCTTTAAAACCAGTCTTTTCTCCTCCTTTCTTTTGACCACTGAAATGAGACTTATTGGGGTTGATTCCTCCATGCTTAAAAATATTGCCCAAGTAGAAAGTCTGACTTCAAAATCAGCATTTGAATTAGAAATAAAAGGGAAGAAACCAGCACTAAGTTCTTTTGTGTTTGAAACATATAAGCACTTTACTTATTTTTAAATAACCCTCATTACCTACCTCCAGCTTCTGTGATTTTCAATTAGCCAGCCAATTTTGTTTCATCCATCCCTCATACTTTTTAAAATATATCTGAGAGATCATATCTTTTCAAGTCTCAATGTTCTTCTATGTGTTTTCAATGGATAGGATATTGTTACAGAATCAGAATATCATTATCACACATTATAAAATTATTTTTTTATTTTGTAGTAATTAGTGTATAAAACATCTAATAAATAGGCTGCATTTTTATAATTGGTAATTATTGTATACAACATATAATAAATAGGCCCCGTTCAAATTTATCTAATCTTTCAAAAATGCATTTTATGATTTATAATTTCTATAATTGATTAACTCTAATAAGCTCCATCCACTGCATTTGGTTGGTAGCCTCCTAAGTCTCCTGTGATCCATAACAATTTCCCTTCTACTTTAGCCCAAAATTTTTAGATGATTCATTTGAACTGTCGAATACCTAAAATTCTGGATTTGTTTAGTTTCCTTTGTGTTCTCATTTAATTTATTCTTCTTTTCCCATTTACTATGAATACGTAGTTAGGGTCCAAAGAGAAGGCATCCGAGGGGCTGTGTACAACACGTCTGGAGTCCCACACTTCCTGATGGTCTGTGTACTGATGTCAGGACTGATTAGTGGATCTGGTTGACGTCCATCTGACCCTTTCATTGTATAGTTTCTCATCAGTCTTCACTCTGTAATTTTGGCAGCAACTGATCGTTTCTTTGATTTGTGATTTCATTGACATTAGCAAAATGAAAGTTTTCTAATTCTACCATTCCTCCAATATTTATTAGCTAAAACTCTTCATTGAAGCACAATTTTTCCACATCAATTCTTGGTTGACCTGAGAACAATGTTTGATTCTTTCATTTGTCCATTTTCAGAATAGAAAGCTAGTGCCCCAGCAACCTCCAAGTGAACATAGGGATTTTAGATACAATATTTGATGTGTTTCAATATATTGTTGTCACTATTTGCTTTTGTATTCTTCCCTAATTTTCTCAGGATGAGTTTCTTCAAGCTGGCTCATGTATTCTTGCTTTGAGGTAGAACAATATGTATCAGCCTCATCCCAAATACTGCGCCCCTAATCTAGAATCAGCCACATTTCTCCAAGGAGCGCTGATCCCGTTAAGATGAAAATGGTACTTGGATATCAAATTCTGGGTACTTGGAATGATCCTTACTACTGATTTGGTCACACTTCTAGGCTGTTATAATGAACATTGCTAAGAAATCTTTAGAAACAGAAGAGTAAATTATAAACTCATGTTGTTTCTACTTTAAAATAAAGATTAGAGAGTTTTTGAGTTAATTTTTATTTTAAATTATCTTTTTCTTAGAAAATTTTCCCTCCTAAGGATATTAACTTACTTAGTTGCTTTATCCTACTATAGACATAATGGTATTCACAATAATAATATAAATGCCACCAAACAGAATTCGGTCTAAAATGCCTTTATATGTCTTTTAATTCTTTGTATATATTAATGTCTCCCTAGGGAGGTAAAATCAAAACATGTGTTTAAAGTCATTGGAGGTAATTCTTGAGATTGTTACACCACAGAATTGGCATGTAGTTAAGTTCCTGTTTTTCAGTGTATTTCCAAATGTTAGAAATTATTATATTTTGGTGTGTTTTCCTCTTAGCTTTTTTAATTATGTAAAACATTTGCATAATTCCGAAGTCAAAAATTTTTAGATATGTGACGAAGTCTTGTTCCTCTGTGTGCCCTATTCCCCTGTTCCCGCCACACAACTATAGGTAAGCACACTTAATTAATTTTTAATTTTTGATTTATTCTGCTATTGAAATTATAAATACATGCGTATTTCTTATTTCTTCTCCTTCTTATCTGTACCACGGCATAACGTGGTATAATTATTCTACCACAGCATAATGATGCATTATGTTTACAGCATAAACACAGCTATTCATTTCGACTTTGCTACTTAACAAATCTCCTGGACGTTCCTATAGACCAGCAGGTGTACATAGATTCCCTTGTTTTTCACAGCTATATTGTGTGGCATTTTGTGAATAGCTCCGTTTATTCAATGAGTTTCCCTTTTGATAGACATTAGGATTTCTTGCCTTTTGCTAATTAGTGTTCTGCATTTGTATTATTTAATCCTCATTAAAGAGTTGCCAGGTTGACTTGCTCTTCTCATTTTATAAAAGGAAACTGCTGCATAAGAGGTTAAAACTTGACCACAGCCCCAGGGTTAAGCAGAGAGAAGCAGGAAGAGAGATTCTCTAGCTTCCATAATTTCTGTTACTTGCCCAAGTTGGTGTAATTCATCCTGCTGCATAAATGTCTGTTAACAGCTTTATTTCAGAGCCAGGGGAGGGAGAGGGAAGCACGTACTTTGGAGTAGACCATGGGGGGAAATTTAGCCTGAAGTTCAAGGCTGGAATTTCAGATCTCAGCCAGACTGTGGGAAGGGTATCCGAGGCAACAGCTGGTCTTTCTGGCTCTGTCCCCAGTTGAAGAAATGCCAGATTCACAAGCAGGTGTGTTTATTTTTGGCAGAAGAATCTTCTCAGGGCCTGCTAAATTACATCATGTCCCCTTCTATCCTAGTATGCTTCAAACTCGGTGATCCCCTGATAAATCCACTAAAAACTCCCTCTATCAATACAGAAAATCGACTCTCTGCCCTTCCCCTTATCAGTAACCCTCTTTTTCCTTCTTCCTGGGCAGACCAGTAAAAAATTGTGTATACTAAACCAAACCGAGCAAACATGGTTTTGATTAAGTAGAAATCACTTTATAAACTTTTTGGAGGAGAAAGCTCAGAGTTTGAGGAAGCCTCAGTGCTTCAACCAAAAACTCATTCATTTACTCTTTTTCTTTCACTCTTTTCTTTTTAAGGGAAATGTTTAATTCTGAGAAGAAATAAGTTCCCATCATTACATTATTTTAAAATCTACATCTCAAGCTAAGGCTTCATTTCAGAACACTTTTAGCTCAATCTTTTCCCACATCCTCCTCTCCAAAATAATCACTGAGGTCATTGTAAAATGTGATGAGGATCATCAGCTTTTCAATTTCAGGACACAAATCATATTCATTGCACAGTCCTAACCAAGGCAGAACAGACGGCCACTACATTTTAGAGAGATTTTGCCAAAGCGTTTAAACAAAGGAGCTTTCTCTTTTCGCTTCAGTAGACAGAATACCCCATGCCCTGCACAGTCTTGTTCATAAAGGTTTTATTGTGTCATTGCTGAGCTTTGGGGACCAAACAACACAAGCAAACTAGCCACAAGGTCATTGCACTGTGGAACTGGGCAGCAGAGCACTGGGTTGACCATGTGGGGATCTAATCTCATCATGGAGGTGACCAGCTTCCCTAGATAGACACACTTAGGACACTTCAAGTTCAGCCGTGTGGATGTGCTCAAAAAAGCCAGTTCACCATAACTCTGGCCTCCATCTTTACACAACACAGAGCTGAGTGGTGAGTCAATGCCTAAAGTCTCACTTACTCAGCATATATGAATTTGCTGTTTGCAATGTGCCAGGGATGGAAAGGAGAGTGGTGAATAAGACCCATATACTCCTGTTGTCTGAGAGTGATAGAAAGAATCAGAACTATATAAAAAACAATTCTATACAAGTTTAGCATTGCAGTATATATTTAGTATTTTTTAAAGCTTTTTGTGCCTCTATTTAATAACTTGTAAAGGAGGATAGCAAGAGTTATTAAATCGCAAGGTTGTTATGTGATTAGAAACACCATAAATATTAAATGTATAATAATTATTAAGTGCACTGCCCTGAATTTAAAGCTAGATATTCTCCCTACTCTTCCTAACTTTTATATCTCCTCCCCCACTCCAGTGTTTCATGTAATTAACCTAACAAACCTTAGATTAACTTATAGATGCTACTTACATTTGAAGGAGAGTTTCCACAGAATTGAATGGATTTATCCAAGTCAGATATTTCACCAGGCCAACTCAGCCACCAAATTCCTTTATTTTAATACTTTTTTACCTTCCAGATAAGAGCCAAAACCATTTGGCCATATACTGTATATACCAATGAGAGAGAGATTAATTCCAATAGAAGGTATCAGAGAAGGCTTCGTGCAGGAAGAAATAGAAGAAGAACACTCCCTGCTGAAATCTTCCATAGTTCCTCGTCACGTTAAAATAAAGTGCAAAGCTTTTACCAAAGCCGGAAATCCTCCCTTCCCTTCATCTCCTACATCCAAGTCACTGGAAAGTCTTTGTAAGTTATAACTACAAACTTTACCCCCATGTTCACATTTTTTCCTCTATTTCTACTGCAACCACCCTAATCCAGGATGATTTTAAAGTAGGATGTGTATCACTTTCCTCAGGCTGCTGCAACAAATTGCCACAAATGGTTTACAGTGATCAAAATTTATTTTCTCACAGTTCCAGAGACCAGAAGTCTACAACCAGGGACATGGTCCCCACAAAGTCTTTAGGGAAGAATCCACTCCAGGTCTCTTGTGGCTTCTGATGGCTTCCAGGTTCTTTGTCCACATCACACAAATCCAGGGGCGGGAAACCTGCAGCCTTGGGACCACATGTGGGCTTCTGGATCCTTCCTTGCATGGAGCCTTTTTACTGAATCCTGAAGGCTTTGTACGCTAGTCTCTACCCCATCTTTCCATACTATTTTCCTTGTTATTTCAGTCTTCTGTGTGTCTCCACTAAGTACACTTACCACTGGATTTCGAGTCTAATCAGATAGTCCAGGGTCCTCTCCTACTCTCAATATCCTTATTAATTTCTTCTACAAAAACTCTTTTTTTTCAAATAGGGTAACATTCCATATGTTCTGGAGGTTAGATCATGGATATGTCTCTTGGGGGACCACCATTAAGGCCACCACAGAAAGCAACGGAGAAGAGTTATTTATCCAAAGATCACAAGCTTAACAAGTAGAGTGAATCAAAGCTTTGCTCAAGGGAAGACCAGCCATTCTTTTCTCTAAAGATGGTCCTCAACTTATCTACAGGTTTTGACAAACATCCAGGAGGTCCGTCTTTTGAAAACATGCCTCAGGATCAGCCCTGAGTCATGCGTGGGCTGGAGGGTGAGAATATATCCAACAAGTTGTGACTGGCTTATGTGCTTTGAGCATATGCCCTGTTTATATGACACCCTCTGCCAAAGGCTGCTTCATGCCAGGAGGCAAACTTGAGAAGCCACTGTTGAAACAAGAGCTCCTGTTGGTCTCGGACCAGCATAGCGATTTCTCTGCATCATTCAGCCTCACAGAGGGTCAGCTGCTAGACCAGCTTTGCCCCTGTTGCTGTTCCCTTAAACAAAGATTGACTGGTACGTGTTGATTTCCAAGTCCAGAGCTATGCCTGTGCTGTATGCACAGAACTTATATATAAGGAACAGCCTCTCAGGGACTGGTTATACCTCTACAGCTTATTCTTCCACCCTCTTGTCCATGCTCTTGTGAAGAAAAGAGGAGGCAGGCATTAAGGTTGACTGAGCATGATGGGTCTGTTCAGTTGGCTCCAGATCCATTCTCCATCCTTATCCAATCTGCTCCGTGGCTCACACCTGTGACCTTAATGGGCTCCCTTACCAAATGGCTTCAACTTGTATTTGATGAATAGAGGACCCTGAAGGAAATTGGAAGAAAGAAAAGAGAAAGGGAGGGAAGTTGCACTGCTCATTTCCCGGCCCCCCAGTGGTTGCCAAGGGCTGGCCCCGCGTCTCTCCACAGAAGGTCTCCACCCGCCTCTGGCAGCCGCCTCCCGTAGCTGCCTCTACGTTCTTCTCAGTCTCCAGATCCCGGGAGACGCTCTTCACACTCACACCTCCAGGCCCAAAGCCGGTAACCCCGGAGTATCTCACTATACTTTCTTGTTGCCCTATACCTTGCCTAATATTTCTTTTTTCCGATAGTCTTGCTTATTACCCCTCTCCCTATTTTCCTAACTTGAACGTGCTTTATTTTCTGGTGAGACTCAGACCAGCCTCATAAAGCTCAAGTCTTTTAAAGATCTCTGCCAGACTATCATACACATAGGTGAGGAAACCTAGGCTTTTAGCGGTGACACGACTTGCCCTGGGAAACCCAGCTGGACAATGAGGAGTTAGGATTCAAACCCAGATTTGTCTCATTTTAAAACCCTTGGATCTCCATTATTTCCTCCCAATCCTAAAGAAATGTCTTATAGGATGCCTGACCAACAGGGAATTTCAGACACAGAAATGCCAGAATTCTTTATAGGCTTTATTCGAAGACAAACGTTATAAAGCCATCTGAGGTCCCACTCTCCCTCCCTATTAATGTATGCAGACATGTATGTATATATGTGCGTGTGTGTGTGTGTGTGCAGCCTCAGTAATTGGACTGTCATTTATGTCTGTACTGTAGTCTCCTAAAGGAAGGCCAAGAGTAAATTACACTCACAGTGCAGAGCCAGACTTCTTAAAAGCCTCTTGCTCTCTCTCATCATTCTCTCCACATACCTCATATAGGCGAGCAACACAGAATCCTTTTCCTATCCGCCTCCAAGCTCTCAAGATCCAACATCCTCTCTGCCTCTTGGTCACTATGTCCTTTTTCCCCCTCCTGTGAGTAACTCTCTTTACCAGTGAAAATCCTCTTTGTCTCTCCCAGTCTTCTCCACGTTTCCTGTTCACACCTCGTCCCCAGTTAACACACATTTTAATTGATTGCTACTTGAACAACATGCACATCCTCTTGGGAGAGTGGGATTTGTTCTTAACATATTAAAATATTTCTTAATATGTTTCGCTGCCACATTATATAGATTTACTCAATTATTTATTCAAGGAGGAAAGACATTGGTCACATATGAATCTCACTAAGGGTAAAATACATATTGTGAGTACCAGAAGCACGGAAGGGTTAGTTAGAGATGGTGAAAAGACTACCCTATGCATACCATGTCCAGCCCCTCAAATATCTGGCAGGTGGTAGAACAAATACTTGTTGAATGCAATCATTTAGAACTCCAGGAATACTTTCTCTGAGAAACAACACTATAGATTCCATATCTTATCCATCATAAATAGTGTCTGTGTTTAAAAGTATAACCTAATAACAATATTATTTCCTTAACAATAGATTAACCCTCTGTTGTTCTGCATCCCCTACTCTAAGAAGTTTTAGGAAACACAGTCATCATGATAGCACCCCAAGATGAGCTTCATCTAGTGGAGAGTGATTGTAAGAGCCAGTACACTTCACAGCTTTCCTTAAACACCTTAACTGGTGGGACTCAGTAAAAGAATAATTCAGTAAAAAGAATAAGACAAGCTATTTGCAGTAGGGTTTGGGCTGGGGTGGGGGGACACTTATCTGTTGAGAGTGGTTTACCTTGAAGCATTCTTTCAGCAAAACAAAATGGGGAGTAAAAAGATGAGAGTTTGATTAGCTCTGGGACTTGGAAGGCAGGCCCTGCTGGGAACATTAGACGATAAACTCAGCTCATCCTGAATCTACGTACATACAGTTCGTAAGGATGACAAGGATGTTTATTTTTCTAGTTCCCAAAAAGCATCAACTGTTTGTTCTATGATGTGGGCCCTGTAGGGTAGAAAACTAACATTTGCTGGGCACCTGCTATATGTGAGGCGTTGTTGAGTAATTAGTGACTTACACTTTGTCACAAAAATAGAAACTGCAGAGCCTAGAATTTCAAAAATATTTATATGGCTATTGTCTGGCCTCTCCACCTCCATCCGCCTACTGAATTGTAATGTTTACAGGAGAAAGCAGTTTGCTAGTCCGTTGCTGAATGCCCAAAGCCTAACGTAGCCTCTAGCACATAGAAAAAAAAATCAATAAAAATATGATGAATATATGAACAAATGAATAAGTTCTTTCGGACTTCAAAGCCCTCTATCTAGCTTATGCCTGAAAAACAAAACTCAACTAAAAAAATATTAAACTCCACTAATGGCTGTTCTTCTATTCAGAGATGTCTCCAGTGCAGTGTTTTTGTATCAGGATAAGGTTTCTTCCTTTACAAACCAAACTTTCTGTGTCCACGTAGGTATTCATTGAAAACGGCACAGCAGCGCCATCAACTTCAAAATGAAAACCACAACTTCTGCTAGCAAACAAACCCATCACCCTTAATGATGTTGTGACCATTTAACATATACTCCTGCAGTTAACTTGGGAACAAATTGGAAACCATGAAGAAAGTTTTCGTAAAGACAATTACAGTGTAATGAAAATTCTCATGAATGCCTCGCGCTGTTGTAGTTTTGCTCGACCGTGTTTGCAGACAAAACCCAGCCAGTCAACCATTTGCCCTATACTACACCAAAGGAGTGGTTTGTCTATTTTATTTTTTTGTAATTGAATTGATGAATTGCATTGGCATCAGGTAGACAGCTTTTATCTTGAAAAATAATCATCTTCTGCTGGGAGAGCGAGTCAGCTGTGCAGCAGAGCTTTATCACAGGCAGCGTGTGAGTGGTGCTCTTTGCAATTTGATAAACGTGTACTCTAAGGCTCAGGGGTCCCATACACAAGTCTGATATGTAAACACAATCACATCATGCTGTGCACTCTGGGGCTGAATAGAGATCATTCATCCTTCTTTGTCTTTTTCGACTCCTCTTTAAAAATTCCTTGTCGCTCTTCTACACAAGCAAAGTCAGGGGGGCATTCTTCAGTCTTGGGTAGTGCTAGGATGAGCTTTAAATATTTTCCATCCATTATAAACTGAATTTTTGATTGGGAAAAATCAAAACAAACAAGTTCATAAGAAACTATAACACTTTGAGATGCCTTTAAGCCCATTTCGAAATACTGAGGAATATCTCAGGAATGCAGAAAAATAGCTGATTTCTTCCACTTTCCTCTCCCAAAGCCCTCGGAATCATAACTCAGGTTAGAAGGGGCTGAATTGTTGCTCATGCACACACACATACACACCCCCCTCTTCAGACAACTAAGAACTAAAGTTAAAAATGTAATTCTTGCCAGTGTCGGTGCAGTGGATCTTATCATCTCCATTTTAAAGACTATGAAATTGAAGCAGAAAAATTAAGCAACTTGCAGTGGCTCCTGTATTTAGTTATGTGTCAGAACCAAAATGAAAAGTCAATTCTATCTCTAAAGTCTTAAGTACTACATTGAGCCACTTCAGCTCTGTAATATTCCTGCCAACTTACACGTGAATTCCTTGTTTGCTCCAGCCCATGGATGCAGCCCATCTCATCCTTAGACATCTCTATTTGAGTTGTAGGCTATATGTAGTAAATTAAAAGTTGTCTTTCTGTGCCTCCTACCTTGCGATCCCACTTCTGGCCTGCAGCTTTACTGAACAAGTATAATCCCTGTTCCAGGTGACAGGCTTTTTAATATTAAAAGAAGGCAATTGCATCACCTGGAGCCTTCTTTCCTGAGCCCGGGTAAATATTCCCGGGTCCTTCAACCATCTTTCCCACAACATGGGTTCCCTTTCTTAATTGCTTTCAATTTTTCATCTTCCTCTGAAAATGTGCCTCAGTATTACCCAGAAGATTCCAGCTCATTCCTGGCCTCCCCAAGTGAACAAAAAATGTCACCACCCTCAATCTACTAATGCAGATATCAAATTAAAATTTCCTGCTACCCACCAATCCTATGGTTATAAATCTTTAAACCAGTTTAAAGCTAAAATAGGCCTTTTGGGCATCCAGCCTTGTCTCAGAGTCCCCCAAACCTCACACAGAAACCTCGTATCTCTAATAATGCTGCTGTAAAAATGCAAAGCGAATCCTATATGAAATTAATCAGAGCACTCAATGGGACTCTATTTTATGAAACTTAATCCACTTAAGTGTGTTTCCTCTCTCCCCAAAGCTTCATGGCCCAAGGATCTCCCGTCTTTATGAGGTTTATAAATCTTTAAGTCCCTGTCGCAAACCTAGACACTCTTGGAGAAAAGTACAGGCTTACCTCTTCTGCTCTTCACTTTGTTACACTTCACAGATATAGTGGGTATTTTTTTTTTTATTGAAGGTTTGCATCACTCTGTGTCAAGCCATGTTAAGCCAATCTAGGCATGATTTTTCTAACAATATATGCTCGCTTCATTTGCCTGTGTTACAATAATTCAAATGTTTTGGTTATTATAATATTTGTTATGGAGATCTGTGGTCAGCAATCTTTGATGTTGCTATTGTCAATTGTTTCAGGGTTCCACAAACTGTACCAATGATGAACTTAACACGTAAATGTTGTGTGTGTTCCAAATGTTCCACCGTCCAGCTATCTTCCCTTCTCCCTCCCGCTCCTTGAACCTCCTTATTTCCTGAGACACAACACTATTGAAATTAGACCAGTGAATAACCATAAGTGGCCTCCAAGTGTGCAAGTGAAAGGAAGAGTCAGCCATCTCTAACTTTAAATCAAAAGCTAGGGATGATATAGCTTAGGGAAGAAGGCATGTCAAAAGTAGAAATAGGCTGAAAGGCCTTTTACTCTAAACAGTTAGTCAAATTGTGAATGCAAAGGAAACATTCTTGAAGAAAATGAAAGGTGCTACTCCAGTAAACACATGAATGACCAAAAGGTAAAACAGCCCCACAGCTGATATGGAGAAAGTCTGAGTGGTTTCAGTGAACAACCTGACCAGCTACAAAATTCTCTTAAGCTCAAAGCCTAATCCAGAGCAAGGCCCTGACTCTATTCAATTCTATGAAGGTTCAGAGAGGTGAGGAGGCTGTGGAAGAAAAGTCAGAATCTAGCAGAGATTAGTTTATGAGGTTTAGAAAAAGAAGCCGTCTCTACACCATGAAAAAGAAGCCATCTCCACAACAGGAAAGTGCAAAGTGACGCAGCAGGTACTAGTGCAGAAGCTAGAGCAAGTTATCCCGAAGATCTTTCTGAGATCACTGATGAAGGCAGCTGCAATAAACAACAGATTTTCAAAGAGGACAAAACAGTCTTATATTGGAAGATGATGCCATCTAGGACTGTGATAGTGGAAGAGTAGGAATCCAATGACTAGCTTCAAAATTTCAAAACTTCAAAATGAGCCCCTCCCTTTTTAGGGGCTAATGCAGCTGATAATGTTACATGGAGCCAATGCTCACTCATTTACCATTCTAAAAATCATAAGGTCTATAAAAATTATGCTAAATCTACTATGCCTGTGCTCTGTAAATCAAACAACAAAGTCTGGATGACAGCACATCTATTTATAGCATGATTTACTGAATATTTTAAGTTTGCTTAAGTTGAGACCTACTACCCAGAAAAAAGATTTCTTTCAAATTATCACAGCTTGCTGATAATGCATGTGGTCACCCAAGAGCTCTGATGGAGAGGTTCCATGAGGTTACTGTCAATTTCATGGCTGCTAACACAACATTTATTATAACTCATGAATCAATGTGTAATTTTAACCTTCAAGTCTTATTATTTAAAAAATGCATTTGAAAGGCTACAGATGCCATATATCGTGATTCCTCTGATGGATCTAGGAAAAGTACATTGAACACCTTCTGGAAAGGATTCAACATTCTATATGACATTAACAACATTCATGATTCACGGAGGAGGTCAATGTTAACAAAACTTTGAAAGAAGCTGTTTTCAGTCATCAAGGGGTTTGATGATGACTTTGAGGGGTTCAAGACTTCAGTGGAGGAGGTAACTGAAAATGTGGTAGAAATAGCAAGAGAACTAGAGTTAGAAGTGGAGCCTGAAGATGGGACTGAATTGCTGTAATCTCACAAGAGAAGGTGAACGGATAAGGAGTTGCTTCTCAGGGAAGAACAAAGAAAGTGGGTTCTTAAGATGGAATACTACTCCTGGTGAGGATGTTGTAAACATTGTTGAAATGACAAAAAAGGGATTTAGAATATGGCATAAACTTAGTTGATAAACAGTGACAGAATTGAGAGGACTGCCACCAATTTTGAAAGAATTTCTGTGGGTAAACTTCTATCGAATAGCATGGCACTCTATAGAGAAATCTTTGGGGAAAGGAAGAGGTAACCAATGTGACACATTTCATTGTTGCCTTATTTTAAGAAATTCACATAGCCCCCTTGACCTTCAGCACTCACTGGCCTGATAAGTCAGCAGCCATCAACACTGAGGCAAGACCCTCCACCAGCAGAAAGATTACAACTCACTGAAGGCTCAGATGATTGCTAGTACTTTTAGCAAAAAGGAATTTAATTAAATACTTTTTAAACATAATGCTATCACACACTTACTAGATTACAGAATAGTGTAAACATAACTTTTGTGTAATGTTTACGTATGTTACATATGTCATACTATGTGACTTACTTTATCACAGAGTTCATTTAATCACAATGGTCTGTGACAGAACCCACTACATCTCTGGGGTATTCCAGTAATCCAAGTGGCTTTTCTTCCCCAAGTTTAACAGAGTTAACACTGTTAAAAAGGTACAGTCATTGCCATTGATGATGAGACCAACCAAGTAGTGCTTGACTCAACTAACCTCACATGAACTTGTCACCTCTGGACTGGCTGTTGTGAATTATAGCGAAAAAGACACATTCCTTATCAATGGTGCCTAAACAACCTCGTCACATATTCTCTTTCGGAAATATGTAAAAACATTAGTCTCCAAGATCAAATGTGTAAGAGGAATATGTTTGTTTTAATTTCTGAACTTTATTTCTATTGCAAATCCCCATATTATGATGGTTTAATCTTAGGCAATTCAGTAGTCTCACTCTTTTGGAAGGTGTTTCCTCTAATTTGGGGGCGCTCATGCAAGCCTCATAATTAAAAACACTGCTAAAAAATGCTAACAATCATCTGAGTCTTCAATGAGCTGTAATCCTTTTGCTGGTGGGGTGTCTTGCCTCAGTGTTGATGGCTGCTGACTGATTTGGGTCGGCCTTTATCCTTACCAGCATCCAGTGAGCTGTCTTCCTCTCCAGGTCTCCCACCTCATCTTCCATCATTGCTTCACTGGGGTTTGTGACATTCCCTCTCCATCTTTGAGCCCAGCCTTTCTCCTGGTGCTTGGTATTATTCCCCCAGCAATGCCACACAGAACCACACAAAATTCAATAGGATTGGTTCTCTCTCTTTCTTTATTTGCATTCTGCCAAATCTCTGCTATAGTCTATGAGTATACCCTCTCAGGCACCCCTTGAACTCCTAGACTTTTGAAATATAACACAAAAATCAAGGAAAGACCCTCCATGTTTCCTTTCAGTGTTCCATTATTTTCTTTTGACGAGGAGCTCAGAACTTCCTCTCTGTTACCTAAATAGCAGAAAGAAACACTAAGAATAAAAGTGATTTAAATTGCTATTCTGTAAAACATTCATCTTCGGCAAGCATAAATTCAGGGCATACAAAAAAAGGGAAGTTCCCCAAGTGAGCACGAAGGAAGTGTCCTGGTTTCATAAGAAGTGTGCCTCACATGCTGTATTAGGCCCAACTCAGTGACTTGACTGCTAATGCGCCCCTTCTTCCTCTATCTCGCAATCTATATTCTTGCAATAAACTCTTATCTTTGTTAATATTCTATGCATGTTGCTTCCTTGTAGCCCAGGAAAAACTTCTGACTGGCAGAATTAGTAAACAGCATGGTAAGTTCATAACAGCCAGCCCGTACACACACACGAAACACACATATCACACACAATACAAGCCCCTCAGTGGCAACCAGTTGCAGTAAGGTCTGATGTGAAGCAATGGGCTCAACTAATCACGTTCTCACTCTCAAAAATTTAAACTGAGGAATAATCCACATAATCGGGTAGTAAGAAGACTATCAGGAAACATTTGCTGAGCATTTACTAAATGGAAGGCATTGTGCTGCTTGATTTATGTTCATTTTTCATTTAAGCTTCACAACAATCTTTGAAAACAGGTACCAGTACTATGCTTATTTCATGGGTGCCCAAATTAAGACTTAGAGAAGTTAAATAACATGCTCAAAGCTACACACCTAGTACATACTACAGCCAGGATTTGAACTGAAGGATTCTGACCCCAAATCCTGGGCTCTTAACCACCTTATGACAGGGAAAGGCTGCAGGAAGAAACACCGTGTAAGGTTAAGGCCATGGTTAATTTATATTATGAGGAAACAGAACATGTATAGTACCATAAGCATGGTGGTATGGGGAGGAATAGAGGAAGGGAGCTCCTTATCTGATACATAAGACTAGACCTCTCTGAAGAAGTGACATTTGGGCTGAGAGCAAAAGGTTACATAGGAACTAGCGAGTCACCAGGAAACGAGAATAGCACATGCCAAGGACCTGCGGCTGCACAGGTCACAGCCCCATGTGGACACAAAAGAAGGCTAGGAAGGTCAGAACAGAGAGTGTCAGGGAGACTGCTGAGTGGTGACACAAAGAAAGCAGAAACCATTTTAGGTTGGGCCTTTTAAACTATGTTCCTAAATTTTCTTGAAAAGAGCCCTCCCACAAGAAGAACCTCGAGTCCTGAGTTTCTATCACCTTTTACTTCCAGCAGACGTCATGGATGAAGTAAGATGATCTCACACTCACAACGTAGAATCTGATTGGTTCTGCTTGGCGGAGGTATACCCCTCTTATCCAATCAGCAGGAGTGACGGGGTCACATGCGCATCAGCGCCCCTCTGTGTAAGAAAGAAGGGGTGGTTTACTACAAACAAATGTGTGTAGCAGATTATAGATACTGCATTGACCAGCATCTTTGAAATTATAAGATTCCAAGCCATAGCTCAGACATACCCTGGTCAACAATTTTATTGTAAAGATAAAATGGGACATTAAGAAAAATCTAAAGCCTCAGTAGGCTCCAAGCCATATCTTGTAGAAAATGGAGTTCATTCAGGAAACAGCCCAGCAGCAGTTGTCTACTGTGCGTAACAAAAGCTCGAGCTATGTGGTCAGACATGAGCTTGGGGCAGCGGTTATCCAACTTGAGTGCACTGCCATTGAAGGTTACTTGGTGAATCTATCTATGGTTCTGATGCTTCTCCTACCTTACCTGGCACACAACTCTCTCTGCATCTTCTGTTCCAGTTTTCCAACAGGAAGCACTTGTATTAGGCTTTCCCGTTGAGGAGGAAACTTCCTGGGGTGATTGCCAGGAGTAATGTACAGGGGGCTGCCATCACTCCAGTACCGTTCCCTCTCCAGTCCGCCGGAGGCAGCACGAAGGTGCTTCAGATGCTGGACTCAACCTTTGCAGAAGGTGACTACTGCAACAGGGGCTAGCACAAGCCATAGATATGTTTGGTTGATTGGGCCCATATTAGCTCTCATGGTACTTTTTTAAAATTTAAGATTAAACTAAAAATTTTTAATGGGGAGAAATTTTATGTAAAAAACAAAAAAGTCTAGATGTCTAGTTTCCCTTGGAAAATTGGAAAGCCAGAAAACACTATCCACATACTGAGTACTGGTTGATTCCTTAAAAGGCACCTGAACCCTCCATTCCACCAGCGTCCCCACCTTGTCCTACTGACAATGAGCTTCACTCGTTTACTTACTTTCCTGACCCTCGTGGGCATTGGAGCCGATAAACACTAAGGTAAGGACGCAAGTGCAGTAACTTCTCCAAAAGGGAGTTTGGGGAGGCAGGCACTTCAGGAGTCACTGCCTACAGGACTTTCCCAAGTCCAAGTCTCTAGATTCAGCAGCTGTGGCTAGCATGATTTCCCTGCTGCCAAGAGCTCCTAGAGTACCTTTGAGACAGCCTCTGGTTGAGGCTGGTAACTAGAGTCCCTGGCAGTAGGTGCCTAACAGGTAGACAATGATCCTATACTCATCTTGATAGCTGACCCACACTTGACTTGAGCATTTACAAAGCAGGTCAGGGATAGAGGAATGGCTCCTAGCTCATTGCACCAACCCCATGTCACGTCTTAGTTCATCCTTTGCCCCAATAAAGCCTGTTACAAACACAGCAAAAGAGAATTTTCTTGCCAAGCTACATCTTCCTCCTGGTTATCAGATGAGCCGGAGGGGTCCTTATGCTGGTTAAACTGGCCGCTCACATTTGTTGTACCAGTACATTGTGCTTCCGTCTTGAGAAGAAAAGCTACAGCTCATGGCAAAAACACTGCTCTGGGCCAAACTGGGGTCCACCCACTGGCAGCCATTTGACCTTGGAAAAGTCACTTAATTCATTTTCACTTCAATTCCTTCATCCATAAAACGTAGGAGATAAGACGTGCCTCCGTGGATACTCTGAGGATTAAACGCCGTGATAGGTACACACTTACTTCGTCACCCCTTCAGGATACAAACAACCTCAAAACCAGCCATATTCATATTCAGATGAAATTAGCCTCCCTCACCCTAGCCCTCATTTTGTCACCATAAGAAGCTTCCTCTTGCCTCTTTCAGGTTCCTACTTGCCTGAGGGCCTTTCTTTTTTTTAAAATTTATTTGTTTTTTATTTCAAATTAGTGTGAAGGTACACCATTCAATAATAAAAAAAAAAATTATATGACCACACAAAGGATAAAACACAAATATAGTCTAGCAAGGGGGAGGGGAGAGAAGGGGGGGGAAGATGACTGGGGGGAGGAGGAAGGTCAATTGGTGAGGGCCTTTCTCAATCCAATACTTAGCTGGAGTTTTCCAGAGAGAAGCTCTTATGAGTCAGTCCTACTGGTGGCTGCACTTTTTCAAAGCCACAGCAACTGTCAGTATCTCCAGGTGAAAGCCACATAGCCTAGTTGGTGAAGTCACTACCAAGGCATCCCACTGTGCTGCCACATGCCCTGAACTACCAAGCCCGTGTGGCCACAGAGCAAGGCAGGGGCCCAGCTCAGCAGCTGCTGTGGTCGCCAGACGCGTGCCGTGTGTGCAGAGAGAGACGCCATGGGTCCAGGGAAGCTGCCGTCTCCTGGACGTATGTGCTGCTACGGAAGCTTGAGCCCCGGTATCTGCCCCTCGGGGCTTAGCTCCTGATTTTACAGATACACATTTTCTCTTTATTATACTCATCTCTATGTCCCCATAAACTTCACCCAATTTCGAGCTCCTCCCGGGCATCCAGCAGTTTATATAAAAAAAAAAAACCAACTATGAAACAGTGAACATATATTCAAAGCCAGAGATACATACACTCATAAGTATGAAAAGCTCTATAAGGATAACAGCATTACTGGCATATTAACTGTCAGTACACCGAAAAAAATCATACCCAAAGTAACTAAAACCAGGCAGACCTAAGGAGGAACCAGAATGACTTGTGATTCACAAAGAAATGAAAAGGCAAGTATGACAACATTATGTACATGCCTGTGTCTGTACATCAACACCAATATTTATATTTGCATTCATTTACCAGGGCTTCTGTGACAGCACTGCCACCTGGGTGACTTAAACAACAGAAATTTATTGTCTCACAGTCCCTCAGGCTAGAAATACAAAATCGAAGTGTCTGCTGTGTTGGTTGGAGGGGTGTGAAGGAGAAACTGTCTCAGGCCTCTTTTGGGGTTCTGGTGGTTTGCTGGCAATCTGTGACATTCTTTGGCTTATAGAAACATCACCTCAATTTCTGCCTTCATGTTTATGTGGCATTCTCATTGGCACATTTGTCTCTATGTCCAAATTGCCCCTTTTTATAAAAGACACCAGTCATATTGAATTAAGTTCACCCTAATGGGTTCATTTTAAGTTGATTATCTCTGTAATAGGGTCTTTACCATAGGGTCTTCTCCCAAAGAGGTTTAGGTTCTAAGTTACTGGAGGTTAGTATTTCAACATATCTTTTCCATGGATACAATTGGACCAATAACAATATGCTTGTCGTTCATAGATTTCAATGTCAATACTCCAGAAAATGTGAACAGTGATATCCTCTGCAGGCGTCCTCAAACTACAACACAAAGGCCACATGTGGCCCACCTAGGACATATATCTGGCCCGCCGGGTGTTTTTGCCACCGCTGCCTGTCCTGCTTAGCTGCCAACTCATTCCGGGGCCCACAGTCCAGCCCTCCAATGGTCTGAGGGACAGTGAACTGGCCTCCTGTTTAAAAAGTTTGAGGACCCCTGCTCTGGGGAGTTAGACCATATGATCAGTGGAATTTTATTTTTTTGTTTTCTCTTTTCGATACTGTTTGAAAATTTTAACCAGGAACACATGCTACTATCTTGATTTAGAAATTAATGCCTCATTTGGACTTTCTTCATTGTGTTATCAGAAATAAACACCGGAGCATTAAAGGGAAAATGAATAGCTGCTCCACCCATTTTATGTCCGAAACAAGCACTGGTTTCTGTTTCCAGTGAACACGGGGCTTTACTACGTCATTTAATCCAGGTTGTAAGCTATCTGAACCCGGACTAGTTTAAATCCATTTTAGACACAATGCCCAGTATGTTTTTGGCCATCAATCTGGGCAAAAGGCAATGTCTGTGACCCACTTTTGAGTCACCGGAGCCTATTGGCTAATATCAAACAGCATCTCTTCTGTTCTTATAAGTAGATTAACATGGAATTTGCTGTCTCTGCTATGATCCCTTAAAAGGGCTGCAAATATGAAGCCAAGCAGGGCCATCCAAGGCCGAGGCTCATCCCTGCTGCATGTGCACTTGGCAGTTTTCTCTGAGTGCTTCTGCAGTGCCACGCCTGTAAGGCCACAAGTGTGCACCCCATGAGGCCCAGCCAAGGGACTTTCATCAGTTCCTTCAAGGCCAATGCCACACAAAATTTATTTCAGCTGAATCGCAGCTCAGTTCTCACTTCTATAGAGAAAGAAGTCAGCTAATGGAAACCTTTGATTTCAGTGTCAATATGAGATCATGTTGAAAGAGGAGACTTTTTAGTGTGTAAGTAGACAGAGCCCGTTCAATTCATCAATCAGCACCTTTCATTTTCTTTAAGCTTCTGCTGAGTACCTGGCATTGGGGCAGCGTTTGAATGCAGCAATTAGCATCAGAGGCATTGGAGTCAGAAAGCTGAGGGCCTGAGTACTGACTCTGTCAAATATTTAATATTTTTAGCACTAGATCATTCTGAAATGTAAGTCACTTAAGGCAGTGAAGAGGCACATTCTTCACATAGCAAAACCATATTAGTTTATAAGAAATGAGTGCAGTGTTATGTTAAATGGAAGACAACTCATTTCTCATAAAGGCTAATACATTTTTTTTTCTGAATGAAAGTTATTCTTTTTTCCTGCTCAGTACCTTCAAATGTCTACTCATGATGTGGTTGGGGCCAGGCCTTTTCTATCTTCTTACCTGACCATCCTTTTCCACCAACTTTTCTTCTTCATGTGGCAGCAGACCTACTGCAACTTCAGTCATCACACCTGCTTTTCAAGCAGGAAAACGGTATAAGGGTCATAAGCTTTCTCCTTAATAGAAGACCTTCCCATCATACTTAAACTTGTGTATCACTGGGAAGAACTGTGTAACAGTCACTGCTGGCTAGACGGGGACCAGAAAGCATGAAGACTTAGCTCTCCTTCCCCTGTTAAGGAAAAGCAAAAGAGAACGTGTTTGAAAATCTGTGTTGTGCGAGTTAACCCTTCACCAAAGCAGGAATAGGGGAGAAGACATCAGCTACTTAATGAACTATTCATTTATAAGTTATTTTTATCTTCACATTGAGGTGAGGAACTGGGATTCAGAGAAGTTACAGTTATCCAAAACATAGAGGCAGGATTCAAGCCCCAGTCATTCTGTCTCCAAGGTTTTTGCTTTTAAGAAGAATTTTCCTGGCTTTAGACAAGAATCTATAGTTTCCCTTTTAAGTACCATGGGCAAGAATAATCTTCTCTATTAAAATGCAGTAGTAACAATCAACTCTTTGTCTGGTAAGATACTTCACTGCCTGGCTTTAAAACAGAGGGGGATTGACAGTTTAGTTGATTTTTCAAGGTAGAGGATTGCAAGCCCTTCTGGGCCATGGCAGCTGCTGTTTTCTCAATACAGTAGACAAAATTACATCTATTTTTTGGTCAGTGGTAACTGAATTTAAGTACCACTGATTGTCTTCATCTCTTGTAATGGTTTACAATGACAAGGTAATATGCCTTTAACAGCTGATTTTTTTAAGGTGGAAGCAGAAGTATGTTTGAATCATTTCTTCAAAAAGCTAAAAGATATGGTTGTCAGAACTGCTACAAAAAAGGGATCAACAAGACACTCTTCAACTGTGATCACTAAAGAGCTAGGTAGGTTTAAAAGGATTTGAGTTGGCTTCCTAATCTTGTAAACTGCGTGTAAGCTGGTGCACAAGGAGCATAAAGGGCTAAACCACAAGTATAAAAGAATCTGTATTTCATTCAAGAGACAAGACCTGCTGCTTTTCCCCAATGGCTGGTTATTTAGATGGAAGGTTCATCTTCACAGTGAGTGACTAATGGTTAGGACTGTCCTTCGTGGAATACAGAGATACATCATTTCAAGATAATACCTACTTTAGCAGCCTCTGCAACTCGACACTGAGTGAGTCATTGGCAAAAACACAGCACTTGTGTCCTTCAAAACTGAAACTAAACCGAGTGGCACACAATATAGTATGCAGCACTGGTTCTGGGGATGTGACAGAATCAGAGGACCAGCTTCGGAAACTGAGCCACAGTGAATGACTCATTCATTTATTCATCCCACAAACCCTTATTAATCACCTACTAAGCTAAAAATCACTGTGACCCAATTTGGAATAACTTAAACAGAGACTAAGGGAGATGGTGGCCTGCTGTAGAATGAAGGCCCCATTAAATCAGGAACCATCTCTTTTGTTAATGGCCACCTTAGAAACAGAACTATCTTACCAACCTTCCCAGGAACAAGGGGGAAATGAATCCCCGATGACTGAGAATGTGAAAAACTAATTCTTACTATGACTTTAAATCATTCTGAAGTCTTAAGAGGTAGGAACCTTTTGTTAAATAATCAAACAATTAAAAGATATCTGAGAATCACACAGGGCTTATCCCAAAGTAAGCAAAAAGCTATTAGTCACCTGCTGGGTTATCCAAGTGTTTATTCAATATGGTCTTTTTTTTTTGAGACGGAGCCTCAAGCTGTCCCCCTGGGTAGAGTGCCATGGCATCACGCTCACAGCAACCTCCAACTCCTGGGCTCAAGCGAGTGTCCTGCCTCAGCCTCCCAAGTAGCTGAGACTACAGACGCCCGCCACAGCACCTGGCCATTTTTGGGTTGCAGCCATCATTGTTGTTTGGCGGGCCTGGGCTGGGGATTCGAACCCGCCACCTTAGGTGTATGTGGCTGGCGCCTTAGCAGCTTGAGCCACAGGCACCAAGCCCAATATGGTCTTTAAAGTAACTTAATGTGTATGAATTGAATTTCTGGTGATATTGATGGTCCTGGAGTGAACTAGTGACCAATTTCCCTTAACTTCTGGCGATACTGATTGTCATGGAGTGAACTAGTGATTAATTTCCCTTAACACTTCTTTGAATGGAGAACTCAAACCAGGCACCATATTCGTTACTTCTTGTGCCCCCAAAACTCACCTTACCTAGTAACAAATACCACATAGTAATGCAATTATCTTGTGTACTATATTATATATTCTCTGAGTATATTCATCTGTACATACTCAGTGGTTAACAGCAGAAATCCTGGTGTATAAAAAGAGTCTTGATTCATTTTTTGAATACATGAATATGTAGGCTCATTTCTTTCTGAAAGGCAGAATTCACAATTGGCTAGAAAAATCATGTGCATCAGAGTCATGCACATAACTAGTTTTAAATTAATGAGACTACAAAATAGGTGAGTGAATAATTTTATGTAAAATCTTCTGCCATCTTCTTGAAAGAAACACAAAATTCCTTCATGTATTAACATGAAGAGAAGAAACAGTATCATTCATAGTCAGTTTGGGCTTCTAGAATAGACCAGGCAGCTTAAACAACAAACATTTATTTCTTACAGTTCTGCAACCTGGAAATTACAAGGTCAAGGTATAGACAGATGTAGTGTCTGTGAGGGCACTTTTCCTGGTTCTCAGGCAGCAGTCTTCTCCTTGTATACTTATAGAGCAGAGAGCAAAGAGGGGAATGCAAACTCTTACTGTCTCTTTATAGAAGGGCACTGATCCCATCATGAGTACTCCAGCCTCATAATCTAATTACCAAGGAAAGTTCTACCCCCTAAAACCATCACAATGAGGATTAGGATTTCAACATATGAATTTTAGGTGGACACAAACATGCAGACCACAGCAAACACTTTTCTAAGGGAAGTCTTAAGTGGTGTCTTTATTGCGAGGGACCATACGTATGATTATAACTGACTTATTATATATAGGACCAACTGCACACTACTTTGTTTCATTGTTTTAATTAATACATTTGTATGCAGATTAATACCAGATTATTTTCTTTTTCTGCAGTTCTTGTTTTGCTTTCATTTTCTTGTGATATCAATAAACAAGACACCTAGGGAAGCATATTAAAGTGTGCAAAATTTAGACACTAAAACAAATTCTGGAACACAGCTTTGTACCATGCGCTATTTAGTGTTCAGAATTTCAACCAACTTTCAGCTATGCCTGGGCAGGTGAATCACAACAACAGCCAGCAGAGTTAAGGAGGCTGACAAGAGGGCTTTTTCTCTATTCCACTCGAGGAAGCTTTCTATTTTGGCAAGACTAATTAAACCTCACAGGTTATGTGTGGTAGAAACCTGAGGTACCATAATTCTGATTTATTCTCAGGCTAGACCCTCCACCTCCCCCAACCTCCGACTGGATTCTAAGATGCCCCTTTCTGTGCACACTCCTTTAGTTGGATTAAGATTTTAGAAAGATCCCAGGCAACCTCATGCAGTAAAACAATAAAGCTTCAAAACAATTTAAGACTGTTGTTCTACAACAGTCTCATTAGAAGCCTAAAAAAAAAAAAAAGGTAATGTTATATTAAAGAGATTTGTAGGGGTAACTTTTGTTTTGTAAAACAAGCCACAATAAAATTCCAATAGAGTCCCAAAATTTTTAAGAAAAATGTATGAGACATAAATACCACCAGTTTGCATTAAAAGAAACAGATACAGATAAAATGAAAAAAGGTCTTTAGAACTCATGAGAAAATGACAAACATAAAAATATGCTGCCTTTCATTAAAAAAAGTAAGGATAACTTAGAGAATAGAAACCAGAGCCTAGAAGGCAGAGGTACAAACCAAGAGGAAACAACACTTGGACCCTGATGAATGTCAGAATTGCTACGAGTTAATAACTGTGCACTCACTGGCTATGTACTTCCCATTTCTCCTGTTTTGAACAGTTGAATTTATAGCAACTATTTTACTAGAGTCCTACAATTGTGCGTAGACAAGATAACTTATGTTTTTATTTATTTGTTTATTTTTATTTCAAAATATTAAGGGGATACAAATTTTTTGTTGCATAGATACCTTCTAGGCTTCACTCAAGGCCAATGGTGTGCTTGTCACCAAGGGCGTTCATTTTACCCAATAGGTAAGTTTCTGTACCTCCATCCTGCACCCCTTCTTTGTTTCCAATGTCCTTTATGTCTCTTTGTGCCATACGTACCCATCATTTAGTTCCCATTTATTATGAGAACATAGAGTGTTTGGTTTTCTGTTCTCAAAATACTTCACTTAAAACAATGGTCTCCAGTTCCATTCATGTTGCTGTAAAAGACATTATCTCATTCCTTTATATTGCTCCATAGTACTCCAAGGTATATATACATACATCACATTTTCTTTATCCACTTACAGACTAACAGACACTCAGGTTGATTGCACCTCTTTAGAATTGTGAACTGTGCTATAATAAATAGTTGAGTGCAGGTGGATTTTTTTTTTTTTTGATAAAATGACTTCTTTTCCTCTTGGGAGATACCCAGTGTCACTTGTCACTTTCTCATTGCATCCATGCCAGCATCTATTTTTTTTTTTTCTACTTTTTATATAATGGCCATATTGGTAGGCATAAGGTGGTATCTTATTATAGTCTTATTCACATTTCTGTGATGATTAGCGATGTTCAGCATTTGTTCATATGTTTTGAGGCATTTGTCTATCTTCTTTTGAAAACTTTCTGTCCACGTCTTTTGCCCACATTGTGATGGGGTTGTTTGTTTTATTCTTGCTGATTTCTATGAGTACTTTGTAAATCCTGGTTGCTAGTTCTTTGTCAGACGCATGGTTTGTGAATATTTTCTACCATTCTGTGGGTTGCCTGTTCACTGTGCTGATTATTTCCTTTGTTGTGCAGAGTAAAGTTCCGTCCACGTATTTTTGTTGTTGCTGTATTTGCCTTTAGGATCTTAGTCATAAATTCTTTGCCTAGACTATTGTCAAGAAGAGTTTTTCCTACATTTTCTTCTAGAATGTTTATAGTTTCATCCCTACATTTAAGTCTCTTATCCAACTTGAATTAATTTCTCTATCTGGCAGGTGAGAGAGGTTCTGTTTCATGCTTCTTTATGTCATTAACCAATTTTCCCAGAAGCATTTATTGAATAGGGTTTCTTTTCTCTGGGATATGCTGTTGTCTATTATGTCAAACCTCAGCTGGTCACAGCTATGTGGTTTTATTTCTGAGTTCTCTGTTCTGTTCCACTACTCTACGTCAGTCCCATCACAGCTCAGAATGCAGATATCCAGGGATTCTCCCCCTACCCTTCCCAACTTGTGGATGCTTCTCCCAGGTGGCTTCTAATCTTGCCAGTCTGGCCTCTCTGTCTCTCCCTCCTTCTCTTTGGGTGCCCCAATTGCTTCTCTGGTGATGCATAATGTCCTCTCTACGAGGGTCTATCCATAGGTAAACCTCGGCCCACAACCTTCGATCCTATCCTTGAGAGCAGAGAGTGAGACTGTGTCTAGTCTGCCCTCTTGGCTCCTGCAACTTGTATTTTCAGTTCACAGTTCTCTAGCTTGAGAGGAACTGTATTCAAAGAAATGTTATTAAGAAACACTTAGGGCTCGGCACCTGTGGCTCAAGAGGCTAAGGCGCCAGCCACATACACCTAAGGTGGCAGGTTTGAATCCAGCCTGGGCCCGCCAAACAACAATGATGGCTGCAACCAAAAAAAAAAAATAGCCAGGTGTTGTGGCAGGCACCTGTGGTCCCAGCTACTTGGGAGGTGGAGGCAGAGACTCGCTTGAGCCCAGGAGTTGGAGGTTGCTGTGAGCTGTGATGCCACAGCACTCTACCCAGGGGGACAGCTTGAGGCTCTGTCTCAAAAAAAAAAAAAGAAAGAAAGAAAGGAAGAAAGAAACACTTAGAAACTCCATTCATTTCTGGATCATTTAAATGACAATGGGATTCTGGACTTTGGGTAGTATTATAATAGGATGACACTTTGGACAACTTGCAAGAGAGAGTGTGTATTTTGTATGTGTGACGGTTGTGAACTGGGAATCAGAGAAGACTGTGGTATCAGGCTTTGACATGACCCCAGATGATTCCAAATGACTCTCACCTCATAGTATTCACACATTCCTATAATCCTCTCCACATTGAACAAAGCTAAGGCCTTTGTGTGTAACCAATAGAATACTGCAGAAATGATGGGACATAATTTCCTAAGCTGGGTCACAAAAGATATTCTGCCTTCTCTTTGTTCTTTCTTAATTCACTCTTCTTTTCAAGTGCCCATGGAACATTCACCAGGACAACCTATATATTAGGCAATAATACTAGTCTCAATAAATTATATGAAATATTAAACCAGTTTCAATAAAAATATGAAATTAAATTAAACTACACTCAATTAAACTAGTCTCATTAAATAATATGAAATATTTTCCCCAATACCAATGAGTTAAGTTAAAAATGAATAAAATCAGAAAACCTGGAAAACTCAAGAATTTGTGAAAATTAAACAATACTTTTCTTTTTTTTCTTTTCTTTTTTTTTTTTTTTTTTTTTTTTTGCAGTTTTTGGCTGGGGCTAGGTTTGAACCCACCACCTCTGGTATATGGGGCTGGGCTAGGTTTGAACCCACCACCTCCGGTATATGGGGCTGGCCCCCTACTCCTTTGACCCACAGGTGCCACCCTAAAAAATACATTCTTAAGTAGTCAATGTATCAAAGAAAAATCAAAGGGAAGTCAGAAAATTCTTTAAAGTATATGAAAAGGAAAACTTATGGGATGCAGTAAAAACATTACTTAGAAATTTATAGCCATTAATGACTACACTTTAAAGGAAGATTTAAAATAAATAACTATTATTCTACCGAAAGTGGAAAAAGAATAGCGAAGTAAATTCAAAGCAAACAGAAGGAAGGAAATAATAAAGAGTAGAACATAGATATACAAAATAGAGAATTTTTAAAGAGTAGAGGGAAAAAAACCAAATTTTGTCATTTTCAAAATACCAACAGAATTAACAGAACTTTACCTAGATTGAGCATGAATAAAAGATAATAATCAAATACCTAAAATTAAGAATGCAAGAGGAGACCTTACTACAAATGTTACAGAAATTGAATGATAACAAGTAACAATTAGTTAACCTAAATGATATTGGCAAATCCTAGAAATACTCAATTGCCAAAACAGATTCAAGAAGAAGTAGAAAACCTGAATAGACCTATAACAAATAAAAATTGAATCAGTAATCAAGAACCACCAAACGTTTAATTTAAAAAGAACATCAATCCTTTACAAACTCTTCTTAAAACTAGAATTGGAAAAAACATGTTTTTATTCCTGGTATGAGGCTATTATTAATTTGATACCAAAGCCAGAAAAACATCCTGCAAGAAAAATGAACTACTGATTAATATCCCACATGGATATAGGTGCAAAAACTCTCAACAAAATTCTCACAAACCAAATTAAGCAGCATATTAAAATAATCGTGCACCATGACTAAGTGAGAAAGCAAGGTTAGTTTAACCTCATAATATGTCTTATCAATGACAAAAATTGTGGGTTTTTTATTATGTAAATTTTTACCTTAATCAATTTTCTTAAACACTGGCAACTACCACAAACATAAAATTTCCCAAAATAACATATTATACATCAATTATACTCTTTTTTCTATATTTTTGGAATGTGTACTCTTTGTATAATCATTATTCACATGATAATAATTTTGTATTATCATCTTCCTAGAAAGAAGAGAGAGCAATGAAATGTATTTTGTATTGACCTGCATAATTATTTAATGAAATTTTCCTTATACTGTGTACAATAACCTATGATTTATTACCACAGGAATACTTTGGCTGTTTTACTGTGATTTTTCCATTTTTAAATACTATTTTTTTCTAGAATTACCAGACTATATCAGGTCATGTTGTATCAGCTATACTAAGACCAATCAATATACTGGGAAGAATAAAAATGCTACTTCACATTTGGCATTATTGCTGTAGGTTTGTGCCCTATAAGCATAAGAACTCTAACCAATTTTATTTTGCACTGATTCTTATTGTAAAAGTATTTTATCAGGGAAAAAAAATCAATGTGGAAAGAAACAGTTAGAGACTACCATTCCATTAGGGCAGGAGGGTGGCGCCTGTGGCTCAAAAGGGTAGGGCACCGGCCCCATATGCCAGAGGCGGCAGGTTCAAATCCATTAGGGCAGGAGGCAAAAGAGAATGTCATTAATCCATTCAATAACTCTCAAAGCAATGTGACTCAAAGATGAAAGACAAAGAAATGCATGCCCTCAAGATGATCCCTATCCAATAGGAAAATAACCAAATAAGTAAATAGTGTGGCTGATATTATACATTAGGACTAGGTGGATTGCCATTGGACCAGAGTAGACAAATTTAGTTCCCTTTAGCTGGGGAGATAATAGTAGATTAGAGTAGGCAGTGATTAGAGGAACCATCACAGAGGAGATCATACTACAGCTTAATATAGAAGTTTGAGTTGGATTTCTCTGAACATAATTGAAGTTAAGAAATACCATAAACAGAAGAAATTACTTGGGTAACACATATAAAGAAAGGAAACAAGATGTCATATTATTAGAACTATAACAATTTCAGTTGAACTCCAACACATATTGCAGCGTGAGTGAGAGATGGACATAAGGAAGCAGGCAGAGACCAAATAAAGGCCATTGTATCTTTTACTCAGTGAATAATCTGATGCATACACTCATCAGGAAGAGGCATAAATAAATATATATATTTACCCTTTAAGGCAATGATTTCATTTCTTTTCATTTTTTATTTTTTTATTTTTGGGAATTCATTGAGAGTACAAGAAACCAGGTTACGCTGATAGCATTTGTTAGGTAAAGTCCCTCTTATAATTGTGTCTTGCCCCCAAAAGCTGTATCACACACCAAGATCCTTCCCCTTTCTGATAATTTATCCCATAAAAATAATCCAAAAGGGCTTGGTGCCTGTAGCACAGGGTTCAAACCTGGCCTGAGTCAGCTAAAACAACAATGACAACTGCAACAAAAAAATAACTGGGTGTTATGGTGGGTGCCTGTAGTCCCAGCTACTTGGGAAGCTGAGGCCAGAGAATTGCTTAAGCCCAAGAGTTTGAGGTTGCTGTGAGCTGTGACGGCACAGCACTCTACCAAGGGCAATGTAGTGAGACTCTGTCTCCAAAAAAATAATAATAATAATAATCCAAAAGAAGAAAGATACTATATTAGAGGTAAGATGATTTTAAAAGTACCCCCAAAGAATTGTATTATATACAACTCTTCTTGTAATTACATATATATGACTGTAGAAATAAAAAGAATATGATACAAAAAAAAAAGATGCTACAAAATATACTATATGGCTATAAATATTTAAAAATACCTCCATCCCTGATAAGGTGGGTTTAATATAAGACAGCAGTCTATTTCATGACAGGCTACTCAGTCTCATGAGTAACATGATATCTGTGCCTACTATCCTAGCATAAGTATTAGTCACATGTGTGCTTCCAATCTGAAGAGGGTCCCAGAACAGACAGTAAATTATATGGTCCCAAGTCAGTAACAACACATGTAAGTGAGAAAACAGCAGCTGCCTCACATCCTCCCTCCATGTCTCACCCAAGAATATCTCTCTTTTTATTTTTAACCCTATCCAGAAATGTACAAGACATGAGAATTGGGGAAAATGAAGATCACTCTAACCAAGTTGACATATTACAAAGCCCCCAGAGTCAATCCGTGCTTTTTGCCAAGAACACTGCTAATTTTCCTAGAAAATGATTGTGAAGACCTGGACTAACAGGTGCCCCTCTTCTCCCAGGCTACCTTTGTTATTTATTCCAAACCATCTTATTTAACCTAATGCAGTCTCTTTCTTAATTATGAAATAGAGTTAATAACATCGGGTTAAATAGGGTTAAACTATATTTTAGAATAAATAGGGTTAAATAATATTTTAGAAAAGGTCATAGTTATAAGCCACAGAAACTGACTCTAGCTCAAGATTTCTCAGCCTTAGCACTGTTGAGACTTTAGGCCAGATAATTCCTTGCGATATGGGGCTATTCCCAGCACTGTGCAATGTTTCATGACCTCCCTGGCCTCCACTTACAGCATGCAAACCCCCGCTAGGTATCTTGCCTTCCCTGTCCACTGACAGACTTGTTTCTACCTTAGCTGCAAGGGCATAGCAAGCACCTGGCTATAATCACAGAGCCTGTACTGTTTGCTGAACAGGATGCCAACTACTGTGTTGGATACAAAGAAGGTAAGGTTCCTGGGCTTCAAGATATTACAATCAACCCCATCAAAGATCAAGATTTGACCTTCCCATCAAGCCAAGTCCTTCAGCATCATACTGTGTCCAGGAAGAGCAAACTCTTGCCTTTCAGCTTTATAACTTATTGAAAAGAACATTTGGGCTAGAGATAAACAATGGAATATTTCCACTTTCTTGTCTGGAAAGTTATTTCTACAAGAAGGAAGTGAGTGAGCAAGGGTTGATGGTGATGTGATGGATGACAAAAGGCTTCTCCCTTTGCTGCAGTGGCCCAGAAAAAGACAACAGCCACACACGTAGTGCTCGTTACTGCTAATGGGAGTTGGGTCTGGCATCCAAAGAAAAACGTGCCCTTGGAGTTGTACTTCCCTCTGTGGACAAATTGACATTGAGGAAACCTTTGCCATAAATAATCCCCGCTAGTCAAGAGAACATTTATTCCATTGCTGCAGAGGGAAGACAAAGGAGTCAATGAAAGTTTTTAGGAGGAGCTCACCGACTCTGGGAGCTCTCTTCAGGAAGATTAACAAAGGCACAGCAGACATGTAAAGATGGATAAAACACATAAAAGGTTGTGGAGTTCCTGGAATTTATGACGGCTATAACGTGTACATAACGCCAAATGTCCAGGTAGAAAATTTAAAATTCAGTCACTATTACCAAACCCATATGCCACTGCTTCATCTTACATTTTCTTTGAATACACAAAAAATAAAATACAAAATGAAGCACTGAGTCAGGGTCCCAGTCCATTCGACCAAGCATCCTGTCCCTGGAAATAACTAAAGTTATTTTGTGAAAGGTTATGTTGATCCATGTTATGTAAATTACTAAGGAAGTGAATGAAGGAAGGATAAATAAATAAATAAGACTCAACAGTCTCAGGGGCTCTGCTCCATACAGTCACTCAGGGACATGGACTCTTTCCACCTATCCTGCTAACCTTTGGAGTCCATGTCCAGATCCTTGGTGTTCAATCAGTAGACAATGGAAGAGAGCGAATGTGGACAACTCAGTGGCCGAGACCTACAGGTGGCATACATAATTTATTTTCACATGCTATTGGCAAGAAATCATTCACAGGGTCACACCTCAGTGCAAGTGTAGTTAGGAATATAATCTTAAGTATGTGTCCAGAATCAAAAGGGAAATGACCTAATAAACAACAAGATACATTCATTCAACTTTGTTGATCTAGTCCTCCTCAAGATGTTTTCCAATGTGAAAAATCCTTTACTTTTGTATTTTTATTGCCTTGATCATCCGACCTGTAAATTCTTCAGCTCAGTATGTCTCTCATGACCTGAAACATCAGAAGGACACACCACAGCAGGAAAAAAAGCAGAGATAGCAGGGGAGGAGAGAAGAGAGCTTCTGAATTGAAAGGACCCCGAGAGCAATGATTCCCAATGCCCTCATTTCACAGAAGAGGATGCCAAGTCCCAGAGAAGTCACTTGCCCAAGACCACACAACTTCAAATATAAAACTGAGACTTCAACCCAGTTCTCCTAGTTTTCTTTTCAGGACTTTTACCAATACACCATTATTTTAAAAGTGCCTGTGCCAAAATCTGTTGCAAAGGGGCAATATTTCCTTGTAGTTTTTTAATTCTCTGTGGATTATACCTTAAATTTTGTTGGTAGTTCCAACCCAGAATTTGATGAGCATTTTTCTTGTCCAAACTAACAATCAAGGGCCCTTTATTTGAACCATTATCATTAAAACTATTTTTCACTGAGTGTTTATTAGGGAACATGCATGACCTAAACAGGTCCCTTTTAAGAAATATTTGGAGATAGTTTTGTTGTTGATTTTCATGTCCTTCTTATTTGCTGCATCAGGATTCTTTGAAATGCTAACACTGGAAAACAATTAACAAACTTAGTTTTCAAAAAGGCGTCATTGAATCATGTATACGCATGTCCCGCAGGGTTCAGAAATCTAACCGGTATCATCAGAGTCACTCATGTCTAACTCCTTTTTAATTTTCTTCCTAGGTTGGCTTGATTCCACCTTCCTGCAGACAGACTATTTCTACAAGTTGGGAACGATGGCCACTGGCAAAGTCAGTCCAAGTTTTAATTTGAAATAGCAAGAGAAGAGAGTCTTTCCCTCCAGCTACAGCAGAAAAGTCCCAGGGTGGACTCTAACTGGCCTTGTTTCAGTCACCTGCCTTTCAGCGAGTGGATTTCAGTGAAGTGCAGGCAGGGGGAGCAGACAGTGATTGACATTCTCCCCCAGAAGGAGTAGGGAGTAGGAGTAGGGAAGAATCCTCCCAGGAACCAGAAAAGGGGCTACAGAGCATTGTGAATAGAGACAAACATTAACTATCACAGCCCATTCTGCTTGCTGACTAGGAAAAAATGGTATCAAACATAGAAATAAATGTATTTCCCATGCACGACTAAAATCTCAGGCACATCTAAAACCTCAGACGCTAGGCCTGGCGAGGTAGCTCATGCCTGTAATCCTAGCACTTCTGGGAGGCAGGTGGATTGCTTAAGCTCAGGAGTCTGAGACCAGCCGGAGCAAGAGAGAGACCCTCATTTCTATTAAAAATAGAAAAACTAGCTGGACGCTGTGGCAAGTGCCTATAGGCCCAGCTACTGGGGAGGCTGAGGTAAGAGTATTGCTCAAGCCCCCAAGAGTTTGAGGTTACTGGGGGCTGTGATGCCATGATGCTGTACCCAAGATGACACAGTGAGATTCTGTCTCTAAATAAATAAATAAATAAATCCTCAGACACTGATCCCTGAAGTTATATAGGGTGGACATAAAGTCTGTGTATATTTCTGTCCTAGCAAAGTCAACATGCAAATTTGGGACATTTTTCTTCCACCTTTAAATTAAAAATTCCTAGACAGAAATGATTCCACCCAGAGTCTCAGAGGGCTCATGGTCCTGCTGACACCTAGATTTCAGACCTCCAGCATCCAGAACAGTCAGAAAATAAATTTCCATTGTTTAAAAAAAAAAAATTAATTAATTAAAAATTCCAAACTGTAGACACCTAGTATAAGATATGATATCTTTGCTCAATTCAATGGAAAATGTGAGATTTGTAGTTGTGTTACTTATGCAGAAATTAATCTTTAAGATAATCCTCCCTCTCAGAAGAAATAAAGCTATAGGCTGGATATAGTGCCTCATGTCTGTAATTCTAGCACTCTGGGAGGCCAAGGCAGGTGGATTGTTTTAGCTCAAGAGTTACAGAACAGCCTAAGAAAAAGTGAGACCCTATCTCTACTAAAAAGGAAAAACTAGCTGGATGTGTGGCAGGCACCTACAGTCTCACCCACTACTCGGGAGGCTGAGGTAGGAGGATTGCTTGAGCCCAGGAGTTTGAGGTTGCTGTGAGCTATAACACTGCAACACTCTAGCCTGAGCAGCAGTCTGAGACTTTGTCTCAAAAGAAAATAGAGTTAAATATTAGGCTTAAAAAGGGTTATAAACATTGTCTAGTCCTTCTCTTTCATTTTGTAGATTATGAAATTGAAGATCAGAGAAGTGTGCTCTAAGTTATACAGCTTCTTATTGAATGAATCCTGGGTTAAGACCCACGTTTCCTTCCATGTAGTATGCTGCTTTCAGACTGTTTACCATCGTCCAAGTTGTGAACATCTGGGGTATCAACCTTTTATTTTCTCTGCCTCACATTGGAAGAGTGAGACTTGCCTTGGGCCACATATTAAACACACAAATACTAATGAAAGCTGATGAGCCAAAAAACAGTCTGTCATACTTTTTGTGACATCCAACACCACAGATAGGCAAAAAAAATTCCTCACAAAAACAGCATGCATCTCTGGTGTACAGGTTCCTCCTGTTGTAAAATTTTTTCTAAAATAATCTTATAGTAGATAACTGTTAATTAAAAAAGTGAATTATTGGGAGGCTCCTGTGGCTCAGTGAGTAAGGCGCCAGCCCCATATACTGAGGGTGGCGGGTTCAAACCCAGCCCCGGCCAAACTGCAACAAAAAATAGCCGGGCGTTGTGGCGGGCGCCTGTAGTCCCAGCTACTTGGGAGGCTGAGGCAGAAGAATCGCCTAAGCCCAGGAGTTGGAGGTTGCTGGAGCGACTCCGCTGCACTCTACCGAGGGCAAAAAAGTGAGACTCTGTCTCTACAAAAAAAAAAAAAAAAAAAAAAAAAGTGAATTATTTCAGGTAGGGCAATCTTCCGATTTTAAAAGATGTTTGATACAACAACTCCAAATCCTCCTCCATTTATATTTTCCAAGGAATCATTTTATGATATCCAGAAATAAATAATGGCCTCTATGAACACCAATGCTCAAATTATGTGTATATGCTTGCAAAAATAATTACCATGTGAAATTAAAGTGACATGGATCACCAGGGACATCTTTTTAATTTGGCTTCAGAATTTTTTTCAAAAAAAAAAAAAAAAAACCAGTCTCTCTCCTGCTGTGTCTTCATGCAGTTATACACAGCATGATTCCCTGGGGAGGAAGATTCCCTAAAAACTAGGAGCAGCTAAAACGAAGTTCTAATCAATTCACTTGCTTTTAAATTGTTTCAAAAAATACATCCTGAATACAAGCATGATCATTCTTAACTTTTCTTATTTTACTAAAAATTAAGTTCTATTTTTCTTGATCAATAAACTTAAAAGTATTAAAATTACTAAAACTTAGGCCTACCCAATAGCTTATCTCAAACCTGTAATCCCAGCACTTCAGCAGGCTGAGGTGGGAGGATCACTGGAGTCTAGCAGTTCGAGAACAGCCTAGACAACATAGTAAGGCCCTATCTCTATAACATTAATTTAAAAATTAGCCAAGCATAGTGGTATACACCTGTATTTTCAGTTACTCAGGAGGCTGAAGCAGGAGTATCACTTGAGCCCAAGAATTTGAAGTTACAGTAAGCTATGATCACGCCACCCCACTGAATGACAAAGTAAGACCTTATCTCTAAAAATAAAATAAAATAAAATATATATTTTTAAAGGATCCTTAAAACTCAAACCAGAAAAAGCAAATTAAAATGAAATATTGCCTTTTCCCTATCAGGTTAATAAAGATTAGGAATGAAATTACCTAATATAGCAAGAATGTGGGGAAAGAAAAAAATCTCATACACTTCTAGGGCAAGTGTGACACACTCATAATCCTTCTTTAGGTCACCTTAGCAGTGCACATGAAGTATCATTAAAAAATATTGAGGCCCTTTAATCTAGTAATTCCACTTCTAGTAGTTACCATGTGAAATTGTTAAATGTGCACAAAAAGTGACCAATATTGTGTCATGGAAAAAAATCACTAATATCAGAAAAGAAGGTGTGGTTAAATAAGTCAGTAATTTGGCACATAAAATAGGTTATTTTCCAACCTAAATAACCAAAAAGGAAAGAATGGTAAATAAACTTTGATCTATGATGACATACTAGTTTGTCATTTTTTAAAAGTAGACTGATGTTAAAACAGTATAATCCAATTCTTGTAACTTCGTATAACATAGGTCTTTGTAGCTGTACATAGACACAAATATACATACAAGTAGGAAAATAAAAATACTTTAGAAGTACTTATACCAAAAATGATAGCAGAAGTTAGCTATGCCTAGAGACAATATTTACTTCAAAATGTTGCTGTCAAGATTCAATTGTTCATGTGTGGGAGGGAGTGGGTGCATGTGTGTTTATATAAATAAAAGGCCCCTATCATAGAGCCTAGGAAATAGTAAACCTTCAAGGAATGCTAGTCACTTTCTTGTCTTTACTGTCTTTTCGGTATGTGACACTCACTTCACACTCTTGTATATCTTACATGATTTGGCTCCACGAACAGTGAGGGAGAAGTATCCTAGGAAAGGGGATAAATCAGGCAGGAAATGAATAAGCCTCTGGAATTCTTTGTGGTATCTCTGCCTATGCCCCATCCAGCCAAAGCCTTAAGTTAATGTCAGCTTTCAAATGATAGCAGGGTGACAGTGCATGATATGAAAGTCTACCTCAGCTATTGAACATAGTAGACTAAGGATAACCTCTTTCTAAGAAAGTGTTCTCTTATTACCTTTTGAAAGCATGAATCATACTCTAGAAAGGCTTAGGTTTATTACCCTAAAATAACCCCATGAAGGAACCCATAGTCACCTGCACAGGCCTAATGGATTCTGTCCCCTGAAAAAGGCATAATTTTGGACTCTACCTCATGTTCCCTGTTGGGTTTCCATGGAAACAAATGTCAGAGGGAAGGGAGTCAGTTCTACTCACCTTGGAGTTGGGGAGCTATATGAATGGGTAAGAGAGAGAAAATCTGTCCTCTTTGGGAGTTAATTGGGTCTAACTATGGGCATATATTTGGCTATAACAGAGGAGCAGAAGGGTCTGAGGAGATAGGAGGTTTCAAGGCCAGGGCATGGAAAGCTTCACAGGTATGTGACATAATTTTCAGGTCCTCCAAATTGCTATGTGGCAAGCTGTTCTCTGGTCATCCTTAGTCTGTTTTCTCTCATTCAAAGATGGCGTCTTTTCATGTTATTCAACACAAAGGGCGAAATTCTACCTTGCAATCTGATTTAATGAAAATAAAAGTCAACTGAATGAAACATCAGTGTGTCACTTCACTGTGAAAAAAATTAAACCTCAAAATAAACAATGACTTAAATGACTGGTTAACTCATTGTTGAAATTGCATATCCCAGTACTGACCTTCATTCTCACTGTAAGCAACATATATCAAGAATGCTAGCAGAGGTTTATATCATAATGACTAGGATCACAGACTCTGAAATAATTCTTCCGTCCTCAATGTGGGGGTTTTGGCCTAAGTAGTAGATGTCACCAAATTCCAGGGAGATTTCAAAAATATCATTGAAGATGCTAGACATAAAAAAAAAAATTGCAGATAGAATTCAATAATATATCAAAAAAGATAACACATTATGACCAAACATTTATTCCAGGAATGCCTAGTTGATTTACCACTTAAAACTCAATTAATATAATTCATCCTATGACTAGACTAAAAACAAAAAACATATCATCATCATCTCAATATATGCAGAAAAAGCATTTGGCCAAATTAAATGCCCATTCATAATAAAAGTAATAAAAGCAAACTCTCAACAAACTAAGAATAAAAAGAAACTTTTTCAAACTAATAAATGGTATGTACTAAAAAACCTAAAACTAATGTTACCCTTCATGGTAAAGGACAGAGACTTTACCCCCAAGGAGAAAATGTCCCTCACTGCATCTACTCAACATGTCCTGGTGGTGCTAGCTCATGCAATGAAGCAAGGACCAAAAATAAAATGTCTACCAACTGAAAGGAAGCAGTAAAGTGTTCTTCATTTGCAGAACACATGGCTGTCTATACCAAAAGAAAATATTAAAACCAATAAGCGAGTTTAGTAAGGTTGTAGACTGCTTACTGCTGCAATACCAGCACTCTGGGAGGCTCAGGCAGGAGGATTGTTTAACGTCAGGAATTTGAGACGAGCCTGAGCAAGAATGTGACCCCCATTTCTACAAAAAAAAAAAAAATAGAAAAATAAGCCAAGTGTGGTGGTACATGTCTGTAGTCCAAGCTATTCAGGAAGCAGAGAAAGAAGAATCATTTGAGACCAGGAGGTCAAGGTTACAGTGAGCTAAGAGGATGCCACTGCCCTATATCCCAAGATGACACAATGAGACTCTGTCTCAAGGGAAAAAAAAATCAATATAAAAAATTAATTATGTATGCCATGTATTATTGAAATTGAAAAAAAATTAAATAGACTATAAAAGTATAAACTTTAAGATAATTAGAAACTAAGAAAAATATGAAGGATTTTTAATTTAAAAATGATAAAATATTGCTGAGAGAAATTAAAGCTTTAAATAAATGGAGCAATATATCATAGATTACAGGACTAATTATTGTTAAAAAGCCAGTTTCTCCTAATTGATCTATAAATTTGTTATAATCTCCTCCCAAATTTTAGCACTTTTGTAAAAACTGGAAAGATTATTCTAAGATGTATACAAAATGGCAAAGGAATTAATATTGACAAAGTCCATAATATTGACAAAGACGAACCAAGTCAGAGACACTTACATAATCTGATTTTAAAGCCTACTTCTAAGATACAGTAATCAAAGCAATGTGGTATTGGGGCAAAGATGTATGTATAAATCAATCAAATAAGAGACCACAGAAATAAATGGCCAATTGATTTTAACAAAGATGCCAAGGAAATTCAATAGGAAAAGATAATATTTTGAAGAAATAATTTTTGAACAAGTATTCAAATGTAAAAAAAGAACAATGAAATTATATCATACACATACATATATTATACCATGCTTTATACCATACACAAAAATTAACTCAATGTAACCTAGACCTAAATGTAATAGCTAAATCAAACTTCAATAAAAAGACATAAAATTCTCAGTGACTCTGGGTTCATCAAAGATTGAACAGATTTTTTAAGTAGGATCCCAAAAGCATGGAATAAGTATAAAAGAACAAAATTGGGCCAGGAGTGGTGGCTCACGTCTGTAATCCTAGCACTCTGGAAGGCAGAGGAAGGTGGATCACCTGAGCTCAGGAATTCAAGACTATTCTAGGCAAAAAGTAGGATCCCATCTCTACTAAAAATAGAAAAACTAGCCTGGGTGGTGGCTGCACCTATAGTCCCAGTTACTCGGGACGTTGAGGCAAGAGGATCTCTTGAGCCCAAGAGTGTGAGGTTGCTGTGAACTATGATGATGCCATGGGGTACTCTACCCAGGTGGACGGAGTAAGACTCTGTCTCAAAAAAAAAAAAAATGACAAATATGACTTCATTGAAATTTAAACTTTTGCTCTTTAAAAGACATTGTTTAAGATAATACAAAGGCAATCAACAGATAGGAGAACATATTCACAATGTATGTCTTTGAAAAAACTATTTGCATCCAGAATAAATTAAAAAATCATACAATATAATAATGAGAAGAAAAATAACATGACAAAAAAAATTTGTGGCAAGATTATGCTTCACAGTACAAGGTATACAAATGTCAAACAAGCCTGTGAAAATATGCTTATCTTTCATTATTACAGATGCAGACTAAAGTCATGAGATACCCTTACACATTCATTAGAATGGCTACAGTCAAAAAGATTGACAGTGCCAATTACTGACAAGTCCATGGAACAACCAGGGCTCTCCTTCATGGCTAGTGAGAATACACATTGGTTATCTCTGTTAAAATCAACTGGCCTTATACAAATGGGTCTACTTCTGTGGTCTCCTATTGATTGATCTATGTCCATCTTTGCACCAACACCACATTGCTTTGATTACTATATCTTAGAAAGTAAGCGGTAAGTTCTCAAAAAGTTATACATATTGTAATCAAATACCCAGAAATACCAATCTCATGCATTCAGTCATGAGATAATAGCCCCAAATTGGAAAGAATCCAAATTTCCATCAACATCTGAATGGCTAAACAAAATATGAAACACACAAATATGCATACAATGAAACACAGCTCAACAATAAAAAGGAATAGACTATTGTAAAAGCAAAACATGAATATCAAGAGTAATTTGCATAAACATCGTGAAAATTTTGCTAAGTGAAAGAAAAAAATACATACTGTATAATTTCATGCATGTAAAAATTCTTATTAAAAGCCAGACTAAAAATTTTTTTTTAAGGCAGATAAATAGTTGCCAAGAACCAAAAATTGGGGAGAGGGAATTGACTTTAAAGGGATACAGGAACTTTTTAGGATGATTAAAATGTTCCATATCATGGTCTTATGGAGGTTATATAACTTTATATAATTATAAAAACTCAAAAATTGTACACTTAAGATTGATGAATTAGGGGGTATGTAAATTATACCTTAATATGTTGATTTTTAAAAACAGTACAGAAGAAAATCCCTGTAGCCCTCATGATTTAATTGTCAGTGGAAATTTCTTAAACTACAAGAATGTAATCTTTTGCTAATTAATGAGTTATGTATAATCTAACACATGGCATGAAAATGAAACAGAGTGTTCAAATACAGATTATTCTAAAGAGTTAACAATCCCAAGTGTTGTTGAGTATGTAAAGCAACTAAAATCTTCTCCACTGCTGAAGAATTATAAGCAGGTACAACTTCTTTGGAAACCTCTCTTGCATTATTGTCTAACCCTAATTACAAACATTCCCTGTGACCCAGAAGATTCATGAGTAGGTATGTATCCAATAAAGATAAGGCCTTATGTCCATTAAATGAAAGATACAAGAATTTCGGAGATGCTTTGTTCATAATACCCCAAACTAGGAACTAATGAAATGTCCAAAAAAAAAAAAAAAAAACCATGAAGAAATAAACTGTGGTATATTCACCAAATGGAATACAATTCCATAATAAAATATAAACTATGGCTGCCCACAAAAATACAGATGAATCTTACAGGCACCATGTTAGGGGAAAAAAACAATCTCAAAATCTCATTCAAATTAAGTCAGGAATAGACAAAATAAATCTAAGTTAGTGAAAGTCAAAATAGTGTTAATTTGATGGGCACTGACAACTAGGAGGTGGCATGAGGAAGTCTTCTGGAGTGCTGGAAATATTCTATCTTAATGTGGATGGTGGTAATGTGGTTATATAGACATTATTGTAAAAATTAATTGAATTGCATGCTTCAAATTGTGCACTTGATGTAAATTACAGTATAATTTTAAAATTTTTAAAAGTTTAAGTCATGCTTTAAATTTCATGAAAAACATTTAAATGTGAATACATTTTTTTAAAATCATGATGTATCATAGCCTTAGAATACTAAAAACTGTTTTTATTCTACGGATCATGGTATGGGGCAGTGGGCAGGATGTTTTTAGAATACTCTCTTTGTTAAAATCCCTATGGAGGGTATGAGATAAAGATACCCAAGATCTCCCAGGATCAGATAAGATGAGCCTTCAAGCCATACAAATAAAAACCAAGCTCTCAATTTATTTAATTAAAATGTTAACACTTCTTTCTTATTTCTCCAGTGGTTATGTCCACTCAGTTTCCTGTAAGGTTTAGCAGTAAACAGACCTGATATGATGGGAAGTCAGCAGGTCACACATTAAGTCTTGTCTGAGTATGGTGTACTCTTGCAGGAGTCAATTATTCCTCCTGTGACTTCAGAGTCCCAATCAACAAAGACATTATTAATAGCAATAATGAGAATAGCTCTTGTCCGCATAACCAACACCTCAAAACAATGTCAGAAGTAAAATACTCTACTGGCCAACTGCTTTCATGCCCTATGCCCTTTGGACATTCCCGCATCAAGCTTAGACAGTTTGGATGGTGTAGTAGCTTGCACCTGTAATCTGTATCTTCTGGGAGGGCAGAGTGGGAGGATTGCTTGAAGATAGGAGTTTGAGGCCACCCTAGGCAATATAGTAAGACCCTATCTCTACAAAAAACGTACAAAAATTTAGCCAGGCATGGTGGCACATGCTTATAGTCCTGGCTACTCAAGAAGCTGCAGCAGGAGGATCACCTGAATGCAGGCATTAGAGGTTGCAGTGAGCTAGATCACACCACTACACTCTAAACTTGGTGACAGAACAAAGCCCTATCTCTTAAAACAAAGTCAAAAAACTTACCCAAAGTCACACAACTATGGGCCTGAGATAGTGCTAAGATTCAAATCTATAGCTATCAAATTTCTACATCTAAAAACTACAGAATACAGACTATTAGCAGCACGTAGGAAATTCTCTATGATTGATCATATATTAGGCCACAAAACAGGTTTCCACAAACTAAAAAAGTCAAAATTGTACCATGTACCTTCTCGGACCATAATGAAATAAAACTAGAAATCAATCACAAAACAAAGGGTCAAACCTACACAAAGTGATGAAAATTAAACAACCTGATGCTTACCAATTACTGACTCAAGGATGAAATTAAGAGAGAAATCAAAAAATTCTTTCAACTGAACAGCAAAGGAGACACAAGCTATCAAAATCTATGGAACACGTAAAAGCATTCCTCAAGGGGGAATTCATAACTTTAAATGACTACATCAAAAATAAAAAATTAACAATCTAATGTCACAACTCTAGGAACTAGAAAAGGAAGAAAAACCAAACCCAAAGCCATCAGAAGAAAAGATAAAACAAGATCAAAGCAGAACAAAATGAATTAGAAAAAAATAGTACAAAGAAAAAAATCACATCTTTGAAAAGTAAACAAAATCAACAGACCTCCTGCTGGATTAAATAAGAACAGAAGAAGAAGGACCCAAATAAGCTCAATCAAAAATAAAAAAATGGGGTGGCACCTGTGGCTCAGTGGGTAGAGTGCCAGCCCCATATACCAAGGGTGGCGGGTTTGAACCTGGCCCTGGCAGAACTGCAACAAAAAAATAGCCAGGTGTTCTGGTGGGTACCTGTAGTCCCAGCTACTCAGGAGGCTGAAACAAGAGAATCGCCTAAGCCCAGGAGTTGGAGATTGCTGTGAGCTGTGATACTACAGCACTCTCTACAGAGGGTAATAAAGTGAGACTCTGTCTCTCAAAAAAATAAATAAATAAAAAATTTAAAAAACCTAAAAAATGGTATTACAATGGGTACCTCAGAAACACAAAACATCATCCATGAATAAATTTCATCATCCATGAATAAATTTCTATTCACATAAACTAGAGACTATAGAGGAAATGAGCAAGTTCTTGGATATGTAACCTCCCAAGACTCAACCAGGAAGAAATAGAACTTATGAACAGATCAATAACAAACAGTGATATAAAAACAATAATAAAAACTTCCCTACAAAAAGAATGCCCTTGGCCAAGTGGATTCACAGCAGAATTCTATCAGAGCTAAAAAGAAGACCACGTGCCTATAATACATAAATTATTCCATAACACTGAGAAGGAGGGAATCCTCCCCAATTTATTCTATAAGGCCAGAAATACCTTAATACCAAAGTCAGAAAAGGACCAACAAGAAAAGAAAAGTACAGACCAATATCCCTCATGAATATAGGTATAAAAATCCTCAATAAAATATGAAGCAAACCAAATTTAAGAGTACATCAAAAAAATAATCCAGAAGAACCAAGTGGGTTTCATTTCAGTGATGCAAGGATGGTTCAATATATGTATAAATCAATAAATGTGAGTCACCATATAAACAAAGACAAACAAAGACCACATGATCATCTCAGTAGATGCAGAAAAAGCATGAAACAAAATCCAGCACCATTTCATGACAAAAACCCTCCACAAGATAGGGATAAATGGAACATATCTCATAATTATAAAAGCCATACATAACAAACACACAGCCAGTGTCATACTGGATGGGGAAGTTGAAAGTATCCCCCCCTAAGAACTAGAACAAGACAAGAATGCCCACTGTCACCACTTCTATTCAACACAGAGCTGGAAGTCCTAGCTAGAGCAATCAGGCAAGAGAAAAAAATAAAGGGTATCCAAATCAGAAAAAAGAAAAACAAACTATCATTCTTTACTGACAATATGATCTGGTATTTAGAAAATCCCAAGATTTCACCAAGAGTGAAATTCAACAAAATCTCAGGATACAAAATCAATGTATGTGATTGATTAGCATTTCTAAATGCCAATGAGCTATGATTTAAATCTAATACTAAATATATTTCACAATAGCTACAAAGGAAATAAAATATACTATATTTTAGTGTATTTTATTTATTTATATCAATATAAATAAAATAAGTATATGCCCAGGAATATAATCATGGAGGTGAACGACCTCTCCAAGGAGACCTATGAAATTGTGAGAAAAGAAATTGCAGAGGCTACAAACAAATGGAAAAACATACCATGCACGTGGAAAGGTAGAATCATCATCATTAAAATGTCCATACTACCCAAAGTGATTTACAAATTCAATGCAATCCCCATCAAATTGCCAATGTCATACTTCACAGATCTAGAAAAATAATTCTATGCTTCACTTGGAACCAGAAAAGGGCCCTACTAGCCAAAGCAATCTTAATCAAAAAGAACAAATCTTGAAGTATCACATTACCAGACTTGAAGTTAACTGAGCTTGATGCAGGAATGCCTGAAATGTATAGGACATGAAAGCAGTTGGCCTCAGGGGAGTATTTTATCTCTGACATTATTTTGAGGTGTTGAGTATGTAGACAAGAGACATTTTCATTATTGCTATTAATAATATATTTGTTGATTGGTCTCTGAAGTCACAGGGAGAATAATTGACTCCTGCGAGAGTACGCCATACTCAAGACTTAGTGTGGCTTGCTGACTTCCAATCAAATGAGGTTGGTTCACTGTTAACCCTTACCGGAAACTAAGTGGAAATGATCACTGATGTAAGGAAGAAGTGTTAACATTTTAATTAAATAAACTGAGAGCATGGTTTTTGCTTGTATGACTTGAAGGCTCATCTTATCTGATCCCAAGAGATCTTTAATACTCTCTACCAATACCATGCTCCTTTAATGACTATATGCTTCACTTCAAACTGTACAAGGCTATAATAACCAAAAAAGCATAGTATTGGTACAAAAATAGAGATATAGACAAATGCAGCCTAGATATAAAACCATCTACCTACAGCCAATTGGTCTTTGACAAAGCAGACAACAACGTATGTACACAGGAGAAAAGGAGCCCTATTCAATAAATAGTGCTGGGAATATTGAACAGTCACATGCAGAAGAATGAAATAGTACCCCACCTCTCCTCTCATTACTCACAAAAAATTAATTCAAGATGAATAAAAGACTAACAACTAAGGCATGAAACCATATGAACGTTAGAGAAAAATGTAGGAAAAGCTCTTCTAGATATCAGCCCAAGCAAAGCATTTATGACTAAGACCTCAATGGCAAGCATGGTAACAGTAAAAACTAATATCCAGAATTTGCAAAGAGCTTAAGCAAATCTACAAGAAAAGAAAAACCTATTTAAAATGGGCAAAAGACATGAACAGAAGCTTTTCAAAAGAACAGCAAATGGCCAGTAAACATGAAAAATGCTTAACATCATTAATCAAGAGGGAAATGCAAATAAAAACCACAATGAGATATCACCTTACCACATTGTGGTATGAGAATGTGAGAAAGTGAGAATGGCTTTTATTACAAAGTTCAAGACAATAGATGCTGGCATGGAAGCAGAGACAAAGAAATGCTTACACACTGTTGGTGGGACTGTGACTTAGCAAAACTCTTATGGAAAACAGTATGGCCATTTCCTGAGAAGTAAAATTAGACCTACCATTTCATTCAGCAATCCACTATTGGGCATCTCCCCAAAGGAAAAGAACACGCTCAAATGTTTTTCATCAAAAAAACACACTCAAATGTTTATTACACCACAATTCACAATTACAAAGATATAGAATCAACCCTAGTGCCCATCAATTCATGAGTAGATTAATACAATGTGGTATAGGTATACTAAGGAATAGCACTCAGCCACAAAGCAAGATGAATTAACACCTTTTGCAATAAGCTGGATGGAACTAGAGATCGTTCCAAGTGAATTATCTCAAGAATGCAGAAATAAACACCACATGTACTCACTATAAGATTGGAACGAACCAATGATCACACAAGTGCACAGAAGCAAGTAAAACTCACTGGAGATCAACTGGGGGGAGGGAGAAGAAGAGAGGCATAAACCCACCTAACTGATACAATAATCACTATTTGGGTGATGGGCACTCCTGTAACCGGGACTCAAGCATTACAAAAGTGATCATGCAAACTACAACATTCGTACCCCCTTGATATTTTGAAATGGAAAAAAAAGAAAACAACGAAAAAAAAATTTAGGTCTACAGAGAATAAACCTCCTTTAAGCACAACTCTTGCAACTAAAACACATCTGTGGTTTGTGGTAGCCAAGTCTTCTTCTTTGAAAAATTTCAACACAAAAAATAGATAGATAGTCCATCTACCATGTCCTGGGTTTGTTCTCTCTACAGGGGATACAGCAGTGAACAAGATAGTGAACCTCTTTTGTCAGAGCTTTTATTCTTGTAGAGTGAGGCAGAAAATAAATAAGAAAACAAACATTTTCAGATGATAATAAGTAACTGAGGGAAAAACAAAGCTGATGGGATAAAGTTGGACTGCCCACTACTGCAACCATCAGTGAAGGTATCTACTGATTATTTAAAATGTGATTCAGTTGAAATGATGTCTTGTAAGTATATGACACATGTGGATTTCAAAGACTTAGCACTAAAAATGTGAAGTGTATCAGAAATATATATATATTTATTTTATGTTGGTAAGAAAAAGAGTATACATACAGGGTGGACATAAAAGTTCATTTGGTGTTTAAAATGGTTTGACAATCCTTTGAATAAAAACATTTGAAGTTCTTCCATTAATGAATTATTTTAGCTTTTGCTTATCTGTAAAAGACTATCTTTTTTTATTAAATCATAACTGTATACATTAATGCTTTTATGGGGTACAATGTACTGATTTTTTAAACAATTTGGAATGCTTACATCAAACTGGTTATCATAGTCTTCACCTCAGTTACTTAATTATTGTGTTAAGACATTTATACTTGGGCAGGGACCTTGGCTTAAAGGAGTAGGGCGTTGGCTTCATATGCCAGAGGTGGCTGGTTCAAATACTTAATAGGCCCAAAAAAAAAAAAAAAGCAAAAATAAAAAAAGACATTTATACTCTACTCTTAATAGATTTGTCATGTACCCTTGCAGTATACATCATAGGTGGGGTCCCATCGATTCCCCCCAACCTCCCCTTCACTGAATAGAAAGTTCTAGATTGATAGCTTTTTTTCTCTCTCTTTCAGCACTTTGGAAATGCCATTCTATCACTTCTATTCTTCCGGGCTACGTTGTGCTGGGCTAGATATGTGCAGATTCTCATCTTTTACTCTGTATACAATGTATATTTTATTTCTTGGACTGTTTTTAAGATTTATTCTTTCCCACAGATTTTCAACAATTGTATTATGATATGTCTTAATGAGGTTTTCTTTGTGCTTATTCTGCTTGGGGTTCTGTTGAACATCTCAGATAGGTGGACTTAAAATTTTCATCAAATTTGCAACAATTTTTGCCAGTATTTCCTCAAATGATTTTCTGTTTCTCTCTCTCTTCCCTTCTATTAATATAAAGCACTAATGACACATATGTTGATACTGTCCTCTGGGTCACTAAGGTTCTGCTTACTTTCTTTAATCTATTCTCCCTCTGTGCTTCAGTCTGCATAGTTTGTGTTGCTATGCTTCCAACTTCAGTAGTACTTTTTTTTTTCTTGACCTCTGTACTATTAATCTTTTGTTAATCTCTCCTCCAGTGAAACTTTTCATTTCATGTGTTTTTTAAATTTTTCATTTCGACCATTATTAGGCTTATGTTTCCTGTTAAATCCTTTCACTTATTTATAATACCTGTGCTAAGTTTGCCAAATCCTTTACCTTTGTCATTTTTGATCTGTTTCTAGTGAGCAATGCTCCTCCTTATGATAGGCTGAATTTTTCTACTTCTTCACCTATGTAGATACTTTTTTTTTAAGTTTTTATTTTATTTTGCTAAGGATTTGAGTTACCTGTTGATCAGCTTAACTTCTTAAAGTTTTCTTATAAGTTTTAGAGTGTCTTTTAACCAAGAACTAGCTTATTTCCTCTTATGGGGCATGATCTCCTAGACTAGAGTCTCCACTGAATACCTCAAGGGTTCAACAAGGACTCTTCACCAGAGCTGATGGGAATTCAAGTATCTCCCAGCCCTGTGTGTACTCTAGAAACTCTTCAACTTATGATTGCTTGGTTGTTCTTTGCCTCCACTCATGGGGTCTTGCCTTGCACAGCTGTGGTTAAGTAGTCAGTGCAACACTCAAAGGGTCTTTTATATAGATTTTGGAGCTTTTTGTTTGGGCAGCTCCCCCATCTCTGGTATTCTACCACTCAAATTCCAGACATTTCACTCTTTCTAAATTCCAATCTGTCTCCTTCTATGCTCTGCCTGGAATTCCCCTCCTTGCACTGCTGGAAAGTGTCTCCAGACAGAAAGTGAAGGTGAACATAAAGTTTGCTTTGTTTCTTTCCCTTGTTTCATTAACCAGGGTCCTGCACTGCCTCTTGCCTAGAATCCAAGAACAGTTGCCTTATATATTTTCTCCAGTTCTCTAGTTGTTGACTAATGGTACAGAGACGGTAATTGTTACTATGAGACGGTAATTCAAATCACCGTTACTTCATCATAGGCAGAAGCAGAAGTAAACCTGTATGAAATTTGGCAACTTAAAAAAATAAAAGTGCTTTCTTTTTAAAAAGTCTATGGATTCCAAGAGCATCTCATTGTAAGAAACATGTACTCTAACACACTGACTTTCAAACTTGGTCAGTGGGAGCTAAATGAAGGATATATATAGTCATAAGAACAGTCATGAACTTTGGAAACTAAAAAAGGTTAGGGATAGGAAGCAATGAGAGATAAAAATCTACCTATGGAGTACAATGGACATTATTCTGGTGAAGGATATGTTGAAAGTCCTGACTTCAGCATAATCCAATTTATCTATGTAACAGAAAATAATTATACTTCTTAAATTTATTTGAAATTTTAAAAACTTGATTATATATTGGAATAACCTGAAGTCTCACTCGCCCAGTTTCTGATTTAAACAATAGGGAATGTCACTTGAGAATCAGAAATGTTTATTTATTTTTCTTTCTTGAGATAGGGTCTCACTCTATCACCCAGACTGCAGTGCAGTGCCAGGATCATAGCTCACTGTAACCTTGAATGCCTGGGCTCAAGAGATCCTCCTGTCCTGGTAGGCCCACACCATCATACTCGGATAATTTTTTTTGGTAGAGACAGAGTCTTGCTATATTCCCCAGGATGATCTCAAACTCCTGGCCTTAGGGATCCTCCTGTCTCAGCCTCTCAAAGTGCTGCAATTACAGGCATGAGCCAATATGCCCAGCCAGCATCAGAAATTTTTTCAGACCCCTTGGTGATTGTGTTATGCTCCCAAACTTGAGAACCACCGACTTGGTATATTGAAGTACTCAGTGACTGAGTATTACAAAGAGATGCTCACAGTGTGTTTGTGTGTAGACACAACTGGGTATACAACTGGGTAGGTACATGGAGTATACACACATCCCTGTAGGAGACTCTCCACCTAGCACCATAGAGCAATATTTCTCAAACATGATTATTGGAGAAACACTGATCATAATAAGTAACAAGCACAGAATACTTTCTAGTTGTAAAAGAACCCAGCTTTCTTTCTTGGAAGAGACCAGAGAATTGTGTTCAAGTAATTGAAGGCCATTAGGAACAGCTGTTTATAAGTGGATATGGGCCTATATTTCATGGATTAGCATTTGATGATGTGCTCAGTAATGTGAGTCAGAGACGTTACCACAGAGTCCTGCGAGAAGGCACATGTTTGACGTGCCAGGGCTTAGGGAAAAGCTCATGTTCCCCTTTTCCACCCTCCAGTTGCTACAGTTTTTCAGACCAAAGCCACACTGAGGGAGTTACTGATGGTTCATCATCTCTACTGAGTCAGGGATTGGATTGGAACATTTCAAAGCCCAAACCGATTTTTTTTTTTTTTTTTGCCTCTTGATATGCTAAGAAAAGATAAAAATGTGAAGAAAATCTACATTTATGGAGAACCAGATTTTTGATACAAGCACTCTCAATAATTATACCAATAACCCTACCAGATAGGATAGCTTCAGTTTAAAGAAGAAACCAAGGAGAAACTTAGGATCTTAGCTCTCTTGACTTTGTTCAGTGAACACAGACAAAAAGGGATAATAAAATAAATAAAAGGTACCCATTCTGGATGAAGTCCACAGGAAAGTCTAGGCCACTCCAATCCCACATTTGCTCCTCATGGAACTCCCAGAGGCTGCTATATGGAGATACTCAGAGCCTCTCTCAGGACACTGTGGCCACCACACACAGATGATGGCTGCTCCAGGTCTGATGGCCTGTGATCCTGTTGCTGTGGCATATTGCTCTGAGTAGGCAGCCACTGAGAGTTTAGAGAACATAAGGTTTCTCTTCCTTCATCCCACAGTGGTATTCCCTCAGCTAAAGTTAGGGGACTTGTCCATAAATATTCACACTGACGGGTGTTATGAAAGGAAATGGGCATTGGACAGATCTGGGTTAAAATCCCAGAACCAACTATTGCTGGTCATATGAGTGTGGGCATGTTATATAAAAATCTGTCAGAACTCACTTATACCATTTACGAAAGAGGAAGAAAGTGCAGTGCCAGGTCAGTCAAGGTGACACGGGGGTACTGATGACACCACCAACTTGCTAACCCAACACAGTGTCTATTCACAAAGATGTGGACAGAATTTGGGGAACAGCAAAGTGGAGCCATTTTCTACATTTGGGCCTGAAGGGGCAGATGAGGGAGTGATGACTGGAGCCAGGCCACGTGGGGAAAAGCCTGACAGGAACCACCCCATGGGGAGAGCGGGGCCGCCAGCCCACACTGACACAGAGGAGTAGATATTCCTGCTGCTGTGTTTTTTGCCTCCATTCTTAGCCTTGAATATGAGGAGAGATGCAGAGATAAGACTCTAGTGTGGGTGGGGATGCTCCATCTGCTCTCACCTTCCAAGGACCTGCCTCCCTCCCCTTACCAGACTGAACAGGAAGTTAGAGGGCAAGAGTAGTGGGAAGATGAGGGTCAAAGCAGAACGGGAGTGGGGTAAGGGGAAGGTGTTACGTGGCAGAGTACCCTGAAGACTAAATTAATACCCAGACCACAGTCTGTGCCTAGTACATGGAAGCTGATTTCCCTTTCTCCCCAGCATTGCCTCCCCCTCCCCACAGGCTAGGGCTCCTTCATTCCCCTCCCTTTCCCAGTCTCCAGAACTCCTCAGTCTAATTATTCCCAGAGGCCTGGCTCCAGCCAGGATCACTTGCTCTGAAATACTTAACTTTCTCAAAGAACTGTGGTATCACATTCACCTTCCTAGAGGTAAGTGTCCCAAGGGGAAATAATTTAAAAATTAATATGCCTGTACTTCTTACATTGGTTGCTATGATTTCCCATAGCTGGTCTTATTTCCTCTACTCTTTGAGTGTAGCATTCAAAAAATTCCATATTAGTGGGAACCTCCTGAGGCTACTGTGGAGGTGGATGCTTGGTAAGTCTTTATACCAGAAGAAGAAACAGAACATGGAGTCAGGCAAACTTGAGTTGAAATCCTGGGACTGAATACCGCCAAATGAGTCTGAATATCATTGTTTGCAAAATGGTCCAAACTGAGGCTCAGGGTGAGGAAGAAAAGAAGGTAAAAATGGTGTTCAGGATATGTCATTCAACATGCAGAAGTCATCCCACCAGTCACAGATTCAATTGAGAAGCCATTGTTGAAAGTCTTCTATTTTCATAAGGATGTCACTGATATTTAGAAGGGTTTCCGGAACATATAAGTCACTCAATACATGTTGGGGGACTAGAGGTTCAGAGACAAATATGGTGAGACCCTATTGTCTGAAAGTCTCTGGAAAGCAGTGGAAGTCTATGGATTACCACCATCCACACCCACACTAGAGTCTTATCTTTGCATCTCTCCTCATATTCAAGGCTAAGAATGGAGGCAAATATTCTTAGATACCTAGTTTGAAAGATGTCCAGGAGTCTCAGCTATTTCTCAGCTGACTTCTAGGCAGAAGCTTATCTTTCCTTCATAAGGAGTCTGATTTCTCCTACTAGTATGTGATGAATAATTTACTATCAATGGAAAGTATATACTATACTTTACTATATGAACGTATATATTATACTATACTATATGATCACTATACCTGTGTGATCATGTTCTAACTTCATGAGACAATATTATATATTATGCCCTAAGAGATAACATTTATCTGCATATCATAGAATTAAGGCTCAGAGAAGTGAAGCAGGGTTTTTTGGACTTTTTTAAAGTCATATGCCTGGAAATAATGACACAAAGATTCCCTCCAAAAGGAGGGACATGGGAAAATTGAGTGGAGAAAAGACCAAGAGACATAGTAGGTGGTAGATATTAGAAAGCAGAGAACACAGAATCTCAGTTATTAATGCCAAGCCTGAATTAACATAAGATGAAGGCTTCCCACCCAAACTGAATCCAACAGAACAACAGGAACTCTTCAACCAGGTGTAATACTCCCAACTGCCCTTACACTGATCTAAAGCTTAAGTATGAGCCAAACCTTCTATAAAGCTGATGGGAAGTGGAAAAATTGATCTGAAGTTGCCAATAAAGATATTAAAGAGGTGCTAGGGCCTAAAGCTAATATGACTCAGGGTTCACTCAGCCTTCCTCTTGTAGTGTATTCCTTAGTTTATTCCTTTACTCATTTTTTTCCAACAAATCTATGTCGAGAGTCTAATACATTCTTGGTATTGCTACCAAAAGATGGATATCTCTAAGTACTAAGTATGGTTTTCAAAAAGATAAAAACATGACTCACATATAATATAGAATGATCGATTGATTGATTTGGTTAATTTAAGAGGCAATCAGTGGAATTGTAAACATTATCAAAGAACATTCAAGGAACTGAGAATTTTTAGAGATTAAACAAAGACTATTTGAGTAAAATTGCTAGGTTAAAATAAAACTAGTAAACTGTCCTCTGCAGTTTAACTTTCTACTAGACAGAAATTATTTGCAGCTCTACTGAATAAAATCCACAGTTAAAATGTAGCATCACAGAGTCAGAGCCCTGATCCATAATAAATAGGATAGCAAACACAGGCACCTTCTCCTCCGTCATTAGGAAGTCCTTGGGTAGGTCTATTATACATTACTTCAGAATGACACTGAAAGGACACCCAGCCCTTATTGCTTTGTCTCTGAGTGTCAAATAATTTTGGAACAAGAAGTAGATTCTATGAGCAACATTCTGCCACAAATACACTTCACCAACTTTAGGGAAAGAAAGAAGGGACTACTAAGAACTAAGTCCTCACTGTACACATGTGCCTGGATGTATAATATGACAAGTCACTTAATTCTCTCTCAATAGGGCCAAGTATTTATTGTTAAACAAGTTTTTAAAATTAAAAAATTGGCTCTAAAAGCATTGAGGTCACATAATAAAAGGAAAAGATATTCTCAAATTTGTATATATCAGTTTCCAACCTGCAAACTCTTTACACTTAGGTCACATGGCCATCCATGAAATTCATGGATGCGTAGAGCCATACCCCTACAGGCTAACTCAACGATGTCAGTGAGGGCCTCTTACATGCCTGCAATCGTTCAGGCCCTGGCACAGTAGCACATGAACAAACAGCTTATCCCCTCAAGGGGTCCAGACCTTCATTTTAGAAAGTCATCATCGCAAGCATTTCCAATAGAATATTAACATACAAAAAGTTACTAATTTGAAGTGGTTCCTCTATTTTAAATGCACGATCCTCTTTCTGAGTCCACAGATGCCTGCTCCTTTTATCCAGCAGCCTCTGCCATTTCTTGCACTCTCTATAGTCTTTCCTTCCCAAAGCCATTTCATTCCCTGTGTTCTGAGCTGTAGCACTGTCCTTGTAAGTCAGACAGACATCTCACACATTCTAACCAGAGGTTCAGATGCCTAAGCAGCTGCTCTTGAGAAACCTGAGCCAGGAGGCCTTTCCAGCAAACTGCTCCATAAATTCCCCTCCCTGGTCCAGCCTGGAGCTGGGATGGACAGACAGTCAGCTCAGGGAAAGCTCAGCTGTCACTTAGGACACATGACCCAGAAAGCAGTTCCTTATTATAGAATGTCACACAGCTCTATCCAGAAGGAATGTGATTTAGGCTGGCCCTCTTGGTGGTCATTCACAATGGGCTGTGTCACTAGCAAAACAGAATCCAAAGCCCCCCCCTCTCCTTCCGCCAGTGGTCCAGAAGTGGGAGGGTTTCTTTAAACATTCGGCAAGAACACAACACAGCACAGGCACAGTCCTTCACTGATCATGCCAACTATTCCTTTACTTGCTTGGAAACTGTGGAAAAACTCACTCCCTGCCTTGGAGCTGCACTTAGGTATGATTGTGCAATGATTAAGCAGCAGGCCATGAAATCCTAACCTTCCAGAGCTTGAAGGATGATATGTAATCATATACCCCATTCCTCTTTCTTCAGACAAGACTATACAAGTCCTGAATGGCTGAATCTCAGAAATCCAGCCGTAGCCCAAAGGGAGAGAAGGCAGAGGCTCCCACCATTTTTCTCAGTCAACTATTACAATGTTTGTAAACAATATGCAGCCAAATGCATTTTTTTCTGGGCATCAGCAAAATCCCTCAAACCATAGCTCAATAGTCTCTTCTTCTCTTGTTCTGTTTTAGTGGAAATAGCACAAGACTGGTCAGTGTGGACTAAAGCACAATATGACCCACTGCAATGACTTAAACACAGGCTTCTCTTCTCTAAATATTCTCATCTCTCAGAGGTCTGATATGACATAGCTGCTACAGACGAGCCGTGAACATGAACTAGAATCTGATGCACTTAAGTGAGCTCCCTGAGGGCCTAAAACAGGAGGCTCTAACTCCTCTACAGACAAAGTTATTTTGACTTCCTCCGCAAGAATAGCCAAGTCAGGTCCACCTTTGTCATTCTTACACCAAAGGCCAGGAGGCAAATGGAGGCCCATATATCAATATATTTTAAAAGTAAAAGTCAGGCTAATAAACTATTCATTAAAATGTATTCTATCATTTTCTCAGTCCTTACGTTAAACCTTGTTATTGTCATTAAATTTAGACTTTTTAATTCTGTGAAGGCAAAAGTGGAAACCTAAGATACACATGTATAAGTAAGAAAAACAAACTTAAAAAGAGAAGAAAAATGTACTCTATCATCATTCCTTAAAAATCATACCTTCATAATGACAAAATGGGAAAATATTTCAATTAAAATTGTTTATTTTAAATGCCTGGAGGTCAGCATGATATCAAAGAAAACTGAATTTAACTCAAGTTCGGGTGTTCAGTTGGAAAGCTTCCAAGGTTAGAATGAGTTTTAAAGTAAAGATATACAATTCATAAATTATTTTATATTCCTCCCATAAAAATATTTTTTGACTTTATTTTAGCACATCACTAATTATATTGTTAAAGACTTTCTCATAATTTGTGTTCTGCTGACAGCAAAGCCAAATTAGACAAACTTCTCCTGAGTCATTCCAGTTCTTAGGTGTTTTTTCTTTTTTTTTTTCTTTT
>NW_003852399.1:9046698-9061907 GCF_000181295.1 Otolemur garnettii
GCTTGAGCCCAGGAATTGGAGGTTGCTGTGAGCTGTGATGCCACGGCACTCTACCCAGGGGGACAGCTTGAGGCTCTGTCTCAAAAAAAAAAATTTTTTTTTGAGAATTTGTTTAATTATATGAAAGTTTTCATAAAAATAAAATTATTCACAACTCCAGATTTAGCACTAATCCAACACCTAATATAAAGAATTAGGATCGTGCATGACACTTGTCACTTCTGTACCAGGACTGTATAGTAAGCTTTTCTTCAACAATGGAAATGTTCTGTATCTGGACTGTACAATACCAGAGCTCCTCTCTACATGTGGCTATTAAGTATTTGAAATATGTAGAGTATTACTGAGGCCCTGGATATTAAATTTTGTTTTATTGTAGTTAATTTAAATTTCAATGGACATGTGTGACTACTGACTACCTATTAGACAGCGCAGATCTCTACCTACGTATGAACCAACTTAAAAGTAATGTGAATGTTTCATATTGTAAAATATTTCACAGTTGCCAATATCATGTTAATTACTGCATACTTCCTTGTCCCTACTGGGAAACACTATTTCATTATGCAAAATCTATTGACTTCATGCTGAGAAGGAAGATTTGTGAAACTAATTAATTAATCTTTCTCTTACTTAAGAGTTCTGCCAGTCAAATTATTCCATACGCTGATACAGCATCTATCCTCAATATGGTCCCGTCTAGGAGAAGTGTCCTGCTGGGGCCTGAATTGCTTGTGTCCTATGTGAAACTTTCCAGAACAAAATCCCAGGTTTCTCTTACTCAAATCTAGATTAAGGTATCTGGGTAAAAAGGAAGATCCTGAGTTAAAAAGGGAAGTAGGGAGAAGAGGGGGAAAAAGTCAATACATGAATTGCTTTATCAGACCCTCTTCCTTACTGGTTGTATTCGAGATACCCTAATGAGGAGATAAATGGTAGTTGGAAGCTTCTAACCATAGCATTCTGTCCATGAAAACATTCGCTATTCTGAGGGAAGAGGCCAGGACCTTGTATATCCATAGATTCAAGAAGTTTAATGAGAAATTGATTGAATAAATGAACAAGGATCACATCCATATACCAAGAAGAGGGAGAGCTTGCAATCAGCCACCCTTTGGGGCCCAGTAATTTGACAACTTTAACTATAGTCCTAAGAGGACCTTGGCAAATTATATCACATCCCTAAGATTCAGCTACATCTGTAAAATCAAAATTTTGCATATTGAAAAACAGATGCCCTCTTCTTCATCTTTACTACCATGTTTCTATGTTCACTATCTGGACTTGCAAGAGAATCGATGAATCCCTCTCACAAGATGAGTACCAAAAGAATGATATCTCCAGGCCTTCCTCAGTATAGGAACATCCCTTGGGGAAATTGTATCAGTTTGTTTGGGCTGCTGTTACAAAGTACAGCAAACTGAGTGGCTTAAACAATAGGAATTAATTATCTTACAGCTTTGGAGACTTGAAGTCCAAGATCAAAGTGCTGACAGGCTAGGCTCCCTCTGTAGGCTCTAGGGAGGTATATGCTGCGTGTCTGTCTCCTAGCTTTTGATAATTCCTTGGCTTGTGATGGCATAACTCCATTCATATATGGCTCTTTCCTGTGTCTGTGTCTGTGTCCAAATCTCCCCTTTAATAAGGAAACCATCATATCAGAATAGAGGCTTACCCTGCTCTAGTAGGACCCCATCTCAACTAACTATATGTGTATAGATCCTACTTCTAAGTGACCCTTCCAAATAAGGTCATATTCTGAGTTTCTGGAGATTTAGGACTTAAACATACGAATCTGAGAAGACGCTATTCTGCCCGTTGCCCACAAGTCCAGATTCACATATTTTAAAATATATTTCTATGTTATATTCACATAGTACTTTTTCCTTTTGTAAAATCTCTATGTCTTTTCCAGGTAGGCTATGGATGATTCCATTTTATAGATACAGGATAAGAGTAGCAAAAGGAACCTACATGGCATTCCTAAATTAACAACAGTTACGTCCAATACTAGTTTTTCCCTATCCTAATGTCCAGGCCAGTAACATACTCTAAGACCATATTATATTGACTTTTCCCCATACATGATTCATTTTTCTAATGATTTCTTTATTGCTATTGCACTAATTCCCATCCATACTTAATGTGTAAAAGGCATTCCGTCTTGTCTTTTTTCCGTTCCCATAAAAATTTCATTTTCATATTTTGTCATTGTCTATGGTCTAAAGAACAAGATAAGGGCAGCGCCTATGGCTCAAAGGAGTAGGGCGCCAGCCCCACATACCGAAGGTGATGGTTTCAAACACAGCCCTGGCCAAAAAGTACAAAAAAGAAAAAAAAGAACAAGATAAACTTTTCACAAACTTTGACTTTGGCTTCTGAGTCTTTCCAGAAGCAAATCAGATGGTTGGTGACCCTGAACCTCAAGGCCTGGATTCCTCAGAGTCACAGCAGTATTCAGGGCATCTGGCTGATGGAATCACTGCCTTTCTGCGTGAAAAATCAGACAGGTAGTAGAAGAAGAGTACTGAAAGCCAACGATTAGAAGGCAGGCAGAACTTTGCTTAATATTCCACTATGACCATATACTAGCTGTAAGTAGTATCTCAGCATTAATAATATAATCTCAGTGATATAATGAGACTCATTAACACATGTAAATGAGATAGTATCTCAGCATTAATAATATAATCTCAGTGATATAATGAGACTCAAAACACACGTAAAACATTTTATAAATCATAAAGCACTATACAAATGCTAGGACTTCATGTAATATTAAGCAAGTTTTGCTGCTGTCTCACTGAGCATTTGAGCTAGTTGTTCTGGCCCTAACACCACTTCCAACCATCTAGAGTTCAGAACACTCCTCTCTGTCCCCCTGCAATTTGTGAAAAGCGGGTTGCCTACATGAAGGTCAGTCAGAAGAAGCTAACTAAATCTGAGACATAGTGAGGTACCACTCTGCTGGATGGACCAGCATGTGTGGAGGAGGCTGAGGACCAATCAGAGCAAGTGATGTGGGAACAGTGACTGGTACCCATCTGCCTCCTGGTACTAGCTCTAGATGTCCCCACCTGGCACTGTTAGTCTCCTTATTCAAGCTTTCCCTCCCTTCTCTCTCTTTTCTACAACATGGAATCTTCATCTAATCTCAAGTAGGGAAGGTCTGGAAAAGTTACAATGGATCAAATGATCTTCCAGTTATTTCCAAATTTTTCAAAGCCAAAGAGTCAAGAATTTGGCTCCTTTCTCCTGTGATCCTCTCTGTAACCTCCTCTGAGTTAACAGATTGTAAATGAGGAGATTCTTGATAATAGGATGGGCTTTAGGCCTCCAGTTCCAGAAAAGTGAAACATAGATGCCAACTCTTAAAAATATTAAACAATACAAATTCAATACAAAATTCATGGTGGAGACCTCTCAGCCACATTATAAGGAAAAAATGGAGGTGAAACTCACTCTGTGAAGGTCATGTAGTCTAAGAGTAGTTGACGAGGTTTCCGATGGGGAGTAAGAGCCGGAGTACCATCTTGCTCTGATATTATGAACTGTGTGATCTGACACCAGTCCCTGAACACCAGTAGGTGGCTGAATAATGGTCCCCAAAGATATCATGTCCTAATCTCTTAAACCTGTAATGGGACCTCATATGAAGAAAGGATCTTTGCAGATATGACTGCGAGGATTTTGAGATGAGGAGATTATCCTGGATTATCTAGAGGGCCCTAATACAATCATAAGTGTCTTAGTCCACAGTGCTGCAAAAATAAACACACAGAAAGTCCTGAGACTTGGTAATTTATGAAGAGCAGAGATTTGTTTCTCAAAGTTCTAGAGGCTGGGAAGTCCTGAAGGTATTGGCAGGTTTGCAGATTTGGTGTCTGGTAAGAGCTGCTTCAGGATGGTACTTTGTTTCTGCTTCTTTCAGAGAAGATAAATGTTGTGTCCACACACGGTGAGAGTGATGAAAGAGAGGCATCTACTCCCTCACGTACTTTTATAGGGCCCTTACCGTGCTCATGAGGGCTCCATCCTCATGATTTATCTCCTATAGGTATCACTTCTTAATACTACCACTTTAGTGATTAACTTGCAGCATATGAATTTGGGGAGACACATTCAGACCATAGCAATAAGTATCTTTATAAGAGATAGGCAGAGGGAGATTTGAGGGACACAGAGATGAGAAATAGTGTGAAGATGGAGCAGAGAGGGATGTGAAGATATTTGCACTGCTGCCCTGGGAAGAAGGAAGGGGCCAGGAGACAGTGAGTGGAGGGGCTCCTCAAAGCCATCAGAGAACAGAAAAGGAAACAGATTCTCACCTAGAGCCTCAAGAGGAAGTGCATCTATGCCAGCACCTTGATTTTGGCCTCATTATACTGATTTTAGACTTCCCACTTCCAGAATAAATGAAGGAATAAATTTCTGTTAATCTGGAGGTAATTTGTTACCGCAGCCCTGGAGAACTAATACAATACCTTTGAGTCCAAGTTTCCCATCTGCTGAATTGAAAGTGAGAGGCTGAAGAGATCAGTAGTTCTCAACTCTGAAGACACAAGAGATTCAGAGGAGATATTTTAGATTATTTTAATGTGGATCCCACTACAGAGATCCTGATTTTATAGTCTGCAGTGAGGCCTGAGTTTCAGGACTTACAAAAGGTCTCCAAGTGTAAGGTGCAGCCAGGGTTAGGAGCCACTACTATCTGGCCCTTCCCAGATCTAATATGCTATCTGTCTGAGTAAGAGTTTCCTGGGAAAGATGGGAGAAAAGAAAACCACCCAGGACAAATCAAGGAAAGACTGTGTGGTGTGTGAGAGCTTCAGAGGGGCACCATCGCAAATTCTAGCATATCCCCTTAGTGGTTAACAAATTGTATCTCCTGGTGAGGGTGAAATCACCACACCACACCACCCCCCCACACACACACACAGCAAGGAAACTCTTAGAAATATTCAACTTTCAGGAAGGATACATCAGATAGCAGCCAATTTACTTCTGTACTTTGCTAGAATGAAAATCAAAAAACCAGCAGAAATTCAAAGGACTCCCTTTCTTAATAATTCATACCTCCATTTGTGAAATATTTATTGGAGTACAGTCTTGTCTGCCATTCTATGTTCAGTTATTCAGCAAATGTGTACTACCATGTCCCAGGTACCATTCCAGGTGCTTGAGGCCTAATAGTAAACAAATTCCAGAACGATTCTATTCTTCCTAGAGTACTGGAAGAAATATTCTGTGATGAAAAATAAACAAGGGGTCTGGATTGGAAATGGGACAGGGGTGGTGGTGGCAGTGCACAGGTTTGGGCAGGGAAGGCCCACTGAAGAGAAATGAGCAAAGCTCCGAAGGGGGCGAGGTCGAGAGCCACGGGCACCTGTTTAAAGGGCTTCCCTAGTAGAGGGAGGAGCAAGCTCTGATGGCCACTTTTCCCGCAGTATATCTAGAGAATCATCTGTTCTCAGAAGATGATTGCTTGATTAAAGACTTGATGTATTCTATTCTGCATTGGCCTATTTCAAAATTATTTCAAAATTGAAAATAGAGCTCATTTACCTCCAAGTAAAGCTTAAGTGTAAGGGAAGCTGTTTTGGTGAGGGATTGATTCTATCAATAAGACCCTTCTTTACCCCCTTCTTCCCCCCGCCCCAATAAAGGGAGGAAAGGAATCTTTTCAAACAAATGCCTCCAAAGTAAAAGTTAAGCCATTGTGGATCTTCCATCTCCAAAGGGCAAATTCCTCAACCAGAAACTCCAGGGAGGAACAGTGACCAGAGCAGCAGAAGCTACTAAGCTCCAGGCTGGTTTTCAGCACTGTGTGATGTGATTTCCTTTTTATCATTTTTGGACCAGTCCCCTTTCCAATTAGGGATCACAGCTGCTAAGAATAAAGTGGTGCCTGTTTAACCGGCAGAAGGCACAATGGTCCACTCACGCCATCAATAGGAGTCATTGTTCGGGAAATATTGCCATTGAGATTTTTTAAATGCTAATGGAATTAATCTCTCCTTCAGTGTTGATTGCCACCCAGCTCCTTTTTTAAAAATGGAGGAGGGGGGTTTATTTTAATTATAGTGAACCAAAAACGTCTCTCATGAAAATACAGATTCAGAATTTTTAAACTGCCAGAAACTTTTAATATTATGTATTTATCCAAATCGTTTATAGAAGAGAATATAGCCCAGAAAGGCTGAGCCACTTGGTTACAGCAACACTGCTGCTTAAATAATGGCAGGGTCAGAACTAGGACTCGGCCTCTTGAATCCTCATCCAGCATTCTTTTCATGTTGTGAGGCTGTGCCATCAAAATATTTGTTAGAGAGCTCTGTAATTCACCATTAAATTTTCTTGGCCATGAAGGAGTTCCACATAAGTATTTCAATGTTTGAGCACTAAGTATCTTAAGTACTTACAGCCCTTTGCTTTTAGCAACTATGATGCCTAAGTATCAACATGAAATCCAGAAAGGTTTCTCCCAGCTACCATCTTATTGAGTCAATGTGACCCTTTCCAGTCACAGAAAGTCCTTATACACTGGACAGCCAAGGAGAATCTTTCGGATAGAAGCCTGATTCCTGGTGCAGCATGTTCTGTGACTTATGTAGATTTTAGATCTCAAAACTCAAGAATTCATAGGCTCAACTCCTTCAGGTAGTCTGATCAGCAGTTTGCTAGAGGTAAATCATCCTTCCAGATAGCCGAGGATGCTTCAGCCATCTGAATGAAGTGGCCTGAAAAGTGCATACACACTGAGCTTCATTTTAAAGATGACTTCTCTAATATTGGAGAAAATAAAAGTGTGATTTGGTCCATACTTAAATAAGCTCTGTTTTAGCTGCATGTCAATAATTCTGCTGCTGCGATCACCAGTAAACATGACCCTGGTTAGAGGTAGCTTAAGCATAGTGCAAATTGAAATGGACTTGAAATTTAGAGAGTTTTTGCTTTTATTTATTTATTTTTAATTTCGAATTAATATGAGGGTACAAACAATTAGGTTACAAAGTTAGCATTTGTTAGACAAGGTCTCCATTGCAGGTGTGTCCTTCATCCTAGAATTGCTCCCTATACCCTTACTTTGTGCCTGTTAGATGGGATCACACTGTCACCCTCCTCTGCTCTCCACCTGTCTGACTCTCCCCTCCCCCAACTTGAATTAAATAGAGTTTCCTCTTGTGTGGGCCTGTATTAGTGGGGCTACTGGCTTCATGTTAGTATTGAATACATTGGATACTTGCTTCTCCATTCTTATGATACTTTACTAAGAAGAATGTTCTGCAGCTCTATCCAGGTTAATATAAAAGACGTAAAGTCTCCATCTTTTTTTAAGTGTGAACAGTATGCATGGTATACATACACCATAGTTTATTAATCCATTCATGGGTTGATGGGCACTTGGGTGATTCCACATCTTGGTGATTGTAAACTGTACTGCAGTAAACATTCAGTGCAAATGTCTTTATGATAAATTAATTTTTTTCTTTGAGGTAGGTACTTAGGAATGGGATTGCACGATTAAAAGGAAGGTCTATTTTGAGTTCCTTGAGGATTCTTCGTACTTCTTTCCAAAGGGGTTGTGTAAGTTTGCAATCCCACCGATAGTGTAAAAGTGTTCCCATCAGGGTAAAAGTGTTCCTTTCTTTCCACCGTCACACCAACACCTGCAGCTTTGGGATTTTGTGATGGGGGCTATTCTCACTGGGGTTAGGTGATATCTCAGGGTGGTTTTGATTTTCATTTCTCTGATGATTAGGGATGGCAAGTATTTTTTCATGTGCTTATTGACCATTCATCTGTCTTCCTCAGAGAAGGTTCTATACATGTTTCTTGCCCAGTAATAGATGGGATTGTTGGCCCCTTTTTTGTTGATTAAGTTGAGTTCTCTATAGATACAGTTATCAAGCCTTTGTCAGAATAGCAACAAGCAAATATTTTTTCCCATTCTGAAGGTTGTCTGTTTGCTTTCATCGTTGTGTCCTTAGCTGTGCAGAAGCTTTTTAGCTTAATGAAGTCTCATCTATTTATTTTTGTTATGTTCAATTGCCAATGGAAACTTCTTCATAAAATTTTTCCCAGTTCAATATCATCAAGAGTTTTTCACACACTTTATTCTATGATTTTTTTCATTTCATGTCTAAGATTTAAATCTTTTATCGATCTTGAGTCAATTTTTGTTAAGTGATGAAAGGTGTGAGTCCAGTTTCAGTCTTTTACATGTGATTATCCAGTTCTCCAGCACCATCTATCAAAGAAGGGTTCTTTTCCCCAGTGTATGCTTTTGTTTGGTTTATCAAAGATCAAGATGATATTGATATTTTAATTGGAATTGCATTAAATCTGCAGATTGCTTTATGTAGTATAGACAAATTTTTGTTTTTAATTATTTTATTAAACAACATCATTACGACCTTCTACAAGCTGAGCCTTATACTAAGCAATAAGGGATGATGTCCAGCTAAGATGGGTTTCCTGCTGCTCTACAATTTGCAAGGTGACCTTTGAAAAATTTGTTTTAAATCTCCCAGTCTCAGGTTTTCCACTTTTAAAATAGAACATTTTAAGACTTGCACATAAAATTTCAATACTTCATAAACTCTGTTTCAAATTCAAACAATGGTTTCTTTTGTTGTTGTTGTTGTTGAGACAGAGTCTCAAGCTGTCACCCTGGGTAGAGTGCTATGGCATCACAGCTCACAGCAACCTCAAACTCTTGGGCTTAAGCAATTCTCTTGCCTCAGCTTTCCAAGTAGCTAGGACTACAGGTGCCTGCCACAACGCCTGACTATTTTGTTGTTATTGTTGTTGTTGCAGTTGTCATTGTTTTAGCTGGCCCATACCAGGTTCAAACCCTCCAGCCTGGGTGTATGTGGCCGGCACTCTACCCACAGAGCTATGGGCACCTGCAATCAAAGATTTCTAAATGCTCTATAACATTTTTTTGGAGTATCTTAGTAATAGGAATGTGCCAGGCACTTATTGCAGTGTCTCAGTCAACTCATGCTGCTGTAATAGAAGACCACAGACTGAGTGGCTTAACAACAAGCACGTACTTCTCAGCTCTGGAGTCTGAGAAGTCCAAGATTAAGGTGGCAACCCATTTGGTTCCTGGTAAGGGATCTCTTTCTGGCTTACAAAAGGCTACCTTCTTGCTGGAGTCTTCCTATTACTCTTCTAATGAGGACACTAACTCTATCATGAGGCTCCTCCCTAAAGACCCTATCTAACCCGGATTACCTCTCCAAGACTCCACCTCTAAATATCATCACCTTGAAGGTTAAGCCTTCAATACATGAACTTGAGGGGACAAACACAGTCCATAAAACTGGGATCACTTGCTCTTCTGCATCTTTCCAAGTAGACAGTATTGCTTCTTTACAACCAGTGAGATGAAGTGTTTGCCCAAGGTCCCAAGGCCAGGGGATAGACAGTCTGGAATTCAAATCATGTCTGCCAACTTCAAAGGCCCTGACATAAAGGCTTAGCATAAATGACTTCTACAACACAGATCTGAATACAACCAAGAAGGAAAAAAGAATGGATGGAGAACTCTTGGATAAAACTAACCGAACTGGTTTGTAAAATTTCATGCACTTACAATGATGTACATCCCCTGCCCCCAGCAATGGAAACTATCTCCCAGGGCCAAAAGCCTTATCTCCTGATACAAATTCCAGAACCATCAAAAGCAATAATTGAAATCATATCTTCAGGCCAATCAGTGTATAAATTTGACAGCTTAACCAAGAGATGTGTGGTCTCCACTGTCAAAAAAAATTGTTTTTGATGAAGGCTTAGCAATTTCAGCATGATAAACTTAGATAAATAAAGTTTACCTGAGGCCCATGCAAAGAATTTCAGGAACAGACCGTCTTTGTAGGACTCAACCTTTCTACTCTTCCTTTATTCTTATCATAAGCAAAACAATAAAAACAAGCCTGAAAACAACAAAAACGTGTAATTTAATAGCATCTTTAGAACACTGAACACCCAGGAAGCAGATGAGAACACAAAATTCTCTGGGAGATAATTCTCATCTTTCCTTTACGATGTCACCCACCCATGGTCTTTCCTGCAAGCACAGACTGCAACCAACTTTGCCTTAAGTCAGTGAGACTTTTGGTTGAGTCCTTGCCTGACAAATTGCAGCTACACTCTTGTTTCCAAGTAAGAATCTAAATCTTAACCTGTGGCAACCTTAACATGTTAGTTCCATATGTCTTAGGCAGCAAAACCATGTTATGGGAGACCCATCAAGTCCTCAAATGGGATTTTCTGGCAGTTGGCTTTTGCTGGGAGTCTGAAACAAGATCATTGCATTAAGAACACACCAATGGAAAAGAGACAAAGGCAAATAAAAACAGAAGCTAAAGGCCAAGGCCATGGTGCAGTAATTGGACTCACTTCCAAGGAACTGTTCAGAACCCATATTAACATCATTCTCAGCTTTGACAGGGGCCTCGATTTTATTCATTAAAATAATCCAATTATGCTCATTTTTAAATTCCCATGTTTAAGTATTTTTCTCTTTGTTTTATGTATTTCTACCAAACTGCAGAGAGTCTCAGGCACAAATCCTCACTTGGCCCACATATGCAGCATGTGTATCAAATTTGTCAGGCCACCTAGTCCAAAGTTAGATATATACGTGTTCATTACTATGCTATGAAATGTACAAATTCATCTGTGCTATTTTTTGCTCATAGAAAACACCATATTTGTCCTTTTTCTGTGTATGCTTCAAATAACCCTCCAAAGTAACTGGAAAAGGTACAACACTCCCATCTTATAGATGAAAAATAGACTTCCAGGGGTTAAGAGATTTGCATGACCAAGGCTAATAGGTTCACTGTCCTGTTGTAGGAAAAAGAGGAGTCTGGAGCTGCACAGACCTTGTACTTACCACCTGCTTTTCCTTCCCTTATTTCTCCTTCCATCTCTTCTCTTCTTTTCCCCAGTAGTCAACAGCTACTGAATTCCCTGAATTGAGCCAGGCAGACATTAGATTCAATCATTGGCTGGCATATTTGCTACCATACACCCTTTCAATAATTCAAAAGCAATAATCCCAAACCTGGCCTAAGCCAAACTCAAAATTATAGCTTCATTTAATCTTCCAAAACCTAATCTTGTGTCTTGGCTACTATCAGTACTTTTGTTAGCTAATGTGATTAACACCTATGCTCTTTAAAGGTACAGTAAACATAATTTGATCCTTAACGCTGTGAACACCTAAGTATTCTTCTGTCTCCAAGTACCCTTGAAAATGATGATTTAAGGCACCAAAATCTGGGGTAAGTAAAAAACAGAGCAGTGTTTCCTATATGAGAAAGACCCACTGGAGGCTGAAAGAAGACAAAGACAGTGGGCTCACCCCGTGGCTCCAGAAAGTCCACCATTCATTCTTTTCAACAGCTTCACAATCCAACTGCTGTTTTTTGTTATCAGCAAAAATGAAGTCTTAACGCTTATCCCCTGTCACATGACCCTGGGCAAGCTTCTGGCCCTCTATCTTTCAGGGAGGAAGAGAAGACACATTCCCAGTTGTAAAAACTGAATGAGACTGTATCTGAAAGCAATTAGCATTTTATGAGTAAGATGATTAGCAGGAGGCAAAGTGCCAGGGAAATGGGAGATGGAGAGAGAAAGAAGAGAGAAGCAGCAGAATGGCAGAACTACAAAACTGCACTTGTAAGTCAATGACAGATTTCCACCTCTGGTCTCTCCTAGAAAGGAGAAAAATTAATCTTTCCTGTAATGTGCAGAAAAATGTGCCACTTCTGCCAGATGTTAACAGAAAAAAAGTGAGACGGAGGGTGAGGAGGAGAAGGGTTGGAATGTCCAATGGTCACTATGGGGCTACATGGAATTTGAGCCCTATGTTTATAATCTTTAATATAAATGAGTAAGAATGGTTAGACAAGATGTGTATGGCCATGTTGGATTCACCAAATGGATGCGATTGTGGAACATTTTCTTGTACTATATTTCACAGAATAGTCTGTGGAACATGGTTTTCTCAGTTCCATCTGTAACAAAAATGAAAGAGACAAGAACTTCCAGACAAAATATAGTTAAATTTCTGACATTCGCATAGTAATTCACAGTTTATCAAATGACCTGATTTCAGTGCATGATATTTTGGCCTCCCTGTCCCATGAATTTTACCTAATTCTATAAGGTCCTCAATTATAGTAGCTTATGAGTCATGTAAATAGCAGAGTCCTTTCCCAATTTCCCTTCAATTTCTCTGATTTTTTTTATTCCTGTTTTCTCCCCTTGATCCACCACTCTCTACTCTTTTAGTAAAAGCCTAGAGAACGGATGTGCTTTTGAAGTGAGCCTAGTGAAGGGACATGCATTTGTTAGTTCAATTGATGGGCGTGGATAACAAACCAGATAATCTATATACAAAGGTAAACCTAAGTGAAATTAATATGTTGGCTTCACTCCAGCTGCCGGACAAGAGATGGAGCAAAAGAGGAATTGTCTTTTGCCACTTTATATTATGGACATTGCTTGTTCCTGGTTTCCTTAACTAAGAAAAAAGCATGTCAAAAAAATCATTTGGTGGCCCCTCCATCATTTTTACTAAGGTGTGTCTCTCACCATCTCTTTCTTTTGGAGAACAATGGTTTCCTCCAAGTCTTTGGGTATGCGATTTAGAAGGGAAAACTTCCCTTCCCCTGGAGCAGGGAGGACCCTACCCACCCTTAGGTCACAGGGTTCAGCTGTGGATGGACGCGTGACATCAGCAGGTCAGTGAATGTTAACCTTCAGGACTTGGCCTTAACTCTGGGGAAAGAGGACTCTTTGTTCTCTGTGGTTGTGACAGCTGGCCGTGAGAATGAGGTCGGCCTACAAATTCGGGTGACCACGTTAACCACTACGTTAGAAGTGGTTTCCTGAGAGTGAATACAAAACTGAGGAAGGCAAGACCACGACGGGAAGAGAAAACAAGGCAATTCCTGACGGCAGTAGTTGTGCTTCTGGATCTAGCCCTTCTGAAGTGAGAAACACTTCTAAGTTTTTGAGACAATAAGTAGCTTTTTTGAGCAGAGAGGGGGAAGGAAGGAGGGAGGGGGTGGGGTTTCGGTGTGTGCCACACCTTTTGGGGGCAAGACACAATTGTAAGAGGGACTTTACCTAACAAATGCAATCAGTGCAACCTGGTTTCTTGTACCCTCCATGAATCCCCAACAATCAAAAATAAATAAATAAATAAATCTCTTTTTTGAAAAATGTGATTTGAAACTATAGCGAAGTCAATTTTGATTAATATACTTGAGAATTCTAAATCCTTATGAAGAAATTTAAGTACATATAATTTTACCATTTTGCCAAACATAATGAAAAAGAGAAAATGGCCTCTTTTAAAACTTGATAAACAATATAATTTTTACTAAAATTCTTGACTTGGAAAAAAGTTTGACTGTCATTTTAGAAATTGTGCATTTTCTCCAATTTCAAAATATGTTGGCCTAAAATGATTCGTTATAATTTCTTTTTAAAAAAAATCTCTGTTATATATGGTTCTGTACAATCTTTTGCCAGTTATGTATATTTGTTCATTCTCTCTTTTTAAATCAATTATATCATAGGTGTGTCTGTCTTACTAATCTTTAAAATGAACAAATTTGAGGGTTACTGATTTTCTCTGTTTTTTGTTTGTTTGTTTGTTTTCTGGTTTATTTATTTCTGCTTTTTAAATTCACATTTATTTCCTTCTGCTTGTTTTGTGTTTAAACTGCTGGGGTTTTCTTTTTTCTAAAACTAAAAATGTTCCTTGAGTACCATTTTAGACTTTTCATTTGTAAAAAGTGTAAGTATTTTATTTTATTATCTCAGATCAATAGGAGGGTAGAAATGATTAGGTTACACTGTCTGCCTTTCTAAGGCAGAGTGTAAGTTGTGGTTGAGCCCTTTACCCGGGGCTGTGCTGAACACCCTCACTTTATTCACACCCGCTGAGGGCTGACCAGTCCTCTTTGCTCCTCCCCTTTTCCATTTCCCTTCTCCCTCCCCACTTGAGTTTTTCTCGCCTGTGGGCATGTAGTTATTTTTCTGTTGTTTCATTATTTTAAAATATTTTCTGAATTCCATAATGGCTACTATTGAATCAATGAGTAAGACAAAAGTTTAATTTTTAAAATTTGTTTTGCTTTCTAATCATACCTGGACATTTTTGAGTTTTCTTTTCGTTATTTTCTAATTGCATTGTGGTGTAGAAGGAAATCAGGATATCACTTTGGATGTTAAGGTTTTTGCTAAGATACACTTTGGAGGCTAACATGATTGGTTTGGGCAAAAAATTGATGTATTTTCATACAAAGCAAGTATATTTGCCGATTGTTATGTGTAGGAGTTTAATATAAAGTCCGTTTGATCCAGCTTGTTAGTTGTGTTTTTTAGCTTTTCTGTGTTCCTTTAAATTTTTATTTTGGCTTGATGAATTCATTCAGTCATTCATTTATTCAACAAGTGTTCATCAAGTTACTATTGCATGCTGGGTACCATTTCAGGACTTCGGGACACAGTAAAAGCAACAACAACAAAAATAAATGTTCTTGTCATTATGAAGCTTAATTTCCCAAGAGGGAGACCCTAATCGCTTTTGGAAGGAAGGAAGGAAGGAAGGAAGGAAGGAAGGAAGGAAGGAAGGAAGGGAGGGAGGAAGGAAATACAAAGGGAAGGGAAAATAAAGAGGTATGTAGAATTTCAGATGAATGCATGTCCTAAGGAAAGATAAAGAAGGCAAAGAAAGGACTCTGCAGAGGGTAAGAGCAGAAAGGGCAGGGAGCTGCTTTCAGCAGGGAGTCCAGGAAGAGCTCAGGAGAGGCTATACTTGAGTAAAGTCTCCAGGAAGCATGTGGGTATCCAAAATTAGAGAAATTAGCCAGTGCAAAAGTCCTAGACTGGGAGTATGCCTGGTATGACCAACAAGCACGAGGGAGCCAGTGAAGCTACTGTGGAATAAGAAAGGGAGAGAGTGGAGGATGAGTTCCGCAAGGGAAGGCTCTGGGTTGGAGATGAAGGTGCAGGCAGTTATCACGTGAGGCATTTGCTATTTTGAAAACTTTGGCATTTACTCTGAATAAGGTGAAAAGTTACTGGACAGATGTGGAATGATAAATACCAGTATGCTTATAACCAGGTCATTCTGATTTTTTCTTTCTTTCTTTTTTTTTTTTTTTTTTTTTTTT
>NW_003852399.1:9061927-9117301 GCF_000181295.1 Otolemur garnettii
CCCGCCACAACACCCGGCTATTTTTTGGTTGCAGCCATCATCATTGTTTGGCGGGTCCGGGCTGGGGATTCGAACCCGACAGCTTAGGTGTACGTGGCTGGCGCCTTAGCTGGTTGAGCTATAGGCGCCGAGCCAGTGATTTTGAATCTTTGTGCTGTACGAGGATCTTAGGTGTACCTCAAAATTATTATTATTATTTTGTGTGTGACAAAGTTTCACTATGTCACCCTCAGTAGAGTGCTATGTCATCAGCTCACAGCAACCTCCAATTCTGGGGCTTAAGCGATTCTCTTGCCTCAGCCTCCCAAGTAGCTGGGACTACAGGCACCCACCGCAACTCTTGGCTATTTTTTGGTTCCAGTTGTTTAGCTGGCCCGGGCCAGGTTTGAACCCATCATCCTCAGTGTATGTGTCTGGCACCGTAACCACTGTGCTATGGGTGCCCAGCCTCAAAATTATTTTGATTTTTTCTTTTTTTTTTTTTTTTTTTTTTTTTTTTTTTTTGAGAATGAGCTCTAGAGGGCAAAGGGAAGAGAAGCAGGGAGACCAGAGACAGGGGAAGACACAGTGGAGAGTCATTAAAACATACTTGCAAAAATCTGTAGTGACCTGGGCCAGCATGCTATCATGGATGTGGTAAGATGAATGGATTCTGAACGTGGTTTGCCAATGTTGCTGGCAAGATTTGCCAACAGAGTCAACTTCTTCCAATCATGAGAAAAAAAAAAGGAGTAAAGGGTGGCGCCTGTGGCTCAAAGGAGTAAGGTGCCAGCCCCATATGCCAGAGGTGGCGGGTTCAAACCCAGCCCCTGCCTAAACCTGAGGGAGGGGAGGGAGAGGAGAAAAAAAAATGACTCTAAGAATCCTGGGTCTCAGCTAGTAGAAAAAATGAGTTGCTGATTTTGAAAAGGGACATGAAGAAGAAGCAAATTTGGATTAAGAAGGTCAAAAACTCTACTTGTGATGCTAAAATTGAATAGCTATTAGACCCATCCAAGTGGAAATGTCAAGAACTAGCTTGGATCTATCTGTTTGGAAGTCAGGAGAGAAATTTGGATAGAAGGTGTCAAGTTGAGCATCAGCGAAGTAAGAAGAAAACCAGAAGACTGTGATACTCTGGAAGGATGAGTAAATGACCAGTGCGTGAAGTGCTGACGTTAGGTCAGGTGAGATAGGGAACGAGAATGGATATCCGCAGTTGGGGTGCCAAATGATCTCAAGTGTTGCAGTATGATGGTGGGTGTTTCCACCGAAAACTTTTCAGTATATTGAAGGCTATATGATTAACTAGATATACATAGATTTAAAATGTTACATTTTGCTAACAATTCTCTTCATATTCTCTTGCAGCTGTGTCCCTAATGTGTTTTATCCTCTTCAAATTCTATGGGCCTCATATGCCTGCATCAGATTTTCTAAATTGGTAATTCCCTGCTGTGTCTTTTGACACCCTTTCACTTCAACCACTCTCTGTCACTTTAATATTTACCTGTTATAAGAAGGATCCATTTGAATTTTAAAATCCAATCTAAGAATTATTACCATTTAAGCTTTGATGTTGGTCTATTTATACTTAGTTACAGATCTATGTTGTTTTCTTTTGACCATCTGACATTATGTCCTCTTTTGATTATGCTTTTTGTTTGTTGTATTCCTTTTTCCCCGATATTCATTGAATTAACCAAGTTTTCTTTGGTTGAATGTTTCACCTTCCCTGGCCATGCGGTGTGCACACTAGTTCTGTTATTTTAGCGGTGTCCGGCGTGTATCCTTCCCTTAACAAAATCTAAAGTGAATGTCTGCCCTCCTCTCCTGACACCAGAGACTCGGCACACTTTCGGCCTTACCATGCCCCTCCCTTTCACGTATGTTCGCTTCCCGCTCTTTCGCTTCCATCTTGCTTTTACACGCTCCAAATGAATCACTGTCATTTTGTTCTTTTACATGCAGCCATTGCCATTGAGATTATCTCTTGCAGTGGTTGAGAGGGAGGTTTACCTAACTGCTGTCTTGCTCTCCTTCCTTCTGTACCTTTGCTTTATCTAACATTTATTACACCAGGTGTCAATTTGCTGCTTCTTAGATCCCAATTCACCCTTCAGTATTTGCTCTGTGATAATGGAAGCAATGCCTTTAAGCATTGCTTCCTTACAGTGAGTCTGGTGTGATGCTGTCTCAGTAGGGGACAGGAGGGGGCCCTGCTGTAGGAAGGATGCTCCTGCAGTTTCCAGACGCACCCCTAATCAGCAGTGTGGGTATGAGGACAGGCGGCAGTGCTTTGCCCCAGGCACACTCCCAGAACATGTGGTCCCTTGGCAACCCTGTAGCTGTCAGCTGGCCTGGCCATCACCTTTCATGGTCCTCTGAAAGCAAACACAGGGAGCTCTGCTTACACTGGCACTGCACCTGCTCCGTGCACACCTCCTCCCCGGAGGTTTGTCTTTGACAGCGGTGGTGACACTATGGCTTGTTGTCCGGGCTTCCCACGCTCTCTGATGCCCTTACTTCCCCTGCATGACCCTGCTCTGGGAGCTTTGACTCATGGAGCCCTCCTGGTGCAGCAGACCTCACGACAGGAAGACCCAGCGTGCTTCCATCTCCTGCCCACACGGAACCCCTCCCCGCAGGCCTGCAGGCCAGGCCACCGCCCGCTGTGTGCCAGCAGCTCGCCTGTGCCCTGGAGAGCTGAGTGGATACTCTGGCTTTTGCGCTCTAGCTTCTTTTAAGCTTTTTAGTTGCTTTGAAGCAGGAACTTCATTTGAAGTTCCTGGTATTTGTTGCATCTGCTGATTCTCATGGTGAATTTTTCCTTAATTATTTTGTAAGTTTTCACTGTACATTTTTCTTCAGAAAGGATCTATCTGTCAAAATCCTTTCTATCATGGTTGAGAGTACATCCTTCCGAAGAAAAGGTTGGCCTTTTCTTCTGTCAGAATCATTTTTATATTAATTTGTCACCATGCAATCCTCAGACCATGCGTAGAGTAGAAAGTACAGTCTCTTATCCACAGAGACGTGTGAATGGTTGAAGTTGCCAGAAGGGACTTTGTTCCCACTCAGAGTCCGAGCCAAGAGAGGAAAACCTCCTTGTTATCTCACTGTGACAGTCGGTCACTTTTTCTAGTCTCTGCCTTCACTAAAATGTTAGCCCCTGCGGGGTCCAGGCTTTCCACGATGATCTCAGTTATGAACTTTCATCTCACATGAGCCCTTTTTCTTGTGAGCTAATGTGGGCACCTAACACACTAGGTTACTAACGCTGGCATCTGCCCTCCCTAGGACGTCCACGGTTCTGTGATATCGACTCAGTATTTTAGAGCCCTCTTGGCACCCAGTGTCTTCCCTTGCTTGTTGATAATCTAAACCAGGGGTCCTCAAACTTTTTAAACAGGGGGCCAGTTCACTGGCCGTTGGAGGGCCGGATTGCGGGCCCCGGGACGAGTCGGCTGCTAAGCAGGACAGGCAGCAGCGGCAAAAACACCCGGCGAGCCAGATAAATGTCCTCGGCAGGCTGCCTGTGACCCGTGGGCCGTAGTTTGAGGACACCTGATCTAAACTATGCTTTCTAAAGGATATTGTCTGTATTTTAACTAGCGTTATGAAATGTTTTTGTCAGGAGAGTTTCAGGTTGTCTATTCTCCCATGTTTCCAGATGTTTACAAAGTATAATTATTGTTGTAAAAATGTTTTCCACAATAAAATGTAGACGGTCCTCTGTCTGACACAAACAGCTCTTGGAAAGCTACATTGCAACCTGGCAGGACGATGGGCAACAAAGAAATCTAATCTTCTTATTGATGATTCTTTGTTTCCCAACGTACTTCTGTTAAGCTAAAAGTGTTTAAGAGCAGACAACACATTTTTATTTGAGCCTCTGAGTCATTTTAATTAGTCAGTGTTTTCAGAGTGCTTTATGAGATGAAATCTTTATTCATCAGCAACCCCAAGGTTTTTTCTCTGTTGTTTGTTATCATAATGATGGAGCCTTTTAAAGATGCTAATTGGCCCACCTGCCATAAAAGAACAATTTTGCTTTTGCATTAATGAATAGAAACAACATACCTAGGCATCCTATTTATTAATTCGCATATTAAAACTTCATAGGCAAAAATACATACTTTTTACTGTTATGAAATTCACTGCAACAAAGGAAATACTTTGGCAACGCTCTGCACCTCCACAAAATAGAATGTTGCCTGTGTGGGAGCCACAGGAGAAAACCCATTCTTCTCATTGTTTCTATATCTTTGTTTCTATGCATATGAAAAACATTCTCATATTTCTCTGTAGTGTAGACCTTATTAAAGTAGCCCATTCTCAACACCTGTCTTATAAACATTGTTTTATACTATTTCTATACAGGGAAAGAACTGCTAAATCATATTTTAGCTTGTAAATAAAACCTGAGTCATAAATTCCAATAGAATAGCAAAGTCGAGGCTTAAAGAACATGAGAAGTGCTTAGCAATCTAAACAGTAATTAAATGGTTTTGTTCAGGTTCTTTTCTGACACCCAAGAAGGAAAATTACGGTTTCTGTAAGGCTATCCAAATATTCCTTGGCATTTTTTTTCTGAATCATATTTTTATTCATGCTATATTTCATTGGGTATCAGATATCTGTCATGGCATTTGAAGTCAATTTTTCCCAGATTTTTAATAAATCATCTGTTTCTTAGTTATAGAATCAAACTATTTAGAAATCAACATGAATAGCTCTCTTATCTGAGAGCAGTGAAAAGGCTATAAAAATCTAGCATAAAAATCTGAGTATACTACAACTCTTATAAACCTTAAAATTTTTTAAAAATATTTATGACACTTTGAAAAAATAGAGTTGATCTTGAAAAGTATTTTAGGGCTCAGCGCCTGTGGCTCAAGTGGCTAAGGCGCCAGCCACATACACCTAAGGTGGCGAGTTCGAATCCAGCCCAGCCTGCCAAACAACAATGAAGGCTGCAACCAAAAAATAGCCGGGTGTTGTGGCGGGCACCTGTAGTCCCAGCTACTTAGGAGGCTGAGGCAGGAGACTCGCTTGAGCCCAGGAGTTGGAGGTTGCTGTGAGCTGTGATGCCAGGGCACTCTACCCAGGGGGACAGCCTGAGGCTCTGTCTAAAAAAAAAGAAAAGTATTTTAGAAATAAATGCAATTTAAAGGCTTCTACATAAAAATTAGTTTTGAAACCTTTATTTCATAAATATCCAGATATGTGAGCAGTTCGGGAGTGGCATTTGGGGAGGCCATGCTACCTCTTTTGGGGATCAAGGTACCCTGGAATGGACTGAAGTACTCATTCATCAACAGCACCCCAAGATCCAAAGAGCTCAGGGAACATTGGAAATCCCCTAAATTATTATCAGCAACCAGATTCTACCACAGGATAATCTTTCTGGTTCACATATGAGTCCAGCTGAAATATTTGCAGATCTGACGGTATACAATTTTGAGAATCCACCTTCTACACAAAAGTCATGTTTATTAACTTCAAAAGTTAACCGGGTTGGTTTATGAGTTTTCATAGCATCCTAACTATTATCTATCATTTTAGCTACTACATCTAAACAAGGAATTTATCACCTCAGGGGAAAGAAAATTTCTACCATCAGGGAAGTTGGTAAGAAGCATTTTAGGAGCTGCAGGTGTGTCTCTAAGTTAAGACTCGGATGCCTGCTGCCTTTACAAATTGTCCTAATGGTGGACCTGGAAAAGGTGAATATGACATGTGCTTTGCTCTCAAAAGCCCAAGTCTGAGGGCAAGCAGACGTGTGATCCACAGTTAGAAAGCAGCGAACAGCTACAATGACAGGACACCCTTCCCAGTGCCTTGACGGCAGAAGGGAGCCAGTAATGGACTCCACCTGGGAAGCTCAGAGGAGACCCCAGAGGTGCTGGCACTAGATTCAAAGGTGAATCCCAGCAAAGCCATGAAATATGACTGCAGCTCGAAGGAACTGTGTACGTTTAGCATGACTGGAGCATTAAGTGTACCCAAGGAGGCCATGGAATCTGAGGCACCAAAGTCACACACACACGTTTATTCTCACTTCAATATTTCAGTCATTTAAAAAGTGTATAAATAAAAATAATAGTTTTAATACATTGAGTTAAATCACAAAGATGTGGGTATAGATACATATTACTGAAATTCATCTCACCTGTCTCATGCCCCTCCCACTTGTGACTTGCATCATATATTGACGTATCTTTATTGGGCAGCACTCTGGACTCTGGGCTTCTCATTTCTATGTCCTCTGTGCCTACAGTGGTGCCTGTCACGTAGTTTATACCACACACATTGGAAAGCAGCAAAAGGAAACAGAGGGGGGGCCACTGGAGACTCTGCAATACAGTGAAGGACAGTTGATATCAAATGATTTCTCTCTGATTTCTGGTGTCCAACAAATTTGATGGTGGTGGTGACTTAGTATGGAAATACAGCAGTCTCTTCTCAGTTTGGGTGAGTGGAATTCAAATGAAAGGATTTTCTTAAATGAGTACTTTTTGCTCATGAATTTTTAGTTAACCTTGCTACCAGTTGCTGCTTTTGTTCTACAAAAAGTAGAATAAACAATAACTTAGTATAATCAGTGGGAAAGATGGAAAAGAGCCCCCATCCATCTCCAAAGATTGAGAGCCTCCCAGAAGCAGTATTCTAGACTCCTTTGGAACTTATTTCCACACTCCTTCCAATCCAGGTTGCTTTGCTCTTAGCTTCTGACCTCCGGCATTGGATCTCCATCTTCCCTTTGGACAGAAGTCAATATTTGGCTTTGCTAGCCTTGACATCTGATGCTACTTTAGGTTTTGGCTCTGTCTTCCCACTCTGGCCTTTGGTCAGGGGAATCATATCCCAGTGTTGGCTTCTTGACGCTCCTGGGTAATTCTAAATTGTGCCCACAGAAGCATAAGTTTTCAGACCAAGAAGACATAATTGCCTCAAGCTCTTTGACTTTGAGCAGTATGAGTTATTTCTAATGAAACAACATCAGTTCCCATAGCCCACCATCCACTGGATACCACAGAGGACATCGTCAAACTCTCTACAAGAAGAGAGGAAAGTTTCTTCCCAGAAATTCATGATGGTTTAGAGCTTTGGGAGTTACTGATCCTCTAAAGCAGTGATTGTCAACCTTCCTAATGCCGCAACCCTTTAATACAGTTCCTGTGGGTTGCGACCCACAGGTTGAGAACCACTGCTCTAAAGAATAACCTAATTATTGGCCAAAAAAGTGAGATGCTGAAGAAGAATCATAAAATATAGAATGCATAAACTAAAAACTGAGGACTGTCACTTCCCTGGTTTTCTTTAATTCATTTTGATTCTGATTCTCTACCCTCCCCCAGGCTGGCAGAATATTCAATTATTCAATCTCAGGGATCTCCTTGTCTCCTAGGCTTATACCAGAATATGAAATATGTAAACAATGACTAAAAAAGAAAAAACAAAAAACACAGAGAAATCCTTCTAATCTCTCTCTGATGCCCCCTGTTATCTCAGAGCTCAAGCCCACGGTAGTTCTCTGGTCCCTGATGATTGTTAAGTCCTGTGCCACTCATAATTCTGGAAACTCATTCTAAGGCTGGGAATATTCCTGACATAGGTCTTATGTCTCATCACACTCTCCATATCCAAGTTTTTGTGTCCCCTTCTGGGCAGCCGCAGAGCAGTATATAGTATAGCGATCCCACCTACTCTAGGGACACACAAATTTTTCTCCCTTTCCCCGTTCTGATGAATTTCTCTTCATTTCTTAGCCCTTAAAGCCTTCAACTTCTCACCTCTCCTCCTGGGACATGACCTTTTTAACTGCCCATAAGGTTTTACAAAAAACAGGAAGAGTTATCGAGGCTAGATTGCTTTTTCTAAGGCTCTAGCTTCTACCAGCTACAGGAAACAAGATAAGCGTCAAGGGAAAAAAAAAACATAAATGAATGTTTTAACCGATTAACCTGGAACAAGCACTATGAAAACCGCAGGTTTAGATGGCAGCTTCTCTGTTTTTCACTCTATCTCTGGTAGCTAGGACAGTACGTGGCTCAGTAAATAGAAATTACATAAATGAATGAACGAATGGATGAGTATCCAACAAGATTGACACCGACTCACCTTTCCTAAGGTGTACCAAATTTAATCTAGCTCTGTCACTTTCTCAAGATCCCCACATAAATTAGTGTAACAACACGTCAACTATCTTAAGATCAGAGAAACAGACCTGAGAGTCACGGTCTGAACCTTCTGTGGTGCCCACAACAGACAAGCCGAATGTCATCCCAGATGTCTCAAACTCTTTTTTATCAAGCAGAAAGTTCATAGGCTTATTTTCTTTCTACTTCTGAATGAGGAACCTTGATGGAAAGACTTCTGTATCCTACGAATTATAATGTAGAAAAAGCCTACAAATTGGAATTAGGACAAAAAATAATAATAATAAAAACCCTACAAAATAAGCTCCCATTTATAGACAAATAAGTGAAAAGATAAAAGAATGTGGGTGAAGCTCTGATGCCTTCAACATGTCCCCAGAGGATAGAACTCCAATTGTTGTTTCATCCATTAAAAAATGATCTGTGTTGGTTATTATCTGTTTCTCTTCCCATCATTTTTTGTTTGTTTGTGTGTTTGAGATAGAGTTTCACCTAATTGCCATAGGGTTGAGAGCTGTGGTGTCATAGTTTACAGCAACCTCAAACTCCTGGGCTCAAGCGATCCTCTTGCCTCACTCAATCTCCTGAGGAGTAGTAGGTGGGACTACAGACACCTGCCACAGTGCCTGGCTATTTTTAGACATGGAGTCTCGCTCTTGCTCAGGCTAGTCTTGAATTCCTGGGCTCAGGCAATCCACCTGCCTCAGCTTCCCAGCATGCTGGGATTCTAGGTGTGAGCCACTGTGCCCAGCTTCCATCTCTCTTAAATGTAAGAAATACAAGGAATTTTTTTATCCCCTTTTTGAAGGCAAGCTCTTATGACTGTTTGGGGAGCTGTATTAGTTAGCTTTGCTGTAATAACAACCCCCAAATCTTTAGCACTTATGACTTTAAAGGCATATTTCTCAGTGGCATATGTGGCATCAGTGCATCAACTGTAAATTGCCCTAGATTTCAGCTTTAATCTACAAGGCTTGTCATTCCAGGTTGCAGGCAGAGAGAGCAGACCCTGGGTAGAACACATCACCTTTAAGGCAAAAGAGAAGAACAAGAGATCTATGATATGTTGAGTCCACTCATATTCTACTGGCCAATGTGTTTCAGGCAGCCACGCCCAGAGTCAGTCATCTTACAGGGAGGAAGGACTGAATAATTCTGCATAATACTTTTTGCCATAGGATCCTTCTGGGTGTCTCATGAAGACCCCTCCATCAATGATCTCCTCAACAGAATGCCTTCAACTTCTCTCCCTGCTCACTCTTCTCTTCATATGTGAGCAAGCTTGAGATCTTTCCATTAAAATAAACTGATCCTTCAAATACAAGTTCCCTCTGTTTATTACCCAATTACTCCTCTTTTTCCCAAGATTTGTGAAAGAGGAGTCACAGTCGGTTTTCTCTATTCCCTCTTCATCGCACTGTGGCATTTCCCATCCTACCCACAAAATCTTGAAGTAGCTATGGCCAGCATTACCAGTACCTCCTTCATTACTAAGTCTGATGAGCACAAACATTTTCAGTTTTCATTGTCCTGAGCGCTTTGCCAAGAGGCTCTCTCTGCACTTGGTAACCCAGCATGTTCCTCTGGTTTGACTCCTGTTCTAAGGATTGCAAACTCTAAGCACCCTTTGAAAACTCCTTTTCCTCCTGTTGTGGGACTTGTGGGGACCCAATAAACAGTACCCTCTTTTCTTGCATCAGTTTGGAACTAAGTAGGATATAGGCAGCCAAGTCAGGGAAGTGAAGATAAAAATGTAAGTTTATTTATTTATTGTAAGTTGTGTTTACTGATAAAAGCTATATTGGAGATACAATCTAGATATGCATCAATAAACCTTCCTAAAACTGAAACTCAGAGGTAGGCAGAGGTACCTACGGAGTCACAGGCAGTGTGAACTCTCTGGGCCTCCCCACTGGGGCAGGCATTTTTCAATTGCTGTTGGAAGAGCTCTCTGTAGGGCGGCAGATGCCAAGGGGACAAGCGAGAAAGAACTGAGCCTTCCCGGCTCTGGAAGGACAGTTCCTCCTTTCAGACTTGCCAATCTGATAAGAAACTCCTCTACCCTCGAATTCACAGGGCAGTGAAAGCTCGGGCCTGTGACTCTGAAGGAAGTCCCTCAGTGTAGAAATCCAAGCCCGGGAGAAGGACATCTTCCCCTCACCCCACTCTTGTGCCCCCAACAGCACATTTCTTTAACAACTGGGGTGTATTCATTTGCTAGAGCTGCTGTAACAAAACCTCACAGATGGGTGGCTTCAATAGCAGAAATGGATTTTCTCACAGTTCCAGAGGCTGGAAGTCCAAGACCAAGGTGTCTGACAATCAGATTTGGTTTCTCCTTAAGACACTCTTTCTGGCTTATAGGTGGCAGCCTTGCTATCTCACATGGCCTTTTCTCAGTGGGTGCACATCCCTGGTACTTCTTCCTCTTCTTATAAGGACCCCAGTCCTATTGGATTAGGGCCCACCCTAATGGCCTTGTTTTAACTTAATGACTCTTCAAAGGCCGTATCTCCAAATATAATCACATCCTGAGGTACTGGGTGTTAAGCCTTCATCATTATCAACTTAGTGGGGGGTAGTTTGGGGGGTAGAGGACTACGTACAATCCATAATACTAAGATTCCATTTGCTATGTCTTCTCAACTGTATCTACATGTTCTTTGCAGAATCTAATCTATTCATGTGGCTTCAACTCTTACCTGGACACAGATAACTCTAACAACACGAATTGATGTCCTTTGGGAGTCAGGGATGTTTAAAGACCAATATGTGTGAGAAGATACAGTCAGGAAGGAAGACATTGGCAGGAATAGTGAACTTTGATATCCAATTTCATCATCAGGCCCCAGACCTGAGCCCTAAGAGAAAGGGGACTATAAATGAAAAATAAAGGAGTAGTTTTGTGGGGTCTTTATAAAACCTTAGGCACAAACAGTCTGGCTATAGTACTGCTAGAGGGATGGTGGTCTTAGGCTAGGAAAATAGGCAGGCTGTCCATTTCTTCAAGGGACAGGAAGTGCCCTTAGGACAGTAAGGAGCATGTCATCAATGGGACCTCGTAGCTTTGGGGGTGCCCCAAAGTGGCAGGTGAGCAAAGAAGCAGCATTACCAGGAGAGGCAGAGAGTGGCGGGTCCCTCTCTTCTGAGATGTTGTGGAAAATCTCAGAAAATCCAAATGAGATTTGGAGCATGGACTCGAGGTACCACAAAAATGTAGCAGGGTGGAGTGAGCAGAATATTTTGGTTTGAATTTCAATGTAACTGTTTTTGCTCATGTTTGGAATGAGACCTGTAAGGACACAGGTTACACTGAAATGGCAGCATGACCCTGTAGCATCACCCTGAGAGTCAACTCCCACCGGGGACACATCATTACCTAGCGGGACCAGAATTTATCTGGCGGGTTCTTACTCCTGTCATTGACTATCTGCCTTTTGCAATGAGTGTCTTTCCACATGATTATCACTCCTGGTTTTTCCTTTAAAACTCTGTTCAGACATCACTTGATGTGGGAAACGTTTACTGAGCTCACCTAAATTTATTTTTTCTAATATGACCTTCTATCCCTTTTCTTCCCTTACTGTCCTACAAGGACTCCTCCTTTACACAGGGATCATTCCTGGAAAAGGAAAGACCTTCTGCTAACCCTCCATGGTCCAGAGAGGGCCTAGGATTTACACAGCCATAGAGTTTCCACTAATGCGTTGTTGATATGAACTGAAGAGGACCGAATACAAAATTCTAGAAGGTTCCTTTTACTGGCTCTTTGGATAGGGTGACCAGATTCTCTAACATCTGTAAGGCGGGACAACATGGGGGTGGGGGGCGGAGCAGGGGCAGAGTGGGCCGGAGCGGGGGCTGAGTGGGAGCGCAGGGCAGGGCCTGACAACAAGGCAAACTTTGATAAGCAGTTCTGGATAATCACTTCTCAGCAATTATTTATTACAGTTTAACATTTACAGTTAACATTTATTTACAGTTTATTACATTATAAAATTAACAAAAATAATATAAAACTCATATTCTGGTGAAATAGCCATATGGCAGCCGAAAACCGTATATTCCCTTCTTGTTCTCCAACCCATTCGTGCATTCTTTCCAAAAATCGGGACTTCCTAAAAAAGCCACGGGATGTGGGACAAATTGTTGAAAAGCAGAACTGTCCCGCCAAAATCGGGACGTCTGGTCACCCTATTTTTGGAAAGCTATCATGAAAGTTAAAAAAAAAAAGAAATTTAAATAAAAGAAAATTTAAATATAAACAGAGGGTGCCCAAAAAATTGTAGACACATTTTAAGAAACGGAAAAAACTGTATTAAGACTGTAATACTCAAGTCAAGTTTAACTTCTCCGATTACAAGAGGTACAAGATAACAAATGTTATCCATGTATATTGAGTACTAAGATTTTAATACATTTTCTTCCTGTCTTAAAATACGTCTACATTTTTTGACCCTTCTGTATATACAGTGCAGGTAGGGTGAAGGATTTTTTGTGCACACGCACGTGTGAGGGCAGACATAGAATACACACATACATAGAATCATTTAAGTTAGGCAAAGCTCTGGCCTTTGAACAGATAAATATTGGAAAAATATTGGAGAACAAGAAGCCCTTCCCAGTATATCCGACGCAACAATATAGCTCTTGTGGTTGCCTAAATGGCACCATTGGTGTTCACGAGGCAAAGATTACAGATTCTAGGACACGGTGAAAAAGAGTGAGATAATATTCAGACCTCTCCTGTCAGAGTCACTCTTTTGGCTTTTGTTTAAAGAGCACCCACTTGCTAAAAGGGAGCACTGTCCTCCATGATTTCATGTTTCCACATAGTGATATCTCCACTAGAGTCACACTCTTGGCCTCCTTCCCCATGAGAGAAGTAAGTTAGCCAACTGAGGAGTTTGGGAGAAGGAGCAGGTCAACTCTATTCCTTAACAGCGAGCTCCATCTCTGAGAGGGGAGGCTTGTCTTGGCCCAGGAGTACCTGTGATTGAGTGGGTAGGTGTATCTAATTCTGGAGTTCAGTACTAGGGAACAACGTCCTCCAAGTTAGGACCGCCTGAAACTCCAGCACTGCTACATCACATCCACGGTGACACCCACTGAGATACTGAGATCAGCAACTTGCTGTTCCTTCACTCGAGAAACTCATGGTTTGTGACAGGGACTAGGCACATAGACATAGAATTACAATGTCATGTGGTGAGTAGCACTGAGACGCACCCTGGGCACTTCATGAGCACAAGTGAAAGACACTGAATCCAACTTGGGGGGTGGTGTCAAGAAGAGCTCAAGTAGCACACTGAGTCTCAAATGACAAGTAAAAATTAGACATCAAACAGCAAATAACAACTACCCTTTCTGGTCCGCTTAACATGTTCCAGGATGTAGGGTTAGTGCTTTATGTAACTCACCTCTTTTCATCCTCACAAAGGTCTGTGAAACAGACTATAAGTTGCTTCTGAACAAGAGACCATTGAACTTAAAAAATCATTTCTGTGCGAGCTCATACAATGTGTAAGGTATAAAAGTGGAGACATGTAATTTTGTCCTTAAATCAGGATTTGGCAAAATTTTTCTATAAAAAGGCTAGATAATAAATATTTGGGGCTTTGTGGGCTGTGTGGGCTTGGCTGCAACTACTCCCAATTCTACTGCTGTACCTTGAAAACTGCCATGGGCCACACATAAATCAATAGACATGGCTTTGTTCTGATAATACTTTATTTGCAGATAATTTCATACAGCTTTCCTGTGTCATGAAATATTCTTCTGATTTTTTTCACCTATTTGAGATTGTGAAGATCGTTCCTAGCTGTGCCAAAGCAGACTGCATACAAACAGGTGGCAAGCCAGATTTGGTTCACGGGCACTGATTGTCAATCCCTGCCTTAAATTCATTTTATGCCCAGATCCTTCTCTGATTCTTTCTTGCCATTTTTCTCCTCCTTTGTGATGGTGAGGATCTGTGTTGTTTTTATTGAGGTGTGAATTACTGTATTTACTTTGATGTTTTCTAAGGTAGAAAATAATTTCTCACCTTCCCAGAGTGCCACTTAGCTGAAAGGAAGACTGTTACGGCTTGTGCGGAAGCCGATTAGAATGCACTACAGTCTGCCCGCCCTGCTGCGACTCCGAAATAGCAGTTAGCAGGCATTCCCTTCTTGTTCTTTCAGCCTTGAACTTTGTTGTGTTTTCGTTTTGTTTTCTCCTTGCTATTCTCTAGCATGTCCCTCCGAGGTAAGACATTCATTCAAGTCCACATGGAGACAACCATGGAAAACAAAATGAGGACATTAGATGATGACCCTCCAGCTCCTTACATGGAGGTGCCGGGTGAGTTCTAGAACATTCCTTCTTCTTTCTAAAGAAGAGGAAGCTAAAGTCCCTTGTAGACATTGTGGTATGGAAGTCTTCTTGTAGGAACGGCTCTAATAAAGTAAAATTGTCAAAGTTCAAGTCTGGCCCTTGTGAAAAGTGTGACAAGATGGAGCTGACTTTCTCAATCCCTACCTTAAATTCATGTTGTGCCTTCCATTTTGGCCTGCAGTTCTTCATACCTGCTTAGCACCTACTTACCTACCCTGAAAACTGAGGCACCCAAGGTCCCCAAAGCACCATTGGTCAGCTACTTAAGTCAAAGTCATAAGTAGAATGGTGTTCTGTCTTTCAAATGTACAGGATGAGAACCCTGTCCTTCTCAACACCTGCGAAAAGGTAATTTTTGGCAGACCTGCCAGTTGCCTACTCGAAAATCCACTATCTTCTGGTAACAGAACCCTGAATGGGCATCCAAACAAATGGCCATCTGGAATAAAGACTCATTTTCCAGCTTCCTTCACTGTGATCTTGCTTAGCTATGAACAAGTCACTGAGCACTGAGCAATGGCATGGAGAGAACTGAGTGTCCTCAGGTGTCTGATGGACAGTCTTTCTGGTCCCCACAGTTTGCTCCTTGGAAGGGGGGTGCTGTGGCTGAAGCTCCGTGTGCCATCTTGACAGGGAATAAATACAGTGGCCACACGGGAGGGACAGCAGGTGGAGAGCTGAAGGGAATGTTGATTTCTGATTCCATACAGCGACCAAATTAGTCCCCTCTGGATTTCTTTTCCATGAGCAAAAAACAAATAAACATTTATATTATCTAAGCAACAGTTTTGTTGGAGTTCTATTATACAAGTCCCCCTAACTTTGATACAATAATCAGGTTAGCCAAATTCATGTGGGGAGCAATATTGTTTCTCTGGCTTTCTGAGGCAGTTTAACTCATTGGCCATCCAGGGGCCGGTAAATGTAAGTAGAGAAACCTTCAAGGTTGATACAGCCATTTCCTGGATCTTACCTACTTGTTTGTTCCAGATCAAGTCCTCAGCTCAGATCTGGACTCAGGAAGGGGGCGTCTTCCACCTTCCCCAGAGAGAAGTTCCAGGCTTCCCTCCCCATATATGCTCAGCCAGTGGCTAGCTGCATGTCCCAGGGTAAGTTGGCCTCTTTCTGCTTCAATTCCTCTTCGCTGAAATGGTAAAAGGAATAGAAACTATCCCACAGGTCTGTCATTATACAGTAAGTACATAACACCCTTAAAACATTGTCTAGCACATTAGTAATAATAGCACACGATAGTGTATGCTATTATTATTAATGTTATTATCCTCAGTACTTGAATGGTTTGGATTTGATGTTGATAGTCCCTGTTCTTCCCAGTATAGGGTTATTATTATTTATTTTACTCCTTTATTAGTTCATTTAAAACAGTATAGCTATTGAACAATTCACTGTGAGAAATATTCAATTTGTAGCCTGGGTATAGTGATTTACACCTGTGTTCCTAGCACTCTGAGAAGCTGAGGTGGCAGGGCTGGGGGTGGCCTGAGCTTAGGAGTTCAAGACCAGCCTGAGCAAGGGGAGATCCAGTCTCTACTAAAAATAGAAAAATCAGCCAGGTATTGTGGCAGGTGCCTGTAATCCCAGCTACTCAGGAGGCTGAGGTAAGAGGGTTGCTTGAGCCCAAGAGTTTGAGGTTGCTGTGAGCTATGGTGTCATGGCACTCTACCCAGGGTGACTGAGTGAGACTTTGTCTCAAAAAAAAAAAAAGAAAGAAAGAAAGAAAGGAAAGAAAGAAAAGAAAAGAGATACTAATTTGTATTGCTTTTACACAGAAATAGGGGAAAAAAGGAAATATTAAAGTTGTAAAAGTCATTAAAGTAAAGATTCAAAGCCCTCTCACCATACTGGTCTTCTCAGGCTCGCTCTCACTGGCACCCATGTTAGCTCCTGCATGTGTGTGTGTCCTTGCAGATATGGTCCACGCGTGGAGAGGCATACAGAGACATATGAGGAGAAGAGAGATGGGGAAGAAGGGTCCTTTGAGAGAAAGAGATACAGATTTAAATATGTCTTTTTGTTGTTTTGTGAATAGTTTATACATACTATTCTTCCACTTGTTTTTTTAAAACATTATTCGGATATGTTTAAAAGTTTCGCCTGGGCCAGGAATGGTGGCTCACATCTATAATCCCAGAACTTTTGGAGGCCAAGGTGGGAGGATTGCTTGAGGCCAGGAGTATGAGACCAGCTTGGGCAACTTAGCAAGACCCCATCTCTACACAAAATTTTTTTAAACATCACCTGAGGTTGTGGCAGATGCCTATAGTCCTAAGCTACTTGGGAGGCCCTGGATTTAGAGGATATGTGAGCTATAATCATGTCAGCCTGGGTGGCCTGGGTAGCAGAGTGAAGCTTTGTTCTTAAAACAAACAAACAAAAAAAAGCAGTGTTTTGCATGGTATTGGAGAATACTATGGGCATCTAAATTATTTCTGTTTTTCACGCTTATAAAAAGTAAAGTTGCATTGTACTTCCTTGCAAGGTACCTTTGTGTACTTTGGTGAGTCTGTCAGAAAAATTCCCCAAAATACAATTACTGGGTCAAAGTGTATCTGTATCATAGATGTTGTTTTGTTTTAACGTGTGATCCATTGATAGGGAATTCTTTCTATCTCCCACACTATCTCAGAGACTGGGAGTTATCAAACTTCTTAAATCATTGCCAACCGAAGAGTGAAAAATAATGCTTTTATCATTTTAATTTTTACTATAAATGAAACTAAGAACTTTTCTGGAAATGTATCATCCTTATTATTTCCTTTTTTTTTTTTTAACGGAATGTCTTTGATTAATGTCCTTCCCTTAGTTGACTCCTATTGACGCCTGGGGAACTCTGGCTTTCTGTGCCCTGGACCACCTGACATAGGGGCTGCTGCTGTAATTCAGCCTCCTGCAGATTACTGACATCAGCCATTCAGTTGGCACCATGGCTTGAGTGCCCTGCTCTAAGTAGGTGGGGTAGGGGAGGGACAGAGTGGGCAGATGCAGTTGCACTCATCTAGGGCCTAGTGGGGGCAGAATGAAAACTGTAGCCCTTGCTTACCACAGTTGTGCCCCTCCATGAAGCAAGGGGTTGGTTATATGACTCCAGGCCTCTCTCTCTAAGCTACCGTGAGGTCCAGGGTCTCCTACAGCACAGCACACTTCTCTGTAGTGAAGTCTACTCTTCAATGAGGGCTATGCAGGAAGCTCGCCAAGTCCTACCATCTTACCATCATCTTTGACAGAGTTGAATCACGGTAGGAATGGCCAACAGGGGCAGTGTCTTCCAGGAAATAAGGTCTCCTGAGCCTGAGGCCATCCCAAGCCCTCAAGATGAACTCTGGCTGGTACATTTCCTAGAATTCCAGCATCACCTTCAAGCACCAGCTGCAGCTCTGAAATGCTGAGGAAGTAATAGAGAAAGTGGTGTTCAGAAAACCAGATTCTAACTATAGTGCACTACCTACTGGTGTTAGATGTGGGGCTTAAATTCTCTAATCTTCCATTCCTTCATCTGAGGAAATTGATGGAAAGAAGATTTGTGCTTTTTACTTCTCCAACTTACCATGGAAAACAAATGAGTAAGTATATCGTGAAAGTATTTTGTAAACTGTAAAGGACTGTATTATTATTATTGTTGCTGTTACTGTAGATTATTATTTATTTTTTTTAGGTTTGCTCTTCCTTCATTTTTTTTCTTTTTTTCTTTTTAATTTCAAGTTAATGTGAGGGTAAAAATTTTTAGGTTAAATTGTTTTCACTTCCAAGGTAAAGTTCAAGTTGTGGGAGAGCCCTTCACCCAGGGGGCCATGCTATACACCCTGGAATTGTGCACATTAGAAATACCCTCCCTTCTCTCACCAACCACCATCCCTCCAACCTGCTCTCTTCTCCTTCCTCACCCCTCCCCCTTGCTAGACTATATTTGTGTTTTACCATTCCTATAAGCTTGTGTTTATATATTGGTTTCATATTAGTATGGAGTAACATTGGATACTTTATTTTCTATTCTTATGATACTTTACTAAGAAGAAAGTGTTCCAACTCCACCAGGTTAATACAAAAGATGTAAATTCTCCATTTTTATGGCTGAATAGTATTCCATGGTATACATATATACTACAGCTTGTTAATCTATTCATGGATTGATAAAGTGTTTGAGTTGCTTCCATGACTTGGCAATTATAAATTGAGTTCCAATAAAGGTTCTGGTGCAGATGTCTTTTGTATGTTACTACCATCATTAATAGTAGTAGTGGTGGCCATCATGCCAGGGTCAGCATGAGCACCAGCCATAGTTTTTTACTCCTCTTCAGCAATCACTTCCAAAGGAAGAAGCAGCTCCATGGAGGGTCTCCCAGAGCTTCCCCTTTAGAGGGAAAGGACTGCACCGTATGCACCTTTTACAGTATCCAGGGCCTTGCTCAAGTGCCTTTCTCTAAACAAATGTTTGTTGAATGACTGACTAATGGAATGAATCAATAAATGAACAAATCACTGGACACTTCTTGGTTCTCTTTCTGATTATCTTGGAGCACCTCTAAGATGTCACATAGTGGAACTGCTAAGATTTCTCCTTACATCTCCTCCTAAGAGAGGAGGGAACATGGACCTCTACCTCTTTGTGAAGGAGTAACAAAGAATTTGTAGCTAACTTTGAAGGCCAACTTTAAATGGCGACTTACAAAAGAGCAGGTTAGCTCTAGCTGCAAACTGACATGAAAGGCAGTGCAATTTTTGGTAAATGCTTAGACTTTAGATCCACACTACCTGGGGTTAAACTCCAACTCTAATGCCTCAACTGAGTTACTTAATCTCCTCGCTGCACCTCAGTTTCCTGATCTGAAAAATGGGGCAACCATCATTCCTACCCTTATGTGATTGTTAAGGAAATCGAAATACTTCAAACAGTGCCTGCAACACTGCAATTAAGGCACTGCATACGTATAGCTATTGTTATTATGAGGAAATGTAGACTCAGTGTTGACAGACATCTGACTTTTTTCTGAAGTAAACGGGAAAATCAATTTTTAGGAGAAATTTCCCAATTTTTCAAAATATGATTATCAAGGAAAATACATCTATGGGCTATGATTTTGGAAGGTACGAGATTTGAATTGCTTTCCCAAGAACTTGGGCAAAACTCTATATTGCAAAACAAGTGTATGCAATGCCCACAAGAGGCCTCTTAAACTCTCCTTTACAATTCCCTAGGAAAAGGCATCATTTAACCCACTCTTTTCTACTCAAGGGAGTCCCTTTGCTCTCCACCCATAAATGTTGCAAAACCTTGCTTTTCATGCACCCCGGGGAGTGCCTGAACTCAGGAAGCTAAGGCACTTGGCAAAAGCAACAAATTCCTTGCGAAAACAAAGAGGCACAGTTACAAAGCCAGCTCCAAGAACACACACCAGCGCCATCCTATACATCTCCAGCCAGGTAACCATCTGATCCCTGAGCCTAACTTTGCTTTACACAAACCATTCAATCTAAGATTCCTTCTGCTTTTCCAGTCCACCCATTCCCTCCTCGCCAACACTTGGTCTGAACCAATCCATCCCACCAACTCTTTCAACTTCCAACTCAACAACTCTCTTCTCCGGCCCTGCCCTTCTCTGAGAATGCCTGACTTCCATAATTTTCTAGGCACTTAAGTGTTCAGTCCCTCCACAATAGGCTCCTGTGTGTGTCCAGAGAGTCACAAATGCACAGTAAAACTCTCTAAGACTTTGACCTCTGGCAGAAGGGAGTTGAATGGCTGTGTCATTAGCTAGCTATGACCTTGGGCAAGTTTCTCAATAGTTTCCTCCACCATCATGTGAATAATCCCAATTGCTGCCTTGGAGAGCTGTTGTAAAGATTATATCACACAGTACACACAAAGCATTTAGTTCTGTGTTTGATACATGATATGAGACCTATTAATTCAATTTTCTCTATTTTCTGGTAGTTTCATGTAGTTATTTTCTTTTAAAATCCAAATTGCCCATGCGTTGACAACAGAAACTAAGTCCTATGTGTTTTTTGATCTCACAGAAGTGTCCAGCACAGGCTGTTTGTGGATTAATCGATAATTGCTTCTGGAATTATTGGAATGTTTATATAATACTGAGGTGAAAGGTAAGAGGGTGACATTTTAAAAGATGATGGCCTCAACAGAATTGGCACAGTGAAATGGCCATTCTCCAGATAGTGAAAAAAACAACCCCTGATGTTTAACTTAGAAAACCTGAGTTTTAGTAATGTTGGTACAGTCTCATACTTTCTAAGCTTTTCTGTCATTGTCAGGAAATTGTGCTTACCAGCACCTGACCTGCCTACCTTTCCGGGAAGTTTTGAGAACCCGTGGCCATCATCATTATATTACTGTTTGAAAACACTTTCTAACAGTAGTAGTATATAATATAAAAATGAGAGACCTAGGAATGACTGGATAACTTATACTTCTTGTAATTGCCTAGGAAAAGAAGAAAGAAGCCAGCTATTTCTCCTGGAAACCCCCCCCCCCCCAGCATTGTTTGGGCTTGAAGCCTTGACACGCGTGTAAAATCTCAGCCTCCCCTAGATGACCCAGGGAGGACAGAGAGGCCAGGCTGTACTTCCCAAGGCTGCTATGAGCCAGATCATCTTGCTCTCTTAACTCCACCCTACATCTAGACTAACCCTGCTGCAGCTAAAACTAATTTCTATAATATTAGGAGCATTTACAGGAGCCAGTCCAGGTACTTACCCAGAAACGTTCTCCTATGGATCAATTACAATTCCAGAGAATAAAAAGTGCACAGAATTTTGGCATCTCTATAGATTCAAGTAAACACTGACTATATCTGTATACAAGCCTCATTTTTGAAGCTTTTTCAATAATGTTATTTTGGTTTCTTTTCATCTGTTTCTGCTGGTAGTCTGTGGAAATATTTGTCACCTGACAATTGGGGGTTTCAGAAAAGGTAGAAAAGTTTGGAAAAAGCTATTCATTCACTCTTTTTAAAGGACTTAATATGAGAGCAGCTAGTCTCATGTGGAATCATACAGTGGGAATAAAATGTCTGCCCCCTTATTCCTGTCAAGTCTTTGGGCTCTGGTGCAGGTTGACGTGGCATCCCATACAGCAGAGGGAAGGCCACCCGGCCAGTGGCCAGAAAGCCCACCATGCAGCGTGGCATTCATTGTACGAGGAGGGGTGAATGGTCCTTGGAGCACAGAGACTTTGTTCTAACAGAACATGAGACTGGATCACAGAACTGGAGCCAGACTTGCCCTCTGCAAACTCCCCAGAAACCTACATAGAAACCCAGACCTTCAATTCAGTCACTTACTTTAGGAGATACAAATTCGTAAGCTAAAGATTAAATCAAGCTGGCAGGAGTCTTTTTGGTTTGTTTGTCTTTTATTTTATTCAGAGGGACAATTAATATTTGACACAATTGAAGCCAAATTTAAAAAATCATTTAAAAGTATCTTTCTTGATGGTCTTAGAAAATCAGAAGAGCTGGCCCAGAGCTGTCTGGAATGGCGGCACTGCTGGCTGGAGCTGAGCACTGCTGTTCCTTTACACTGGGTTTGTGTTTCCCAGTATCACACCTCTCTCACCATTTCTGATTATTACCCAACCCACTGAGGCCATTTATCATGGCACTTGCATTATTTTTCTTGTAATTGAGATATACTCGTATCTCTTCTACAGTCGTCTCTATCAAAACTTGGAAAACTGAATCAAAGGCTACAGGGCCTATTATTTCAAGGAAATTGAAAGAGGACATATTTCCTTTTGGAAGACATCTTTCTTTTAGGAAGGAAGAAGGGAGGGAGGGAAAGAGGGAAGGAAGGAAGGGAGGGGTAGGGAAGGAGGGAGGGAGGGAAGGAGGGAAAGAAGGAAGGAAGAGGAAGGGAAGGAGGAAAGGAGGGTAAGAAGGAAGGAAGGAAGGAAGGAAGGAAGGGGAAGGGAAGGAGAGAGAGAGGGAGGGAGGGAAGGAAGGAAGGAAGGAAGGAAAGAAGGAAGGAAGGAAGGGAGGGAGGGGAAGGGAAGGAGAGAGAGAGGGAGGGAGGGAGGGAAGGAAGGAAGGAAGGAAGGAAGGAAAGAAGGAAGGAAGGGAGGAAGGGAGGGGAAGGGAAGGAGAGAGAGAGGGAGGGAGGGAAGGAAGGAAGGAAGGAAGGAAGGAAGGAAGGAAGGAAGGAATGAATCCTTAACTACTCCAAAACAAATGTTTTAGTTGCTTGACTTTCTGGAAAGAAAATAAAAAGCAGCAAAGTGTTTTTGCACACTCCCTGAAATTCTGACTGTAATCTAAAGCTGCTTTTATTTGGGGGTGTTGGTGTTGGTGATTCTGAGAGGAACAGTCCCAATTTTTAACCTTTTAGTAGCCTCTGGGACAGAGTTCAAAACATAGCAATGTAGACCTGCCACAGACTCACTCTCTGGAAGAGAGGTTAACTCTCTTAAGGGCTTCCCTTTAAAAATAATTTAAAACACCCTGACAGAGGGGACCAGAGGTGTAAAATCAGAATTTCAGTTAACTGAAGGTTAAAATGTAGGGAAAGTGCAGCCTGGCCCAGCAGAAATGGGGACATGATATGGACTCTGTCACATGTAAGTCTGAATTCCAGTCGTTCCACCTGTGATTAAGGTGACCTTGAATGGGTTTCTTCATTTCCCGGTGTCCCAAGTCCCCACTTATAAAACTCAGGTGACTTCTGCTTTACAGAGTTGATGTGAAAATCACATGAGAAAACATGATGGTTTACTAACCCATTGTGGGCACTCTTGAATGTTGGTCCTGATTTTCTTTTTTGTTTCCTTTATATATAATAAAAACCACCATGGATTTAAATACAATTACGTGCCACATAAAAATGTTTCAGTGGACAAGAGAGGATACTATGGTGGTGGATCTATAAGATTATAATATGGTATTTTCACTGTATTGTTCTATGTTTGGATAAATAGATACTTCGCATTGTGCCTGCAGTATTCAGTCCATGTGGTACCCTGTTGTAAAGGTCTGAAGCCTAGGCGCTAGACCACATAGCCTCAGTGCGCAGCAGGCAACCTCATCTAGGTTTATGTGAGTACACTCACCAGTGTTTGAACAACAAAACTGTGTAATGATGCATTTCTCAGACTGTTTAAACGACCTGTAACCGCATTTGCCAGACAATACCCTTCACCCTACCTTCCAGTTTTCCCCACTTAAAAGTTGCTCCAGTTCTTCCCTGGGAATTTTGATATATCATATCTAGGATTATTCTTTTTCTGTAAATGGTCAAGCTACAAATATTTTAAGGGTTCTGGGCTTTATGGTCTCTCAGGATTATTCAACTCTGCTTGCCTTTCTAGCAGTAAGGGTCGATCTGTCCGTAGTGAAGAGTCATCATTTGGTCTGGCTTAGCCTTCTCTCCAGACTTGGCTAGGTGAAAAAGGACCTTTGCTTTGGTGAACTGTTTATTGTCCTCACTCCAGCCATGAGGTGTTTGTGGGACCTGTCAATCATGGTATCTACCCACGGCCAGCAGGTTAGGCACATGACTCAAGCTGAGTTATCTGAGTTCTTTCTTCCTTTGCACTTAGTTTTTCAAACTGGGATTAGGATAAAAGAGTCCTTCTCTTCCTAACAGCCAAACTAGGTACCATGCACCTTGAAGCTGCCAGCGGCCACAGTTTGGCCTTTTAAAGGCTAAGAATTAAGTGTGTTAGTGGGACTTAAGACCAGTTTTTCCCTTGATCTTCTAGTAGATTGGGTAATCAATGAGTTTGGCATTTAGCATCAGTTAAGATTTCATGTTTGGGAGCTAAAACTATCTTTTAGCAGATCCCTATCCCCTTTCTTCCCCACACCCATCCAAGCAGCTCAGCCCACGGATCAGTGAAGATAATCTGCACCAGCTTTCCCTCCTACCTTTGACCAAGTTGGTCTCCCTGTTAGGAATGTTTTATCTTGTCTCTGTCTTTGAAGTTTGTACTTCCTTTAAGAGAGGTAAAACTCAATTCAAAATCTGCCTCTTCCATGAAGCTCAATTTGTCTGCCACAAGCACAAGGGACTACTTTTCGCTAAATATGTAAACTTTGATTCTGAAGTTTGAAAGTAGTAAAATTATCTCACATGATTTGCCAATTAGATCATTCATTCTGGCCATATATATCTTTCCTATCTACCAAACTAGAATTGAAAGTCCGGGCTCAATGAAACCATTTAATCAAACCCTAACATTCTAAAGTCTAGAAGTGAAGGGAGAGTCCCAGATGACAAACCAAATTCAGGGCAGAATACATTAAAAGTTTCTTAGAGATATTCATGTCTGACTGATAATAATGAAGAATGCATAGAAAAGGAAAAAATACAAGGTTAAGTTATTCAAAAACGTCCATATTCCTAGTTGTGTGAGGGGAAAGAGAAAATAATCTTAAGAAGGTGCTAGAATTTGTTCAATGATGATAAATGAAAGACCCTAAACATTTTGTTACATAGAAGTCTTACTGGGCAGTAAATTGATGTACCTTTAAGAGACTCTCAGAGTAGTAGAAAAGGTTAAAGGCCCTTGGCAGAGAAGGTAGTAGGGTGAGGGCTGTGGTACTTGGGGACTATCCCCAGTTTCAGTTACACTAAGGAAGACAAGCGAAAGATGAGAGATCCATCCAGAAGACAAGAGAATTTGTACATAGTCATACTGACAAGCTGAGTCCAGTACAAAGAGTTAACAAGGAGGGGATCTGGGAGGAAGCTGATGGAACATACACTTGCGTATCGGGGTGAGTCAGACACAAAAATGGGCTACCAGACTGTGAGGCAGAGTAAGCCAGAAAGTTTGCTTTTTCTCGTGAGTCCTGGGAGCAAGACATGATTCTACACAGCAAGCACATACTGTGGAGAAAGGAGGGAGACAGAGGTCCCATCACATATAGATCCCTGATGGGAAAGGTTCTCCTAGTAATTAGATAACTGGTCTCTGTGGAATCTGAACAATGGTTTAGCAAGGCTCTGAAATACTTATTGAAATACTTATTCTAAATGTCCTTTTGTATTATTTTAAAGATACATACGGATGAAACTTGGCTTTCTTTTTCTCCTTGACCTCCCTGTATCTGGTTTGCCCTTCTTAGTTGGGCCGACGTACTGAAGTTTTCGGTATATGGTGGGATGTCTCACCTTCTAGGATGCCTCAGGTTCATTATGTTTGACATGTCTTTAAAATGGGCTCTCACTTACCATTCCACAGTTTCAAAGGTATAATCTCTTAGGAAAAGGGACCTGCATTTAAATCATAACTATTAAAACACTAGTATAAAATGTGTGGTTTCCATAGTAGATTATTATGGAAGAGAAGAAAAGGAAGAATTCAGTACAAGAAGAGGAAGGCTAAACAACTAATCACTTTACAATTCTTCCTTGGGGAAGGCTGAAAAAGTCCCCACTACAAAATTCTACACACAGTGAACAATCATAAATAACTCCTACCTGACTGAGTGGTTGGGTGAGTATCCGGGTGGTGGTCTATCTAGTTTACCAGGACCTGCCCTGGTCTATGCAGGTATATATATGCCAGTATATGCAATAGAGTTGTTTTCCCCCACCCTTTTTAAGTGATAAGATACCTGCTGGCCAATTAGGGCACACCAGAAAAGAAAGAAAATGTTCAGCCTCCTGGTCATGTGTCATTCCCCAGCCTCAGTGGTATTTCTTTAAAATAAGTGTCACTGACCCAGCACTATCATTTGGAATCTGGCGGCTGGTGTTCCCTTCACACTCAGCTCCACAGTCACAGTTCTCTGGGTAGGCTGTTTGTGTACAAGTCTATCTTCCTGTCCTAATCATCTTTGCCACCCTGGCTGTGCCCTCCTCCAGCATCTACCCTAGTTCTTCACCACAGTAATTGCTCAGAAGTGTGTAGTCCCCACGTATTTACACAGACAGGCCTCACCTTAGGGGTTTTGCATATCAAGACTCATCCTGCGTCTCTCTTCTGTTCTGTTCTTTAATGCACCTCCAGGCAAAAGAGAGTTTTCCACGTCCTCCTCTCCACTATTCACTTTGTATCCACTCTCCACGCCAGACGCTGGAAAAGTCCTCCTAAAGACACCCAATTTATTATCTAGGAAACAGTCGCAAAAGCACAGTGATCATATTTTCCAGACTAAACAATGAGAGTGTATGTTCTAACCAGAGCATATGTTCTCATTTACTTACTTGGCAATAGGAAGTAATGTCTGAAATGGGACAGTCCCTCAAAGTCCCATATGCGTGGTGTGGAAGGTCAAAGAGGACAAGGTGGACCCTACCTTGGGTCTGTGGTGTAATTCCCCAAAGCCCCGCCCTGTGATCTGGTCCAGTCTCTCTCTGACCTCAGCTCCTTCCGGTCATTTCATGAGGTAGCCACACTGACCTCTGTTTGGTCCTTTGAAGCCAACAAACTTGGTTCTGTCTCCGGGACTTTACACTGGCTTTTCCTTCTCCTGGGGACCCTCTTCTCTAGATCCTGCAAGGCTAATCTCTTCTTGCCATTGACATCTCAGCCTAAGTCATATGTTACCACCATATGTTACTCACAAAGACTTTCCTCAACAGCAGCCGCCTCCAGGAGTCATTGGCTTCCAGTTATTTTCGATTCTATTCCTCTGTTTATTTTCTTCCGATGCCCATGTGAAAGTATCTCAGGCATTTATAGGCTGTCTCCACCTCCACCCTACTATCACCACTTCAGTGCAAGTTTCACAAGGCAGGTGTTTGCAGTTCCTCTGTCCCCACACCCCAGAAACTAGAACAGCGCCTCAGACATGGCAGGTGCACAAAACAACTTTGTGGAATAAACAGATGAGTATTGTTCCTTCTTTCCTGTGAATCTGCTCTGTCCTGTATCCTTGGCTCCTGCAGAGCTAAAACCTGTGTGACCTCCACTTGCAAGTCTACGTCCACCCAAATATCTATAGGGAAACTCACAGCCCATGGGAGAGAAAAAGGGATCCTGGTTCTGCCTAGGTAGGAAATGGAAGTCAATGTTTAGGACAGAAAGAAGAAAGAGAACAGAAGGAGCTAAGACAAAGAAATATGATGCAGCGGGGTTTGGGTGTAATTTTTGGGATACTGCAGTTGGACTTGTAGTCAGAGCTACCCAACCTTGGCTTTGCCACAAACTTACTGTGCAGGCCTTGGGTCCCCTGTTGCTCTGCTCTGAGCTTCAAATACACACATGTAGATAAGGACATTGGACCCCTCTTATGTTTTTCCAGTGACCACTCTTTGAAAGGGGAGACATAAGAGAGTAAGGGCTAGTCTAACTGGAGCATTATGAGACTGCCGTGCAGTAGGCCCATCGAGAACGAAGAAATGATACCAATAACATCTGCCTTTGAGTGTTGATAATCAGTTGCCCCATACTCAGAGTTGTCTCAGGGATATGACAGACTTCTAGATCCTGCAAGATCGCAATAGTCACCACTTTGAACTCATTAATGAAAATAAGAAAAATTGACATCAGTTGGAGGAGGGTAGTAGACCCTCGAACCTTGGAAAGGATGAAAGGCGAGAGACAGTGGCTGGTTTTACCTTCCTACATAGACGCTAGGGGAAGGGCCTTCACCCTCAGTGGCTTTTTTTTCCTACTGGGAAGGCTGACCTCAGTGGACAGATGAACACAGGGGATGCAGCTAACAGGCCTTGAGGATTTTTAAGCATATATGACAATGGTTAAGGGCCCAGACTCTTCATAGTTGGCTTCAAATCCTGACTACATTTACTAATTACATGACATGGGCAAATTATTAAACCTGTACCTCCACTTCTTCACCTGTCGAACGGGAGTGATAATAATAGTAAGTCCTGAGAATTACTGAGAAGATGAAGTTAGATGTGTAGAGCCCTTAGAATAGGGCTATAATTATAATTCCATTGGCAAAGCCAACTCTGGCTAACATACATGCCTGAGGTGTAATGATATTAAATAATTGTTTCCCCTCATTCTGATGCAACTGTGTATAAGCAACATACTCCTTACCACATAGGTTTGCTTACACAGAAAAAGATAAATGTGCTTATCACAGAGGTTTTTAGAAACTCCCATCCCAGAGCCTATAATTTCTTATGGAAAAATTAGTAAATTACTTCTGATTGTCTCTGGCCTCAAAGGCCAAGTGCGGGCATGATGTTGATGGAAGATTTCTGGTCTGGGGACAGGTCTGTTTTGATTTCTAAATCTTTACACTGGCATACTGGTACCTGTCTCAACCTTAGTGTGTTTGAGTTAGAAGGCAGACACTCAGGCTCTGATTTCACTGGACAGTGATGTCATGAGTCCCCAGACTCTAAAGAAGAGGGCCAGCCCCAGCTGCTACCCCTACCCCCAGTGGTGGCACCACCTATATCAGCTCCCCTTCTGATCCTGAAGAACCCCTGAGGCTGCTGTTCCTGCTGTGAGTACCTTTTCAAGGAAGGTAAAACGCTTTTGGAAAACTGCTGGGTTAAAAAGTATAGACAAGGCAGGGAGCTGCAAACAGAATCATGAATCCAAGGACTCCCTCTGACCCGCAAGGACTCCTGCTTCTCAAGAAATTGTCCAAGGTTTTATTTCATGCTGTGACCCTGGCTGGAATTCCGCTTCTTAGGGATTTATCAGAGTTTTTAAACTCCTTGATTATTATTTATTAAAGTGTGAGTCATTTTGGAAGAGTCAGAGAACTTTCAAAGATGATACACATCAGTGGAAATGAGTGCAATAAGATTTCTGTCACCTTGCTGGGTTATGACTGGGAACTAGCAGATGTGTGCATTTTGTTTCACTTTTGGAGAGAATAGAGAGCAGCGAAAAGGGCAATAATAATAATAAGTATGAAACACCATGCAAGGACCATGAGCTCTTCTCTGGATGTGGGAGAACTTGAGAAGTTCAAGGACAGAAGAACTCAGGAATGTTTGGCGATGACATTGGTCATGTGTGCATTTCTGGATAACCAACAATTGTAATATTGTTACCCTGAAAAAATGCAACTTGAGATCCAAACAGGTAACTTGTGAAGGAACTTTTGAGATACAATCCATTCCAATTGAGTTCTTAAAGAGGGGACTTCTTGTAAGGGATCTTGAGAAGAGACAGTCTCAGGCAGCATTGGCGTTGCAGGGGAAAACAAAGATAGGTAGAAATATAGAACTTATAATGCGCTAGTGCTGGAGAAACATTCGTCCCTGGGGTCTGGGGCAGGCAGTGACCTGTTGAAAACTCGGCCAGCAGAGACACTTCTCCAGAGTAGGGTCAAAAAGACGAACGGCATTTAAAGAGAGGAGATTTAGGGCGCTCGTTTTATGCCGATGCTTCATTCTGGATTTTTGGGACAGCTTTGCCTCTTAACTCTCAAAAAGCCAAAGGCCTTGGTCTGAGTCTACCTTCCTCCCGAGAGTCCGTGAGGAAGGGAAAGACTGGTAAGCACTCAGCAGAGGCGGCGAAGCCATGGCTTGAGGAAGTGTGAGATCAGGGTGGGAAGGTTAAGACCTTGAGACAATTCCACCCGCGGGGTGTGAAAGGGAAGGGGGCTCAGGAGGAGCGAGTGAGGGCACCGAGGCAGGACGCACGCTCCCGGCAAAGGTGCGGTGTGGTCGCGCACAGAGAAGGGACAGCAGAGAACAAGGGCTGGGGGCGGGGGGCTGCGGTGCTTTGGAGAGAAGTGGGACAGGGAAGGTATTAGGGAAGCCGTCCCTGCAGCGACGTGCGCTGGGAGAACAGAGGAGGGGAGGGTCTGGGCTGGAGGGCGGCGTGTGACCGCCGAGCTGCGGCGGCTGGAACAGGTGAGAGGCCGCTGGGCAGTCAGTCCCCGCCCTTCCCTCCCGGCGATCCTCCTCCTACGGACGCTTGGCTGTTCCGCGGCTCCCTTCGGCTTGGGGTTTTGCAACTGGCAGTTGGCTTTTTTTCCCCTCCCCTGTTCGCTCTCTCCTTCTGCTTTTAGGTTGCTCCACCCCGCCCCGGATCAGGCAAGGGGAACCGGCGTGGTTGCGGCTGCCAACTCCCGCCGAGTGCGTCTGCGAACTCCCGGAGCGGAGTCCCGCGTCCCGCCTCCTCCCCGCGGGGCGCACTCTCCTGGCTCCCTGGGGCCCCGCGTCCTCCCCTCCTCAACCCTTCCCCACTTTTCCCCGCTTTTGCAATCACATGGCATTTTAAGAATGCCGGAAAGATGGCGGTAGCGGCGGCCGGCGGGGGAGGCGGCCGGGCGCAGCGGAGCGGGCTGCTGGAAGTTTTGGTGCGGGATCGCTGGCACAAAGTTCTGGTGAACTTGAGCGAGGACGCCCTGGTTCTGAGCTGCGAGGAGGGCGCTGCGGCGTACAACGGCATCGGGACCGCCACCAATGGTTCGTTCTGCAGGGGTACCGGGGCCGGGCACCCGGGCGCAGGCAGCGCGCAGCCCCCGGACTCACCCGCTGGGGTCCGCACCGCCTTCACCGACCTACCCGAGCAGGTGCCGGAGTCCATCTCGAACCAGAAGCGCGGCGTGAAGGTGCTGAAGCAGGAGCTGGGCGGACTGGGCATCAGCATCAAGGGGGGCAAGGAGAACAAGATGCCCATCCTCATCAGCAAGATCTTCAAGGGGCTAGCGGCGGACCAGACCCAGGCCCTGTACGTGGGCGACGCCATCCTGTCGGTGAACGGAGCAGACCTGCGGGATGCCACCCACGACGAGGCGGTGCAGGCGCTGAAGCGCGCTGGCAAGGAAGTGCTGCTGGAAGGTAAGGGGTTAACGCGGCGCGGACCGCGCGGGGCGCACACACCCACTCGGCTTCCCACCCTCACACTGGCACACTCGCTCTCACACTCAGCCACGTGCCGTCGCACCCTGGGGGGTGTGTGTGTGTCTGGGGTTGGGGATGGGTCTGGGGAGTGGCTGCGGAGAGGAGTTTTGACAACTTTTACCCACCTGGGGGCAACTTGTGCCCATCCCGGAGGCGTTTCAGGTTTTAACCTACAAGGAAATAAAGCGAGGCGAATGAGGTTTCTAAACTCCATCTGGTTCTTAATGCACTTTGTTTCATTCTCAGCTGCGGACGCTGGAGTTGCAGATTAGAGGTTGGGAAGTGAAAGGGTTTAAGGGTAGACTTAGGATGTGCACCCGCCCCCCGTGCGGAGCGGAGCCACGGGGTGATCGCAGCTCAGTTTAATGCTTCGGCGAAATTTCCCACTCAAACCCCCAGACAGTCAAGCCGAAAAGGGGCCAGAGAGAGCCCGTGCTTGAATGCTGAAACTCTTAACCACCCTTCTGGACTTCCCTCCCACACATGGGAGTTGGGGTTACGCCTGGGCAGTTGTGCCAAAGACTGGGAAGTGTGTTGCCAGCAGAAGTTCCCTTCCCTGCTGCGTGTTCGCCCAGTCAGGATGGATTCTGCTGGGTGGAGAGCTGGTGAAGTGGTTTTTCTGCCTGCATTTTCCAGAGCTTTTTTCCAGAGTGGTGTGTGGAAACAACGTTGCATTTGTAAACAGGTTCCCCTGTGTGTGAGGAGCCTTAGAAACTAACCTCTTGAGATTCAATATCTCCAGTCCCGTTATTGAATGTGAATAGAATAGGAAACAGCGTTTTGCGCTTTTCCTGGAGTATGTGCGGGAGATGAGTAGTGTGGTAGTGAACCAGAAAGCATCGTCCTCTCCCGCGGGAGCTGCCTTTCTCATTTATTACCTGCTTCTCTCTTCTCCCTACGGCTTTCGACATATCTCTGTGGGCACGGATATCATGCTATTATTTTATCCATTTACTCAGTTCACTCTAATTATAGATAGAAGTATCCGGGGTCTTTTATTTAGTGGTGGGTCTCCCTTGATCTTTGCTGCTCCATGATTGCACACTAGCGAATGAATCAACAAACCCATAGCTTTTGAAACAGGATATTTCAACTGAGACCTTGTCATATTGATGATTGATTGATTTAAGCCCTGCACTAAGGACCTTAAGTCAATTTCCTACTGACCTAGTCTGTGGTGCTGGTCTGTGAAACTGATAAAGTTCAAAGTTGGGGAACCAACTTGACTGTGTGGGTTACAGGGAGTTACAGCTGATGCAACTCTCTGGCATGGGATGGCTCACCCTCTGGGCTGCAGTACAGAGGGGTTTTTCCTTCCCTTATTTGTGTAGAGGGCCTGTGATGTTTTCGTATTTAATTGCCACCCTGGATCCAGACAGCAGAAGGCTATTTGCTTTGGCTTGATGATTAACATAACAGAAAAAAGTTTTCTTGACTCAAGTATGTGTTTATGTGACAAGGGGCAGGTGGGATGTGGAGTGAGTATAGTTTGGACTGTAAACGGCTGGGCACCTGCTCAGTTTGCAATACTTGCTGTAAATATGGGGGAGGGGGAAGGCAGAGCATTTTATTTTAGGCACTGTCCTTTATTATTTATGCCCCCCCTTTTTTTCTTCCTCTCCTTGGTTTCAATTTAGTGAATAATGACTTGGCAAAGGGGTTAAAAAAAATTCTCACCCCCAAAAGAGGAAGAAAGGGAGACTCCCTACAGTTGAAAATAAATATAGAACAAAAACCTCAAGTAGTTCTGTGACTTGCTTGAGACTGTAACTGAAAAGTGAGTTTTGTAGAAGTCTCTAACAGGACGTTCTTAGAACATTCTCATGTGTCACAGGCGGGACCTTTGAGGAAACCCTGTGGGCCTTCTAAATATGAACCACCTCAGCTCAGTACTGCAGTCTTATCCCCAGCCCACGTTTCCAGAAACCAACTGCTAACAAGAGAAGCAAGTGGAGGCCCTGCTCAAAACAGCGTCTCTTATTCTGAGGCAAAGTGTTTATTTTCAGGAAAGAAAAAAGTGTTGATTCTCAGTGCAATGGGGGTGATCAATCTTCTCTTCTGTAGCTTCCCTAATAATGCAGGGATTCCAAGCTGAAGAGGTTCATTAGGACCACCTCCAGGGCTTTTTAGAATAACATAGCTACTTCTTTATATTCTGAAACGCAGTTTCTAGAACTTCTGAATAGGAGAGGGAGATGTTTAAAAGATATATTTATATACTAAATGCACAGTTTTTACTTTGCTTTTTTTTTTTTTTTGAGGCAGAGGGAGATTAGTACCCCGCCAACGTGCTGCCATTGCGTGATAAGCGCCCCCTAGTGGAGAGCCTCTACCCCTACTAGTGGAAAACCAAAGTGAGACCCCTCAACAGCAAGTTTCAATGCATGTGTTCCAGCCATAGATCCCAGGCACTGAGTTACCAAACCTTCCTGAGCCTCAGTGTTTTCACCTGCAAAATGGGAATGGGGGACCTGGTTACTCTACAAGGCTGCTATATGGAAAAGCACCGTGAGAATAAAAGGCATGTATCAAATGCTTGTTGCAAGTAGTTATTTTTACTGTTCAAATAAAATGAAGATGAAATTGCTCCTTCTAAGGGGCAATCCTTTCCTCTTCCTTTATTAGACTTTGTATTTCTTACTTTATTCTATTTTATGTGTCTCTGTGTGTTACAAAACTGTAATACTAAGAGACCATTCATTCCTCTGTAGGCCATAGGAATTAAATAGAATCTGAGGAAAGAGAATCATAACAGTAGTAACATTGCTTCAACCCTTAACATGTGCCAGACTTTATGTGCATTTGATCGTGTTACACTTACAGTAACTCCAGGAGGCCAGTACTGTTGTTGTTCATTTTACTGATGAGGAAATTAGGAGTTACATGGATAAGATTAAATGCCTAAAGTAACATAGCTAAGAGGTGTCCAGGTGATCTGACTTAAAAGCTCCTACTTTTAATCTCCAAGTCAGCAGTCCCCAACCTTTTTAGCGCCAGGAATTGGTTTCATGGAAGACAATTTTTCCAAGAACTGAGGAGGGTGGGGTGAGGTAGGATGGTTCGGGGATGATTCAAGTGCATTACATTCCCACCTCACATCATCAGACTTTAGAGTCTCCTAAGGAGCAGGCAGCCTGGATCCTTGGATGTGCAGTTTACAGTAGGGTTTGTGCTCCTATGGGAATCTAATGGTGCTGCTGATGTGACATGGAGCAGAGCTCAGGTGGTGATGGGAGTGAGTGATGGGGAGCAGCTGTAAATACTGAGGAAGCTTTGTTCTCTCTTTCCCTCAACCCCCATGGCTCACCCTCTGCTATGAGGCCTGGGTCCTGACAAGCCATGGACCAGTAACCAGTTCTCAGCTTCCACGTGGGACTGTGTACTGAGCTATCTGAAGTTATCAGTCTTAAAGTGTTCTTCTCCACCTGTTAAATATGCTGAAGTGTTTGAGACAACTCTGAGCAGGAAACAGCCATGATGTGGGCTACCCAGAATGTAGGAACAGGAAGGAGCAGTGAGTCTTAAACACGTAAGGCACCAAGTGCCTGGCTATCAAAAGGAAGCTGCTAAGATATGGCCCGGTTCTCCTGTGATTAAACACGGAGAGTAAATTGCAATTCAAATTTAAGTCATGAATAAAGGGTGCCAGTCAAGCCAGTGTTTAAGCAAATATTGATTCAGATCAGACTTTTTCACACTACAAACTCATTTCTCATTTTAGGAAGTGGGAGAGGGACTCTGCATGCAGCCTTGGCGGCATTGAACCCCACAGTTCCAGAGGGCACCTTTGTACGGACTGTGGAGTTGGGCAGAGCACGTCAGCTCTGGATAGGAGGAAGGAGGACATTTTTGCTCTTAGATTAAAAGTAAAATAGTAATTTGAAATGTTAAACTTTTTGTACCTGAAGCTCCATCACTTTAGTGATGAGACTGAGGACTTTAGACTGCTCTGGAAGATTCATGTAGGGAATACACAGAATTAGCCCTGGGTTCAAAAGGCTCCTTATGGAACTGAGCTGGAAAAAGTAGACAGTCAAAGGAGAAAGTCAAGGACAGTTGCTGACATTCTTCCTGACCATCAGAGCTTCTCCCCCACCCTGCTCCCCCGAATGCTTGCCTGCAGAGATCATCCAGAAGGTCACTTTCTCTGCTGATGACGTGGGGATGGGGAAGGAGGGAGACAGTGGCAAGGGAGGGGCAGTAGTTTTCTGACACAAAATGTCAGGATTGGAAGAAAATTTAAAATTCAAGGAATCTTATTTTATTTAGGATGTACAGACTCTTCAAGAATACCCAGTACCCTGGGATTAGAGTCTTGAAACCAGGGTTCTTATCTTCTGCTTGTTTCACTTTTACTTCATCTCTTCGGGCCCTGGTTTTCTTCCCTGGACAGCCAAGGAGCTGGGTTAATCCGTCTCTAAGCCTCATTGTATCCTAAATCCTGTAAACTCAGACCCAGTGCACGCTATTAACAACAAAAAATTTAACACCCCTTTTATTACGATGAAGTGGATTTCACAAATAACATAGCCCAACTCTACATTACATTTAAAAATCTCAGTGGTATAAAGGAGAAATGAAGTAATGTGTTCAAAACAAAACAAAACAAAACAAAAATTCAAGAATGTGTTTCTATAGATAACTGCATGGGCACAGCTACACCAGGGTTCATCATGAAAAAGTCAGAAGCCAGCACCTCTGTGTTCAATCACTGTCAATGCCCAGCTGCAAACGAAGATGGGTAGGGGTGTGTGGTATCATTTAGGATCTAGAAAAGCCTTTCACTATGAAGCACTGCCCTAGAATTCAGGAAGTCCTCCCTTCACTAAATACCAACAGTATGACACTCCTCCAGCACTTGATCCCTAAAATGCCTCCCAAATTTTCTGAACTTCCTGGCCAAGCAGCGTGACTCTCACTTGTAAACCTAGCACTCTGGGAGGCCAAGGCAAGTGGACCCCTTGATCTCAGGAGTTCAAGACCAGCCTGAGCAAGAGAGAGACCCAATCTCTACTAAAAAAAAAACTAACTGGGCATCTGGCTACTCAGAAGCCTGGGGCAAGAGGATCCCTTGAGCCCAAGAGTTTGAGGTTGCTGTGAGCTATGACATCATGGGCACTCCACCCAGGGCAACACAGTGAAGCTCAGTCTCAAAAAAGCAACAGTCTGAACTGCCCTTGGGGAGGGGTCTGTTGATCCTTTACCCTTTTGAAAACTAGCGTTCTATGAGAATGATAGTCCCACCTCACCACCTTATGGTGCCTAATGTTTTTCAAACTCTTTTTCATAGGTAATAACAGCTAACACTTATGAAGTACATCAGGCCACATGCTGTTCTAGGCATTTTATGTGGGTAAATTTATTGGATCTTCACTATAACCCAACACTATTAGTATCCATCTTGTACAGAGTAAGAACACTGAGGCAGAGCATTGCCAAAGGCACACAGTGAGTGAATGCTTTGTGTTAGCTGCAACCAGTGGCTTCACAAACAGCCCCAAGACATACAGAGACTTAGACATGTTTATCCCCAATTTGCTGGTTAGGAAAGTGAAGCTCTAAAAGTTGAAATGATTTGTCCTCAGTAGGTCTTCTGTTTTCTTATCTGTGGTACTAATTCTTTATTGCTGATCCAACAACTTACTAGATACCCTACTAAATTAAAACAACACAACTTTATTATCTTACAGTTTTTTAAGTCAGAAGTCCAACAGAGGTCTCGGTGAGCTAACATCAAGTCAGCAGGGCTTCATTGCTTTCTGGGAGTCCTAAGAGAGAAGCTGCATTTTTTTTTTTCTTTTCTAGAAGCTTCTAGAGGCTGCCCACATGCCTTAGCTCATGTTCCCATTTCATTTCTAAGGCTTGCATGGCAACTTGAATCCTTCTCACATTGAATCTTTCCAACTTCTCTTCTGCTTCCCTTTTCCATCTTTTAAGGACCCTTTTGACTACACTGGTCACACCCAGATAATCCAGAATACTTCACCATCTTAATGGCAGCTGATTAGCAACCTTAATTCCATCTTCAACCCCAACTCTCCTTTGCCATATAAGGACTTGGGGATGGGGATGGTTATTATTCTGCCTACCAAATATGATTTGGTGAAACTGTATGGGTGAGAAATTTCCTGGAGTAGCCCTTGGAGAACATACTATGTCCCTTTGAATAATCACTTCTCTTCTCATTGCAAGAGAGCTTCTCATTGATTTACATATTTACATTTCTAACCAGTGATTTACTAAGTGTCTTTACACTGCTAGGACATTCACCTCAAGAAGGAACATTCTAGAGACAGACACAGATGAGTGCTGTGTAGACACCTACAGGAGGGAGGGGGGAGGGTGACATCACCGGCATAAGGAGATACTGTGGTGGCCCCAGGAAAGGTGTCTAGTCTGTTCTCAGGGCTATGGGAGGCAGATACCTCAAGGCAGCTTCCCAAAGGGAGCTTGGGCTAAGCAGGTAGAAGATGACCTTTAGACCCTGCTGAGAGGGGAAAAGTGAAAAAAAGAAAAGAAAAGTAGAGCACTGAACAGGGACCAAGCCTTGTGTGCTTGTTGCAGACTTAATTTTATACAGAGGGTAAAATATGCTCATCAGGGAAATGTCATGCTCAGTTTTGCATTTCAGAATGGTAATTCTCGAGAGTTATGCTTCCAACATGAGGTTGTCTTCCTGGCTCCACCCAGAGCCCTGAATTCAGCCAGGCACCTGGAGTCACACTTAAGAGCATCTTCCCAAGCAAGGCTTAGGTTTGCAAAGGGGCTTTGCTCAAATTAGGATTTTATCATCAGCCCTCTGAAAGATGGGTGGTCCAGGATGGTGATTCTCCACTGTACACAGGAGGAAATGGACTTGCTGAGGTTGCTTTGTGAATGGTGGAGCTGAAGATCAATGATCTAACACCTCATCCAGCTCATCCTACTGTATATTACACAAACTCAAGATGTTATGCAATGGACGAAAGACAGTCAAAGAGGTTGAAGGCATGGCCTCTGGTTTCGGGACACTGAGAGTAATGGGGGTGGTGGGCATTTGAGGCTGAGCATGAAGTCCTTTGTCATTAGTGATACAAATTTGTGTGACCTCAGCATACAGCAATTACCTGATATTTATCAGGCTGTTAACGTATGTTAGAAAGGAGGAAAAGGAAGGATGGATGGATAAAAGGAAGGAGGGGGGATAAAGGGAAGAAGAGAAGGAAGGAGGGAAGGAAGGAAAGGAGACAGGAAAGGGCAGAAAAGAATGAGGGAGGACACGGAGGGAGGGAGAAGTGAAGGAATGAGAGAAAGAATCAGAAGGTTCATTACCCTAATTTAATGACCCCATCATCTCCACTCATGCCCCTGCATCCATGGTGATAAACATCAGGCCTTGGCTCATGAAACCTGTGCCTTGCTCTGCAAAGAAGAGGAGTAAAGACCTGACTTTATAGACCCAGGAAGCATTAACATAAACCAGTCTTGAAAGACAGCTGATGGAAGAGGAGCCAGACATGATTTTAAAAGGTATAGGAAAATGTAATTATCCTTTTAATGTTACACAGGTATTTATAACCACCCTTCTTTTGCCCCCTGTGGCTCAGGGACCTACAAGTCTGAATACGTAAAAACGCTTTTGTACCTAAGGAGGTGAAAACTGTCTGCTTAGATATTTTAATTGCTTCTTTTTCCAGCTTATGTATCAATGTGAGAATTCAGGCCATATTCCTTCTGTGAAGCTGATGGGAGCAACCCTTCAATTCTTTATTTCTGCTGCGGTGGGCAATGCTCTTCATGTTCAGCAGTGCATTTGATCAATCACCCCATGGAGTACGTATTAAAAATAACTCACCGCACATGGCTCCGTATTTGTGAGAGGCATGTAGCCCAAGCTACCAATGGTCGGTTGGGTGACGGGAAATTATTCTCAGCAGCTTCTGGCCTACTAAGCGTTCTATTTCAAATGATGCACTTCAGAGCTGTTCGTGTTTTTAAAAAGGCCGAAGTCACCCTGCGTTTATACCTGGTGTTTTATGTACCAAACCTCATTACCCACTTCGCTGGCCTTGATCTGTAATAAAGCTTGCCTTCAGCCCTGGCCTGCAGAGTGAGACTTAAGACAAAATATAGAAAACCCACCCCCAAACCAATGTCCTAACCGACTTATCCAAATGAGCCTCACTCTCAAAGAGGGGTAGACAGAATGGAAAAGTTCATGATTCACAGTGATTATAATGAAAATTAAAACACAGACCTGTACTTTAGCTCAGTACTTTTAAAAAATTACTACTCCTTCCTGGGGCCTGAAGCATCGTTTTTAGAAAGTTAGTAAGTGTGGGAAGATTGGTCTCAACTTTTACTCATTGCTGACTATTACTGAATTTGCAATGTCCTGTTTTTTGCTGTTCAACCTGCCGTTGTTCTTTCCATTGCAATTTTTCCCCCTAAGCAGTTCAGTGCAGTGGTTTAGAGGACGGGTCTTAGATTGACTGTCTGAGCTTAAATTCCTATTCTACCTCTTTCAAGCTGTATGATCTTGTGCAAAGTATTTAACTGCATGTCTCATTTTCTTAATCAGGAAAGTAACTTTCTTCTTCATAGATTTGTTCAGAGGAGTAAAGTGGTTATACAAGTAAAGCAGGTCATTGCCTGAATTTAGTAAGCACTAAATAATTACTAACTATATGATACACCACATCTCAGGCTTAACTAAGGATTATTTTCAAATAAAGTTGAATCACGTAAGTTAAAGGGTTTAATCATCTGTTGTATAAAGTCTTTGGGGGACACAAAGAACAATTTGAGATTTGTCATGTTAGGGAATTGAATGAAGTAACAGATGACCAAGGAGTGTTCATCTGCTTTGTAAGGGTGGGAGTTACGATTCTCCATGGGTGTACTTCATTGATGATTTTTAGTAGTATCAGATGTTTTTCATCAAACACAGCATAGGCTGCTGTAGATTTGGGTGGGCAAATGTGAAATCTGTATTAAAATGCTGATTATGCAGGAACTTGCAAAAATGTGTTTTGTAAAAGGAAAGCTGACAAGTAAAGATTTAACCTACGCAGCAAAATTCAAACTTCTTTGAAAAATTTTCTAGGATTTATAGGGATGTCATGTTACTATTGGATGAAAGAAGTTAAAATGTTTTTTACATTAAAAATGTAAATTTACAAAACTATTTTAAATTTCTATGAATGTATTTACATTACTGTTATTATACTAGTATTATTCTTTAGTATTTTGTTGTTGTTTTTGGCCAGGCCGGGTTTGAACCTGCCTCCTCTGGTATATGGGAGCTGGAGCCCTACTCCTTGAGCCATAGGTGCCATTCTTATTCTTTAGTATTTTATTGTGTTATTTAGTACCATATATCATGGCATCCAAGAGGCCATCCAGTGGGAGAAATGTCATTGCTTATGTACATTTAAGAAAGCAAAAACTGTCTACAGTAGGAAATTTAGTAGGATGATTGCTTAAAGTTGGGACACCAAAGGGTTATCCTTTCAAGGCAGGGAAAGATGAAAAATAAACGTATTACCCAGAAATCAACAACAAAGGAGCTTACAAGTCTCAGTCTGATACTGGTATAGGGAAGAAACAATATCTTCCCTGAGCTTTTGAACCAGATTGGGTCTTATAAATATTTATGTCTGGATTTACAATGCCACTATGAGTTAAAAAAAAAAAAAAGTTTAGTTGGCTAGGTGTAGTGGCTCATACCTCTAATCTCAGCACTTTGGGAGGCTAAGATGGGAAGATAACCCAAGGCCAGGAGTTCAAGACCAGCTCAGACCTCATATTGAGACCTTCCCCCCATAGCTACAAAAAGTTAAAAAGCAATCATCTGGGCATGATGGAGCATACCTGTAGTCCTAGCTACTCAGGACCCTGAAGCAGGAGAATTGTTTGAGCCCAGATGTTTGAAGTTGTTGTAAGCTCTGATTGCACAACTGTGCTTTAGCCTGGGCAACTGAGACCCTGCCTCTTAAAAGAAAAAAAAAAAAAAAAAGCAAAAGTTTACTCAGATAATTTAAAGTGGCCTCAGGTTAGTACCCAGGATGTATGAATGTAAATACTCTCCGGAAGTACTCAGCTTCCGTCCAAGTCTGAGTTTCTAGTGATTTTAAGATGTCAGCAGTTTTAAGACACATTCTCAAACTTACAGATGATCAAACATGAAAAAAGAGTAGTGTTGATTGACTAAATATGGTCTATAATACAATCTTATTAAAATAATGAATTTTTCTTTTAATATTTGTAAGATGGGAACTTGTTGGTAGATTGAAGCAAAAATCTATATAGGAATGAGGTGAAACTCCTATCTTTCTAGAATAGAACAGGCTGGAGGAGAGACAGGTATAAATTTGTAAATTGCATATATAAAAATTGCAAATAAGTTTTATAAAATAATAGCAAATTATAAAGGAGTAAATGCTGTCACAGAACTTGTGGAATGACCAGAGAGGGTATGAAGGATATCTAAAGTCAAACAGAGTATTTCACAAGAAGGGTGACTTCTATAGTAGGGTTATATAAGCAAATTGAAACTTCAAATATAAGTCATTATTTGACTGTTTGGAGTCCTGCACTTCAAATACTTTCATCTGAAACATTCTTTCACCTGTAATGAAAATCAAAGTGAGTGATTTTTCTCTTTTAGTTGCAATATTTCTATATTTCTCTACTTCATTTTTAGAGTTTTTCTAAATCAAAATAACATATTCTTAGAGCATCCTCTCTCCTGCTAAGCATATTGGAATACATGCTCCCCAGAATATAATATAAAACTTAGAATATTAAAATATCTATTAATATTAATATATTTGAAGGTATTTTCATATTATAAATACTATGCTTATACTGTTGTTATTCTCAGCATTATGGACCAAAGCAGTGTATGTTTACAAAATTGTCACTATGCCAGAAAGAGCTCTGCTTTTATTCTTTTTCTTTTTTTTCTGTCTCTTGACAAAATTAGCCTGGGAAAAGATTTTATGAAGAAGACTCCCCCCCTTGGCAATTGCATCAACACCAAAAATAAATAAATGGGACATGATCAAGTTAAAAAGCTTCTGCACAGCTAAGGGTATACACGATTAAAACAAACAGACAGGCTTCAGAATGGGAGAAGATATTTGCACGCCGCAAATCTGACAAAGGGCTGATAACTAGAATCTACAGAGAACTCAAATTAATCAACAAAAAAAGAGCCAACAATCCCATCTATATGTGGACGAGATACTTGAACAGAACCTTCTCTGAAGAAGACAAATAGTCAACAAACACATGAAAAAATGCTCACCATCCTAAATCATCAGAGACATGCTAATCAAAAGCATCTTGAGATATCACCTTACCCCAGTGAGAACAGCCTATATCCCAAATCCCAGAGCTATAATTGCTGGCAAACACTTTTACACTGGTGGTGGGACTGCAAACTAATATAGCCTCTTTGGAAAGAAGTATGGAGAATTCTCAAAGAGCTAAAAGTAGACCTTCCATCTGATCCTGAAATCCCATTACTAGGTATTTACCCATAAAAAAAAAATTATTTTACCGTAAGGACATTTTCACTAGAATGTTTATTGCAGCTCATTTCACAAGGGTCAAGACATGGAATCAACTCAAGTGCCCATCAACCTGTGAATGGATGAACGAACTGTGGTATGTGTGTACCCTGGAATCCTATTCAGCCCTAAATTGATGGAAACTTTGCATCTTTTGTATTTACCTGGATGAGTTGAAACACATTCTTAGTAAAGTATTACAAGATTGGAAAAGCAAGCATCCAATGTACTGAATACTAATATGAAACCAACAGATAAACAGCTACAGGCCCACACGAGAGAAAAACACAATTAACTTCAAATGTGGGGGGAGAGGATGGAAAAGGAGAGGGGAGAGGAGTATTGGTAAGCTCTTACCTAAGGTACACAGTGTAAGGGTACACAGCATACCCCATGGGTGAAGGGCTCAACCTCAACTTGAACTTTACCTAAGAATGCAAACAATATAACCTAACCATTGGTACCCTCGTTAATCTGAAATAAAAACTTATGATCATGCAATATTGTTCCATTTTTCAGCCAAGTAATAGTCTACGATTATGTTTCTTAGAGTTTCTGCTTCTCTTTTATTCATCAGGTTTTTTTCATGCTTATCTCATTGTTTCCTTCTACATGTGACAATAGGTTTACCAGATTTCTAGCAGTAATTTTTTTTAAACATGCATGAATATCAAATATTCCCTCCATTCTGATTATTTTTGTTCCTGGATCTCTGCCACTCTGGACTGGCCCCATCTTGGCCTGGTGAGGGCCCATCTTCCTGGGGCAGTTCTTGGCTTTCTCCCGTATCTCCGGGCTACAGTGTCATTTTCACTCTCCGTTTACTCCCTAGTTTTTCTCGAGCACATCCTCAGTGGCTTCCTAAGATGTCCAAGAAGTAAATCTCTGAAAACATCTTTATTTTCTCACTGGATTGAGCATTTGAGTATGGTATTCTAAATTAGCTGGCATATTCCAAGTTGCTGTTGAGAAGTGTAGTGCCATTCTCATTCCCTTTAATAATTTCTTTTTATGACTGATACTCTAAATTGTATGTATTGATTGGCTTTGTTGTGGGGCTTTTGTAAACAAATTTGCTAAGAGTTTGCTGGGCAGCAATAGGCTAAAGTCATGATTTTTAAACTATGTGTGGACGTGCCCTAGAGTACATAGGGGGCGCTCCAATGAACTTGCAAGGATGCCATGGACTATTTGAAAATTTCAAGGAAAAGATACCAACATCCTTTGGACACCAGGCAAACTACTAAGTCGAGTTTCAACATTAGATTGCTACATTCCTTCAAGGATGTGATACTTTTGCAAAGCCGAATTTTCTGTAGTAGCTATGTTTTTTTTTTTTTTAAAGAAGTCCATAAAAATTAGTGTGGATTAGAAAATTAGAGTGGGAGGATCCAGTATGATTTTAAGGTTTGAAAAGTTGCATAGTATGCTATAGGTCCTAAGTTTTATTTTATTTTATTATTATTATTATTTTTTATTTTCTTGCAGTTTTTGGCAGGGGCTGGGGTTTGAACCTACCACCTCTGGCATATGGGGCCAGCACTCTACTCCTTTGAGCCACAGGCGCTGCCATGGTCCTAAGTTTTTAGGCCATAAATACTATATTGTTTGGACCTAATTACTTAATAAACAGAATTGTTAGTTTTTTGGATTTTATGGACCCAAGAGTTTCATTAAAAATAACTCAGATGCTAAAGCACCACTCACCAAGAAACTAGGACCTCTGATCTGCCGAATCTAACACCTCAGTTCTGAAACATTTTCTTCTGTATTTCTTTTTCTCTCTCTCTTTTTTAACCATGAATAACTCCCACTGACGTTTTCTTGTCTATTTCTTCATAATTTCTCTCATCCGTTTTTTTTTCTCTTTACATGTGGAAATCCTATTAGCTGAATGTTGAATGAGGGATATTGACCCACGAATAAACTGATTTTTGTTGTCTTTTTTTCCTTCCAATTGCCCTTCTCTTTTCATTTTTGTTCTTTTTTTTTTTCCTCCCTGGAGAATTACTAGATTTTTATCTATAGCTTTTGTATTGACTTTTTTCCATGTCATCTGTCATATCTAAAGGTTCCAATACTATTTTCTTGTTCTCTGATTGTTCAGAGAATATATGGCTCCTTTTTCTGTTTTGTGGATGCAATCTCTTTGCCTGCCTCTCTGAGCATATTAATAATGGTTTGGGGAGATTTTTTATTTGCACCAGTATTGACTCTGAGTTCCTTTCTCCTACTTCATTTCTGAGTGTGCTGTGCGTATCTGATAATTTAATCAGTGCTGAGATTTGTTCTTTTTCTGTGTACACCATGAAGTAGAAGCTGAGCTGGAGACTTATGTGCAGAAACTGAATTTGGGTTGTAACCACAGGAAACACTGGTGGTGGAGAGAGGACAAGACACGGGAGAGGGAATGAACCAAGAAATCCCCCACTGTGAGCTCCTTGGTTCCTCTGGAGCTCAGCGTGTCTCAAGCCAGGTGGGAGGAAGCCAAGTACAACTAATTTCCCAGCTCTCCATCTATCTTTCTGTCAAGGGCTGCTTCTGGGGCATAAATGCTCTGGTGCTTCTGGCAACTTGTCTGTGAGGATCTTGTGTACTTCCAACCAATGGCGCCCTCAGGCAGAGAACTGCGGGTATTCACTGTACACAGCCTTTACTGTGTGTGGTAGAGATATACACGGTAAGTTTGTAGTAGACAGATGAACGGGTAACATAACATGCCAACTTCAGGCTTCATCTTAATCCCATTTTATAATCTAGAAACATTCAGGAAGATGTCTGAGAAGAGAGAAGGGGTCAGGTCTTACTCATTTAAAAACTTCAGTTAACTGGGCTCGGCACCTGTGGCTCAAGCGGCTAAGGCGCCAGCCACATACACCTGAGCTGGCGGGTTGGCATCCAGGCCAGGCCTGCCAAACAACAATGACGGCTACAACCAAAAAATAGCCAGGTGTTGTGGTGGACACCTGTAGTCCCAGTTACTTGGGAGGTGGACACAGGAGAATTGCTTGAGCCTAGGAGTTGGAGGTTGCTGTGAGCTGTAATACCACCACACTCTACTCAGGGCGACAACTTGAGGCTCTGTCACAAAAACAAAAAATTTCAGTTAACTGAATGAAATTGACCCACTAGCAATTATATATTGGTCATTAGTGATTAGCCATCACACAGCAGGATTAACCATCACAGTAAGAAATAATGGCTTTGGTTAGTGCCATTTATTGGCTATAGACTAACGTATGTGACAGTGGGTCAACAACTACACAAAAATTTCACCAGGCCATAGCCTATGGCTGAAAGAGGACCGACATTAATAAAGTTGGATGTGCAGTCCCCATCCTTCTAAAACAGAAAAAGAGAATTTTGAAATGGGTACACTGGCTTTCAAATATTTTAAACACTTTACAATTTTTATATGTGTACGTTTTATTTTAAATTTTTGCTTGTGTCACAGAACCAGTATTTCTCATTTTACTAGAAAATGTGCTGTCTCCAAATTTCCCTTTGCCTCAGTTACGAGTGACAGGAGACTGTGTTCCCTGTGTGGTATGTTTCTCCATCTGTACTTATGAGGGAAAACTAGAAAGAGACTTTACATAGTTACTCCACACACTGGATTAAACTGTGTTTCCTGTGAAAACGCTCATGGGTCTGGAGAAACTATCTGAAAGAAGAAACTGTTTAAAGATGGTATCTTAAGAAATGGCTTATAAAATTCCATTCTCAGCCACATTCTTCTCTTACATGTGTACATCTTTATATATTTGTGTGGCTTTAATATAAAAACATTCATAGAAAAATATACTTTGGGGAAGTTTAAAGTTTCCCTAACATAGTTGGGGGGGGGACTTTTTGTATGACAGAAAGAACATACACATAAAATGCATAGAACTGTCTGACAGTTTTGCGGGATGAGTGTCCTGAAACTTGGGGACAGGAAGCAATGCTGTCTTGCAGAGCCAGGGCCTGAAATGCATGCAGAATAATTCACCCTTGTCTGTGTGGACAGGGCCTGCCTGTCATGCTGGGCGGCTTTACTGTTCGTCTGGTCAACCGCCCTTTCCCGCAGGTTGGAATAGTAAGATTCTCAGGCACCGGGAACCTCCCCCCACACTTGTACTTTCTTTCCTTTTTCTCTTTTTGTAAATTTTTTAAATTTAATTTTTATTGAATCATAATTGTATATACTTATGGGGTACAAGATGATTGTTCGATATACAATGTTGAACACTTAAATCAAATTGCTTAACATAACTATCACCTCATTTCATTTTTTTGTGGTAAGACATTTATAACAGACTCTTAAGGTTGTTTTGAAATGTACCCTTGCATTGTGCATGCTAGGTGAGATCCCGCCAAATACCCTCCCTCCTGTCTCTTCCCCCCTCCCCTTCTCTCCCCTTTTTCTTTCTGGACTATATTTGTGTTTTATCTTTCGTATGCATGTGTAAGTGATTATATAGTGGTTTCATATTAATATGGAGTACATTGGATATTTATTTTTCCTTTCCTGAGATACTTTACTAAGAAAAATATGTTCCAGCTCCATCTAGGTAAACATAAAAGATATAACATTTCCATCTTTTTATGGCTGCATAGTATCCCATGGTGTACATATACCACAATTTGTTAATCTATTCATGGGTTGATGCACATTTGGGCTGCTTCCATGACTTGGGTATTATGAATTGGGTGGCAGTAAACATTCTGGTGCAAATGTCCTTTTTGTAAAATGATTTTGTTCACTTGGGTAGATATCTAGTAATGGAATTAGAGGATCAAACAATAGGTTAATTTTTAGTTCCTCGAGAATTCTTCATACTTCTTCCAAAAAGGCTATATTAGTTTGCAATCCCACAAGCAGTGTGGAAGTGTTCCCATCCCTGCACATCCACGCCAACATCTGCAGTTTTGTGATTTTGTGATGCGTGCTCATCTTACTGGAGTTAGGTGACATCTCGAGGTGGTTTTGATTTGCATTTCTCTGATGACTAAAATGATAAGCATTTTTTCATGCATTTGTTGGCAACTTGCCTGGCATCTTCAGAGAAGTTTCTGTTCAAGTCTTTTGCCCACAAAGAAATGGGGTTGTTTGTTCTTTTCTTATTGATTAATTTGAGTTCTTTTGTTGGAATCATAACCTGCAAAAATCTTCTCCCATTCTGAAGGTTGTCTCTTTGCTTTACTTATAGTGCCCTTAGCTGTGCAGAAGCTTTTTAGCTTAATCAGATCCCAGTAATATATTCTTGGGTTGCTTCAATTGCCAGGAGGGCTCCTCCTCATAAAATATTTTGCCTCTCCTCTCCAGGCTTGTCACTTTTATGTTTTTTACCCCATATTATAGATTGAATGTGTCCTCCCCAAATCCATTGGTTGAAGTACTGTAGGAAGTGACCTACTTTGGAAACAGGGTCACTGCAGATGTAATTAGCCAAGACAAAGCCATACCAGCATTGCAGATGTGATTAGCCAAGACCAAGATGAAGCCATACCAGCACAGGGTGATCCTTAATCCAGTATAGCTGGTGTCCTGATGAAATAAGGAAATTTGGACTTAGAAACATCCACAGGAAGGAGGCCTTGTGAACATGAAGGCAAAGATTAGGGGGATAGGTCTATAAACCAAGGAGTGCCAAAGATCCCCAGCAAACACCAGAAACTAAGATAGAGGCATGAAATAGATTTTCCCTTGCAGCCTTCAGAAGGACCTGACCTTTCTTGATCTTGGGATTTCACCTCCAGATTTCACCTTGAGATAATGAATTGCTGTTGTTTGAGTCACCTGGTGTGGGGTCTTTTGTTACAGCAGCCCTAGGAAACTAATACACCCACTGTAGGAAGTTTTAGAATAAATTTCACGGGACGCTGACAAGGAGTTAATGGAGTGAATAGTAACTGAATTCCAGTACATTTTTCCACTTTGTGAAATGTCTAATGACACCATTTGTCTTTAATAGGTGTTCAAATAAATTCCTCATCACCTCTCCTTGTGTGATCAGGTCAGAAAGATCTGGACAATGGCAAAAGCTGTTCAGATTAATTTATGCTGATGACATGGGTGGGGACCAGGTCTCTGTTGTGTTGCATGCCATGCTGTCATGCATACCCATCTTACTTACCAGTCTTGCTATGAGTATTGAAACCTGAGAGCAATTTCTCTACTTTCTGGATGAGTCAAAACCTGACAACTGTGCAACTGAATTTGCTAACATATTTTTCCAAATATTCATATGTAGAGTTGCTGGAATTATTTGATCCAAATAAAAATTTAAATGTGTCCCTAATGTTGTATGAGACATACTTATGCTAAAATAATTTGTCATGTATCTGAAAGTCAAATTTAATTGCATTTTTTTGGCTAAATCTGGCAACCCTATTTATATGACTTTCAAAACTGTAGGTTCTCAGCCTGTCTGAGATTATAGTTTGCAACAGAACAGGAATCACTGGAGATAAACTAATCAGACAATAAATGGGTTTAAAACAGTTTTGTAATGATGATGGTAAACAAGGAGGCTGCTCAGGAGGTGTGACTTGGCCCCTCTCAGGAGACTGAAGAGCAGCAGATGGGGGATGTGGTTCCTCCTCTGATCCTGGCACCCTATCACAGTAGCAACGAAGAAATGTGGCCATGGTATAATAATAAGATAGTAATAAATCTGGAATCAGCACTGACTAAATTCCTGATGAAAAGGATTATTACCAATGTAACCTGAAGTATTTGTCAAATGAAACTTTTATAGCTACAGGATCAAGACGCCAACTCTTAAATTTCCAGTTGATAAGTACCTCATGTTACATTGGTAATATTGTCAATTGTCATTAGTCAAGGCATGGTAGCTCAAGCCTGATAGGATTATATCACTTTGGGAGGCTGAAGTGGGAGGATTGCTTGAGGCCAGGAATTCAAGTCCCGCCTGGGCAACATTAGTAAGACCCTGTCTCTACAAAAAATTAGAAAGATAATCATTAATTACAGCCTCTTCTGACGTTCTCGTGATGGCACACAAAAACATGCAACAACAATAATAAACACCACTCAGCAACACACTGCCACATGTCAACACAAACACAGCTGTGAGACACTGATCTACCAAGGTTACAAAACCTTACCAAGTTGTTTGTACAGTGCTGCGAATATAAACACAGGTTGGCTAGTTCAACAACTTACTCATCAAACCTTGGTATATTGTTTATTGGTTTCTTGCCCATGTCCCCTGTTCATGGCTGTATTTCCCATGCCTAGATAACTTGGTGGGCAGTCAGTAAATACTTGTCAAATGAATGAATCAATAGCTTTTTAAAAAAGCAAACCTAAGACTTTAAAGAAGACCCTTAGTCATTTGAAAGAAGAAGGTTCTAAGATTTGTTTGTGAAGATCTGAGAAATTTCCACTGTCATAAATTAGCTTGGGCTGGCAGAAGCTGGGAATGGTAGTTGGGGAGGACTAGAGAAAGGAAAAGGCTTTTGCAAAAATTTCTCAGCATTCCATTGCAAGTTACTGAGCTGTGTCACGCTGTAGGTATTGTACAGCCACTTCTTGAAGTTGCTGCAGTTTCTTGCTAACTGGTGGTGAAGTTCGCCTTCTTCATACTGAACTCACCACCTCTGCTCACTCTTTCAGTTTGTTCACGAAGGAGAAGGGAGCCATGTGGAAAGAAAGCCTCATTTCCCAGTCTCACCCTATTATTGTCATAACTAAACCAATTGTAGAATTTTTTTTCCTTCCACAATTAAAAAAAAATGGTCACGTGTGACCTATATCAAAAATAAGTTGAAGTATATATTTATCATTGAGAAAGACACCGTGAGCCAGTGATGCTTATACAAGTTCTTTCATGTGCTTCAAAATAACACATATATGATGATTAAAAAAAAAAAAGCTAACTTTTTTTGTTTGTTTTTGGCAGCAGCATTACAATTCAGATTAACTCTTTGTTCATGTGTTACAGACTCTTGTAAGTAGGATTTTTCAATCACCTTAGAACCCTGTATTTGACTAGTTAAAACCATGTAAGGTTTGAAGTTTAACAGGCTGATTTGCAGTTATTTAACTCCATAGACCCTCAACACCCAAATCTTCAAAATTCCAGTCATCAGAAGCCCAGGAAGCTGGAAGAAGAAGAAAAGGTTTTGAACTAGGGGACTGGTCCCTTGAGTGGAACACTTGCTAGATTGCAACCTGATAGATCACATTCAGGAACAGCATTTCTTCCCAGGCAGCCTGTGTCCTCTCTCTGAGATCTCAACTTGCCTTATCTTCTTAGCAGCATGATTAGAAGTGGTTACTGCAACTGCTGTGGAAAAATCCACCAGGAGGTTATCGTATTTAATGTTTCAGAAAACTTGCTTTTGAAGGCGATAACAGTATTTCTTAATCACTGTGCCGTTGGGCAAGCACAGATGTGTTGCATACCGTTAAATCACTCTTTCCTTAGGACATAATGTTGTTCTTTGAAAGTATTTGGCTCTCCTTCCACCTCACTTTCCTCCCACCCTCTCCTCAAGCCAAAGAAGGCACATTTCCCAGACTTACTTTCCACACCCAGCAAGGTATTCTTGCAGAAATCCTGAGGGAATTTTTTTTTTTTTTAACTCATTCTATCCCAGTTGCCTCCCCAGGTTCATGAAGCATGTTTCTTATTCAGCTCAGATCTGCGCATACCGACTGAGTAGGTTCCAGAGATAGAAAAATATTAACTAAGCAACAAAGAACAGACCAATGAAGAGGTCATGGTTTTCTTTGGTCTTCCAGTAGTGTTTTCCTTGCATTAGAGGCAGGGATAGAACCGTGCTGTGACAGACACTTCAACCCTAGTAATAAAAAAGTGAGTCGAAATTGTGTTTCCGTCAGCATTGACTACCTTAGTCTTGATAGTGATGGAGAAGCAGAGGACTTTTTCATGTTAATCAGTTAAGAAACATTCTATAAAAGTAGCTACCTTTTCATTTTAACTGTAAGATAAAACACAAAACCTTTTGTCTGCCATCAAAACCTGCAATGGTTTTAGCCTCAAACTAATTTTCCTACTTCCCCGGTGAACATTATGCTTTAACTAAACTGTTCTACTTTCCTTCTGAAAACAATGGGCAGTGTAGGACTTGGCATAGTACCTGGCTGCCCGTAGGTAGTTAGTTACTTAGTTTATATTTGAGAGATAATGAATGAATACAAATGTATAGATTTCTTCTTCTATTGCTATTTCCACACCATTCTACACCAAGAATATTCCCATGCTGAATTTCAGGGAAGTGGGGGATCTAACTGGTGTGGCTTGGGTCAGGTGTCTCTCCTTTGTCCACACAGGTATTTCCACATAGCCAGATGTTCGCTCAGCCGTAATTTTGGTCACACTGTCTAAGAAAGGGTTTGTCCATATGACCCACCACACCTTCGAATAGCTTAATTTATGGAACAGAGTTTATTGAGAGATTATAGGGACTCAAGTATAGTCATTACTTGGTATCGAAGGGGGATTGGTTCCATGACCCCTTCGGATACCAAAATCTTGAATTCCTTCATAAATTACCTGTATGTAAAATAATGGAATAGTTGCATAAAACCCTGGGCCGCTGACCAGTCTATGGTTAGGAACTAGGCCACACACAAGGGGAAGTTTGCACTGGGGGTGGGCAGTGAAGCTTCATGTGTATTGACAGCCACTCCCCATTGCTCCATCTCTGGCTGAGCTCTGCTTCCTGTTACATCAGCCATAATATTAGATCCTCAGAGGAGCTCAAATCGTACTGTAAACTGTGCATGTAAAGGATCTGGGTTGCCCACTCTTTATGAGACTCTCTTGAGCCCCCACCCTGTGGAAAAATTGTCCTCCATGAAACCAGTCCCTGGTACCAAAATGGTTGGGGACCATTGATTTAAATCATCTCTAGATTTCTTATAATACTTAATACAATGTTACGTAAGTAGTTGTTATTCTGTATGGGTTTTTTATATCTTCTATTTAGAAATAACTTTTCTTGTTATGACTTTTTATTTTTCAAATCTATTTTGAATATTTTGGATCTGTGTTTGGTTGAATCCTTGAATGGAGAACCCGTGAGTGTGGAGAAAACCCTGTGTGGGAAAGGGATAGTGGGGAGCCAGGAGTTTACTTATTATTCTTCTTTGCCCTTGAAGTTGGACAGAGATTAAAGAAACAGTGGCCAGAATTGGAAAGGGCTAAAAAAGGTTACAAAATCATATTTTCAGGAGAAAGTCAGGCCATTAGTGCAAGGAGGAGTAGAAAGGAGTATGTGGGAAAAAGATGAAAGATAAACTTGGGATTATTTTCTCCTGTTCTGTAGGTTGTCTGTTTGCTCTGTTGATTATTTCCTTAGCTGTCTCAGAAGCTTTTGGGTTTCATCAAATCCCATTTATTTATTGGTGTTGCTGCCATGATTGCCATTAGTAGTCATAGACTCTTTACCTAGGCCAGTATCCAGAAAAGTTTTTCCTACATTTTTCTTTAGAATTCTTAGGGCTTCATGCCTTAGATCTAAGTCTTGATCTAAGTCTTTTTATCCATCTTGAATGAATTTTTGTGAGTGGTGAGAGATAGGGGTCTTGTTGCGTTCTTCTGCATGTGGCTATCCAGTTTTCCCAGTGTATGTTGTTGTCTACTTTGTCAAACATCAGTTGGTTGTAGGTAGTTTTTAAGTAGTTTAGGTAGTTTTTTAATTGGGTTCTTTGTTCTGTTACATTGGTCTATGTCTCTACTTTTGTACCAACACCATGCTGCTTTGGAGAAAGAATTTTTTTTCATAAGAAAGCATAATTAATTTTATTTGAGATTTTGGTTATGTGTATTGGCATAATTTATTTTTCTCATCTCACTGTGATGAAATATGCATTTTTCAATACTTAAGACTAAGCCTATAGGTATAACATTGCTTTTATTTTTTCTTTTTTGTGTGTGTGGGGAAAGGGTTTCTTTTTCTTTCTTTCTTTTTTTTTTTTTTTTAGAGACAGAGTCTCACTTTAGAGAGTCTATGGTACTCTTTACCTAGGCAATAAAGAGTGCTATGGAGTCACAGCTTGGTAGAGTGCTATGGAGTCACAGCTCACAGGAACCTCCAACTCCTGGGCTTAGGCGATTCTCCTGCTTTAGCCTCCCAAGTAGCTGGGACTACAGATGCCCACCCCAATGCCTGGCTATTTTTTGTTGCAGTTTGACTGGGGCCGGTTTGAACCCGCCACCCTGGGTATATGGGGCTGGTGCCCTACTCACTGAGTCACATTGCTTTTATTTTAAACAATGCATTCCAGTTCCAGCCAATAATATTATAAATTTAAGGAAAGTAATCTACTTTTAGGTTGGGATTGGGCCATGAATAAGTCAGTAAAAAATGAGTGAGTGAAATTTGAGTTAGTGAAAACAGATGAACTAAGAGTAAGAAGTGGGTACGTTGGGAAAACTATCAGTTTAATATAATTTACTCTCATGAGAAATATTTGCTATTCTTCATTGGCTTGATGGCAGAACTTGTGTTCAAAATTAACTCAGAATAGTTAAGCCAAGTTAGATAAACATATTTGCCAAAAGATTTTTAGGTTAAGGTACAGCTACATATTATGGGAGAACTCTTGATTAGATGTACCTGATAAGAGGAAACGTTTCCTTCTTTTAAACTTACACATGAAGAGTTGACTGGAAATCAAAGGAAACCTGTTATCCTTGTTTTTCTTTCTGAGTGAAAAGCAAAACGTAAATATCATGGTCGAATGGAAAAGCAGATTGGATTTTAAATTTTTACGTGTGTTTTCTCAGTTTGAGGTGTTCAGATTTCATTCAGTGGTACAGTTATAATTGACAAGATCCCTTAAAATGGGACATAGCCACTTGAGAGAATGAACTTTTTAGTGTTTCTATTAGGTGAATGTTTTTACATTATTAGTTGGTGACTGTTATATAGCATACCATATTTTATATATACCACCAATATGTAGGTATATATACATATTTATAATTTAAATTATTATTACTTCCTTTGATTATAAAGCATCTTTGAGTATGTGTTCATTCAGAAGAGATAATGCATTCTCCATTTTATTAAATAAAGGATTTAAAAATAGATAACTGTGAAGTGAATTTCTAACCCCCAAATCTTATTTTCCACATGATTTGAACTTTCAGTGGGGTGTATTTTCAGAAAAAGAAACTAAGAAAATGTTTGGGCAAAGGTGTCAAGGATTTGGTTTCCTCCTGGTGTTATGGGTTGAATTATGTATACCCTCCCCAAATTGAGATCATGAAATCCAGAGCCTGAATACCTCAAAAGGTGACCTCCTTTGGAAATAGGATTGTTGCAGATGTAATCTGTTAAGATGAGGACATGAACTGGAGTGGGATGAGCCCCTAATCCAGTATCACTGCCATCCTTATAGAAAGGAAATTTGGACACAGACGTGAACAGAGAAACAACAATACAAAGAGACACAGGGAGAAGGCTTGGAAAGCCATCCACCGAGAGTGGCCCAGGACAGAGCCTCCTCTCACAGCCTCGGAGGGGCCCAGGACAGAGCCTCCTCTCACAGCCTC
>NW_003852399.1:9118634-9233148 GCF_000181295.1 Otolemur garnettii
GGGCCCAGGACAGAGCCTCCTCTCACAGCCTCAGAGGGGCCCAGGACAGAGCCTCCTCTCACAGCCTCAGAGGGGCCCAGGACAGAGCCTCCTCTTACAGCCTCAGAGGGGCCTAGGACAGATCCTTTTCTCACAGCCTGAGAGGCCCAGGACAGATTCTGCTCCCACAAGAGGAGCAGCTCTGCTGACACCTTTGTTTTGACTTCTGGTCTCTGTAACTATGGGACAAAAGGCTTCTGTCTCTTAGCCTCCCAGCTTGTGATACTTTGTTATGCCAGCATTGCTTACCTAACACAGCTGGCTGCATGATTACATCAGTGGTGGTATGGTCTCTTCCCTGCTAGAACCAGACTGTACTTTGGAAATTCCAACTCCATACTTCAGTTCCTAGAACTTCCTTGTTCTTCTCTTTAGCCTCTGACATTTATAATGTCTCTTGAGCTGGGCTGTGATGTAATAATTTGCCTCAAGGGCCTATTGAATCTTTTGGCAATTCCTGAATGAGCCCATTCCCTGTTTTGTGAAATTCATAAGAAGAGGCAGCTTGGAGTCCCTGGATGAAGCCCAGACTTAGTAGGAGAGCTGGAGTCTTGCTTTGACCCTATGCTCCATGACTTTGGGTATCTCACTTAACTTCTCTGACTTTCTGTCTTCATTTGTAAAACAGAAAGTCTGTCTTCTTGTGACTCTTGAGTATAAATTCCAAAATCCATATTACATAAAGACAAAATAAGTAGACTTGTAACAGTAATATTTAATAGTTGTTTTTTAAAAATGGCTTTCATATTATCTAAGTTAAAAAATGCCCTTGATTAAAAATAAAAATGGCGAAGTCCTGATGTCTTATAATGTAAAGCATAGTCTGTGGCTGCAGCCGTCCTGGACGTCCTCAACCCCCAGCTAACTTCCCAGAGGAAACCACTCTCATCAGCTGCTATATTTAGCTCTTACAGTGGTTACCACCCTAACTTTAATAATATGCTTATGCTACATTTCCTTAATGATCAACTCCAGACGCTATCTCTTCGCTCCCGAGCACTTAACCACTTTCAAAGTGAAGAATCTCTGATTCAGCAGACATCCCTGATAGCCTGCAGGTCAACAGGCCTCTTTTAGAGTCTCCCTCTCTGTGGATCTAATTCGAGCAAAGAGCTTATGCTTCAGTCAAAGGGAAACCGGGGATTAGGTGATTTCCACGAGATGTGACCTGGAGTAGGAGGAAAGTGTTCAGCCTAATTACTTAAAGCTCAGATGGGGCGAGTCGTTATGATTTTACTCTTTCTTGCTTTTCTGTCTGACTATATTTATTTTAAATGAAATTGAAACAAAAACCAAACTTAAAAATACTGTATGTTACTTTTATAATAATCAAAAATAAGGTATTTTTCATAACTTAAGTTATGATACTGCATAACTTAGATATAAATACCACTTAATAAGAGATGATTAACAGACACAGTGCTTTATTTATTTTTTTCATATTTGTTGGCCATTTGTATTTCTTTTTTTATTTTTTTTTATTAAATGATAGCTGTATATATTAATGCAAACATGGGGTACAGTGAAGTGTTTTCATATACAATTTGAAATATTTTCATCAAACTGGTTAACATAGACTTTGTATCATTTACTTAGTTATTGTGTTACAACATTTATACTCTAGTTCTAGAAAAGTTCACTTGTACCCTTGTTAGAAAGACCATATAGGTGATCTTTCCAGTCACCCTCCCACCACCCATCTGCCTTTCTCTCCTCCCCTCCCCCCTCCCCATATTCTTGGGCTAGAATTAGGTTGTAGCTTTCATTTGAGAACTATAAATTAGTTTCATAATAGGGTGACACAGTGCTTTACGCAATAATCTTAAACACTAACCACACTGCTTCGAAGATGTCGCTTGATGTTCATTTGTGGCACTAGTTTGATTTGGCTTTTCAGATTTTCCCCTTCTGGAAATTTGCTATTGGTTATCCAAATAGTAAGACGTAAGAGAGAAGACAGAGTTGAAGAAACCATTACTGTTTCTTAGAAACACAGCATTTCTGTAATTTAGATTTATCTGGAAATGCTGTAAAGGAAGTGACTTTGACTTATGATTTAGAAAACCTCTTTATCGTCTCTGACATCAGTTAAATACAGGGTGGCCATGAAGTTCACCTGCAATTCAAAGTAGTGTGCAATTTTAAATTGCACATGAACTTTATGGCCACCCTGTATATTTGGCAAAAGTTTATATGCTGACCATTGGGTTTCTTGGAACTCTGCTCAAATAATCAGATGTTTCTGCTCTCATCGAGTTAGATGTCTCACTGAAGTGGGGACAGAAAAACCTGAGGTTAATGGAGGTTCATACTTACCTGTTGTAGATGCTGTAGTCACAGGTAAATATTAAAGGCATAGAATGAGATATTAATGGAGGTGTCTGCATACGAGGTGAGCACACTTGGTGGGGAGGGGGAAGAGATGAAGACGGGGCTGTGTTTTCAGCACTTTTTTCTGCCAGTCGGCTCTCTTTCTGGAAACTCTCTCTTGCCTTACTCGCTTCATGATAACACTTTTTCCTGGTTCTGCCACCGATCTTTTTTTCCTTTTACTAGGCCGCTATTCACCATATGTCTCCAACAGTTTTTAGTAAGGCTTCTTGAACGGTCACTTGTTTTCAGACAACTCTCAAATCCCTTTCTCTAGCCCGTCTCTATCCTGAACTTCCATGGTCCCCTGAACAGTTCTACAGGGATGAACCAGAAATTTCTCAAATGTGACATGCCCCAAATCAAAATCATTCTTCTTCTCTCTCCTGTCAAACTTCCCTCCTCCAAACACTCCTCTTTTGGGTAACAGAGTCACTTATCTCAGAAAAATGAGGCTCTATGCCTGGCTATCTCAGAGTTCTTCTTTTTTTTTTTTCAGTTTGAACCCGCCACCTCCAGCATATGGGGCCAGTGCCCTATTCCTTTTTATTTAACCCACAGTTTGCAAATTTTTACCTTTTTTCCATGCCCATTGCCATTGCTCTAATCAGATCTTACCATCCTTTTTCTAGACTACAGCAATGTCTTCAAAGTTAGGCTCCCAATCATCAGCTCCTCTAATTCTCTATTTTTAAATTTTATTTTTGGACAGAGCAATTTTACTTAATGTCATTCGCCTGCTCAAAAATCCTTGATTAGATCCCTAGTGACTATCAGGATACAACCGAACTTCACAGCCCGACATCTAGTACTTTTTCATCTGTTCCCACGGCTCTTTATTCAATACGATCTACGTGCGTCCCACGTGGAGCTGGGGATTCTGTGGAGGCCTGATGAATGAGTGAATAAATGAATGACTGAGTGATAAATGAAGGAGTAACTCAGTAGGTGTTGAGCCTGCCAAACACATGTGCATGTCATGCTGCCAGGAAAGTGAGTTCCCTCCTTCTGAAATTGGGTAAAATCCTGTTCAAAATGACATTCTTGTTAAGTTTTTATAGACTATTCCAGTCTCAATTTCTCCTCAATTTTTAACTCTGGGGTACTTCCCTCATGCTACTGATATAGCAGGTAATATACATCATGGGTATTTATGTGTATGTTAGGGGTTGCAGAGACAGAGACCCTGGATGGCAATGAAGACTCAGCTCCTAATACAAAGCCTGGCACACTTAGGAAACTTGAATTCCCACCACCAATTACAGTCTCATTGTATTTTTCCTGAAATCCTACAATAGCTTTCTAAATGTTTTCCCTACCTCCATTCACTGATCCAAAAATTGACTTCTCACATTCCTGATAGATGAATCCTTTTGTTTTGGAAAAAAAAAAAAAAGTTGCAGATATGCTAAAGCACTGATGCCATTAAAGGTCAGGACTCCTGATTTAGGGGTCATTGCCTTCTTACATGCATCCGAAGGGTTTTTCCCCCGTTTTTTTGATGACTCGGCTCATTTTAGAGTTTTCAACACCCGGGGTTGCAAAATAAATAAAATATCACTTTGTGAGTAGGAGAGATCTTTCAATACGTTCAGTCGCCTGACCATTTCACATTATTTGTTTTTTGTGAGTAAATATAGAGGCAGGAAGAAATGTTCCTGGGAACAGGAAGGAGGCATATCTAAACTTACAGTCCACTTAATGACTTTGTGTTTTCCTTGCTCACAGGAGTCTTGGAACCCACCAGAGTTATATGAAGTAAATGTGGTTATTGCAGTTTGTCTGGGTCACGGTTGTGTGTACACAGAGTTTGGCTCTGGTGGAAGTAAATGACTGGATATTGTTAACAGACCTGTCATTTGCAAAACAGCTAAGGAAGTTTTAGAGTTGAGAGAGGGAGTGAGCTCAGAGAGACATCAGTCTAAACACCTGTTTCTGCTGCTGCTGCAGATGCCACTGTTAATTGGAATTGCTTATTACTTCCGGTACTTTCAATGGTGCTTTGGGGGATACTGTTGCCCTCGTATTGTCTAAATCTGTCCCTGTCACCGGTAACTGGACAACCTAGGGCGTTTGAACAGGCATCCTATTACCTGACACTAGGCATCTAGTTTCCCATATTAGAAGTAGACGTTTCTCCTGGGATTTAACCTTCTGTTCAAAGCTTGAACCACTTTGGTAGGAAAAATGTGGTCTTAATAATGTTTGCCAGTCACCTGTGGCTTGCAGAGTACTTACTGCTTATTAACTCATTAATCCTCTTCATGAACCCTGTGAGGAAGGTTGATGTCAAGTTGTGTTTTGCTCCTTCCAAGTCCTGTGAATTCGAAGCACAGACTTGCACAGATAGTTTGGGGCAAGAGTCAGGGGCCCAAGCATTTTAAAGTGTATGAAACCAACATTTAGCAGCTGATTTATTTATTTATTTATTTATTTATTTATTTTGCTATACTTCAAGGTGGCTTTCCCTTCCATTGCTATCAATCAGAAGTCCTCAGTGGGCAAATCTAGCAGGAGGCATTGGCTGAAAAATAAAACTCAGAGCGCAACAGCATCTGCTCGGTTAGGTGGGGAACAGAGATTTGTCACACTGAAACCATGATGCACGGTCTTGGGATTTTTCCAAATTCAACTTGTCTGTCTTTCAAGTCTTCTCTTTATCCATGGAATAAAGGTTTGCTAAGCCAGCTATTATTTTTAATCCCCACAAAAACATTTATGAAGCACACATCAGATAAAACCATTGTAGGTGCTCTTTCAAGGGACCTGTAGCTTCTAGAAAGTTCTATCCTTCCTCATTCTAAATCTGAATGGTAGAAATGTATTTTAATTGAAGATTGGTTTTGGAGGCTTATGACTGAAACAGAAATATTATTCCTACTTCTAATTAAAAGCTTCATTTCTGTTCTTTAGATCTCTTGGTTAGGGGTTATCTCTGGGGTTCAGACCAGCCATAGGGCCTGACCTCAGCCTGCAAATTTCTCAGAACACCATATTGACACCTTATTATTTTCTTAATGAAGTACACAGGGCCCAAGGATGTGTAGAGTGTATATTCATCCTGTTTATTCATCCATGTGTGCATTTATTCATATAACAAGTACTTTTTTATTATCCACCATGTGACAACCATGTGCTAAACCCCTGAGGGCACTAAAATGACCAAGCTTATGAAGAGGGAGCAGGTGGGCCATTTATTAGGAGGCCTCATATCATAAAAGACTTCATACCGAGACTCCTAACATTGTTCCCAAAGGTAGTTTTATTTTGGTGGGAAATAAGAGTCGTTTGTGAAATACAAGCCTTTAAAGATCTCTGAAAGTTTTGGTAATTTTGCTTTGTCATTTCTTTTCATAACATGTTGGGAGTTTCTAAAGTAAAAGTGATCTCAGCAGATGAGCACTTCTGAGAGTTTATAGAAATGCCTCCAACATCCTTCCTGTGTCCCATTACCCTGTAGGGGGTCAGGTATCCTTCTCACAAGAAAGAAAGGTGGCGGTGCACCAGGATAAGAGAACTTCTCCTGGAAGCAGCTATGGAGTGTCCGGGTTAGACAGCCGGCAGAGAACCTCTAGTCCTTATGTGCTGGTCCAGGGAAGGGACCTAAAAAGGTGTGGGGACATCCTAAAGAACCAGCAGCAAGTTATGGCGTGAGACTACAAAGGAGAATTCTTCCCATGTGCTTGCTCTTGCAGAAGTAGAATGGGGCCCTCAAAACAAAACAAAGCAGAATGGCACTGATAAGATGCTTTACCTTGTACCTGGCCCTGCTTGCTTCCCTGAGACATGGACTGACGTTGGTTCCCTCTCTTCCTTCTTCCCTCCCTCCCTCCCTTCTTTCCTTCCTTCCCCTCCCCTTCATCTGTTCTTTCTTTTGTTCTCTTTCTCTGTCTACCCTCCACCTTCATCTCTCTTTTTTCTTTCTTTCTTTTTAATTGAGTACATCCTGGTTTTATGCTGATTGCCAGTGTCTTTTTATTACACTCCTCCATTGTTCCCACCAACAATAGAAGTTGGCCCACATCAAAAGCAGAAAGTTTGCTTTTAATCAGAACAATATTTGCCTTGTGAGCTTTGATCTTGATGTTTTCCTGCCCCGGAATGGGACTTCACCACAACAGATAACTCAGGCCTCCTGTTGTCCCAGGAGCTGGATGGCCAGGGAGCTTCCCCTGTGTTTAGCCTGTTGCAGAATGAGTGTTGCTAGGATTGAGTATGAAATGAGTTTTTCTCAGTAAAGCTCAACTACACGAGGAAAAGGGGAGAGGAGGGAAAAAGACCCACACAGAGCAAACAACTCTCCTTTCCCCCTTAAAACACAAGGAAGACAAATTCAGCTGGAATAACTGTTTACCTGCTTCATGCTGTTCTTATTATTTCTTTTTCTTTGAGTTTTAGACAAGTGAAATATGACAAAAGTTTTACTCTGCATTTTTTCTGGAGCTTCAGAATTATCTTTGAGCTGCCTCGTGGATAGTACCTACCATTCAATGTACCAAAGACTGAAAATTCATCATGCTAAGACGGAACTCACCATTTTCCCCTAGAAACTTGCTCTTTTCCTTTGGCTTTCCTGATCTGCTGCTCGGGTCCCAAACTAGAAACCCTGGATTCATCCCACACTTCTTTTTCTCTTGCACTGTGTTCTGTCAATTCTGCCACCTAAATGAATCCAATTACTGTCTCTCCTCCACTCCATGCCACACAGCTGCCAGGGAGCCCTGTCTGAAATGCAAATCGGAGTGTGCTGTTCTACTTTAAAAGCTCTGCACATCCCCCAGACACAGAGGCACACAGCCACACCCTTAACTTTGGTGTAACCATGAGGCCCTTCACGCCTTGGCTGCAGCCTCCTACGGCTTCCCTGGTATAACCTGCACTGTAGCCCCACCGTGGAGCTGACCCACCACTGTGGGGTGCACTCATGAGTGCCTCTATACCTATGCTCCAAGCAGTCACAGCGCCTGGAATATTCTTCTTGTTTTACAGCTAGCTACATTTTGCTCATTCTGCTAGATTCCACCGCCCTCTCTTCACATTTCTGAAGCCTTTTGAGGTCTCCCAGGTTGTTGGTTGTATCATCCCTTTACTTGGATTTGGTTGCCTGGAAGGAATGTGGGCTTTAGGGTTAGACCAAACAGACCTTAAGAACTCTGAATCTCATTTGCTTCATCCATACCATAGACACCATGCCAGCTTCTTAGAACTAACGGGGCCATCAAGCAAGGAAATACTCAGTTTCCACTAAATACTAGTTTCTTTCCTACAGCTAATTGTACACAGAAAATTATAAAAATATGGCCCTGAATTCAGAGAATGTGGCTTTAATGCTCAGCTCCACCTCATACTTAAGTGGTGACCCTGAGCAATTACATTTGTGTGAGCAAATTTTTCTCCTTTCAATGTCCTCATCTCTATAATAATGCTGCCTACATCTTTGTTATACTAATACTATAGAGTTGATAGCATATATATAAAATATATGCCTTATATCATATATATATTATATATATATATATGTAAGTGTATTCCCAATCCCATATGTGAATGGCAATCTAGAGCATTCTGAGTAGGAGGGTTATAGGACAGAGATGACACATGTGTTGGAATAATTTCACCCAATGGAACTCTGTAAAGCAGCATAATTTGGAAGATTTCAGTTAATAAGGGTAAATTCTCTTATACAGATGCTCCAAGAACTTGATATAAATTAAGGCTCTATGTTTGAGGGTTAAGTGTCAAAGAAAATAAAGTGTGGTTTGGTTTGGTTTTGTATTAAGGTTGTTTACAATTTTTTTCAAGTCCGACCCTTGGGTTGAAAATGATTCTTGACTAGAAAGAAGACAGAAACCAATTAAGGGCTTCTCCAGTTCAAACTGACTCCTAGCACGAAATGTAAGGGGCCTGGGAATATCAAATGAGAGGAATACAAAGTCACTGTGTTTGGCCCACAGTAATCACACAGTGGATGTTGGCTGTAATTATTTTTCCCCACACTTGCTCTACTTTATCATAATGATTTGTTTACATAGATTTTTTTTTTTTCCTATTGACTTAGGCACCTAAAGGGACCAGACGGTGCCTTACTCAGGCTTGTACCCTCAGCTACTACAGTGAAATACACCATGAGCAGTAAGAAGTTGTTCCTTCAAATGGATAAACCCCACACGTTTCACGTGACGTTGGACTGTGGCTAACAACACCATCTGTGCTTCTTCTCGGGTACTACCCCCATTTTCACTCTACTGTCAAGCTCTCTTTAAGACCCGTTTCAAAACAGGGTCCTCTAAGAAGATTTCCTCATAGTTTCTTAAGTCTGCTCATCTCTCTCCTTTAAGTCCCAGTCCTGGTGCTTTACTGGTCTTTTAAAAATTATTATTATTAAACACATGTGTCCTTAGTGGCATTGCGGACAGACGGAGGATAGAGGCTGCCTTCCTCCCTTGCTCTGTGAGTGATCTGGCTACCACCAACAGCTGCAAACCTGCTGTGCCTGCTTTTAATGAGTGGCTTTACCTGGCCTGGTCAGGCCGCCTCTTGTGGTAGGACCTCCCCAGTCTTATATGAAGATTGTAATCCCTGCTTTAGCCTAAAGAGCTTCCATTGCTGTTAGAACCCCAGAGACTTACCAGCTGAAACCCTGTGTACCCTCCTTTCTATCTGTGGCAGGTACACACAGTGGGGGGTGTTCTCCATACTTCTTATTTCAACTTAGTTTATTCCAGTGGTATTGGAATCAAGATGCCAGGAAATATTTATTGTTCTTTGCTTTTTTGTTATACTACATTGTATAGTATAATGTACACATCCAAAATATGTACATATTATACACATCTATATTTAAAGTGTGTTCCTAACCCCATATCTGAGAGGCAGTCTAGGGCATTCTGCATAAGAAGGACAGAGGACAGAGCTAGATTACGTACTGGAGCATGGTCACCCAACAGAACTCCTGAGAATAGCATATTTGGAAGATTTCAGTTAGTAGGGCTGAATTCTGTTGTAAAGATGCTCAGAGAGCTGGATATAAATTAAAACTCTATGTTTGGGGTGAAATGTCAAAGAAAATAAGGCATGGTGTTGTATTAAGGATGTTTACCAACTGTTTTCAAGTCAGACTTCTGAACTGAAAGTGATTCTTGACTAAGAAGAAGACAGAAACCAATTAAGGGCTTCTCCAGCTCAAACTAACTACTGGAAAGAAGTCTTCGCAGACTTCACTTGCACTTACATGATCTTAATTGCATTCATTTTCCTAGCAAGGAGATTTAAACACTTAGGCTATAATGGAACAGAAATTATGTAGATGTTTCCCTCAAAATCTTTTATTTATTTTTGTACAAAAACAGATTTTTCAGATGAATTTTCCTGAAGAGTCATTATTTCTCTTCTCTTCAGATCACAGAGACTAAAAGAGTTTCCTTCAGTTTTATAAATTCTGATCTTTTACCTCATTCTCCGGATTTAAGAGTCTAATTATTGACTGAGTCTGTGGACCTTTCTGTTTTCCCAAAACCTTGTTCGCCTCCCTCTGGGACCGAGTGGTTTCCCTTCCTGGGGGTATTGGACTGCTGCTTCTATTCTATTCTAGCCCCAAGTCGAGTGTTACCACATCTCCAAAATCTCCCTGGCCTCCCCTGTGGTAACTCTTCTCACCCTTCTGTTGAGTAACCTACCTCCTAGTTAAGAAATGACAGTCTGGAAATAGATGATTCAAAGTGACTCTTCCTGCTGGAATTTCGGCGTGATTAATCTCCACCTCTACCCATCTTTCCTATCTCCCAGCCTAGTTACAACATAGGTAAATATTGGTACCAGAAATAAACTGCAGAGGAAAATGAGCACGGTCCATTTAAACTAGATGATTCCATAGTTAAAGGGCTGCGTCTTTCAAGTTTTTATTCTCCGTTTTAATATTGAAGCCTAAATTGTTTTAAGATTCAGGTTTCAGTAGAGCACTTGAAATGAGGCAAAGAAATGCCCTATTCTTAGGTCTGGCTCGTATCTCGAAGACAGGGACGGATGTAGATAGACTCTAGGGAATGTGAAGGAAAGGACCCCCACTGACCCCACTTTCTGAACAGTGCATAGTGGTTGTTTTTCTTATCTCTTTGTGTCAATCCCAACAAGCATCAGTGTTGGTTGGGAGGAACAGCCAACTGGCTATGCAGGATCAACACACAGGAGAGGTATCACAACAGCGATTAGTATAGAGTTACAAGTTAAAATAACTATCGACATAAGCCAGTAGGAAGGGAAGAACTTCCAGATAGACAAGGCAGCTAGGAGGCATAGAAATGTTTCCCACAAAATACAGTAGCTGATCACCCCCAGCTCCTGTGTGTCAGGAAGGAAATAACTGTGTGTAGTAGAAAGAGCAATGGGCTGTGAGTTCAGACCGGCCCAATCACAAATCTGCCATATTAGTTTGTAGAAATCACATAATAATAAGAACATTATGCATTGGGCACATACTGAGCATTCTGTTAGATATTTTGTATATGCTGGTCATCTCTGGTTATATATCAAAGCATCCAAATATTTTTAATTAAAAGAATATATTATTCTCCCTTAACATTCTGGGGATTGATGTGCTCAGCTTAGAAGTTTTCTTGAGGATCCTTCCATATAGTTGCAGTCAAATTGTGAAGCATTTGAAGGCTGTACTTGATGAGTCTGCAACCTGGGTTTCGATGGCTAGAAGGGGTGAGGGTTCTCTGAGCAGTTCTCTATGCAGCCCCTCCATGTGGTTAACTTGGGCTTCCTTACAGCATGGTGGTCTCAGATAATTGGACTTCCTACGTGGCTTCTAGCATCTCAGAGTGAACTGGCTACGAGATAGGAAGTAGAAGCTGCCAATCTCTGAAATTCTGAGTTTGGAAACTGGAAGAACATCATTTCTGCCATGTACTGTACTGGTCCAAGCAGTCTCAGAGCCCAGCCAGGTTAAATGGGAGGAGAAGTCGACCCGCCTCTCAATCGAAGTGTTGTGATTTAATATTCCTATGAAAGATTCTGACTAGGTTCTTCTTCTCCAGAAATCTGCTTGAAAAAAGCTAGTTATAACAAATTACTGACAAATCATGACCAAAATATTAGCTTTATTGCTGCTAAAACTGTGCCAAAAGCCACATTTACTGCAGTGAAATGGGGACTTTCCCTTTCTTTTCTCCTGAATTTAAAGCAGGGAGCCCCAGGTTTAAACTGGCTGACTCAGCAAAATGGCACACCTTGTCTGGGACTGAGAGAAGAGAGGGCCGGCTGGACCTGTCACGTGATGCAGACAAGTCCATGTCCAGAGGCCAAGAGAGAGTCAGGGATTCTGTTGTGCTTTTCAGGCACTTGTTGGTAACCTGTTTCAAACTGATGAGTCATTCCTCGTCCCACCCTGGGACCTGAAGTTTCCTTTCAGTTCTTTCCTTTCTTGAGAAATAGAACAAAGTCTCTATTTGTTCTGGAAATGTGAGGAGGGCAGGGATTTTTCAGGAATTTATTTCCTTCTCCATAACACTCACAACCCTAAGATTGTTGGTCGTCTTTTGCAATGGATGAAAACTGAGTCTTGGAATAGATGTCCAAGTCCCCAGGGTGCTGGTAAGGACGACAGCCGCATTCCCACGGCATCATAGGCTCGCTCAGCATCTGTAAAATGAAACAGTTATATGTGTGGCAAACCTTACCACCCCTGCAACACCCACTAAGCCCCCAGACCACCCCGACTTGTTTCTCCGTCCCCTTTGTCACCATCTTATGTGGTCTGTGTGTGGTTGTTTGTGTGTTTGCCGTCTGCCTCCTCCCCACTGCAATAGGATCGGATATAAACGAAGTCTCTGGTGAATGGAGAAGGTCCACATGTAGCACACAGATGTACCTCTGGGTACACAGTCGTACCTCATCAATTCCTGCTGTCCTTAGCATGTCCCTCGATGAAGCTCTGAGGATGTGAGCTGCCAGGCATCAGTCACCCCTGCTGTCAGGTGCTGGCGCCTGGCCCAAGTTCTAGTGCTTAGGGCTGATCTGCTGGAGCTTCAGCAGTGTGAGGGTGAAGCTTTCCACGGACAGTGCAGTGAGATCTTGCACAGCAAGTCTGTCCCAGGGAAATTGCTCCTGGCTGTGCTGCTGCTTTCTGTGAGGGTCACACATAGGAACAGTTGCCTTTCTTTCCAGCGGTGCAGTTTGGAGCATCCAAATTATTGTCTGGCTCTTGTGCAAACTGACAAACCAAGTGAATGCCGTTGCAGTTAAACAGTCTGGGACATAGAGGTACAGTTGTGTGTCAGAGTAATCCCTCAGGGACTTTGGGGGGAAAACAGAAGTGGCCTCCCATTTTATGCATCAGATACATTTAGAGTGTATCAGGAATGAGAAGGAGACAGAGTTGAGAAGTGCAGAAAGGTACAAATGGCAGTTACTAGTATGACAGTAAAAATGCAGCTGTGCTGGGTGGCGCCTGTGGCTCAAGGGAGTAGGGCACCGGCCCATATACTGGAGGTGGCGGGTTCAAACCCAGCCGCAGCCAGAAACTGCAAAAAAAAAAAAAAAAAAAAAGCAACTGTGCTGAAGAAACAACCAAGTATAATAAAAGCCAGTAATGGTAGGGGCTTTTTGTTGTAGCACTCTTGCAAAGGCTTTATGTGTCTTATCACAGTGAAGGCTCAGAACACCTCTCTGCAGAGCTGTTATCGCCACCTCACAGATGACAAGGCAGAGGCAAAGAGGCTGTGTGATTTGCCTAAGGCCTCGCAGTTATCAGAATCCAGATTTTCCAGATTTGAACCAAGATAGCTTGGCTGTAGAGCCTGTATTCTAAACAACTATACCAGTAGATCGATCCTTCTTCTGCCTTTTTTGACATTTTATTAGTGTTTTCAAGGTCTAGAGAGTGTAAAAGCAAGCCAAGTCACACTCCTAACAGGCCACTCTCTGTTTCATTGAAACACATCTGTCTGGTGTGCGTAGGAACACTCCGTATACACTGCTTGCAGTTACCAAGTACATTGGAGTGGGAAGGCTTTCAGGGGCAGTTTGTTTCAGCTTCCCACCCAACGCAGGGATCCCCAGAGAATCATCATTCAGCTTTGCTTGAACTTTAGGGTCGAGTGAATAAAAATACTAACGGCCAACATAAGAGCCGATGCTAATAATTGCTATAACTATGGAAACAAACTAGAATACAAAGGACAAAATAAACTCTTAAAAAAGAATTTAAAAAAACCCCAAACCAACCCATAAACACACACACAAGTCTTAGGAACTCAAATACATTAATAAAGGCTGGAAAACAGGAGAGTGGGGTGAGAGATGTGTAAGCACTAAATGTCTGACCATCTATAACACATGGTCAAATACTTTTTTGTTTTGATTAGATGAGTAAGATTTTGGGGGGTTTGCGGAAAAAACTCTAGGAATAGCCATTCATTTATGAGCAACAGGCTGCCTGTCTTCTAAATGGGTATAGAATATAAAACAGAGGCCATGCTGGGGGAATAAAATAGTGGAAAAGAAACCATGAAGAAATAAGTGGATGAGAGTAGTGAACCCCCATGTGTAAGCACCGCAGCAAAGACATAGATTTAAATTCTTCTATTAAAACTTAAAATATCTTAAAGTTGATTAAAAATCAATATACAATGATTTGCACTCCTTACGCAATGAATAAAAGTATTCTAGTCAATTATTTCATAGTGTAGTATTTTTGGTTAATATTAATTTGTTAAACCAATACCATTTTATTGGTTAAGGTCTTATTTAATTACCTGGAGGTAGATGGACTTTATGTCTTATTCACGTTGTATTGCCAGTTGGCGTATGGTTGGCACTTAAACACATGTGAAATTATTTAATGATTAAAAAAAAAAACCAAACAAACCAGTGAATAGCAACATGAGGAAAATAGTATTTAAGCAAAAAGCATTATACTCAAGAGACTGGGTGGTTTCACGTTGATAAATGGCATAATCAATACTGAAGACATTATAGATTTGGAGCTTCTTTGCCGAAGAGCGTTGCTATAAAGTATATGGGGCAAAAACTGTTGGAAATACAAAGATAAATTGGTGGCAAGAATCCAGGCTTGGTAATCAGTCATACCTGAATTTGAATCATGGCTCTGCTATTTATTAGCTTGGGCCAATTATTTATTCTCTCCCAGTCTTATTTTTGTCATGGACAACTAGGAGAATAGCTTCATTGTTTTGAGGATTAAGTGAGGGAATTTAAGTAAAAGTGAGTGAAGGAGGGAGGTGTCCTCTTCTCAGTGGTTATACAGTCTTGATTGCCCTGGGGGCAAGCACCCTATCCTTGCTATTTTCACAGTACCTCAGTGCTAGTGGAATGCTTTGTTAAAGTAGATGTTCAATGCTTGCTGTAAAAAGGATTGCATCATTTAAACCCTGTTTGCCTGTTTACTAACAGTGATCAGACTGTAGTGGTTTGACAAAGCAGGGGGTTATTTTCTTACATAAAGTCCAGACACAGGTGGTGCAGGGTGGCTCCATGAAGTTAGGAGGGACTCCAGCTCCTTGTCTTCTTTAGCCAACCTTAGCACTTACCATGCCCAAAGTCACAGAATGGCTGCTGAAGCTCTAGCCACTACTTCCACTGCTGTGGTTTGAATGTGTCCCCCCCAAAAAACATGTACTGGAAACTTAATCCTTAATGCAATGGTGTTTGGGGGTGGGGCCAGATGGCAGGAGTTTAGGCCATGAAGGCTCCATCTCATGAGTGGATGAGTGCTGATCATCCAAGGGCTGGAGGCTGCAAGTTCAATCTGTTGCTCTCTCTTACTTGTGTGCTTTTTTTACCCTTTTGCCTCTCCCTACTGGATAATATAGCAAGAAGGCTCTCCCCTGATGTTGGCACCTTGATATTGGACTTCTGAGTCTTCATAACAATGAGAAATAAATTTCTTGTTTTGGGGGCGGCACCTGTGGCTCTGTGAGTAGGGTACTGGCCTCATATACCGAGGGTGGCAGCTTCAAACCCGGCCCCTAGCCAAACTACAACAAAAAATAGCTGGGCGTTGTGGTGGGTGCCTGTGGTCCCAGCTACTCAGGAGGCTGAGGCAAGAGAATCACCCAAGCCCAAGAGCCAGAGGTTGCTGTAAGCTGTGATGCCATGGCACTCTACCAAGGGTGACAAAGTGAAACTCTGTCTAAAAAAAAAAAAAATTCTTGTTTTTAGAAATTACCCAGCCTATGATTATTCTATTGTAGGAGAATAAGAACTAAGCCAGCCGTAGTCTGAATCACGGAACTAGGAAGGACAACAGTGGAGGACATTAGCTTTTAACCAACCATCCACCACTCCTTATAGAGTAATGTATGGGTGACTTATAGAAAATGTATGGGTGACTTTTTTCTTTAAGGTGGGCACTTGCTCACTTCATGTAAAAGAGAGATTGTGATGTTTGTAAAGAAAGGAAGAATTGGCATTGGGGAGGCGACAAACTATCTATCAGAGGGATGGATGGTTTCCTTAAATGGGGACTTTGTGCATCACTTAGGAAACACAACATGTATATTTTTATTAGTTTGCTGCCAAACTAATAAAGTAAGTTGGGCTTACTCCAACTGGACAGGGCCTGGACTGTGGTCCTGAAGCGACCTGACCCGTGGCGTTATCCTTTGGTGTTTTTGCTAACATGCAACAGCTGTCTGAAAAGTATCCTGCTGAGTGCCATGAAAAATAGTGTTAACAATAACTGAATGCTTTCCAGCCCTCGTATATTCTCTGTGAGATTGAGTTCAGGAGGTCTGGACAATGAAGGGTGGCTAGGAATTACTGAAGGATGTTTGTTAATTTATTTCACTATTAAAAAATATAAACAATTAATAGGAGGTCCCAATGACTCAACCCCTTTTCTAGAAGTAACCAGTAACCAGTAACTACAGTTAAGTTTTTGAATAGACTTCTGGACATAATTCCTGCACATACATGGGTATCCATTCAGGTTTGTTTGTTTGTTTGTTTTTAAAGCAAATGAGACCATGCCAGACACACTTCTCTGGACACTGATTAGTTCACTTCCTATTTCTTGGTGTTTTTCCAAGTCCTTCTTAAGAAGTTACCTCTTTGTGCTTACACTTTGTGCCTAGTACCTGTGTATATCACTGCATGAATATACAGTGTTTATTTTCTTGATGAGTTTGTGTATACCATAATTTATTTGACTGCACCTTTTTGGATGGACATTTGGTATAGTAGTTAGTGATCATGAGCAAGACTGATACAAATATTCTTAGAAATATGTCATGGTGTGTATCCCTAAAAGTACTCTGAGAATTAGAATTTATTAGTCAGAGAGTATTTGTACTTATGACTTGGAGAACGTTACCAGTTTAATCTCCATAACTACTATGACAGTTCAAGCTCCACTAACAATGTACTGAGAATGTATTTTCCTCATACCTTCGCATATTATGGTGTGTGATCAAACCCTTTGATTTTTGCTCATCTAATCAATGAAAAAAATGGTGCCTTATAGATTGGATTTGCATGCACTTGAACGAGGGTGAGTATCATAATGTAGATTTTAACGCCTCTCAATTTCTTTTGCTGTTTATATTCTTTGCCCATTTTCCTCTTGGACTGATTGACTCTTACAGGTGTTCTTAATGGTTTAAAGAAATTAGCTAGTCATTCGTTATAAAGACGTTTTCCATTTCTTTTTTTACTTTATTTTTGGTATTTTGTTCATCCAGAATTTTTTTTTAATTTGCATGGTCAAATTTATTAATTTTTTAAAATGGAATTCAGGTTTTATGCCATATATGGAAAGACCTACCTCACCTAAAATTATTATAATAGGTCAATTTTCTTCTAATATTTTATGATTCCATTATTTAAGCTTACATTTCATCCTTCTATAAGTTATTTATTTTATTTTGTTCAAGACATATCATTTAAAAAAAAACTAGAATTTGTACTATTGTACAACCAAATTGTACTATTAATACAAGTACTAGTGTCTAAGACTTACATCCAGCAGTTGCCTGCAGATAGCAGCCAGGTGATTGTTGAAAAGAAGGAATAAGTCAGCTCTTAGACCTACGTAGCCACAATTTACAAGGAAGCCAATTTCAGCTTCACCAGGAAAAAAGAACAAGAACATTTGAACAATGAGAGTCCAACAAAAGAACTGGCCACTTATTGTGGTCAGTAAGCTGTTTTGAGTATTCCCGGAAGGTGCGTTCTTCATTTCTACAGTCCTCTGTCTACTTTTCAAGCAGAACTTTACATTTTATAATGGCCATCATTATATTCTTGGAAAATAAGCACACATAGTAACAGGATATGTAGGGTTCAGTATCTAAATACCAAAGGAAATTTTATGGGAGTCATGGGAATTGTGCTAAAGGAAGAATCTGAGATAGTTCAGAATCATGGTGAGACACTGGCCTGATGATTCAGAAGAGCTGATTCACACCCAGCTCTATACCTGGCTATGTACCTCTAAACCTCAGTTTTCCCATCCTTAAAATGGAAATGTTAATGCCACCTACTAGATAGGATTGTCGTCAGCCACTCTTAAAAGTTTAAATAATCTATTCAATTTTTTTTAAAGTTTAAATGCTCAACAGAAGTTATTTTATTATTACTCTATTTAGGTGCAACTCCATTGCATAGTAGTTCCTTTCTTCAGCAAGCATTTATTGAGTACACACAGTTTCCTAAATACTGTACTGCACTCTGAGGCATAAAAAAAGTGGATTAAACAAAGTGCTTGTTCCTGAAGACCATGGTCTTAGGTTGTACAGAGATATGGAGGCAAAATATTAACAAAATCCACTTTTATATCAATCAGGTAAAAAGTGCTGTGCATTGTAATCTAAACTAGAGAATGAATGGCACCTATGGCAGAGTAAGTAGTGTTAGCAACAAGCCTATGAATGAATAGCAGCTGGATTGGAAAGGCAAGGAGAAGCTTTCCTCCCACGTGCCAAACCCAGACAATCCCCTTCTTTCATGCAGGTAACAAGAGATGACAGCACAGGGATCACGTCCTAATGCATAGCTTTTCAGGGCCCCAGTCTCTCTTTTCATCCTGATTAGAGGATAAAGGAAATGGGTTTCCTGGCTGGTGTCATCCTGGTAAACATTTTGCCTGCTTTGCAGAACCACCACCCTATTTAAGAGCGATTTGCTGGACCTGCAGTTGGTTGAAAACAGCAGGGCCTTTGTCAGTGAATAGAGCTGTAGTGACAGGGAGGACATTTATAAAAATGCTGGTGTGTCCAATGCCCTGTGCCAGCTGGTGCTATTAGTGCTCTTTTATGTGCCTCTTGAAATTCACTATAATCAATCTTTAAAGGAAAGCCAGGACATAATGACTAATCACATTCAGTCCTCTGGAATTTGTGGCAGTGGTGGCTTCTAAACGTGGGTATTGTCCTGTTGAAAGTGGAAAACTTCTGAGAAGTTCAGAAAAACAGGTTGTTCTTGAAAATGGCTCAGGGACATTTTTGGTAAAGAACCATGTTGGCCCTCTTCCAGTGGTTTTATTTTTATGAGGAACTAGCAATCCATGAGCTCAAGTACGTGGACAGCTGGAACCCAGCCTTGATGTGAATCCTGCATCACGGTCTGAGTTATAATTGTAATAGAAAGAAACACTTTGGTTAAAAGTCTCTGGTTGCTCTATCAAGTGTCCTATACCTGCTCAAAATTGCAATTACAAAGATTATACAGCAGTTCCGGAAAATGTCTGTGAAGTGACAACTGAAAAAAAAGCAGGCCCTATTTGTTATCTAAGAGATCTCCAATTAAAAATATTTGATATGCTTGGGTAACAGAATGTGTTCAAAAGTTTTCTGCTTTTCTTTTTACATTTTCTATGCTGTAAAAAACAATAAAAAGTGATTAAAATTAAAAACTATGATTAGTATGTCTGCAGGTCAACCACCATTCTCCCTCTGAGCAAGGCTTAGGTCAGTGTTTTCCATTTGGGCCAGAGCTTCCTGTTTGCTGCTGCAGGGATGGGTGGGGAGTGCACAGAGCTGCTGGCTGGTGGTGGCTTAGTAAATAGAAGGGTGCTGGTTAACCCTATGGTCAGTTCCGACTCATTACCTCTTTTTTGTTTACCTACCTAAGAGTTAGGTTATGTTTATTGTTTGTTGTACGTGTCAGAGGCTAAAATTTCCTCTTGTGCCCCTCCTTTTTTTTCTTCCTTTTTATCTTCCTGGTTGCCTTGGGTTTCCCTGGAGGTTCCTGTATAAATAGAATCTGAGTCTTTTTTTTTTGAGACAGAGCCTCAAGATGTCTCCTTGGGTAGAGTGCTGTGGCTTCACAGCTCACAGCAACCTCCAACTCCTGGGCTCAAGAGAGTTTCCTGCCCCAGCCTCACAAGTAGCTGGGACCACAGGTGCCCTCCACAATGCCCGGCTATTTTTTGGTTGCGGCCATCATTGTTGTTTGTAAGGTCCAGGCTGGATTCGAACCCACCACCTTAGGTGTCTGTGGCTGGCGCCTTAGCCACTTGAGCCACAGGTGCCGAGCCAGAATCTGAGTCTTGATGCTCTTTTCAGCTTTAATCCTCTGATAAACTAGAATCCTACTGATGTGATTCTTAAATGGAGGTGGTGGAGGTAGAGATGGAGTAGAGGAAGCACTCAGTAATCTCGTGATTAAGTCTTAGCCTTTAGTAAGTCTCTATCATTGTAGATGTAAGAGTCTTTTAATTTCTTTGTTTGTCTCTGCCTATTTTTCTGTTAGGATGATTAATTTTAGTAGATGTTCCCTATAGTTTTAGGAATCTATTTCTCCATTAGTTGAATTATATTTTGCATTTGTTTTTGACTTTATTTAATGTATTTTGTTCATGTAAAACCAATTTTAAATATTAGTGCATTTGACTATATAAAATTACTTACAAATATTTCCAAGGATTTTTTTTTCTCCATCCTTAGATAAGACAAGAAGGCTAAAGGGGGCTGGAGTTGGGTTCTTCCCTTCCCCCAGTTAAACTCTCTCTGATGAAACTTTAGCAGGTTAGACTCTGGGGAAATAGTTTTCCTTCAAAGCAGGTTTTGTTAAGAGTGGAACAGTCTCAGTGTATTTCAAAATAATTACTTTCCTCCTCCTCCTGCTGGAAGCATGGGGGGATTTTTCTCTGATCTTCACAGTGCAAACCTAGTTGAGCCTTTGCAGGTAAAACTCACTCAAGAATAGGGGCTCTCTCAGTGCTGGGTCTCCAGGAATTTTTAATCTTTCAAGCTGAAGATAATTAGTCAATTATCCTGTAAGTATTCCCACCCAGTCTTGGCTCCAGTTGGATTTCTTCTCCATTTAAGATTTAGTTCTTTGTATCTACCTCCTCTTCAGTTTTTGCAGTGGTGAGTTCCTCTGTGACCTCCCTTCTTCAATAGACCTAAAGAGAGTTGTTGATTTTCAGTTTTTTAGACTTTTATTGTTGTGAGAATGGGAATGTCAACTTCCGGGCTCTTTATTTGTGGAACCAGAAACCAGAGTCCATTGCCTGCTGTTGGATAGTCTGTGAATTAAAAATGTTTTTTTGCACTACCAATGGTTGAAAAAAAAATTTTAAATAATTTTGTATGACATATAAAAATTGCATCAAATTCAAATTTTAGAACTGTATCCAAAAATTAAATCCTGTTGGAACACAGCTATTTATGAAATTTGTGGCAGAATTGAGTATTTGTGACAGAGACTATATGTATGGCCAGCAAAACCTAAATTATGTACCATCTGGCTCTTTACAAAAAGGACTGCTGGCCTCTAGTTTAGCTCAATAGATCCTGGTTAAGTTTGAATCTCTTGACACTGTTTGAGTTCAAAAGCACGTTCTGGAACACCTGTCAAGTGCTGAAGAGGATCTTCACGTTTAGAGGTGAGTGAAGACATAGACCTGCCCTCAAAGAACTTACAGCTTATTGGAGATACTGGAGGTCAGCCAGTAAGAATTTACTGGACTGGCTTGAATGAAAGTTAGTCTGGAGTTAGTCTTGGTCCAGAGAGAGTCACTGAAGCTCAAACTGTTTGGGAGAAGAGGAAGTACTTCATCGTGGGTCAAGGACTGGCTCTTCTTAAGAGTGCCAAGGTCAGGAAGCCATTCATGAGCTGCCCTTTCTGACTCAGCTCAGATCTAAGAGTGACAGGTGCTGTGGCCACCTCAGTATTGCAAATCCACTTTTGAATTTGCATTCTCTGTTCATTTTAATATTCCTTTCTTAAGTTACCAAGAAGGATATTACTTTGGAGAAGGAATGAGCTTGTTTATCAGAAAAGTAGTCAAAGCAAACTATCAACTTTATCTCAGGAATTAATGACCAGGGAGAATTTCTTAAACATTTATAAATAGGTGAACATTTTTAAAACATTTCTGGATTGGCTATAGACTCTGCCAATAGTATTTTCCCACTTGTTCTGTCCTCTGGAGGCTGCTTCAGACTTCCTGTAAGAAAGAGGCTAAACCACGAACTGTTTGGATCATGTATATCATATAATATATGTCTATTATGATCTCCACAGGCAGTAGGAACTTCATAAATCTTGGCCATGACCAATATGCAAGCAGTTCTTTCGGTTCTTATTGTAATGTACAACAGGTGTCAGAAATCCTTCCTTGTCTAAAGTCAGTTGATGGTGAGGAAGATCCTTGCTGGGTTTCTATAACAAGATGTATACAGACAACAAGAAGATACATAGTCTGGATTTGCTTGTTCATTAATGAGTACTTTCCTGAGGTCCGGAGTTCTTAGGAAAGTGAAGTGACCACTCTAGGGTCCTGTTGGAGGCCACAGTATTAAGGTCAGCCTAGTTCTTAATTGAATAGTGTTTTTGAGTCTTTTAGGCTATGTCCCAAAACTCCAACCTTCACTCACTATGTTGTGGTTTGGCTTGAAAAGACAGATATTTCCCCTACCGCCTTTTTATACTCTTTATGAGAATGATTGTGAAATCCACCCAGCAGGTCTTGTAAGTGAACTGTTCAACATGTTACATTGCATGTTAGGGGAGGTGGGAGAAATAGTGAAGTAAGCAATCCCTGCAGAAGTATCTGAGGCACAAATAAAAAGTGTGTTTTGGACTGCCTGCATGTCTCATAGAGTTTAGGTTTGATGAATATCTCCAGCTCAATGTAAAGATCACCTTGATAAAGCCTGTGTCTTCTTATCATCATTCATGCGCTTATTGAATATTTCCAGAGTTGGGGAACTCGTGCCCTCATCTCAGCCTGTGTGCATTAGGGTTAGATACAGTATTCATCAGGGCTCTTGAGGTTGCAAGTAACTGAATAAACTCAAACTTGTTTAGTTCAAGAGAGCTAAAACATGTTTATTAGCTCTCTTGAAAAAACTTGGGAAGGACAAATAGGAATGACTAGAAACAAGGTTTGAATATTGGAAATTAACCTTTCTTTTCATCTCATTCTCTCCCTCCTTTAATTTCCTCCTTTCCTTTCCTCTTTCCGTCTCTGATTTTCTCTTTCTTCTCATGCCTTCATGTTGGCTTTCTCCACTTTGTGGAAACTAAGTCCACCAGTAACTTTCCAAGCTCACATGTCCCTGCTTCACCATTAGAAAGGATTTAGTGTTTGTTCTTTCTATTTCTCACATTCCTGTGTGGGAGAGAGATCTGATTAGGTTAACTTTCAACCAGTATCTAAACCTCTGAGGTCACAGTGGTCAGAAAGGAAGGACACCTTTACTAGAACCTTATGCTTGGAATACAGGAAAGTTCTTCACACAAGTAAAGAGAGTTAGACTGACAAAACTCACGATAGCTGTTAGAGACATCAATTAAATGTTTGTACTTTTTAGTTTTACCCTCTCTTGAAACACAACATGAATCGATTCACTCTTCTTTGTGATATTTCAAATATTTTAAATATAGCTGCCATGTCTAACCACTTCGTGTATTAATTAGAACTATCTCCTGGCCTAGGTCTCTTGTCTCTGAGTTGTGTTCACTCTGGATATCATCTCTAATTGGACCCTCTCAGACTTCTTGTTCCCCCTGTTCTTGAGCTTCTGTGAGCACCCTGCCATCCTATCTCACCCTGCTCCAGTCCCCAGAATTCCCCTTAATCACTGCTCAGCTGGCCTGGCAGCTGCAGGCCAGCCACCCAGTGTCATGTAAGAATGCAGTCCTTTCAGTAGAAAACAGGTTTGGGAACCTGATAGATCTGTTTTGATTCCTGTATCTCTCCCACTGAGTGAAAGTGTGACCTTGAGAAATTGACTCAGTCCCTTGCAGTGTTGTTGTAAGGATCAGGGAGCAGGTATATGTAGCAGCCAAGGCCAGCATTTAGTAGATGTGCAATAAACAACAGCTGTGGTTACTGTCCTTATTGTCTAAATTCCCAGCATTCCACCGAAGAGGGACATGTGATTAGAGACTTTATACTCCATCCTGTGCCCAGGGAGGAAAAGACCAGCTTCCTTCCATCCTGGGAAAGACAACTTGAAGAGCTGGCCCAACCATGTAAGCGAAAATTGGACCTGGGACTTCAGTTTCTTTTTGCTGCAAGCCTTAGATTTCAATCTCAGCACTTAGATCACTGGGAACATAGCAGTGGCTTTTCTTTTCTTTTTCTATCTCAGGCTTTAAGCCAATTGTCATGAGAGAAATAAAAGCCCCACTATCCCAAGCTAGGGAATTGGACAGACTGTGGATTCCATCCAGGTCAGCTATTAGAGGCTCTAAAGGTAGAGATGATTCTTTGGGCGTTTTACAGAGACTGCCAGCTCAACTTATTCAACTCCATTGAGGAAGGTCATTTTCATATTCTTCCTCTGGCTAATGTCTTAGCATTTGAGGCACTGCAAATAGTGAGGCTCTAGCCCACTTTCCGGCTTTAACTCCTTTTAGTCTCTCCCACTCAACTTCTAGCTATCTAGATCAGGTCGGTTCTCCATCCCTAAAGCCTGCTCTGTGAATAGGCACTTCCAAACATGCTCACATCATTACCCCAGCCAGTGTGCTGCACCAAACTAAGTTCTCTTTATCTTTACCACCTTAGCTATCCATCCATTCACAGCTGTCCATTTATCCATTGAACAAAATTGCTATTTTAGACATTGAAGATATAGGTGTAAACAAGACAAAATCCCTCACAGCCTGGGATTTACATTCTACTATAAGAAACAGAAAACAAACACATAAATAGATACTTAATGCCAAGAGTGTTAATTGTTATTTTGAAAATTAAAGAAACTTAAGAAAAGAAAATGATGTTGGGGGAGGAAAAATAGAGATTGACTATGTTGAAGACTCTCATTATGGTTTATGGAATCTTCATAATAATTTGGTGGATTAGGGAGCTTGTCCCAAATATCCCCAAGGTAGACATTGCTTTGACAGTATCTCTGAAAGGTACTGATTCACAGAGACAATGCACCATTGATCCTAAGAGCATGGGACTTGGAGCTGGATTGACCTGAGTTTGAATTGCAGCTGAAATGCTTGCTTCTGGTGTGACCTTAATTGAGTTACTTGCCATCTCAGAGACTTAGTATTTCTTCTCTGTCAAATGGAGAATAATAGGACTGCTTCATCATTGGATTAAATGAAGTTGTATTAATATATGTAAAGTTGTTAAACAGAACCTGGGACAGAATAGATGCTCAACGTGTGTTACTTGTTATCTTTATTACTTCAGAGGGTTGTCATGAACAATAAACAAGATAATGCATTTGGCATGGTACCTGGTATCCCCACCACCACCACCATGACTGCCACTATTAGTGTTGTTGTTCAGCTTGAGGTCTCATTTCTGACCACAACCTCCAGAGTCATGGGGTTCAACCTGTCTTGCCTGTGCTAGCCCATGGCACACTCCCCTCCTCCCAGCCTCCCAAGCTGTTTCTGTTAATCTCACTCACTTGGCACTCACCATATATATTATCCTGATGGCCATTGCCTTATTATGTTTGTATTTAGTTCAAACCACACCAGAACATAAGTGCTCTAGGGCATACTGTCCTCCCTCTTGGGTGGGTCTCTTTTTATCTCTCTCTCTCACACACACACACACACGCGCGCGCATGCACATACATGTGCACACACAGCACAGAATCAACGTTTGCCCACATGGCATTTTCGAGTGTGCTCAAGGCCACTGACAACTGGTGAAATAGGAAGCAGCCTCGTGGGAACCAACCTCATTGCTTTATATCCAAAAGTTATTGTGTTTTGCGGGAATATCTTTTATTAAGCCAGCTTCTTCTGTGTATAAGTCAAGATTCTGTCTTTTAAAAACATTTTTGCTAACTCATAATCTTGCTTGTCCCATTTTTCCTCCTTGTTTACAATTCTATAGGCTTAATGTATTAAATAATGTGACTTTCTGGCCTAATATAAGGGAAAGAAAGTGGTGGTTGAATTCTCAAAGTAATATAACTTTCTGTCACCTTTGCCCATGACGGGTCTTTTTGCCCCAGTGTGAATGGTGTATTGAAGAATAGACCTTCCAAGTCTCTTGTTCCCATGGTTCTCCTAAGGATAGTAGCAAGTCCAATTTATGAAGTATTCACTTTGTCTTCATATATTCAACATATACACCTCACATGCATGATGCCATTTAATCTTGACAGTCAGCCCATGAATTTGGAACAATTCCTATACCCACTATAGGGATAAGAAAACTAAGACTTTGAGAGGTAAAGAATCTTAATCTCTGAACTTGACCTCTGAACTACTCCCCTGAGTGGTTCCATCAGCACCTTTGTGGTAGTGAGATAATTTTTCAGGCTCTTTTCCCTCTGACTCAGCCTCTGACCATTTATTCATTTACAATTTCAAATAGAAAGTGAATTACTATTAGCAGCCTGGAAATAAGCTTTGGGAAATGTTTCTCATCTGTATTATTAATTTACAAATTTTTAAGCTGGGTGCGGTGGCTCAGGCCTGTAATCCTAGCAGTCTGGGAGGCCAAAGCAGGTGGATTGCTTGAGCTTAGGAGTTCAGGACCAGCCTGAGCAAAAGCAAGACCCCATCTCTCCTAAAAAACAGAAAAACTAGCTGGGCTAGTTAGTGGAACAGGTCTGTAGTCCCAGCTATTCAAGAGACTGAGGCAAGAGGACTGCTCAAGCCCAAGAGTTTGGGGTTGCTGTGAGCTATGATGCCATGGCACTCGACCCAGGGTGACAGAGTGAAACTCTGTCTCAAAAAAAAAAATTACAAATTTTAGTTTTGGGTGTCCCTGCTGTAAATAAGCATGATAGTCCCAAATTTAGGTTCATGAGACAAATTAGGATGAATATCTCTACTATTGCAGGATGAATCATAGAGTTCCCATAATATAGCAGTTCTCCCTATCATTTGGTATTTCAATTTGATTTATAAAAATGCATTGTATACCCAAATTTTCACACACATATCTATTGCATAAAATAGGATACATGTGCAGATCCACTGGCTGAAAATGTTATATATGTGACTCATTTCATCATTGAAGTTACTCTAATAAAGTTATTGGCTTCCCAGAAGAGCCCAGTCTGGCCTTTGTTCTATGGACCCCCCACACCCTCTGGATCCAACCCAATAGTCCTGTGACACTGTCTGACATTGTCTAACACTGCTCTCAAGCTACATGTGTGTACACCGCCTTCACAAGGGACAAGGTACCTAGCACTGTCACACTGAAGTACCCTTCCTTCCCATTTTGTTGGCAAGATGATGCACATGTATCATTAGACAATTTGGAGTAGTGCGATGTTGCTGCTGAGATATGAGGTGGGTGTTAAAGTAGGGAAATCTGAATGGGCTCCTTGGAGGAGGCATGAAGCTTATCTGGAGACTGGATTTTGGGGGGTGAAGTAAAGGGATGGGATTCAGGTTTAGGGTGGAGGAAGGCTTGGAAGACCTAGATCAGTATAAAGGAATCTCTTAAAGTCACTTAATTATATTAATATAACATCTTACTATGTTCTAAGCAATCTTGAAGGTGTGAGGCTGGGAGGAGCCTAGCACGTGGGTGGGACTGGTCTGACTAACTTACCATGTTTCCTTGGTAGATATTAGATGGGTTTAAGAAAGGAGATTTCTGTGGTTCCTCAAGGACTGACAGGACTTTCTGTCCCCACACTGCCAGTGACTGCCCAGATGTGATATTCCTGAAGGGCCTCTGAAACACCCCTGTGCCATCAGGCTCGGCAACCCCAAGGAACATTTGGGAAAGAAGCACATATGATTTTACTTGCTTTCTGCAGCAATAACAATCCTTATGAGGGTGGTCAGAGAACTTTTCCTCTGAAAATAGCCATTCCTTGTTAAGACACAAAGATAAGATTTTTTAAATATATGTACAATATATGTGAAATCATATATATAAATTATATAGGCATACACTTTATATAAACACACAGTTAATGTGCTAACTCTGGTGTTTCTGGGGACTGTAACTCAGCCAAAGTGCCTGTTCAGAAATCAAATTAGATTTTTATTGCCCGTTAGTCTTATGAACCACATAAACCTGCCCTTCTATTAGGCTTGGCTCTTGCTAATTATCTCTTTCAATTTGAGATTCTTCTTCTCTCACTGTGTCTGTCATATTTAATGAGACAAACCAATGTTTGGGGGAGGTTTACAGGCAAGCAAAAAGCATAAGACCATCGCTAACAACTGGCAGTAGGTTATTAGGCCACCATTATCTACAACGTTTTAAATGACATCCAAGCTGTGTGCACCTTTGGCATTAGCTGCTTTAAACTAGAACAGATGAGCAAATGAGAATAGACTGGAAAATCCTACCTGATCAGAGTGGCACCTGTGGCTCAAAGGAGTAGGGCACCGGCCCCATATACCAGAGGTGGTGGGTTCAAACCCAGCCCTGGCCAAAACCTGCAAAAAAAACCCCTACTTGATCATAATGTCTGACATTTATTGGGCATCTATTGTATGCAGACACTGCATCAATTCTTATGTGGTTTTGCTCTTTTAATCCTCATACTAGTATTACCCCCATTTTACAGAAAAAGAAATGGAAACTTATAGAAGTTAAACAGGTGGCTCAAGATAGTGGAGATTCTGGATAGGAATATATATAATTTATAACATATATATTACAAAATAGTTCATTGGAAGGAAACTTAAATCATAAACCAAATGTGTAAGGTAAAGAAAAATTGGGGCCAGCTGTAAAGGCAGATGTTTTCTTCTGTTGCCAATAACAATCTTGTCACCAGCATGCGGGGCAGGTGCAGACACGATCATAAGGATAGGCTTCTCATGCATAAAATGTGTCTTAATTTAAATGTACTGTAATAAAAAGAAGTGGAAGTAGGCACATAGAAGGGACTTCAGAGGCTGTCTGAAATGATCTCGGCTGCCTACTTGTCAGGTTCGACATTTCGTCATTAGTGATTAATATCCCTGCACAGTTTTTTTTAGGTGTCATCTTAACGTGGACACCACATTTACCACCTATCAGATTTCATCAAAATTCAGAGCTTGTCTTTTCACATTCGCTTCCCCTTTCCTCCCCTGAGATATCTCAGCATCCTCACTCCGCAGGGAATCTCACTTCGTTATCGCCCTTCCATCAGAACCTCTCCCTTCTGTGACTCTGTCCCTCATCACCTCCTCTCTAAAGCTAACACTGGGAGATAATGGGTCCGTCATTAGCCGGAATCCTTTAGTCATACTCAATACGGCTCCTCTCCCTAAGCAGCAGGCTGCATCTATGATTTTTCAACATCTGGATTGTAGGATATTGTGTTGGGAAGGGTGGTTTCAGGAAGGCGGTGTTCCTTTCAATTTGGCAGGGGCCTTTCCCACACTCAAATTCCCTTGTGTGTGAAGCTGACTCTGCTAGGAAACAGAAGCCAGCCTTTCATTTTCCACCTGACACGTCATGATAGATGGACGTGTCCCTTCCTCTTCTCCTTCTTATCTCGTAGCATCCTTCTTCTCTGAACAAATGAGCATCCATGACCCTTGGTGAGTCAATTCCGTTTAAACAGAAGGCCAGATACACCCCAGTGTATTCAATTATTTTATAATCAATTCTCTTTTCTGCAGCATCTTTCTTCCAAGAGTCGGAGAGCACTTTGCAAATTGTATTGGCAACATTATTACAAGTCGGAGCACAGAGACCTGCAGCTAAAGACAGCGATGTAGGAGAAAGTAAATATGAGAAGACAAATTCGATTTTGATGAATGAGTGACAAGCATTTTGTGTGTTGTCTGTGTAAGGCGACACCTAGAGAAACCAGTTCAACAAAGGAACCACTAACAAAGGAATTTTAGGGAAGCCAGTTGGTATGGGGGCAGTTAGGAGCTCAGCAAGACATTTCATATTGTGGACACTTAGCAAATCTCTATTGAATGATTCATTGCATTCTATAGATGCATTAATTCAAAATATGTGTTGAGCCCCTGCTATTGTCAGGCCCTGAGCACTGCCCTGAAGATATGTGTGTTTGAGGATGTGCCTATAGGGTGAAATCGGGAATGAATAGACCCCGGTGCTCGGTCTTAAGAACTTACATGTATCCAATGTACACACCCCTATTATGAAACTAATTTATACCTTTTATATGAAAACTATAACCTAATAACAGCCTAAGAATACGGGGAGGGGTGAAGGGAGGGGAGGGGGAAATGGGTGGAGGGAGAGGGATTGGAGGGATCACTTCTGAGGTTTACCTTACAAGGGTACAAGTGAATCTTTCTAAGAGTAGAATGTGAACGTTTTAAAATAATAACTAAGAAAATGACATGAAGGCTGTGTTAACCAGTTTGATGGAAGTGTTTCCGATTGTGTGTGAAAACCCCACACTGTACCCCAGAAATGCATTAATGTACATAGTTACCATTCAATAAAAAAAAAAAGAACTTACATGAAGACACATGAGACAAATAAACATAATAAAGATGATTAGAAGACATAAGAAGACAAAGAACCACAATGAAGGTGGAGTCTCTAGAGCAGAGGTTATAAACTTGCATGTTTATAAAAGTTTGCCCAGAATTAAAAAAATATTCTCTTTTACAAACACTCGTAGGCATACTGCTCAGATTTTGAGCTTCCTTGGAGTAGCTCAAGTCTGGGAACATTAGCCCTCTAATTCCTGTTGTGTAAATGAGCTGAGGCTATGTAGCCACTCAGGCCAGGCAGTGTCCAGTGAGCCCGGCTCTGACCACATGTGTTCGTTCAGTTATACACAACAGTGCTCCCTTATACACAAGCATCCCTAGTTTGGCATCGCCTCCTTGCCACTCTGAGCATTTAAGTTGGAAAATACACTCCACAGAGGCCAGTGGGGAATGAAGAAGGGAGGTGTCAGTCGTGTATTGAGAGGTGTCGGGAAGAAGGTGACACTTGTTGAAAGTTGAAATCTTAATTAGGTGGAAAATGGTCAACTGATATTTAGTAGAAAAGGAAAGGTAATTCGACCCTGAGTACTTTGCCCGAAGCATGATGTTGGGGGAGGGATTGGAGGAATAGGCACAGGCCAGTTCATGGGGACCCTGCTTGCAAGTTAAGGAATTTGTGCATATTTGTAGCCTCTTTCTTTCTTTTTGCAACATCTTAGACCCCAAAACACTGATACAATGAGTTAAAATTCTAAGGATGAGTTAAAGATGAAGCTGTTTAATTCCTGAGATCAGAATCCTCAGCCCGTAACTCTTCAGCCTGTACCTCCCTATCCATTTATTATCAAGTTCTGCCAATTCCACTTGATTTTCTCTCCTATCCTCTTCATCTCACACTGCTCTCTCTCCGGCTCACTGCATTCCTCCCAAACCCTCTCACAGTCCCTAGATGCCTTTCTTCTCACCTCCACCTGCCTACATGCCATCTCCCTGGCCAGATCTTAATTTCCCTGTGGCAAGTTCTTGCTCACCCTTCAGGTTCCAGATTATTCGTCATGAACTCATGGTCCTTAGCCTTGACCCAGCTCCTGCTACTATTTCTCCTTAGACAAGATTAGATCTCCCTATGTATGTTCTCAAAACATGCTTATATTTTTTCCTCCATAGAACATGTAACAATTTAATTGCTTGTGTAATTGTCTGCTCAGTGACTCTCACCATTATTCAATTATAAGCTCCAGGAGAGCAGGAGAGGAGTGGGTTTGTCTTGCTCAATACATTACCTACCCCAATCACTGCACATTATAGCAGTTGTGTTAGCACTGTGGATTAATACTTAGAAAAATAATTTCTTCTAAAAAAAACAGTGCCTTACATGGTACTAGCATAGTGGAGTAATAACTCCTGCCATGTTACTACTGAGGAGTAATAACAGAGAGAATGGCTGTAGGAGTAGAGAGGACTTATTCATTCATTCAGACAATAAATATGGAAGCCTCATTGTGTACCAAGGATTGTTTAGGAGCTAAGCTCTGGCTTTGTGGAGTGTACAAAGATGAATGAATAAATGAAGGAGGCAGACAAGAATGAATAGGAAGGAAAGAATGGAGAGAAGGAGAGAGAAAGGGAGGAAAGAAGAAATTACCAGCCCTAGTAGTGGAAGAATTTGTCTCTGATAGGGAGGAATGGCCTTCTAAGCTCAACTAGGCTTTCTTTCTACGTCTCAATAGTTGAAATAATCATGCTAGTGATTGAAAAGTGGAAGGTAGAACTTTCTGTTCATATTCTGTTTGCTAGACATTTATGAAGTAAAAACTTCAAAACTTGGAAAGAACCAAAGTATGGCTTTGATTCAAAGATGTGGCAGTCCGTTTACCCCCAAAAGCAACAGAAGCTAGACTCATGAGGCATTAGGTAAGTTCACAAATGGACAGTTGGCAGACCAGAATTCCAAGAGCAGCATAGACGTTCCTATTGATGTTTCAAGCCAACAGTATGACAGTTCTGAGAGCCACACCTAGACTTTTAAGTGGAAATGTAAAGACAAGAAGGATATTTGGCTTCCAACTTCCCGAAGTCTGTTTCAGTTTCCTTCTTTGCAAACATTTAACAGTGTTTGTTCACAAAATTTTCTTAACAACCAAAGCCTCAACAGGCAACCCCAAGAGAGGTTCTCTCCACAGCACGCAGACAACTGTAAGATGCTACCAAAAAAAGTAGAACAAAATGAAGTAGGTGGATACAGAGAGGGACTGTTTATGTAAAGTGTTATTGATCCAGCTTCTAGACATGGAAAAATCAATACATTTAAGCAGACTTCTTGAAAATGAGTTGACATGTCGGTAAACAGTTTGGTCAGCTGTTAGTATACAGTGAAAGGAATAATTTCAGGTTTTACCTCAGTCACGACTGGATTTCATAAACATGTAAAGGAGAAAGAGGATGTTTTTCCTCCTCCCACGACCAATAGACTGTCGATGTTTTGCTCGAGCAAATTTAAAAGATTGGGGGAAACATGTTCTTGTAAAAACTAAATAGAAATAGGCTAGGGCCCAGACCTCCTGAATCATCCTTTGAAGGTTTCCTTCTAAATTTTTTTCTGGCCTTCTTCTGATTCACTGTTTGAAAAATCAGGCAACCTAGATTGTTATCACCAGTGTTAGGAATAATGATAATTTTTTGTAATTTATGTTTATATTATTGGTATTTAGCTTTTATTATTTTTCTTACTGGGTGCCATGGTACCTGTTACATATATAGTTAGTAACAATAACAAGAAATGGGGACAAGTGGAAGGGGATATACATCCTGCTATGAGGCTGGTAGTTTTATTTCAGTTATGTGAAGAAGAGGAAATTTAGACTTAGACAGATGTAAATAACTTAAAGTCCTGAGAGCTGTGACGTTGCATAGCTAGACCCTTAAATGCTGGAGTCTGCCTGGCTCCAAAGCCTGGGCTATTTCTACCAAACCATGCTGAATGAAACCAGAATTCTGCCCTGCACAATGAAACAAGGATATTTCATCAGAGCTATTCCAGTCTTTTGCTGGGTATTGGGTTATTAACACCATCACTCCTGGGAGAAATGTCGACATTTTAAAAATTTTCTTTGGAAGGTGTGCAGTAGACTGAAGAGGTAACACATGTCTCCTTCTTTGAATAGCTGCAGAGTGGCCTTATGAAATCAAAGTCTCCTCCCCCGTCCATGAATCTTGCTTTCCCAAACAGCAAATTGCTTCACCATTCCTTTCCCTCTATTGTGCCAGCTGCTTGGAAAAACAGATCCTTTGTATTCAATTTCCAGATCACAGTTTCCAGACCACGGAAGGATGAAGACCAAATTTTTGTATTCCATCATCTTTATTTATGTGGATAGATATATTTTTAGAGCAAGTTAAAAAGGAGGGCGAAAAACCCACCCAAAACAAACAACTTCCTGATCTATTAATAATATAGAGGATGCAGGAGTCTTCGCGGTCAGTAGACTGGACGGATGTTTACTGTTGCCACAACAGAGCCTGTTCGAGGAGCAGAGTCTGATGAATTCATCTGAGAGTTTGCTTGATTGCCCAGGAGAAAGGGGAGTGAACGGTTTGGGTTCTTAGAGAAGCCCAGGGTTATTCTTTAGTAGGCATCAAACAGTTAAAACTCTAGGGAACAGTTTCATTTAAGATCTCATCAAACAGAAAATGGTTAATAATTCATATAGTGTATTTCCTAGGAGGGGATGAATAGAGGGAGAAGGAAGACAAATTAGTAATTTTTATCTCTCTACCGCAACCTGATCACGTTTAAAAGTGAGCATGTTCTTCTGCATTGTTTTGTATGTGGACATATGTGGACATGGGTATGCTTATATATTTTTAAAACAAAAACAGGACCGTACTACATATTCTGTATTTTTACAGGACTTTTTTTTTTTTTTTTGAGACAGAGTCTCACTTTGTTGCCCTCCGTAGAGCGTCATGCCGTCCCAGCTCACAGCAACCTCCAACTCTTGGGCTTAGGTGATTCTCTTACCTCAGCCTCCCAAGTAGCTGGGACCACAGGTACTCACCACAACGCCTGGCTATTTTTTTGTTGCAGTTTGGCCGGAGCTGGGTTTGAACCTGCCACCCTCGGTATATGGAGCCAGTGCCCTACTCACTGAGCCACAGGAGCCGCCCAATAGGCCTTTTTTTTAAACCTGAAAATACATCATTGACTTCTTTCTCTGGAAGAAAAAAAAAGTCATTGCTTCAGAGTCTTCCTTGAATGGATCTATAATTGTTGTTGGCTGTATATGTTGCTTTCTACTAACTTATTAAAAACTATTCATGATGACATCCTTGCAAATGGATCTTTGTTTAACACTTACTAATTTCCTTAAGGTAATTAATAAAAGTGGCATTAATAGACTAAAAGCTCAGCACACACTCAAAGTGATTTAAAAAAACTGGTTTCAGAAAACTGGTTTCAGTTTTGTCTATGGTCTGAAATACAGGAAATATGAGTTCTCTAATTTCTGCTAATACTGAATGTTCATGACACTGAGTAATAGAAAGACATCGCTATTTTAAAAGATGACTATATATTCATCTTGATGTCATGGTAAATGGCACAATTATTTGCAAGGAAAGACTGTAACTTTTATTTAAAAAAATACTTTCTTGGCAAACATATTTAGTTGCAAAAGCATAATGCCAGGGTTGGCACGTATTTTCTGAAAGGATCCAGATAATAAATATTTTAAGCTTTGTGGGCCATAAGATCTTTGTTGTCAATTGTGATTGACCCTTGAACAACAAAGGGCTTAGGGGTGTGAACACCCCATGCAGCTGAAAATCCACACGTAACCTTTGACTTCCCCCAAACTTAACTACTGGTAGCCTACTATTTACCAGCAGCCTTACCAATAACATAAACAGTTGATTCACACATATTTTGCATGTTACATATATCATATACTCTGTTCTTACAATAAAATAAGGTAGAGAAAAGAAAATGTTATTAAGAAAATCAATCAGAAGAGAAAGCAATTTACTATTTAGTAAGTGGAAGGAGATCATTATAAAAATATTCATCTTTGGGTGGCACCCGTAGCTCAGTGCACAGGGCGCCAGCTACATACACCAAGGTTGGCAGGTTGGAAACTGGCCCAGGCCAGCTGAAACAACAATGACAATTGCAACAAAAAAATAGCCGGGCATTGTGGCGGACACCTGTAATCCAGCTACTTGGGAGGCTCAGGCAAGAGAATCGCTTAAACCCAAGAGTTTGAGGTTGCTGTGAGCTGTGATGTCACAGCACTCTACCCAGGGTGACAGCTTGAGACTGTGTCTCCAAAAAAAAAACATCATCTTTGTCAGCTTCACATTGAGTAGCCTGAAGAGGAGGAGTAGGTCTTGCTGTCTTCAAGTAGCAGAGGCTGAAGAAATTCTGAACAAGTGACCCCACACAGTTGGAACCCGTGTTGTCCAGGGGCCAAGTGTATTCAGTTCTGCAGCAGTATCTGCAGCACCACACTAGGGTGTGGCTATATTCCAATAAAACTTTATTTACAAACACAGGTAGATTGGACCCATAAAGCTGTTATTTGCCAATCCCTGGCCTATACCCTTCAGCATGGCCTTTAAGGATAAGACTGAGACAAAAACAGCAGTGGTATTGCAAATGCTGGAGTAACTCTTGAGAGGCATCAGCTAGATGGGGTCAAGATCTGAGGGAGGTAGGATAGAAGTTAAGGGTGAGAGAAGATGTCCATTGTCATGGCAGCTCACACAATTTATAGAAAAGCCTGCCAGAGAGAAATTCCCTATGTGTGATTAGCTGAAGAAATTTAGCTGAGGAATTGTATCATGTCTAAAATTAATTTTAACTTGTTTCCTGTTTTGCTTCAAACAGGAATTCTCCTCCATCTTTCTTAAGCCTTCAGTAAAATTTTGCTAAGCAAAAGTCTTTGTGGTAGTGTTGCGTGGAGGAATGAGGGAGGAAGGAAGCGTTCTGTGGGTGGAAGTAGGTGGAAAGAGGACCAGGTCTCTAGGAGGCATTGCGGAAGGGAGCGTCTGAGGATTAAGCTAGGAAAGGGAACAGGGACAAACCGTGGCAGGAGGAGAATGTAACACTGCTTCTCTTCTGGAATCTTCAGAAGGGGAAGGGAGTGGTGGCCTTCTCAGTCTGTGGGATGGGGTTGTATCTAGCAGGGTCCTGGCAGAAAACAGAATGCTGAATCAGAGGCGTAAACAGGGTTAGGGACTCAACCAAGACTGGGATGGGCCCAGTAGAGAGCCATCAGCACCCCAAGGCCTGAGGACACAGGGGGAGGGGAGTTGTGTCACCTGGGCTGATGAAAGCTGGAGCTGGGAAGACCCTCCACCCTGCCCCCTTGCTAGCACTTATAGCTCAGTGCAGTCAAGACCAGAGAGGACACCTAGAGGTGCAGGACTGTTAAAATAATCACTCAGAACTCTTTCTTTCCACCTTTGTTCTCCTGTCTGTGTTTGCCATGGCTGGATCAAATGGCAGTCAGAGGGCAAGCTACACTGGTTGATGGAGTCCACAGAACTCAATCTCTCAGCTCACCAAGGAGGACAGAGTGGACTTGGGGGTGAGTTGTTGTAAAAGAGAATAACCAGCCATTTTATTTAGATAGTAAATGAAAGGATGTCATCAGAAAGTTGGGGTATTTGAGATACCTATATTTTAAAAATTATTTAATAAAAAATGGTATTATACTTTTTTAAAAGAACATAATGATAGTAGATGCTTTAGCTACAGAAGGAAGAGGCAGCAGATGCCTCTATGAATTGTAGCTGCTGCTTGTTTTGGTTTTGGCTTTAGGAGTCTGAAATATTCTCCAAATTAATCTACATGTAGCATGTTTTCAAAATTTCCTTTGACCAAGAAAAACTACCAACACTAAAAATTCATGATAAAATATTAAAACAGAAGGAAAAATCATTCCTGCTGAATTGTTCTGCAATTCCAGCAATATATTATATTTGCTAGTAAAAATGGAGTTGAATTTATGCCACATCAGATATACGAAGAGTAACTGCGAAGTTGAGATTTGTATTCCAAGGGATCTATCATCTATAGATGAGTCAGCTCCTCAGGTTGGTAGAGGGGCTAAGACAAATGACAGCTCTCAGTTGCCTCCGAGCATAGCTCAAGGAATCTTTGCACATTTTTCTATTGCAGGGAACTGTGTTGTTCACATTGGTCTTCATATACTTAAATGGACCCATTGTGGCCTTTTAGAAGGAAGTCGAAGGTACTAGGTAATTTTTAGTGTAAGAGATGTAGATACATCCTCTTCTAAGGATTGATTTAATCATCTTGTCTTCCAAATGTAACCAGAAATAAATAGAAGTGAAGATAAGAATTTACACGTTCCATTAGCTTCTTATATGAGGGATTCTCTTACAAAAATATATATATTTTTAAGGCATGACATTTTCTTTTTTTGGGTCCTCTGGTATGATAGTGCGCTTTAGGCTGAGACACGTAAGTTTAGGAACAGATTTGGGCTTTCTCGGCACCACCTGCCAACATAGTAATGCTGACACCCACACGAGCCCCACACCTCTAAAAGCATCTCAGTCTTTATTAGAGTACCTGCTGTTTATCTCACATTTTATTCATAGATTTCAAAGAGGTCTTACTTTATCTGGAGCTAGGGAATTACTGCTTCTACCTTTGCTGTAAATCAAACACCATTAGATTTTCAACTTCCTTCATGGCCTTTCCATGACCCCTCACTAACTTTCTACTAATGTGGTCTGATACTCTGGCCTGCGTTACAGATATCCGTTAACAGGAGCTGCGCCGGCTGGATATCAGGAACCGCAATCAAGAAGCCAAGGTAAAGGTGTGGATTTTGTTTTGTAATTACCCACGTGTTATACGCAATTTCCTGATTCCAGCTGATAATGAAACGCAGTCAGCCAGTCTATAAGATCTGTGTCCTTTGAAGATGAAGTTTCATTGAGATTGTCCTCACATATTTTCTTCCCACTGATCAGAAGTTTCCTTGTGAAACAAGCAGAAAGACTCATAAAGAATTTCTGCTTTCCTAGTACACTCCCTGACTTTAAAACCCAGGATTGCCAGAGTTAAGATGCCAAATCTATACCTTCTCTGTTATTCACAAGAGAAAAAGGAAACCTATTAATTTGTGTTAGGTTTATATTAATGAAATGGCCAGAAACACAGCAGGCAAATAAGAAAAAGACTTGACCTATCCTTAGAGTACAACTAGGGTTTTGATAGTTATCCTAAAGGAACAATGGCTCTGTATCTCAGAGATGTCTGCTGGTAGAATTCTTTTTTTTTTTTTTAACCTTTCCTTTAGGAGTTCTGTTCAGAAGAATTGCTTCAGAGGTTTGCATACACAAAACCATGTACAATGCCTTGAGAAATTTCTTAGCAGTAATTTTGGCCCTTCAGGGTTTTTACCATATGTATTTTATCCCCCGCCCCTTTTTTTTATTGTTTGGGATTCATTGAGGATACGAAGAATTAGGATACACTGATGGCATTTGTTAGATAAAGTCTCTCTTATAATTGTGTCTTGCCCCCAAGAGGTGTGCCATACACTGTGATCCCCCCACCTTGTATTAACTCATCTACTGCCTTTGTATTAGAATTGAGTGCATTGGATTCTTGCTTCTCCATTCTTGTGATACTTTTCTAAGAAGAATGTATTTCAACTCCATCCAAATTAATACAAAAGATGTAAAGTCACCATCCTTTCTAGTGGCTGTATGGTATTCCATGGTATACATATACCACAGCTTGTTAATCCATTCCTGGATTGGTGGGCATTTAGGCTGCTTCCAGAGTTTGGCAATTGTAAATTAAGCTGCAATAAACATTCTGGTGCAAAAGTCCTTATGGTAAAATGATTTTTTTTTTCTTCTGTGTAGATGCCCAGTAATGGAATTAGAGGATCAAATGGGAGGTCTAGTTTGAGTTCTTTGAGGGTTCTCCATACTTCCTTCCAAAAGGGTTGTATTAATTTGCAGTCCCACCAGCAGTGTAAAAGTGTTCCCTTCTCTCCACAACCATGACAGCTTCTGTAGCTTAGAGTCTTTGTGAGGTGGGCCGTTCTCACAGGCGTTAGATAATATCTCAGGGTGGTTGTTATTTGCATTTCTCTGATAATTAGGGATGCTACTCAGTTTTTCATATGCTTGTTAGGCCTTTGTCTGTCTTCTTTATAGAAGGTTTCATTTATCTCATTTGCCCGTTGATATAGGGGATGGTTGGCTTTTTTTGTTGTTGTTGCTTGAGTTCTCTGTAGATCCTAGTTACCAAGGTTTTGTCCAATTCATAATATGCAAATATCTTTTCCCATTCTGAAGGTTGTCCATTTGCTTTGGTTGTTGCTTCCTTAGCTGTACAGAAGCTTTTCAATTTAAAAGACCCATTTGTTTATTTTTGATGTTGTTATAATTGCCACAGAAGTCTTCTTCATAAAATCTTCCCCCAGGCCAATATCTTCAAGTGTTTTCTGCACACCTTCTTCCAGTATTTTCACTGTTTCATGCCCTAGATTTAAATTTTTTACCTATTTTGAGTCAATTTTTTGTTAAGTGGTGACAGGTGTGTGTTTTATTGTTTCATGCTTTAGATTTAAATCTTCTATCCCCTTGAATCAATTGTTGTAAATGGTGAGAGGTGCAGGTTCAATTTCAGTCTTTTACATGTGGTTATCCAGTTTCTATCAACACCATTTATTGAATAGGGATTCTTTTCTCCAGTGTATGCTCTTGTTTGGTTTGTCAAAGATTGGGTGGCTGTAAGATGCTAGTTTCATCTCATGGTTTTCTATTTGGTTCCAAATGTCATTGTTTCTACTTTTCTGCCAATATCATGCTGTTTTGGTTGCTATGGTCTTATAGGATAGCTGAAAGTCTGGTAGAGTGATACTACCTGGCTTTATTTTCATTACTAAGAATTGCCTTGGCTATATGGGGTTTCTTCTGGTTCCATACAAAATGAGGAATTATTTTTTTCACATCTTGAAAGTATGATGTTGGTATTTTAATGGGGATGGCATTGAATCTGTAGTATTCTTTGGGAAGTATAGACATTTTAACCATATTGATTCTTCCTAGCTATGAACATGGTATATTCTTCCATTTATTAATATCGTCTGCTATTTCTTTTCTTAGGGTTTTGTAATTTTATTTGTAGAGTTCCTTTACCTTTTTTGTTAGGTATATTCCCAAGTTTTTTTTTTTTTTTTTTTTTTGAAGATACTATGAAGGGAATTGTGTCCTTGATTAGTTTTTCATCTTGACTGTTATTGGCATATACAAAGGCTACTGATTTGTGGACATTGATTTTGTATTCTGAGATATTGCTGCAATTTTTGATCACTTCCAGGAGTCTTGGGGTTGAGTCTTTGGTTCTCTAAGTATAAGATAATATCATCAGCAAAGAGCAAGAGTTTGACCTCCTCTGCACCCATTTGGATGCCCTTTATTTCTCTTGCCTGATTGTATTGGCTAGAACTTCCAGCACTATGTTGAATAGTAATGGCGATAGAGGACAACCTTGTCTGGACCCAGTCCTAAGTGGAAAAGCTTTCAGTTTTACTCCATTCAGTATAATACTAGCTGTGGGTTTGTCATACATGGTTTTGATCAAATTAATAAAAGGGCCACCTATGCCTAAATTCTTAAGTGTTCTAATTAGAAAAGGATGCTGAATTTTATCAAATGCTTTTTCTGCATCTATTGAGAGGATGACATTGTTTTTGCTTTTGTTGATAATGGTGAATTACATTTATGGACTTGCATATGTTAAACCAGCGTTGCATCCCTGGAATGAAACCTACTTGATTGTGATGAATGTTTTTTTTTTTTTCTTTTAACATGTAGCTGTAATCTATTGGCTAGGATTATTGAAAATTTTTGCATCTCCATTAGTTAGTGAAATTGGTCTGAAATTCTCCTTTTTTTTTTTAATTTCTGATAGCATAACTGTGTACATTAATGCAATGATGGGGTACAGTGTGTTTTCATATACATTTTGAAATACTCTCATCAAACTGGTTCACATAACCTTCATGTCATTTTCTTAGTTATTGAGTTAAAACGTTCATACTCTGCTTTTAGAAAGATTCACCCTTGTAAAATAAACCATAGAGGTGACCCCACCAATCACCCTCCTTCCCCTCACCCCCTGCCCATATTCTAAGGCTATAATTAGGTTATAACATTTGGGGTCTTCTCCTGGTTTTGATATCAGGGTGATGTTTGCTTTGTAGAACATGTTGGGAAGATTCCCTCCTTCTCAATTTTTTGGAATAATTTCTACAGTATGGGTATAAGCTCTTTGAAGATTTGATAGAATTCTAGAGTGAAGCCATCTGGACCAGGGCATTGTTTTGTTGGGAGTATTTTGCAGGATTTTTTTGTCTTTTTTTTTTTGGCAGGGGCCAAGTTTGAACCTGCCACCTCCTATATATGGGGCTGGTGCCCTTTGAGCCACAGGCACCACCCTGTTGGGAGTTTTTTTGTTTGTTTGTTTCTTCAATCTCAGTTCTTGAAATTGGTCTGTTCAAGAGAACTATTCCTTCTTGGTTAAGTCTAGGGAGAAGCTGTGATTTAAAGTATTAATCCATTTTTTCCACATTGTCAATTTTTGGGCATAGAGTTTCTTGTAGTACTTAGAGATGATCTCTTGTATCTATGTCCTTGTGCCAGGTATGGCTGGGTTCTCTCTTTTTCCCCAGTTGTTCTAGCAGAGTTCAGCTGAATGATCCTTCTGGTTTGCCATCTTGCTCTGACCCATACCTTATGTATTTTAGAACCCACTACTAACCTCTACTATCTGTATAAGATGAACCTTCCACCTCTTCAGCAAAATAATTCTGTAAATTGGTGTACACACACTTAAGATTCTCCAATACCGTGATAAGTAACTCTTGATTATAACAACAACAAAAATATTTAGTTGTTTTATTTTAAAGGACCTTACAGTTACAGTTTTTGCATGTATGTGATAAAAAGAAGAGGTATAAAGTTAGTGATGAAGGAAAAAAAGAACAAACTTGATCATTTGCTACACTGACCTTTTTACCCACCATGGTTACAGACGGACGTGTTGCTTCTCCCACTCTTTAACGTGTCAGGGAAGGGCAGTGCAGTATCCTTTCTGTGCAGTCACTGTCTTTCCCCCAAGTGCATTACTTTGCAGTTGCTGTCAAGGAGATGGCAGCCTTGTGGGTGAGCTCTGCGGGGCCTCAAGTGAGCTTCCTGTGGTTTACTCCCACCTCATTTCAAATTTCTTCTGAATGTCTTACTTTTACATATTTGGAAATCTCTGTATATTCTCTCTTCTTCATCATTTTTTTACAAATGTGAATTGAGTTCTGACTTAGGCCTTATCTCTAGGGAACACCATTTGTTCTGCTAGTCTCTCCCTCTCCCCAGCCCCAAGGTGTGAGTTGATCCACCCTCCCCCTCCCTTCTGCAAGACCCTCAAGAGAGCCCTGGTTTATTTTTCAGACATTTGTGTTTCTCTGACTTTCGGGTAAAGTTCTCTTGGTAAAAAATACTTAGCAGTTTCACTCTTTACAGAAAGAGGAAGGACATTTCTTACCCTGATGGGCAGATTTGTTATTCCAGTCTACGACACTACCATTTAAAGCTCCTGAAAGGAGCACTTCAATAAAATCCCACCCATGTGTCTTGAAATGGTTAAAGAACATCCAAAAGGTGGAGGATTTCCATTGTACCCCCCAAATATAAGTGGAAGCTCAGCAAAGGAGTCATGCAGATTGTGAAGGGATGCTTAGGATCCCTGCTCAGTCGGTCCCTCTGCCTCCTGTAGCCTCAGAATATGATGCTTTTAGTTGGTCACATCCTCCAGAATAGCTAATCCAGTCACCTCCCTCAATAACTCATTTCTTACTCAGTCATCCTGGGGTGTACACTTTCCCAGAAATCACATAAAAACCCTCTTTATTGCATTTCAAATCAATGTAATACAATGCTCAGGAGAGGCAGAGAGATGTTTTTAAAAGGCCTAGTCTTCTACCTCAAAATGCTTTCAGTTAAGCCAGGGGCTGTAAGTTGGCAGGTGGAGCTATGCTTGGCTGTCAGGGGACTTGAATTTTCTTTTTCATTTGAATGGCTTGGGTTCTGCTCTCTCATTTCCACAGGCCTTATCATTTCCTATTGTCTTTCATACAGGGCATTCATATATGCATTCCACCTGCCCTGACACTGCTGGTATTAGGTTTGTGACTCAGATTTAAACTCTTACTTTCTCAATTTTGTAAATAATAGACAATGTTTATGTGTTAACCTCTGCATCTCTTATGCACACCCAATCTCAATATGGGGATCCTAGAATATTTGGGAGAATGGAGTTGTAGGCTTTGCAGGCCACATGGAGTCTGTGTGACATACTTCACCTCCTTCTTTTTCTGTTGCTACTCTATTTTCCTCCTCCTCTTCCTCCTCTTCTTCCTTCTATTCTTTTTTACAACCTTTACAAATGTAAAAAGCTATTCTTAGTATGCAGGTCAGACAAAAGCAGGCCCAGAGCCAGATTGGCTGTAGTTTGCCAACCACTGTTATAGAAGAATAAAAGTGGGAAGATGCTCAGATTCATAGCCTTGAAATTTAGGAGGGGATAAAACACCATACTTCTAACTACATTTATTTGAATATCAATGCATGCGACATGGATAGCAGTTGCCTAGAGAATTTTAAAACAAAGAAATAAAATCAATGACTAGTTGCCAGCAAGACTTAGTAGACTCAGACATAAAGCTCAGAAGCGATCATACAAGGACGATGTCTCATCCATGAGGAAAAGCACTGGAAAGGATGGAGGCGCAGACTTTCCTGTGTGCAGACTCACTGCCCTGCATTAGGGTTGTGGACGGGGCTGATGTGATGTTTGTTATTGTGCCTGCTGGTTAAAACCATGAGCTATGTGATCAAGTCCTGGCTCTACCACTGATGAGCTATGGTTAGCCAGTCTTCTGCTTTCTGGCCTCAGTTTCCACATCTGTAACATGGCAGTAATAATTATTACAACCACTACATAGTGATGATTTAAGTGAATGAATAGATTTAAAGTGCTTAAAATGTGTCTGACACTTGGCAGATGCTCTATAACTATTAGTTATTATTATTATTGAATACTTATTTTTGTTTTGCTGCAAAATCTATGAAAAGAAATGGGTGATTTCTTCCTGAGAGACTACACTATGGAGAAAAGATGTAGGTGATGGGAGTACTTGAATCTGGGTGCTTAATTCTATGTAAAATATAACATGCGCCAAGTTCTTGACCATAATAACCTTATGGCTCTACAGGTAGCACTGAGGACATCACTGCTATCGGCTTCATTTTGTCTTCAGCCGTAAATATACGAAGTACATCATTTCCTTTGCAACTTCTCCTTACTAAAATGAAAGAGTCTAAGTGTTCTGGCTATGGTGAAAACAGATCTTAGAAAGGAAGCGACAATTGATTTCCTGTTCAGTTTTTTTTTTTTTTTTTTTTAAGGACCATTGACTGATTTCTGTGGAGTCCAGGTTAGTGAGTCTAGAAGGTAGGGTTGTGTATAACTGTATCAGTTTTAATTATGCCAGCTCCAACTTTGCAATTTGAATGTCACAAGGCATTTATGATCTTCCACTTCCTCACCAATAAAATAGGAGTTATAGCAACACTTCCCCATCTGGGCAGAAGGCAAAAATTTAAGGAATTAGAAAGTACTCTATAAGCCCAAGTGCTTTGTAAATATTTAATACTTAGTAGTTGAGGTAAATGTCAGGGAGTTGGAGTCCAACATTAATCTTTCTGTTATGACAGCTCTTTAGGTGTGTTTAATTTCCCAATCCAAACACTGGGGACCCTGAACTTTTCTGGTCCTTCTCCTTTTCTTATTTTTCTTCTTCCACTTATGACCAAATATTTCCCACTCAACATCAAATAACAGTTCATTCCTATTCCTCTGTGAAAGGTAATTTTAGTTCATTAGCATCCTGAAGGGGCTGGTCTCCACCTTGAGTTCCTGAACGCATGTGCAGAACAACTAGGCTTTCTTGGGAAATTCCCTTTTTTTGGATAAAAGTACCCCTACGTGTTCGAACAGGATCAAATGTCTCTGTCTCAAAGCAACTCCCATTGTTGGGAGTCTTCTCTGCTCATCAGGCTAGCTTATTTCCATAGCTGACGCAAGTCATTTCTTTTCAAGGTCACAGTCCTACTAGGTACTTGTAACTCACCAGATCCTGCATGTGCTACTGTGTGCCAGGTTTACAGATTCACAGGAGGGGTGTAAGTACACCTGATTTAGGTAAATAGATGAGATGAAGTTGTAACATAGTTTTAAAATAATGCATGGAGCTTTCTCCAGATTAACTTCGATCTTTCCCTTGAAATTAAAAGTATTTTCAGTAAACAACCTGTCTGGACACATTCTTCCTAGGGAGATTTGCCACTCTTTGCGGATGGCTTTGACTCCTACTGTTCATTGCTGTGCCTTCCCACACCCACCTCAGCTGCCAAACAGAAGAACAATTCTTATACACAGTGATTTGCTTTGCAGTTTTAGTTTCTTCCCAAATTGCAGACATGGCTGATGAGTGAAGTCTTTTAGTGACCACTTACTGGAACAGGGAATAGTTTGGGAATTCCTGAGGCTGCCATGTGTGAAGAAAAATTAAAAGAAAAAACCCAAAAACATTCTGTTGGTGCTAAAAGAAAAATGAAAAACAAAACCCAGAAATTTTAATACTGATGCCTTTGGTTATCTGAGGCTCAGATAGCTCCTATTTGTATTGTATCTTTCTATTTGAACAAGACTTTTATGTACATTATCTTCTCAGCTTTAAAGAGCTGTATCTGAGGCTTTGGGTTGATGATGTCCGGTGACAACCTTAGAGGACAGAGCTGGGGTGAACGACAAGGGGTTATAGGGAAGAACATTTCTGTTGCATAAAGAAGGAAAGAAAGGAAGGAAAGTAAGGGAATAAAGGAAGGAAGGAAAGGTTAGATGGATGAAGGAAGGAAAACAGGGAAGAAGTCAGTCACTTAGCCTGTCTAAGACTTACTTTCCTTATCTAGAAAGTGGGATAACAATAATCCTTATCCTGTCTCATAAGCTCTTGAATCACCTGCAGTAGACTCAACATGAAAGCATTGCTTCATCCAAAAAATACTTTAAAGTTTTAGTGGGATGCTGGGTGCGGTGGCTCAAGCCTGTAATCCCAGCTCTTGGGAGGCCAAGGTAGGTGGATTGCCTGAGGTCACAGTTTCCAAACCAGCCTGAGCCAAAGCAAGACCCCATCTCTGAAAATAGCTGGGCATTATGGTGGGAGCCTGTAGTCCCAGCTAGTTGGGAGACTGAGGCAAGAGAATTGTTTAAGCCCAAGAGTTTGAGGCTGCTGTGAGCTGTGATGCCATAGCACTCTATGAGGGCAACAAAGTGAGACTCTGTCTCAAAAAAATAAAAAAATAAAGTTTTAGTGGGGTAGTATTACTTATGATTCATGAAAAGTTGGCATCTTATTATATTCAGGTTGATATAACAAAATACCATAAACAAAATACCATATACCATAAGCTTATAAACAACAGATATTTATATCTCACAGTTTTGAAGGCTGGGAAGGCCAAGGTAAGACATATTCGGTGTCTGGTGAGGGACCTCTTTCTGGCTCATAGATGGTCCCTTATTTCTGTGTCCTCACATAGTAGAAGGGAAGAGGGGCCTCTGTTGGGCTTCTTCTGTAGGGTTTCTGCCCCTATAACTGAATCACCGCCCAAAGGCCTTCACCTCCTAATATCATCATCTTAGCAGTTAGTATGTTGACATATGAATTCTGGAGAGACACAAACATTCAGACTATAGCAACTGGTCCACCTGAAATACTATAAAGTTTCTGCCTTGGAAAGGGGTGACACAGTCTCTTCATGGCATTTATCAACATTATCGAGTGGATTGACTTAGCCACTTAGGTGTTACCTTCTTGGGAGACCTAGTGAGGATGACAAATAGGATTATAAATTATGACCAATGCAAAGGGGTTGAGAAAAGTTCTGATTGAATAATAGTAAGGAAGAAATGAGAACTGCATTGCAAGGGCAGGCAGACACATGCTGAAGCCAGACTTCAGGAAGAGAGATCATGACATCTTGGCCTCCATGCCATTAAGGTCAGCAGCTGTGCTGTTCCCCTGTGACTTCTGAACTCTGATACCCCCCAAATCTCTGGATATTTCATGTGATTAGGTCTTTTTGTTTCCATTTCTTCTATCAAAAAATGCTGATCTATGGGATGTAATGTGAGATTTGGATACAAATTGCCTTTCTTTCCTCTCTTAGAAAAGAAAGTGCAACAGAAGGAACATAGACTAAGTAGTCACAGATGTGTAGTTAACTATTATTTAGTTGGTTCTTCATAGTTGACAAAGTTTTTTTCACAACATTTAATTTAGTGCATTAATTCTGTGAAGTAGGTAACCCCAGTATTTGAGGGAGAATTATGGTAATAATACATCAAGATTAAGAGGATTAAATGAGACAACCTTTGTAAAGAACTTTGCATAGCCCCTGGCATAGGGAAAACGATTTCTATCGCCCATATATTATGGATGAGGAAACAAATTCAGTGGATATGTGATATGTTCAAGGTCACAGGACAAGTTGAAGGTGAATCCATCACCCAGATTGCCACGCTATCATGCTAACATATGATGTCAGTGAACCGTCAGACCACTGGATATTTAAATTTAAATCCGTGTTACAAACGGTTGTGAAAGAAAGAGGGAAGGGCAGGGAGAGGGAGAAGAAAGGTAGGGAGAGAAAGGAGAAAGGGAGGGAGAGACAGCGATTTTAAGGCATAAATGTATTCATGATCTATGTATATATAAAAACTAAAAATAAAATGGTGATGACACAGGTGAGAGATGATGACCATCTCACCTAGGTGTATTTAGGAGATTCTGTAAAAATGATCTGTGCCTGTGGCTTAGGTATGGTTATGTAATCAGATGGGCTTATGAGAATGAAATACATTTAATTTTCTTCCAGCTTCCTGCTTCTAAGACTTAAGTGTCTCAGTTCTGTCACACCAGCCTTTGCATATTAATAGAGAGTTAGCAATCCCTGGGGAGCCCAGGGTGAAGAAGAGGTCCTCGGTAATAAAATCCAAGCTGGTTCAATTGAAAGTATTTGTAAAGCCTTTTTATATCTATTTTGCTTCTTGACCTGCCAACAAACATCACAGAAATGTGATTTCTAGCAACAGAAGTTTTGGTCTCTAGCAAAACCAGCTATTGATAAAATTCTGCAGTAAACAGACTGATGTTCATGATTCCCAGTTATGTTTTAGTTCTCTTCTCTGCCATCTGCCTGTTGCCAACTCGTGTGTTTACCTAAAGTTTCTTCAGAATATTGACTTTAGTCGTGGGTCTTGGCTATTATATATCTGCTGTTCCTCTGATTCATCAATCTAGGGGCTGCCCTCAAAAGAGCATAGTTAACAATGAGAATACTTGGGGAAATGTTGTGAGCTGCCTTTGGGTTGCTTGAATCAACCTCTTTCTGCCTGCTTCCAGTTCTTCCTCCCCCACCCCCAGAAGAATGTGAGGATGAATAACTTGTTCCCTTGTGTATCAGTTTAGTTGGGTTCTGAAAACACAATACCATAGACTGGGTGGCTTGAATAACAAGATTTACTTTCTTGTGGTTCTGGAGGCTGGAAGTCCAAGATTAAGGTTCCCGCAGGTTTGGTTTCTCCGGAGGCCTCTCTCCTTGGTTGCAGATGGCCCCTTCTCCCCACGTCACAGCCGTTCTCTGTGCACACACGACCTGAGTCTCCTTCATGTGTGGGTCCTGATCCTATAACAATCACCACCATTCAGATTAGGGTCCACACTCACAGCCTCATTTTAACTTAATCCCTCTCATCCCCAAATACATTTATATTCTGAGGCATTGGGGCTTAGGGCATTGATACAAATTTTGGGAAGTGGGTGTACAATACAGCTCATAACATCTTGTCAGCCATTAAATCCTCACATCTCGCTACCTCTGTCTTCTGCTTTTTGGTGTCTTGGGGTTTCCGGTCTTCTAGCTTCACTTCGTGGTTCCAAGGGTTAGCTCGTGGAGGTCCCCTGTCTTGTCCTCCACGCTCCTCCTGTGCTTCTGTGAAAGGTTGCTGACTTTGAAATGACTCTGAAGTTCGTGTAAACTTTGTGGCATTGATGTCATAACGTTGCAGGGCCACAGCCACAGTTGCTAACCTGAGCTACAGCCCTCTTACACCAAGACTCTTCTTAAACAGGCAGACTTGTATTCTTTCTTGAATGCCCCTAAGGAATTTACTTGCTTTTCCTGACTCACTTTTTCTATTTGATGTACTTTCCCTCCTAGAGCTTCACAAGTTCTCTAATGGGCTGGGTTAAAAAACCATTGGGAGGCATTCAGCTCTAAAGCTTTCCTGTCCACTGACAGCAGCCACTCATCCTTTCACTCTGTGGGGACTGTCAGGAGTCTCTATGCTGGGCGACTCTTGTTTCCCCTCCAAGACTTCCCAGACAGTTAAAAGGCAGCTGTTGTTTGGGCTAGTGCTGGCCACATGGTCCAAATCATAGTCTCTGTGTGGAAGTTCCACCAACTTATATTGCAGCATGCGGCAAAGAGGTGCATCACTCTGGCTCTGGGGAATCTCCACTACTCATTTGATAACCCAGGAGCATTAGTTCTTATAGGTCTCACCTTCTTCATCCATAACTTGGTGATAATGAAAGCAGCTATTTCTGTCAGGCATTGTGTAAGGTGATGTAAAGCCTGGCACATGGCAAACACTCAACAAATATTAGCTTTCATGATTATTGTGTAAATAAAACTCAGGAGAGGCTTGAACGTCTTAGGCAATAAACTTTCCTGCTTCTCTTTGTGCTCCTGTATTATTTGCATTAAACAAAATATTTATTGAATATCTGTTATGTTCTAAGCACTGGGTTAAGTTGGTCTTACTGAATTCCTCGAGATAAGCCTTGATGTTGGTATCATTACTAAGAGAACTTACAGTCCTGGGGATATAGTCTTGAACAAGACAGACATTGTACCCTCCTGCCAGAGCTGTGGTCCAGTGGGAAAGTTGGATGTTAGAGTAGTAATTATAACAAAGTAATTACTGCAGCCTCCTCCTCCTTGAAGCAGTGCCCGCTTCTCCAAAGTGATTACTCGATCCCAGAGTTTAAACAGAGTTTGCCTCCACACTGCCAAGTGCTGTGTGTTGTGAAATTGTATCACCAACATTTTCATCCCTTAGGCTTCTTGTCAGTGCAAATCCCGAAAGCTTAGAGATAGAAGGGAATGGCGGGGCTACGGTTGTCCATATTTGTTAGGTTGGAGCTAATTACTTGTTATTACTAGTAAGCAAGAGAGGCCGATTTGTTGCTTTCCTTCTTTCAGAAGGGACCCATACTTTGGAAATCCCAGCCAGCACCCTGATGAAAGGCAGTTGAAGAAAGAAAAAACATTACTTGGTTGACTAACTGGGAATTCAGAAAAGACCTGTTGCTTGGAGCTCTGGAATCACAAGCCCAGGTCCTGCAGCTCCTGGGAGCACAGTGCTGAGCACAAAACCAGTGTTTTAGGGAGGAAGATGATACAGACCCCTGGGCACGTCCCATACCAGCTGCCAGCCGAGCATAGCTTTCAGAGCCCTCCATTAAAACCACATCCAGATTTCTAATAGACATTCTTATCCACATAAAGGGATCCCTAAGGTCTGATGACTCACTCCAAGAAGAGGAAAGAAACATGCCACCCAGTGATTATTATTATTATTATCTTGATTATTTTCTGTTTTGTGAGTGTTTCTCAGACAGGCTATTTGTCTATCTCAATTTCTGCTTACACATAATTTTACTCCTGGTGAGGACTTATTGAATGCAATTAGTATCCTCTATCACCCCTGTGAAGTTCGTCATGTGGGCTAACTAACATTCTGGGGGGGCTGTTGTTGTTTAGGGTTTTTTCTGAGATAGAGTCTCACTCTGTCACCTAGGCTCACAGAAACCTCACAGAAACCTCAACATTTCTGGGTTCAAGTGATCTTCCTGTCTCAGCCTCCTGAGGAGCTGGGACTATAGGTACCTGCCACCACACCTCCTAATTTGTCTACATTTAGTAGAGAGGGTGTTTTGCCCTTGCTCAGGCTGGTCTCAAACTCCTGAGCTCAAGCAATCCACCCACCCTGGCCGCTCAGAGTGCTAGGATTACAGGCGTGAGCCACTGCAGCCCGTCTAACATCCTGGATATTGCCTAATGACTCTAGTTCTAATGAACCTGCTCTAACAGTACTGCCCCTTGCAGCAGGTGTGTTTTACCCCGTATCTTTAACGCCTTAAAGGACAGGCACACAGAGTGGATCTGTCCCTATTATGCAGGCTGCCATGCCCTTTCTATGGAGTAGCCTGCAACTATCTCAAAGAAACTGTTTCCTGTGCTACCTATTCATCGATGTTTCCTTTGTTTGAATTAGAAATGGTCTACTGTGAACTGAAGTAAATGTATCGTGATGTGAAGAACAGAAGAAAGACTTTTCACACTCAAGAAGCCAGAACCCACATCCTCCCAGTGAGCTTTCTGCTTTTCCGGTTAAACCCGAGGAGTAACTGAGAAAGTCTGCTTTAAAGTATGAGCTCTGCTAGAGACAGCTAACATCATTTTGGATGCCTTTGCTTTTTTGTTTTTTAAATCATAAATTGTAATGCTGCTTTCCTCTGCAGCTCAGTGCTGAGGAAATGAGTAGGGTTAACATACCAGTCTCAGGAAGGTGTTTGATAACCAAAGAAAGTTGAAAAAAGGTAGCTGATTTACCCACAAGGCACACGAGCACTTTGAAGAAAAGAATGCTGCCCCAGAATCCTATTAAAAGTGTCAGTGATAAAACTCCTTACAAAGGTATTGTGCTCTCTGACTTTTAATTTTCATACCCTCATGGGGAGATAAGCATCTTGAAAAGAGCCAAATTGCTTCACGGGGCTGTCAAAGGAAGCTGCAGTTTTGAAACACTGCTCGGTGTTCATACAATTCCCCCACTTTCGTGAAATGAAATCGTCTCACTGGTCCCCTTTGCAGAAGTTATACAACATCGGGGAATGCTGAGTGTTTTCAGTTGAAGTTTGTCTTGTGGGAAGTTAAAAATTCAACAGGTCATAATCATAACCCCGATTTACACCCATGGTATGCAGCAGCAGCTGGGGTCTGGGATTTGCCTTCTGCTGCTTCTCACTAAGCCATTCAGGGCCGGTCTCCGCTCAGTAGGCCTCAGTTTCCTGCCCCGCCCTGTGAAAGGAGCCTGTCCTCTGTCTGTATGATCACCAAGGTCCTTTCCTGCACTGATCTTCTGTGACTCCTGGCAAGGCAGAGGAGCTGACCTTTCCTAATACAGATGAAGCAATCAGGACTAGATGTCTCCGAAGTCATCTCTTCAAATTCTGTCCTTCTAGGCTTTCATGCCCCACCTTAGCGGGGTGAGGACGGTCTTATTCATCCTATTTCTAATGCTGCGCTCTCTTCACTCTCTCTGAGTCTGAACATAAGGAGCTGCTCTCTCTTTTCACAGAACCTGTGTGGTTCCTGGATATGGTGGCTGTGTAGGTTTTTGACTCTGACTCATGAAAGGAAGAAAAGAGAGAGCTGAGCATTCTTTCCACCCCGAACAACCTAACATAAGCAGGGTATAATTTCACCTGGATTTATAAAACTGCCACTTACTCATTTAACTGTAAATACCTGCAATAACTTCTTATCAGCTATTATTTATTCAGCCACCTATGGCAGGCACTTTGTGAAGCTCTCTCTCGAGATACACTATTTAAAATCCTTAAGTGTCCCCAAAAGATAGCTGCTCTGATTTCCATTTTACAGATGATGGAATTGAAGTGCAGAAATCTAAAGTAACTTTCCTGGGGTTATTCAAGTTGTGATGGAACTGAGATTTCAGTTCACCCCAGTGATCCGGAGCTATCTCTGTCTCTACCTATATATGTATCATTTCAAAGAGTCATGATTAGGTATAATGTTTCCACTTGTAAAACAATTTATTATAAAATTAAACTCACTTTGAGTCCCTTTTTAAGCTGGCCACTTGAATATGTAGTATTCATTAGAACCAACCACGACAGAGATTCAATTTAGTTGAACAGATACATGGATTTATAAAAATGGGATTTGTGCGTGAAGCGTCACTAAGGGCTTGTTGACAGAATTGACAGTGCACCTGCTGTGTGTTGCTATGAGACGACTGCTTTTGGAGTCTCCGTGTTTGCCTTGACCTGGTGCCACAGCCATGGGCACAGTGGCTGTAGGAGCAGTAGACCCAGTAGCCTGAGTTCTGGTGGTAGACCCAGTAGCCTGGGTCCTGGGACATTAACCCACTCTCTGCTTAAAAATATATTATGGACAGACTGATTCTGACAATCCAAATTTCCCTTTTGACGTATTTTCCTGTAGCACCTCTATCCTGTGAGGTTGGTGATAAATTAAACGTAGTCTCTGTCCTCTTCTATCAGTTGCTCAGAAAGCCAGAGGGTTTCCAATTTGGGGATCTTTGATAAGCATAGATTTGTGTAGCAGAAAATAGAGCAATTGAGCATATTGATAGAAACTATAATTACAGCTATATAGGGAGATATTATTTTTTAAATTAATTTTGAATAATTAATGTATGCATGGGGTACAGAATTCAACAAGTACCAAAAGTCTCACCCTTAGCCCTTCCCCTCATTCACCCAGTTCCCCACCCAGCCACAACCATAATACCAGTCTTTTCCAGAATATTCCAGAGGTATTATAGATATATACATTTATGCATTTTTTTCCACAAAGAGTAACATATTTTAAATCATCTGTACATTGGTTGGAAAATAAGATTTTGTCTAAAATACAAAAACATGTCCAATACGCCAAGGTCAGTTAATAAGTATTTATTTATCAAATTCACAAAGGCAATAGGCAAGAGGAAAGGAGTAGGAGAAAAAATATCTGCATGTTCATACCATCCCATAGTAAGCCCAGATTTGTCTGGGGACCTGGACTTTAATTTCTGTTAATCTCTCTGTGCTGCAGTAGGAAGCTGTGTGGTACAGCAAAAAGACCACAGGGCTTGGAGTCAAATTCACACAACCATTTATTAGCCCAGTGGTCTAGCAACTGAGAGTTCTCAAAGGAAACCATCCAGCCCAGTGCTGGGCACATGGTGACTTTTGTTAATACACAGGAATGTTGAAAACGTCTGCTCTGTCATGAATCTCTATAATAGTTTGTCTCAGTTTCAACCTGGGTCTTGTTGCAATATTTGACACGTGTTGAAAAAACATCTGGCAGTATTCCTTTTTCTGAAAATAGCGGCCAGCATTTGTTGAGTATTTTTATCGCCAGACACCCTATGCAGCGCTTTGCCTACGTGATGACACCGAACACTCACAGGAACCCTGCGAGGGAGTTACTATTATGAACATTAGTTTTAGACCAGGAACTGAGCAGAAAAGTAAAATAACTTGTCCACAGTCACCCTTAAGGTAAATGGGCCCTGATCTGCCTGACACCAACGTGCCTGATCCTAACACTCCTCGCCTGCCTCTCGTCTGGATCAGATGGTCTTATTCTCTGTAGACACAACCCCTGGACCCTGAAGAACAGAAATGAGATTGTTACCATCTCAGCCCCATTCTGGCATACGTCCCTGAAGCTTTAGGCAGCTTTTTGCAGCTTTTTAACTTATCGCAGCTGAGAATAAAATGCAGAGGACTTTGACCCTTCACGTCAAGAGATTTCCCCTATTGTTCTCCACCTTGCTGCCATCAGGGGAGAGGTTTTACTGAGGTGCATTTTCTGGTATCTTCTACTCCTGTCTCCCAGCCGGCTCTCCTGAAGAACCTCCGTGCCTTTTAATCTCTGGATCACAGCAGGCTCCCTGAGATTCCTGCAGAGTAAAGCAAAAAGAAGGGGAGAAAAGTGTTGACTGACAATTCTGGCGAACATTAGTTAAGCTGAAGACGAGTGGTGCAGATTGACTATTAGACCATTAGCGCTGATAATGCCTGGACGCTTCTTGTCAGCATTCCAGTTTCAGATTTTTATGACTGTTTAATTACCAACACTCCCCCACATTGCCAGGATGTGCCTCTTCAAAGCTCTATGGATAGTTCATTGATGATGACAACTAGTTACAGGCACTCCCGGCATTGTAGATCTTTAATTGTTTTCTTCATTCCACAGCACTCGCAGAAACAGTCCAGATAATACCTCTAATTTTCCCTTCTAAATCTCATATTTTTTCCCTATATACAACGGAAAAAAAAAGTCTGGTAGAACTATTCTCTTCATGCTGAAGAGTGATTTTCCTTGTAACAATATTTAAATGGGAGTCTGTTTCAACATGTCACATTTATCTTACATGTGAGCTGAGATTCATTCATAAATTTATTTAGCCATTCAAATAATTGTGTTGAGTTCCATGTTTGATGTTGATATGGAAAGACCAGTTTATTCCATGGAGGGTGATTTTATCAGGACTATAGCATTGCTACAGAAATAGGTGGCTCTTATATTTTATAGCAATAAATTGAATCCTTAACTGCCAAAATGTATACCCACTGGTCAGCGATGTCTCTGAGAGTATCCAGGAAACTAGAGAAGATAATCTGAATGCTACATTAATATTCAGGCTGTTAAATGGTAGCTGAGGTTTTTTTTTAAGAAATGCATGTATTCAAAAATAGATTTTTCAACACTGAATGAACACAGATTCCTTAACAATGACGAGAGAGATAGGTTTGTTTATACCACACCAGTGAACAGGAAAACATCAGTTCCTGTTGAATATGTGGTGGAAACAGAACCCTTTACAAGGCGGGAAAAGAAAAAGAAGGTAATAGTCTCAGTAGATTAAGCCCTGAACGCTCAGCCCTACCTCCCTCATAATCATCTGTCAGATGGACCAGATTGGTTTATAGCAAGTTGACAGTGATAACCTTTTATGATTTAGATGCCAGTGTGGTAATTTATTATCAGTGTGAATGATAATTATCAACTTCATACATTTTGATAATGATCTTGAGAAATTTTCACATAGAGACACTGAAGACAGATCTCCCACCTGGGATGATGAAGGAGCTGCCTCGAGGTAAGAAGACAGACTAGATAGCGTCTGAAGATTCCTTTCAGCCCTACGTGATGATGATGAATATTGTGTACTGGGGAGCCTTTCCACTGGCATAGCATCTATTCTTTTTCTGTTGCGGCTGCTGTGGCCCCCAAACCCCCTAAAAGCAAAATCTCTGTAAGACCAAGAGCTGGGTGCAGCTAGTTTATTAGGGGGTGATCTCCAGCAGTGGAGTGAAGGGTGGAGAGATTGACACAGGGAAGAATGGGAAGCACAGAAAGTGTCCCATCTGGGCAACTGGGACTGAATCTCTTCAGGTGCCCTTTGAAGAATAGCTCAGAATGCACTTAGAATAATCACGCTTTCTGCCATAGGTTTGAAGGCTGGAGCGTTAGCCACCAAACTCTCACCTTGCCTCTGCTCTTTCTCCTTACCTCTCCTTTCCAAACTCACATTAACTCCTCCACACTCGGCTGAACAGGTTCTGCAGCTTTGAAGAAAGTTCTGAGGCAGGGGAGCTGGGAAGCCTTAAGGTGGGAAGCCCTCATTGTCTGCAGAAACTGTTCATCACAGCTGCAGCTGAAGTCAGATGTGGTGCAAGTTAGGAGCGCTCAAAGGGGTGTGGCCCGGAACCATGTCAGCAGCTGCCTCCTGTTCTAAGTCCCTGTATGCACCGCCCTGCGTCTCTGCCTCCCAGCCTGCCTCTCCATCGTTCACACTCTGCCTCGTGCGTTTCATCCACAGTCTTCTGTGCCTGCCGCTAAGTCTGCTCGCTTTGCTGCTCACCCCCCACCCTCATCTCCCTGCTATATTTCTAACTCAACCCTGTAATTCTGCCACCGGCCATTTCTCCCTCTCCAGCTAATTTCATTCTTGTTTGGAGGCCCATTTCATGTAAGCAATAAAAACAACTGAAAAGTGGTTTCCAAAGCCCAAATCTTATAATTGGGTTAGAGATTTGTACATACTATTATGAGCTAATTCTCAACCGAATCTTTAAAATCTGATGCTCCTTGCCATTCAATTAATTACTCAAACCTTTTCCCTGCGCCATGTTCCCTAGAAGGGAATCTCAACTAAAAATAGAGTTTGAAAGCTGGAATGTGGTGTAGGCTGAGGAACTCATCTTGATGTGCATTCACGGAGAGAACTTTATTCTGGGAGTTGCAGGAGACACATACCCCCGCCTGGCAGGTGACATGAGATGATGGGACTGTATTCTCTGGCAGCAGCGAAAACATGTAATGGAACTAGTTAAAGCAGGCAGGCCCAGGCCCACAGCTGTCATTTGTTTCAAAACCCCAGCCATGTCAGGGTATACCAGAGCTCTGTTTGGCCACCTTACCCGCCTGTTAGTTGGGGTCCCCTGGAACAGGCCTCCTCTGCACAGTTCCCAGGCTGAACCTTTAGCAAAAAAGGCTGACAAATCTCCGAAGACCTCTGCTTTGTGCCGTCTTCCATAGGTTTCCTTTCTAACTTCAGGAAAAGATCTTGGCAGAACTTGAAGTAATCTCCTTTTTTCATAGTGAATGAGTGTGCATTTCAAACCCCTAGCACTAGCACTAATTCCATTCTGCATGCCTCTTTGAGTTCCCAAAATACACTATCTGTGTTTTTATAACAATGACAGTTGGGTTGTAGTGTAACTCATCTGCTCAGGTGTCTGCTGTCTTCCTGGAAGACTGGAAGACCAGGTGGCACGAGCCGTTTCCTGGTAATAACAGCTGACATTTATTGGACATTCAGTGTACGCGAGGTATTGAACAAGGGCTCTAAACATAATTTCATTTTTGCTTGGATAGTTCTGCTGAACAGGCATTATTGCCTCCATTTTGTAAATGATAAAATTGGAAATTGAGAGGGTTTACATATACTGAGGGGTATACAGCTTTTGAGGGACAAAATTAGAACTTGGGCCCAATGGCCTTTATATCTAAACCAGTGCACAGAACCAGTGAGCTGGGTGGCCACTTCACGGCTCGGATGCATGTGTGTCTCTGCCAAGCTACCAACTGGGAGTGAATGAAGGAATACACGGAGTGGGCTTAGCAAAGCCTAGGCTCATCGCGCACATTTATTCACTTTCTGCATTTGGAAGTAAGGCTGATCAGACTCATCCGTCTACACTAAAGACAGTCATGTTGCTTACCTTTGCTTTCTAAAAATAATTTTAATTGGCTTTTTGTAAGGTTTGTTACATTGCACTATACTTTCAGTCTTTCCTAAGCATAAACAATATGCAGTTTATATATGCATATACGTATATGTGTATGTATTCTGTCCTATATGTTATGAGATATATAATGTACTCATTTGAACCTGCTTTGTTCACATAATAACAATCTCAACCGTCATGAATATTCTTTTTAAAATATAATTTCTTTGACATAATTGGAACAAGTATTATGATAAAATAATAAGATTAGAAGAGAATTTTGAAATCACTGTGCACTCTATCTAAACTAATGGTCTCAAACTTATTCTTAACTGTGGCTCGTTATTTTCCAAAATGAATCCATATTAAAATCAATAAATGGCATAAATACAAATGACATTAAGATTATATTTACATGAATTTATTTCTTTTCTTTTCTTTTCTTTTTTTTTTTTTTTTTTTGCAGTTTTTGGCTGGGGCGGGGTTTGGATCCTCCACCTCCAGTATATGGGGCTGGCACCCTACTCCTTGAGCCACAGGCACTGACCTGAATTTATTTCATAAGTATAGCTTTGCCACATTTACTGATTAAAAAGCCAATTAGAATAGAGCGGTGCCTGTGGCTCAGAGGAGTAGGGTGCTGGCCCCATGTACCAGAGGTGGCAGGTTCAAACCTGGCCCTGGCCAAAAACTTCAAAAAAAAAGCCATCTAGAGTAATAAGGCTGGTACAATTAAACAACAATTTTTAATTGAAAGTTAGCAATGGCAGTGAATTGTATGTAAGCCTCCGTGTGTCATATTGAAGTGGGAGGATCATGATCCCCAGAGGTATCTGTAAGCGGTCATCATGATTTAACAGATGCGGCTGTAATTAGCTAAACACGTGCTACAGGAGAAGCTTGAATTCAAGGTCTGCATGAACACAAATTAACCTTGTGGCAGCAACCCAAACCTTGATGCTCCAAAGTGCCCAAGTTTTACATGAGAAAGATTTACGTGCATGAGCGTTAGCTTTTTAATCACCGCTTTTAAAAATAGTCAAAAGTAAATTTTTGTTAAAAAAATGAAATCTTAATCAAATATTTGTATTGTACCTTAAAGCACAATTTATAGCAATCTAGGGTTCTATGACACCCTAGGGTTTTCTGGAATTCAGCTTGGAAATCACTGATTAGTTCCCCTAAAAAATCTAATACATTTGTAAGATAAACCAGCAAGGCCACTCAAGGCTGTCAAAGGAATACACCCAAGTATTTAGATCTCCTAATGACGGTCAGAAAATGCTTCCTCATGCCTGAGTGAAGTCTCCTAAGCTGCAGCCTAAGCTTAGCATAGTATATGGGAGGCTCTTAGAAAATACCTGGAGACTGATAGATGGAGGCTCCTGTAGAAAGGGAACAGGATTGGCCACCCTTCTTCTCGCCAAATAAATGTGTTAGATTCTCCTGCCCATTGCAGACTTGGCATCGTGATTACCCACGATCAGGCAGCATCATTTTCTGATTGGCCCAGTGTCCTGCCAAAATAGTAATGACCTCTTCAAGTTGCCTCTGCATAGAGACATTTGACTTGATATGTTTCACAGTTGGGGTTTGTAACAGATACTGGTTCATGCTCTCCCAGCACTGTGTGAAGCTCTAACACTTCTGTCATAACTCAGAGTAGGATAGAGGTCTTTGCATTGGGTCAAGCAGAAAGGAAAAGCCAGTCATTTGACTTGTTCATTTGAGCCAGTAATTGAACATCCAGTAGCTGGAGAGCTGGAGGCATTTGCAGCAGATAGAAACAGAAGACTGTGGGCAGATATCAGGAATAAGGAAAAGACCGAGTCATCTGAATAATATCACAAGGTCAGAGAGTTAGGATGTCTTGATCCTGACTGGCTGTGTGTTGTACTGAGGGTGCTTAAATCCACCCTTTCTGGCCCATAGTAGGCTCATGTACTAACCAGGAAGGATGTGGGACCCTCAGACAGGAGCCAAGTGGGGAGCAGGGGGAAGAGGAGAGCTTCAGAGTTGGGGTTCTGGGAAAGGTCTAACATATACAGTGTTGGGCTACCCTGAAGCACATATGGGAATCTGCTCCCACAGTCTTATGATGTAGCAAGGGCTGTGCTGGCCACCGTCTGCCAGGAGGTGGTTTAGGGTAGATAGGGACTTCTTCATCTTGCTGCAGGCTCCTTTGTCCTCACTAGTATATTTATTGCATCACCTATCACCAGCAGGCTTGATGGTCTCCCAGATATCTAAGAGAATTTTGAAGCTGTGTTCTCATCTTGGAAGTTACATATACAACTTTAATTGAAATACGGAGGCATTCTGAAGTTGTTTGGCAAGTAGCAGGGCAAGAGCTCCAGCTTTCCCAGCCTTGACTACATGGTTGATGTAATTGGATTTCTGCATGAGACAGAAAAAGGTCAGGCTCCCCCCACCACCACCACTGCCCGAAAGGCATGAAGAATGATGTGAGCCCAGGTGAACCTGGGCGAGTAGGTAAGCTTAGTGAGTGCGGCAGCAGCACATGGAATTGGCTTTCCCCCTTCCCTGTTTCTCTTTTTCCACATCCTGGTTTGTGTTTTCCGGAATCACTTTCAAATAGCCCACCTGCACGAAAGTTCTTCTCTCAGGTTCTGCTTTCAGGAAAAGGCAAAGTAAGATAGTGAGTTCAACCTTGAGACCACCTTCTTCAACTGAATGTGTCACAGCTTTTGGGGAGAATTAGATGGAGAAGTGACGGATGGCAGGAGCATCCACCAGGTCAGTCCTCTCGCCCTGGGCAAACGATAGAGAGATTTGGCCCAGCCAGTTGTCCATACACCTGGGAACTAGGGGTGTGCCTGGAGCAGAGAACTGGTGCAGGGTGCAGGGAGGAAGGGCTGGGATAGTAAATTGGAACCCGATTATGGGAAACTCTGATGGCCAAGTTACTGCGTTACGTCTCTCCCCCATCCCTCTGCTGGTGCACAAGCCCTTCTTGGACCCTGCTGTTTGCTTCTGAGATAGTGAGAGAGTTTGAAGCACATCCTGATCCAAGACCTTCATTGCAGTTCCCCAGGATGGTATCAGAGTTGTTCTGGAAGCACAAGGTCAAGGCAGAGGAGAGTATTTCTCCTTCCTTCCTGTGTAGCATGGATACTCTTTTGCCTTAGTGCTTGGAACACTTGGAGTTTAGAGGGAAGCCCAGAGGGAAAAGGTGCTCTCTTTTGATTTCTTACTGGTGGTTTTAATTCCTCTTGACTTTTTAATTGGTTCTAGCTGCTACCCAGTCCCCCAGCGCCCTTACTTCCCACCTCTCAGATCAACCTTAGTCCATCTTTCCTTTTCCTCCCTTCTAGAAGCAGTTAGGGGTCAGGAGGGGAGGTATGGCTAGAACCAGGCCCATTCCTATTATTTTCAGAGCCCAGAGCATAACTCTGAATAGTGCTCCACACACTGTGAGGTTAAATATGTAAACATTATCAATCCAACTTATAAACATTAATTAAAATATTTTTTGGCTGTCCCCTTTGCCAGCATCTAATGGAAGGAAGGTGGAAGGGTTGGTAGGAAACCAGAGGGAGGGGCGGCCCCAACCTCGAGCCTGTCTGTCCCCTTCTCTTCCCACCCCTGGCTCCATAGCTGCTGCAACACACTTCTTGTTCACATGTGCAGACATCCCCCCCCCACACACAAGGCCTATTCGCACCCTGTCCTATAAACCCAGGAGGCCACCCTGAGCCTAGAGGTTAGCACACTATGGTGCAGTGACCCTGGTGCAGGACAGACAGGGAGGATAGATGCTTACAGGCCCTGGACCCAGGATTGTCATCCATATCAGACAGGCAATCCCAGGGTCCTCAAAGGGGGACCTACTTGGGCATATGCCCATTCACCTTGTACACCGAGAAAGGAGTTAGTTAATCCAAAAATGCAAGTCAAATGAATAAATTCCTGCCCAGCCCCTCCTGCAAGCCTGGAAACTTCCCCAAGAGGAAGGCAAGCCGTCCCAGTGCAGGCTTGGCATTATTCACTGGCCCGGAATCTCCATCAGTACAACCGAAATCATAGAGTATGTTGTGACAAAGCTGAGACCAAAAAAGCAACTGAAGGGTATGAGTTGCCGCATTCCCTGGGCTATTAGAGTCACCTGAGCATTCCTCTGGTTTGGCTTGCTGCTCTGCAAGGGCTCTGAGCTTTAGCTCTCCACCTGTGCGGTACCGTCTTAATATAGAGCGGGCCCGTTTGAATGGGGCTCAATGGGCTGCATCCCAGGCTCTGAGATAGCAGGTAATATTTCATATCATCTGGGCAGCACTGAAAGGAACATTAAACTGCATTTCCATTATCGGCGAAGTCCTTAGTGGCCAGAGGACCAGAATCAGAGCATTCTAATCAGTCTGCCTAATATTTTCCCGGGCAGCTTCCTGCACGCCTGTGATTAGTTTGCACCCCCTTTCTTAGGGGAAGAGCGATCGGTGAGAATGCCAGAAGAGTGGCGAGCCAGGGGAAGATTCAATGACAAGTGAAAGGGCGCTGTACTAAGAACAGAAGGGTCACTCCTGGGGGAACCAAGAGTCTCTGCCCAGAGCACTGGCTACCTTTCCTGGAATATCAAAATCCATAAAAACTGCCGTGAGGGGAGGATCTGTAAGGAAATTCCTATTCAGAGAAGCCCAGACTCTGGTTCTCTTGGCCTTTGCCCTCAGCGAAATTATTTACCCAGTATCCTAACCACTTAATAGTACTAGAAGGATCTGCTCCTTCCCATGCTAAGTTAAAATTTTAGAATTTTAGGTTAAGGAGAAAGTCAAGGGCATGGAAACTGCATACCAATGCCATGTTAGTTCCTTTAAGGTGCTGTCCAGCAGACGTCCAGCCTTTACGGAAAACCTTCGGGGAGATGGAACTCACTGCTTATAGCTGTGGGCACAGCTGATGGTTAAAAGTTCTTATTACATATGGAAATCATGAACATCAGCTGTCCGAAAACAGAGACCTATATCTTAACCTCTAGCACCCTCCCCAAGTGAGGCAGAATGTGTATTTGCAAAGTCAGCTTCTGGAATAGATGATAACGACAAGTGTTGACCTTCACAAAAATAGAATATTTTGCCTAGAACGTTGGCTGGGGAATCGATGTTGTTCTGTGTGATTGTGTGAAGAAAATAACATGTAGTCTCTGAATAGTTTAAATAGAGTTAAAAATTAAGGTTACTAAAGCGTGAAAATACCTTGAAGTATATTTTAAGTAAAAATTGTCCATAATCATGATAATAATAATAATGATAGAATTCTGCACGGAATTTATTCTTCATCCTCAGGCAGTCAGTCTGTGGCACATGTACTTGAAGTATAGAAAAAAATTATTCCTCTACTCCTTCATTCATTTATTCATACATTCATCAAATATTTATGGAATGCCAACATTGGGGTTGGCCCTAAAACAACTGGGATGAAAGACTCGAGTTTCTTCACCTAAGAAGGAGCCCAGAGTCTAGTGGGCATGACGGGGATGTAAACCATTCATTATGGCTCCCCCCTAGATGCCACTGGTTCTAGCGGGACTGAGGAATGGTGTCTGGGTTAAATCAGAAGGAATACCCCAAGGTAAATGGGACCAGTACAGATTGATATCAGCCAGTATTCTTCATGACCTCTTCCAGAATTTCTAGTTCTTTGATGAGTTAGAGATTGGCTCTTTGATTAACCCATACTCTGATTACTTTCTCAAAACATTTTATCTATGGCTGTACAAGTGGGGCAGGAACATAAATAAAGGGAGTGCTTAATAAATATGAAACAAGGAGAGGGGAAGAAAAGAAGAATGCCATCTCTCTGCCCTGTCATTTCTGCCTCTGGGGATTGGACCCCTTGGGGTCCAAGTCCAGTAACTGTCTCTGTCCTTGCCATCACTCCCACCCTCCTACCCACCTTCTTTGTATATCCTACCTTCTAGGCAGCCTCTTTGGTCTGTCTTCTTTCAAAGGAACACCAGTTACATTGTGAAACCTCAATCTGTTTTTTTCTCTTTCTTAACCATGTTTCTCTCTCCTCTGCACCACTTGGGATGCAAACTAATTTACTGTTGTTTTCTGGGCTTTGTTGAGTAACTACCAGTCTTGCTTTTTGATGAGAACCAAGAAACTTTAGAGTTGGATAAAAATGAAATGTACTTAAAACCCTGCTTAAATAGAAGCAAGCATCCTTCATTACCAGTCAGGATAATGAACCAAATTCCTTTCTTTTCCCGCAAGGATATCGTGAGCTTAATGAGATCCAACAAACACATGCTTTAACTTCTGTGCAGTTAGGCTACATTCATTTTGGAGAAGTGAATGGGTTAAATTCAAGCCTGAATGACCTTGAATGTACCTTATTAAAGGAAATGGAGCTACATAGGTAGAGGAAAATGAAAAGGAGGAAAAGTTACAAGATAAAGGTTGGATATATTTTTTTATAACTTCTACAGTTGTGTGTTAAAAGAGAAGTCAACTGTGATGGGGATTTGTGTCTTTTGGATACCTGAAATTTTTTCCAATTTGTGCTATTATGTAGCTCATCTTCTCACAGAAATCCCAGACTGCTGACAGATCAAGAGGTTTAACATTTTAGATCCTTTCAGTACTCAGAAAATGCAATAAATATCAGAGGTGGCTTGTGTCGAGTGTAGGAACAGATGTTGTTTCTGCAGGAAGCAGGATGGAAACTGACACCCACGGGCTTGCTGTAACTTTGGGGAGACTTTCTTCTATGCCTTGCCCTAAATGGGACTTGAAACTTTTTACCATGATGTTTTAATAATCTTTCTATATCTTGATGTTTCCTTGAAGTGCATCATTCTTGCCGAGGTTGCCATCTGGACAAAAGGTCATTTTCAAAGCTCATTTTTAAGTTCAGTTATTGGAGGCTTCTGAATTTTTTGCTAGAGGGCTCTGAATTTTTATTTACACTTCACCCTCTAAGAGTGATTCTTGGCTGGAGTCTCTGGAAATGGTGTCTGCTTCTTATGTAGATTTGAAGACTGTGCTATTAATGAAGGATGTCTTTGCCAGAAAAAAAAAAAAAAAGGACTTAAAAACATGTGGCTCAATGCTTTGTTTCCTTCTAAAGCATGAATTTATTTACTGTGGCCAAATCACCTTCTATGAAGTGCAGTATTGCTGTCTTATTTGTGAGAGGCAGGCTCCAATTCTTTTGGAAAAAATTGAATTGCACAGCAGGCCAGAATTAACAGCACAAGCTTTGGCTCCGACTAAGGACAGTTCTGGATGGCTTGTCACACCCTGGTCTCTCAGATGGAATCTGATGTAGGTGGGGCTTCACCTCTGTGATGGGCAAAAGAAAACATTTCAGAAACACCCGAGGAAGGGACTTGTGGTGTCTCCGCAGAGCAAAGAAGTAGTTTCTGGTTTGGTAGGCTAAATTCAACTCAGTTTGACTAGCAAAGCCAGAAATATGTGTTTCTGGCATGAGATGACATATAGATCGTGATATGAAAAATACTAATAATGAACCCCCTTCTCCAAGTAGCCTCTAGCCTATGACAGATTTAGAAATTCTTCTTCGTGGCTCTCAAGCGCCTCTGTTCCTGAGTTTCCTCTTTTCAATAATGAAAACTTTTTCTGTAGAGCCATTTACAGGCAATACAGTGTGTCCCACAAATTGCCCCTAAAGTCTCCATACATTGGGAAATTGTAGCTCAGTGTACCTTTATTTACAAAATATTCATTACAAAGTTTTAGAAACTATTTACACAATGTTCTCTCTATGTTGACCTTTCCCATTTTCCCTTTGTATGGCGACTTTTAAAACACCCTGTAATGTTTGTTATTTCTTTCCATGCTTATATCAAGTGGTTATTAATGAGAATGAACTGTTATTACATGCTCTAACGTGGGTGAATCTCAAAAAATAGTATGCTGAGTGAAAAAGCCAGACCTCCATGGAAAAAGTACGTGTTACATGATTCCATTTATAGAAAATTCTGGAATATCAGATCTGAAATAAGGTCAGTGGCTGCTTTTCTGTGTGGCGGACGTGACTAAAGAGAAGCGTGAGAGAAACGTCCAGGCTGATGGAAACGTTGTGAATCTTCATAGGTAACGCATCTGTCATCCACGCTGACCCAAGGATGCACTTCACATCTGAGCATTGCTGTGTAAATTATACCTGAAATTTAAAAATATTATATTTTTATTTATTTTCATTTATATATGAGTTATACTCACAAGAAAAATATTATAATTTTATTTCTTATGAGCATACACAGATAAGGAGACAGAACTTCGGAAGGATGACATGAGTCATCCACCCTCAGGCAGCTGAAAAGTTCCTCAACCTACGTGATCTTAACTCCTAAGTCCAGCTTTGTCCATCCTGAAACAGTTTCCAAACATGACTCCACTGTGGAGTTAATGCATTTTCAGATACTTTTCTTCCTGGGAAAGGAGATGGGATTCTGAAACCACAAGAGTGGGTGCCAGAAAGAGTAAAGGGGGCAGTGTCACAGATCCTACAACACGTGCTGTGGCTAGTGCTGGTTCATAAAGCCCTGCGTTCAAATGGCCACTCTGCCCCTTACTCAGTGTATGATGCTGAGCGGGGAAACCTGCCTGAGATTCACCTTCCTCACACGTAAAATGAGCTGTAGCGAGACATAAACAGGACGTTCGTGGACAGTTCATAGATGTCTGTGAATCGTCCATGAATATTTGCTGTTTATTATTCTTCCCAGTTTAGGTAAAGAAGGAACAAATGCACCCGATAGTAACATGTTTGCTGTGTCAGTACCGTGGTTTCCAGTGTGAAATCTTTGCCTCTACTGCACTTTTCTAAACCACTACATAATTAATTTTTCATCCTATAAAAGACATGCATATGAAACTAAGATTCAGTACTTCTCGTGATTCTCTCCCTAACTTCCTTGTTTGGCAGTAGGAATTGTTGAACAATTTAGGATTGTATGTATCTCATTCACTATATGAATAATGCTATGTATTCCCAAATTCTGGTAGAAAATTCGTCCCAAGTGTAATTCATTTATAAATCTACAATTTTAGGAAGTCCAAATATGACTCCCTGAAATATGTCATAATGTTTGTAAATGGCTGCAGACCTGAAAAGAATATTTCTTGGAAATAATTAGAAAATTATGGGGTACAGTGTGGGCAGACTGTCTTAAAACAAAAGATACCATTTAAAATGTACTTAGACATTAACTAAGGATTAAAAAAAGAAAAAGTATTGTTTGGATATATGAGAAACAAGATAAACTGCTTTCAAGTATGTTTTTCGAGTTCTACCTCTGTTATTATTGATGGCACATTAGACTATAAATATTTGATGATATATACCAAGGTTCTCTGCCCACTCAGGTCACAGTCAAGTGTGACTTATACAGTTGTCCAGTGAAATAATAGATTTAGATAACATTATCTATTCAACAAAAAAGAAAAAGTAGTAAAAAGTTTAGGCTTTCATAGAAAGTAAAGCACTTATTTTTTTCATGCAAATACTTTGAATTCTTTGGTATAATATACTGGAGTATATTCCCAGCCACTATTTACATAGCAAGTTTGCATGGAGGAAAGCTTGGGGCTCAGGACTAGGAACATGGTTAGTCTGTAATTTACAGCCAGGATTTCTCAGTTAGCAAAGTTTAAGTTTTGGTCTGAGGGAGCTATTGGGTATCAGGATGCTGGATATACTTTGCCTTAGGGCAATACAATTTAGATTGCATGAAGATTTTTTTAAATTTCTTTGGAATTATGCAATATTTAAATGTTATTAACATTAAGACACTTCAAATCTTCTTTTAGCTTATAGAAAACTGTTAAGTTTCATACCTGGAATCAGTTAACCATATTAGCATCTGCCTATAAGCTACAACATAAGTCACCAAGTTAATTTGAGATATTTCTCAGGCTACTTGCCCTGGGCTTGTAAAAACTCTGGCTTTGTTCTCCGTCCATGAGTATCTACGTATTAACAGACAATGGTTTGTCCCTTGCACAAGCCAAGATGTTTACTTTGGATTCTTCTCTAAATGCAGACAAATATGCCCTAAAATATTTTCTGGTGATTTCTTTGAGATATATATTGGTACCCAGGCAAATGTGTCCTTCAGCACATTTCTGACTATGTAGTAAAACATGATTTAATTTAACATTGTCTGAGTACATTTGTGCTGCTATAACAAAATACTATAGACTGGGCAGTTTATAAAGAATAGTAATTTATTTCTCACCATTCTAGAGGCTAGAAAGTTCAAGATCGAGACCACAGCAGTTTCCATGTCTGCTGAGAACCTTTTTTCCTGCTGCCAAGATGACTGCATCCTCTGGAGAAGATGAACACTGAGTCCTCACAGGATTGAAGGCAGAAAGGCCGAAAAGACTTAAGCTAGTTCCCTCTAGACTTTTCTAAGACACTAATCCATTCATGAGGGCAGAACCCTCATGATTTAATTACTTCCCGAAAGGCTCCACCTCTTAACATCAGCACAATGAGAATTAAATTTCAACAGGAATTTTGGAGGGAACACATTCTAACCATAGGAGATTTTATCTTCATTGCAAATATGTAAGTTACGTGTTAATAACCCTATTTTTCAGTTCTACACACTGAGGTTTAGGGAGGCATTCCATATGGCCATTTGTGGAGCAATCAGAAGCATTAAGACAGGTTGATCTGACTCAAATTCTACAGTCTTCTAACTCAACTGTATTGGTACTTAAGTAACCCAATAAGCTTCTTGTTGTTCAGTTTTAGCTTTCCCTTCACAACACCCACAACCTCCACCCTCTTCTTCCTTGCTCCAAGATTAGATTAGAGAATTTAGATAGTCTTCTAGAATAGGAGGAAGGGTTTAAGTCATCTATTCAGTTCCACATCTATTTCCCTTTTGAGCTTTAATCTTTACCTTTTGCCCTTTTGGTTGGCTGTGGGCTGTCTGTAAAGAAGGTGGAGGGATGGTGGAAATACAGATAATTTGAAACATAAGGAAATACCAAAGATGCTGGAATTCCTAAGAATTCCAAGCTTTCCAAGTTTGTTATGAGATTAAAAGGTGTCAATCTCTGTAAAAACCCTGGACACTGAGCTAGCACTCAGTAAGTGTTAGCCATTATGATTGCTATGTCACATCTCCTTCCTGTGACAGAGATAAAACTCTGACCACTTCCTGAAGTTCCAGACTCACAACTCTACTGTCTGTTGACTTCTGTCTCTTCAGGGGTATTTGGTTTACATCTCAAAGCTCACATGTCCAACACTGAAATAGTTCACTGTCATCCCTCAAGTCTTCACTTCTTACCATGTTTTCTATTTTTTTGTGATGTTATTGTATCACTGTCTACCTAATTAACAAAGATAGTTAAAAACTCTGATTTTATAGATAAAGAAGTTAAAGAACAGTAGAGGGTTAAATGATATGCTAACAACCACACGGAGAATAAGGACCCAGCCATGATGAAAATTCAGGTGTAACAAGCTCTAGGTGCTTTATCCTTACTTTCCCTCCCTCTCTCCCTCCCTCTCCTCTTTTTATACACTCTGTCTTATTCATTAATGCATTGATTTGCTTAATTTTTTAACCTTCCAATTGTCATATTTCAAATTGTTTTTTCTTATCTTTTAGTGTTGCCTAAGACTTCCAGTGCAACATTGCATAAAAAAGTAACACAGGGTATTATTATCTTGGTCCTGATTTTCAAGGAGATGCTTGCAGAATTTCGTCATTTAGAATGTTTGATATCAGGCTAGTGTGGTGGCTCACACCTGAAATCCTAGCATTCTGGAAAGCTGAAGTGGGAGGATTGCCTTGGGTCAAAAGTTTGAGACCAGCCTGAATAAGAGCAAGACTCCCTCTTTACAAAACAGAAAAATTAGCTGGGCATGGTGGGATGCACCTGTGGTCCCAGCTACTCAGGATGCCAAAGCAGGAGGATCACTTGAGATCAGGAGTTTAAGATCAACCTGAGCAGGAGCAAGACCCCATCTCTACAAAAAATAAAAAACTAAACTGGGTGGGTAGTGCATACCTATAGTGCTAGCTACTCAGGAGTCTGAGGCAGGAGGATGGCTTAAGCCCAAGAATCTGGAGCTGCAGTGAGCTATGATGACACCAATGCACTGAAGCCCAGGAAACAAAGCAAAACTGTCTCTAAAGAAAAAATGATTTCTTTCTTTAAAATGTTTGAATTTCTTTTTCACTAGTAGAAACTCTTTATCAAGATAAGGAAATTGATTTCTATTTCTGGCTTACTAAGGGCTTCTTTTTTTATTGTAACTGCCTACTAGAGTTTAACACATATAAAATGATTTTTACTCTTTTATTTAAGTGGTCATAAATATTTTCTCCTTTTTATCTATCTGTTAAATGCCAATTATACATTTTCTAATATTTAACCAATCTTGCATTATTCTCATAATTCAAACTTGGTCATGTTGTGCTACTGTTTTTGTATATATCACTGACCAGAAATTATCTAGCAATGACTATGAAAAATGGAAACATACATGGCTGGATACTTTCCATTGGCCCTCATATATATGTTGCTGGACTTGGTTTGCTGATACTTTGTTTAGCATTTTTACATTTATATTTGTGAATAAAATAGGTTGGCAATTTTCCTATTTGAAATTTTCTTTGTCTGGTTTTGTTATTAAAGTTACACTAGCTTTACAGAGTAAATTGGCTCTTTCTTTGTCTACTCTCTGAAATTGTTTGATTAAAATTTGGATGAGCTTTTCCTTAAAAATTTGGTAGAATTTACCAATAAACTCTGTTTTGTGGGGATTTTTTGGTGAAAATTTTAACCAATGTTTTAATGCCTTCAAAAGTTATAGGACTAATGTTGCTCTCTATTTCTACCTAGGTCAGTTTTGGTAAGTTTGTTGTTTTTCTGGAATTTTGTACTCTCCATCTGAGTTGTCAAATTTATTATAAAACTGTCAAAAGTTCTTTTTTAAATTTCAGCAGTTGTTTATTATTTTGCTTCATTTCATTTTATTTTATTTTATTTTATACACAGAGTCTCAACTCTGGTTCCCTGGGTAGAGTGCCATGGCATCATAGCTCACAACAACCTCAAACTCTTGGGGATCCTCTTGCCATAGCCTCCCACGTAGTTGGGACTACAGGCACCCACCACAAAGCCTGGCTATTTTTAGAGATGGTGTCCTGTTGTTGCTCAGGCTGATCTTGAACTCTAAGCTCGGACAATCTACCTGCCTCAGTCTCCCAGCCTGCTAGGATTACAGACATGAGCCACTGCTCTATTTATGTCTATTGTTTCCCTTTTTGTTTCCCTTTTTGTTTATAATACCAATTTTCTGTTGCCCATTTTGTTTTCTGTCTTTTTAAATGCCACATCTGGATCTCTTGCCTTTTTTATTTCCATAAAATGTGATAGAGGTTTGTCAATTTTTTAGTCTTTCTCTTACATTTAGATTTTGCATTATGAGAGATGTAGAATATTTTGATAATGAAAATTGCAGAGTAAACTTATTGATTTAATCCCCTCTCCCAATATTCATGGATTTTCCTAGCATCAACAACAACTCATTGCCTATTAGCCACAATAATCTAGCCCATATTTCCATGTTACATGAACATGAAAATAAGGGCTAGATAATTATTAAAACTGTGGTTATGGTGAAAGGGACTTTCAAATTAGATTTATAGAATGTAGGATCAAATTCAAGGACTGGTGCTTATTTGAGGTAAGGTATTTAAACTCTCTGAACCCCAATTTGCACACCTTTTTTGTTATTAAATTTTCCTATGGGAATATTTATTGTAAAAACTGTGCCCACTGATGCTCACCAGCACCAGCTTCTTACATCCTTTAAAAAAATGCCCTTCTTATCTTGACCGTTCAGAAGCTCCTGAACAATAAGCTTCTAGAGCAGTGTGTTTCAACCTTTTTCATCTCATGGCACAGTTGAACTTACAGTTAAACTTCTGTGGCATGCTCAGATTATATTGATTTTTAAAAAAGAGTTTTAAAAAAAGAATATACTTACTATGCTTTTGAACTTCTTTCAAAAATAATTTAATTTTATTTTAAAATTTTTATGATGCATCTAAGTTCCTCTCATGGCATAATGGTTGAAAATCATAGTTCTAGAGGTTTAGAATTAAGTCTTGTGAGGTTTTGTTTCCCTGGCTCTGATGATTAGATGCAAGAAACTTGCTTAGGCCTCTCCTCTGTCATCCTGATCTGATTCTTAGAAATTACTCTCACAAAAGAGTATTAGGCAAGACCAAACTAAATTTGCCTTTAGGAGAAAATCCAGTGCAGAAGCCCAGTAAGGTCAGGTGAGTCCTATAGGCATTACTTATGTGGTGCCAGATGTCTTTGTGTGTGCACGTGTTTTGGGAGAAGGCAAAATTTAGTGGAGGAAGTTGTTAGGCTCTTGCTTCCTGCTCATGGAAATCTCAAGCAAATAGATACGTGGTCAGATTCTAAAACGCCTTTTAGTTTGCACATATTTCAGATTGGGATGACAATGAGCATGAAATGAGGTTGTGCGCATGGAAGTACGATGAAGCACTTTCAGATTCCTAACATTGTCAGCTTGATGGAGCTTGATGTTTAAAAGAACCCCTGGCCATTCCTCTGCTGTCTCTACTACAAGTACTTTAGGTTTGCAACATATCCAGGATGGGCTGAAGAAAAGAAATCATACCTTCCCTGCCCTTTGGTAGTGATGCTTTGTTTAATCAATGTGGTTTCCCTTGCAAAAGATTTATATGACTCTAGACTTCTGTCACTGAAAAATAACTACGAGGTTTCTGAGCCTCAAGTTTCATTTGCAGGATGTTATTACCAAGCACACCTGGAATAACAGAGTTTTACCTTCCAGAGATAACTAAAGGGGGAAGTGAGAGAGGTACTTCCTGACTTTTGACGTAAACTCCCATTCACATGTGGTCTTCTGTCTGGGAAGGAATGAAAACATTTGGAGTTGAGTATTCAGCATCCTTTCTGCCTGTTACTCACTTCCTGTCATCAGATGTTAAGGTTTAGCTGTTAAAATAGTGACTGTATTTTCCCAGCGAAGAGAATTTAGATTTATTTGTGATGTTGAGGAGTCTGTTGGCAAATTGTTTAAGAATCAAGTCTGTAGACATCATTAATCCAGGTCCTTTCAGTACTTACTAGTATCTGATGAATAAATGTGAGCGTATTTAGAGTATTTTTGTGTGTGCAATGAATTATATTCTATAGCAATTCTCAGGGTTTTTGTTTATGTGCTTTTTTCCCCAGCATAATTACATAATCAAATCCTCAAAAGCAGGAACTTGTATATCCATTGGGTCATCTATCCTACAATATCTAGTCCCACAAAATGTTTGGAGTAGGGACTTAATTTGGGTGCAAGAAATGAATTTAAAAAAGAATGCTTTCAAGCATTTATGATTTTGATAATTACTAGGGTTAGAAAAGAGACTGGCAGCCTTGTGGTGCATTTTCTTGTTGAAGTCTCATAACGTCAATAACAGCAACAACATAATACTAACATTTAAATTTGAGTGACAAGTGTGTGCTAGGCAATGTTCTAAGGGTTTGGGGTACATTTAAAAAATATATTCAATATTTGTAATGATCCATGAGATAGGCCCTATTAATTTCAGGTGATGGAACTCAGGTTCAGTGAGGTTATTTACCCTGTTCAAAGAAGTCCAGGTTGTTATGTGGAAGATTTGGGATTGAAACCAAAATCCTCTGGCTCTGGAGGTTGAATTAAACCACTACACTGTATTGTTTATCTAAGGAAGACATTGTGTTCCTCATTTTAAAGATGTGGATTCTAATACTCAGATAGTTTAACAAACTATCTCATTGTCATACAACTAATATGTAGCTGATAAGCTATAATAATGAAGAAATGTACAGCACTATTTTACCTGACAATGCAATCGTCAATTGACGTCATTATGTTAGAGTCTTCGGATTAGGCACCTTGATTAACCACATTCCACAAGGAATCACAGCACATGGCAGCTTGAGGGGATTTTAGAAACAATCTACTCTTTCATAAAGTAGAATTCTTTTCTGCAATGTGGTTGAAAGACATCTCATCCAGTTTCTGCTTGAATGTCACTAGCACTAGGTAAGTCACTACCTCCCAGTTTTTTCTTATATTGAAGCCAAATCTGGCCCCTGCAATTTATATTCACTGATCCTGGCTCTACTCAGCAGAGATACACAAAGTGAGTTTTGCCTAACTCTCAGTTATTTAGGTCCTATAAATCTTCTCTCTTCTAGTTAAATAACTCCTAATAATGGTAACTGTTATGTTTGGTGTTTACTGTGCCAAATTTCTTATAAATATTTACTTATGTTAACTCATTTAGTCTTTACAACAATCCTAGGATATAACTGAAAGACTAGCATGTGGGAAAACTAAGAAATTTGCTCAGGGACACAGGACTGGGCAGTAGAAGAGCTCAGGTTTAGACCTCAGGAGTCCAACTCCAGAGTTTATGCTCTTCACCACTTTTGCACCAATGTCTCATTTAGTGTATGCATTTATTTTTCTTGAACTGTTCAACAGTTGGATCACCGTTCTTACCCTTATTTAAATATTGGGCTCAGTGGTGCACACCTGTAATCTTAACACTCTGGGAGGCTAAGGCAAGTGGATTACTTGAGCTCAGGAGTTCAAGACCAGCCTGAGCAAGAGCGAGACCCCATCTCTATTGAAAGTAGAAAAACTAGCCAGGCATGGTGGTGGATGCCGATAGTTCCAGTTACCTGGGAGGTTGAGGCAAGAAGATCTCTTGAGCCCAAGAGTTTGAGGTTGCTGTGAGCTATGACACCACAGGCAACAAAGAGGAGACTTTCCTTTCTTTTCTGTAGATGATACTTCAGTCAGTAGTGCCTAACATCCCATTACTTTATTTTAGACATTATAGCCATGAAACTCCTTAGAACCATTCTTTATATGAACTACTTATAATACACGTCTCCCTATCCTACATATTATAGTGACTTACTTTCCATATTATCCTGATTATATATCATCTTATTGATTTGGCCCTGTGTGAAACTCTTAAACATCTTAATTTTGTCGTCTTAGGCATTAGGTATCCCTCCCAGCAACTCTCTAGTCACCTGAAATAGTAAAAGACATACCTATTATGCACATTATATATTTGATCCATTACCACGTTAAGGGAATGTGGGCCTGCTGCTTCATAACTTCTGGAGGTCAAATGAGTGAGGTGACAACAGCTCCAGCCTCTTTGAACCTGACTTGCTTTTTTCTTGATGAAAAATCAAACATTGATATTTTATCAGTGTCTAAGGAGCTGAAAATTGCAGACTAAAAGATTTTTTAAGAGCATGATTTCCAAATTTTTGTGATTGGACAAATGGGATCTAGGCCTGAACATTTGGTCATATATAGAGGCATTATCCAGGATACAAGTGACTAGAACCAGAGGTGCTGGAGCAAGATACCATCAGTTCAAATCTCAGCACTGCGCATTGCTACTGTGTGACCATGAGCAAATCATATCAATTCTCCACACCACATTTTCCTTGCTTGCAAGGCAGGAATAATAATATGCCTGTTCGTAGATGCTCTTAAATGAGCTAGCATACTTTACACATTTAGAGCAGGGCTCACTCAGTACATGCATGGTACATAATCAATAATTGCTAGCTATAGTGGCTTGCTGCCTGCTTTTGCAAATTAAGTATAATTAGAATGGAGTCACACCAATGTTTTGACATATTGTCTATGACCTCTTTTGTGCTATGATGGCAGAATGGAGTTGTGACAGGGAACCTAAGGCTCACAAAGCGCCCCAAATTTTCCATCTGGTTCTTTCCAAAAAAACCTTGCCAAGCCCCATTCTATAGGATAAAGTGGAGAGATTCCTGACTCTCATCTGTTACTCCTTGGTCTTGGTACTCTCTGGCCTCTGCTACTGCAACTTTAACAAAGACCAGTAATAACAATCTTCCTAAGATGGTTGACCAGAGACACCAGTGGCCAGGTCATCTTGGAAAGAAGGAAAAGAAAAAGGTTTAGATGAAAAGGAAAAAACAAACAAACAACATAGATTGGGTGTAATTCTGAGGGAAAAATGTGAGAACCTATAAGAGATTCCATGGGGAAAAGTTGTGGAACAGAATAAAAAGGAGCAAGATAACAGCAGAGGTCATCCCCTGAGAGGCTTGGTGTCCAGTATAAAGGGTAGGTGGATGGTTTGTTTATCCCTCCCTCATATCTCTGGCAGTCAGCAGATTCCCAAGCTGCTGGAGAGCCTTTCTACCCTCATGAGCCCCAAAGTTGCTGCTACCAGTGAACTGAGAGATTCCTGAAGGCAAAGCACCAGCTTGCCAGTCCCTCTGGGTTGCCTCCTATCACCACAGACCTGAGCTGAGCTGAGCTGAGATGGCAGGTACCATCCTGCTTCTCCACTCACTGTGCATCTTTTTCCTCCCCAGAGGGCTTCAGCCCCTTAGTTTTTGTCTTGCTTATTCCCATATAAACATTTTCCAACTCTGGCCCAGACTGCAAGAGCGACAGGGCAAAAACCTACTTATGAGGAATAGTGAACACTATCTGGGTTATGGGCGTACTTATAACCTTGACTCAAGTATTACAAAAGCTATCCATATAACCAAAAATATTGGTGCCCTCGTAATATTTTGAAATAAATAAAATATATATGTGTGTATATGTAATATAAAAGAAAAAGGTCTTTTCCTAATGAAAAAAATCTGTGAGAAATTATATTTTGGAGATCCTTTTTGTCATTCATTCACTTACTAATTCCATGTTCTATACCCAGACATTTCTGCTAATTGCCATGTAAACAGATACAAACAGGCAAATCTCAGAGTTTTTATTTATAACACTAATGAGTATTTACTGTCTGCTAAACACAATTGCGACCCTTTGCCTATAGTAATTCCTTTAATCCTCATAACAACCTTCGGAGGAGGCAAGTACTACTACTTATCCTAATTTTACGAGTGAAGAAGTGGAAGCATCAAAGATGGTATGGAAATTTTCCCAAGCTTGCACAGTTGGCAGCTAGGAAAGCTGGGTTGTTAAATTGGGTTGTGTGGATCAAGAATCTGGAATCAATTTCACCATAAAGTAGTCATTCAACTTTAAAGACTTTATGGTTTTATACTAGAGAAATCTATTGTACAAGCAAATAATTGCATTTGATTGTAATTGTTTTCAATGTTTGTAAGCTGATCAGCACAGTGCCTAGCATGGAATAAGCCATCCTTGTGATTTCTTTGGCTCTGATGCTATTGGTATCAGTGGAACTTGCTAAAAAGCATGGCCAGAGTTTAAGGGGGGCTTCCTGGAGATGTCAGCAGCACATCAAAAAGGAAGTCTTATCTGAATTGAGATGAGTTTTCCAGAAAGGTTTCCATGCAGAGGAAACTGCATGTACAAAGGACAGAGGGAGGAGAGAGCACGGCATGTTCAGGGGATTAAACAGTACTTCCCTGTGGCCTGAATATGAATTATGAAGACCAAGTCAGCTGAGGTCAGGAAGTGAACAGGGGCCAGAAGGTGAGTGGCTCTGCATGAACTGGGCCAGACGCAATTCCTCTAGTGCGTATTACTTTCTGAGTAATACCCTATACTATCTTTTAATGTCTCTACCCTACCCCCTGACGTGCACATGTATACTAGAGTGGAAGCACCTTAATGGTAGTCAGCCAGTCTGCCTTGTTCACTGGGGTAACTCCAACACTTGGAGCCCTCCCTACAACAAGAGCTTATTAGCTATTTATTAAATTAATGAATACGGTGTGCTTTGGGTGGTTGTAGGACTACCCACAGGGTAGTATACTTTCTTTGGGTCCATTGGCTTACTCTGGGGTCAATTTTCTTGGTTTGTTAAAGAATCAATTAGACTACATCAAATGATGGGACTAGTTAAAATAGGATAATTTTGAAATAGACTTGTTCTTGGAGGCCAAGGATTACTCAAAAAACAAACAAACAAAAAATCCATACTTTTTTTTTTTTGCTGTTTTGGCCAGGGCTGGGTTTGAACCTCCACCTCTGGCATATGGGGCTGGCACCCTACTCCTTTGAGCCACAGGCACCACCCTCCATTCTATTTTTTATTTTATCTTGACTCCACACATAAAAACTCAGCACCCTCACCCCAGATGTCCTTATGACATCTAAATGTCTCTTAAAATCATACTTTCATGAACCAAGCTGGCAGAATGAAAGTGAAATAAGTATTGGTAAGTGAATGAAAATAATGATTCTTCTAGACATTGCTGCCAAACCAAAGAATAAGTAAGTTGAGTACTTTTAACAGTTCACACAGGCTTATTTTTATAATTGTCAGGTACCTGCACAATTAGGCACAAAACACATCATAAAATACATCTGCCTGAGGTCTTTGCCTAGAATTTGGCACCCATTTTAACAGGACTATTTCTTGGTGATAACACAAATGACAAGCTGAGGCAAGACATATTCCTTTTTTATTTTTATCTTTGATGTTGTCAGTAGAATCAGCTTTCCAAGGAATTAGAAAATGTTTTAAGGGTACAGACTTTATTTCCCTCCCTTGCCGGGTGAGGAAAATGAGATCCAGGAAGGTGAGGTGACTCGCCCTGGGGTGGAGAGCTAGTAGTGGCAAAGCTGGACGTGGAATCCAGTCTCTGACTCCCAAGGCCAATTCTCTTCCCACTGCATCATTCAGCCCCCTTAGACATTAGCTATAGTTTCTGAGAAACATATTACCTCTTTAATCATTTCTTGGTCTTTTTGGAAGTATTAATGATCTCCCTCTGCATCTTTCCTTTCTATAGGACCTCAGAAAATGCCATGAAGGCTAAGTCTTACATTGCATTTTGTCAGCAAACCCCACTGTCACCAACCTGTCTCGAACATGAACATTTCAAGCCAAGGTCTGAATGCCCAGGTTTCTTGCCTCCTTCGGATCCCCTTTCCCCCAATCACATTTGAAAATGCACATTTGTACTTATATACCCTAAAGTAATGAATTGTTTCTCTTCCTTCCTGTAATCTGAAAATTCCCCTTTGATGGTGTTTGTCGCTGTTGTTTTTAAGAAAACTTAAACATATCAGATGGACTTTCTTTCTGGCTCCCTAGAAACCAGCCTGCTAGGAGGGTTGATTGGATTTGCCTAAAGCATTTCCTCATTAGTGGCCTGTGTGTGCTTTTCCTCTCAAATGTCATCTGGCCAACCCAACAAAGATTTAATTGTGGCAACTTGGAGCCTTAGCAACTTTGGTCTTTACTGAATATTCTTTTGAAATCTTCACAACTACCTGTCCTTCAAATGAAATATCCCAAACATATTGAAAGTGAGTTAGTGGATTATTGGTCTAAAGACTACTTCTTCCTGCTCTCCACCCCCTTCTTTTGCAACTAAAGATTGGAATTTTAATTACTCAACCAAAGCTTTTAAATCATGATTCCCCGAAAGGGCATGATTTATTAATTAGTTCTGATTATTAGGCACTCTGGACCTGGGTTGGGCTGTGTTTTGATTGGTTTCAACAGCTCTTTGCCTGAAATGACTGTCTGTAAGCACACAGAGGTGTAATTATGCAGACAGTAGTGGTTCAGTGCTGCCAGGTTAAACCTTCTATTATGAATACGTATTATAGTGTCTTAAAAGGTTTTATCGAAATGCCATAGTTTAATAGTTCAGGCTTACAAAATAAAGCTCTCTTATGTTATAGGCAACAGCTTCTTAATTGGATGTTTTCCCTTAGCACATAAAAACATTGGCTTAAGCACACACACACACACACACACACACAATTAATTTTCTTTTAAGTGTGCTAAACAGTATTGCTTCATGGTTAAAAGGAAGGACTCTGCAGCCAGTGTGCCTGGCTTTACCTCATGCTTCTGTTATTTTCCAGCAGCAACTCTGGGCAAATGACTTACCCTTACATTTGCATGTTTTGTAAAATAGGGATGATTATAATGGCTATATTAGAGGATTGTTGTGAGGTTCAAGTGAGTTAGTATGCAAAAAATACTCAACTAAACTGTATGGAAAGTAGTCATTCTGTTCTTTACAAACTCTTCTAACATATTTACTTACATTTTGTATTGTAAAATCTAATTGTGTTAAGTCCTGAAAGAATTAGGAATGTCTCTCTACGACAAAAGCCAAATTGTCACCTAATATTTATTCTCTTCTTTTTTCCACAGTAATAGCCTCCTCTCCCCACCAATTTTTAGCTGGGTGGGAACACAGCTGTCAAGAGTAAGGCATAAATTTCTCTTCCATCTAGCAGTGTCCATGTGACTAAGTTCTAGCCAGTAGGATATAAGCAGAAATAATATGTCAATCTCTGAAGTGTCACCTTAAAGGAAGAAGAATGGTGTGTTTTTCACTTCTTCCTCCTTCCTGCTGCTGGGGATTTGATCTTGATGGTTGGAACCCAGAATTTAAGGATTTTGACGGGACTTCCTTCTAACATTAGCAAAAAGCACTAGGTGATAACTAAAACTTTTAGAAGAAACATAAATTCTAAAGAAAATATGATCCCTTTTTCCTCACCCAAAGTATAAAGAAGGATGACACCTTATTTCTATTTGTCTTGAATGTGAAGTTCACAAGTTTCTTGAACTTGTGGGGTTGGCATCTGCATTGAGAACATTCTTAGTTTTGCCGTATTCTCTGTATCCTACTCTTCTGGGGCTCCATTTAAACACGTTTAGATTTTCTTGCTATATCCTTCACATCTTTTAATCTCTCTTCCATATTTTTCATCTTTTTATATCTTTGTACTACATTCTATATAATTTTATGTTATCTGTAATTCACTAATTCCTTCTTCAGACATATTATTATTGTTTAGTTCTTTTACCAATCTTTTACATTATTATTATTTTTTTGTAGTAATCTCTTCCTTTCCTTTGTTTCTGTAAACCCACCATAGCTTTATAATATGTGTGACACTGTTACTACTAGTAGTCATTTGTGCAGGGTTTTGCTCATAGTGCCTTGTTTCTTTGTGTATGATGTTTTCTTTAATTTTATGCCAGCTCATTGCCCTTCAAAATGATTTGTACAGAATCTTGAGGCCTAGGATGAAGTTGCCTTCTAGAAAATATTTACACTTGATTTTTTGAGGCCTCTAAAGACTTGTCAAGCTTAAGACCTCTTTAAATCAGTCTTAAAAGTTAACACAAGCTTTCATATCATCTATTTACTCTTTCATATCATCTATTTACTTCTCTTCCTACTTCCTAGGCTTCCATTTCTTCTAACTGGGGGCCATTTCTTATCATCTTTCATGGCAGCACAGTTCTTAGGACATGAAAATTGATCAATAAATTTTTGCTCAATAAATGAATCTTTAAATTATCACACCTACCTTGTTATTTTCTGTCTTTATTTTTCAGTTGGTCAGTTGAAAGGATTACTATATATTGGGTGTTATTCCCCATAGGATCTATTTTCTTCAAGGTGTTTCTATGCCTTCTCTCTTCTTTAAATGTCCCTAGTGCTGTGCAAGAAACTACAAGAAGTAGTTTCCTGGTAAATAGTTGCTTCCAAGCTGAGATTTACTATACTCCCTATGCTTTTGCCTTGGAGTGGCTCAAACCATACATTTCTGGAATTTCTTTACATTTTATATGGATGTTTAGAGTGTTGCTTGGGTTATCTGTGGCCATAAGTCCCAATTCCCTGGATCTAGTAGATTTACTTCTAATATGTTTTCCCTTAAGTACAGTCAATCTAACTTTTCAGTTCTCTCAAAGCTGATCTTTGATTCTGCCACCCTGTTGCCCATAAGCCACCAAGACTATCACTACTGCCTATAGAATAAAGCCTCACCCTATTAGCTTGTCATAAATATGGTGTAGCCAGAACTCATGAGAGAATATGGCTTTTAGGAAATCAAACTCTAGGTCCACCATGTACTAACCATGGCACTCCACACAAGCTAAACATCTGAACATCAGTGCGCTGATATGTACAGTAACCTACAAGGGATCACCTAGATAATGCAGCTAGCATTCACTGAATGAGAATAGCACTTCAAGGCATTTCCTCTGAGCAGGGTATAAAAGGGATAGTGATTTATCTTTGTAAATCTTGTGGACAATGGACACATAATACATGGAACATACCTTACCCATTTCTTCTCTAGACTTTAATTTCATTATATACAAAGTGGGAACTTAAATTATAATTTTGAAGCCTTAGTTCAGAACAATATGTAAAGCATCTGGTTCAATACTTGACACATCATTAAGTGTATGATAAATGATCTTTTTCTCTCTTTTCCTTCCAAACTGAGATGCAACTTACCTTTCCTATGGAACTGCAATAAAAATTTTAAATCAGAGCATGTTTTATAAAGAAAGGTTTGTTATTCTTATCTCTACTTTCTAAAGTCACAACTACTCTTTAAGGCCAAGTTCAAATGCCACCTACTTCATGAAACCTCCCTGGATTCTTACTCCTATAGCATTTAACCCCTACTCCAGCCAGGAAGTGTAACAATGCAAAAAAAAAAAAAAAAATCTTCAACCCATTTCAGCTGATCCTTGAATTTCCTACATTTCAATAAGCATAATTCTATAATAAAAAAGCTAACCACTACTAAAGAGTTTACTAAAATGATTTAGAGATGAAAAAATGTAGTATCTCAAAGGAAGTATATTTATTCCAGCGTTAGACAGCTTAAATATGTCCCCTTAAATTTTCTTCATTTGGTCTTAGGTATCTCTATGTTAATCTTTAAATATATTGCCCATAAATAAATAATATTCTTTAAAATACACAGTGCATGAATAATTCCTTCCCCTCTGTAATGGCAACCCGTACTAATAGATTTGGGGCAACCATGGAGCTGTTTGCTCATAATTACACTTATATTCAGTGACAACTCTGCAACCTTCAGTTTGTGTTGGTGCTAAATAATTGTTCCTCTGCCTTGTATTTGTATTAATATGTCTACTTCTGATATCTATGATTTAGTCCCCAATATACATCCATATCCATGCATCTGGGTATATTTGAGCTGCTTATTAAATTTTTGTGAATCTGATCTATCTTTCATATTCCTAGATTCATTTTTTCCCCATTGGTTCTTCTAAGGTCACTTTATGCCTTTTAAAAATTCAGCTCATTCTACTCATACATTCAGCTCATACATACTTATGTCTCATCTTACATGGAGCTCCTGGAACAGTGGTTCTCAACCTTCTAATGCCGTGACTTTTTAACACAGTTCCTGTGGGTCGTAACCCACAGGTTGAGAAACTCTGCCCTAGAAGATTTTCTGTCTGAGGATTGAGCAGCAACTCTATTGCCTCCCAGACTTGGTGGTTTCTTGTGGGTCAAGAGCAGTTCTACAGGGCAGAAGGGAAGCTAGGATAGGATAAAAGGGATCTAATGGGACATCAACTGGTCCACCACTAGAGTTACCCAGGATTTGGTGTCTCTTATGTATGAGAGCTACATACTGTTCATCTCTGTAGTCCCCATTTCCTGGTTCCATGTGCTGCACATGGAAGACACTAGTTAGTGAAACTGACTCATCAAAGATCTAGAGGAAAGGCCCCACAGTTTGCACTCATTCCAACCCATTGCCATTTGTAATAACAGATTCCTGTGAGCGAATTAGCCAAATCCCCCCAGGCAACAGACAACCTGCATATGTGGGTGATAGAAGAATATAGAAGCTTTTATTACTTGTTTTAAGAATCTGGCTGCTCTGTTAACTCAAAATCTGTCTGAGGACCAAATGCTCAAATTCAAAATAGGCAAAATACTTACTATCAAGGCAAACTCAAAGGACAGAAGTTTAGTCTACTATGCTTGGCTCTTACATTATTTTTGTTCTTTTCTTAATTTCTATAAAAGTAATATATGCATATAGTTGAACACAAAAATGCTATAGGAGGGTAACTATTTCTTCATCATCATGGCTTTTATTTCCATTCCTTAAGCTAACTACTATTAACATTATTTTTGTATTTTTATCCAGAAATAATTCCAGATATATGAGCACATATATTTATTATTTTATGCACAAAGATATTACAGCATACATACAGCTGTCTCCTTCATACACAAGTAAGAGCTCTTACAGATATTTTCACATCAACACATCTATCTGTATCTCATTTTTAAAAAACCATGGTTTAGATGTCTTATACTTTATTTAACCTGTTCTTTTTTTAGTGGACATTTAGGTTGTTTCTATCAAAAGTTTTCAGCTCTTACAAATTGTTTTCCACTATAAAATGTGTGCTGATGTGTATTTCTTTGTGTGTATGTGTCAAAAACTATTAAATGGAAAGCTCTATCCTTGCTTCCCGCAGAAAATAGTGTCATGGGTAGTGACTGTAGCAGCCAGATTCCTTACATCTATATGGAATAGTATATCCTTTAATGTACACTCTGCTGTCTCACTCTCTGCTGATTTCTTTTAAGCCTTTTTCCCAGAATACAGCTTACAATTAGGAAAGACAGTCGAAAAAAGTTAGAAGCCATTCTCAACTGCAGGACATCATAATAGCAGGTCTGAGATCCATGATGGAATATAATTTAAATAATAGGATAATTATGTTGAGAGGGACAGAAATTCTGAATCTTGTTTAGAGTTTAAGAGGTTCAGTATGAAGAGCTTATCCATTGCAAGTTTCTCTCAAGAATACAATCAGACTTTCCAGAAATGAAGCCTCCATGTACTTAAAAGTGCTTGTTGTCTTTTGCTTGCAGTGAAGTACATGCGAGAAGCCACGCCCTATGTGAAGAAAGGGTCCCCAGTGTCGGAGATCGGGTGGGAAACGCCACCGCCTGAGTCCCCTCGGTTAGGGGGCAGCTCCGCAGACCCTCTGTCATCGCAGTCCTTCTCCTTCCACAGAGATCGGAAAAGCATCCCCCTGAAGATGTGCTATGTCACTCGGAGTATGGCCTTGGCTGACCCTGAGAACAGGTAAAGAGGGCGGACCCTCCGTCCACATCTCAGCAGCAACCTGCCCTCTGGGGTTAAGTGGGAGCTCTGGGCGGGTTGTTCTCGTGTTCTCGAAACACTCCGTGGTTTCCAAAGAATAGAATGAAAGGGCCATTCTGAAAGTGTGTCTGTGTGTGTGTGAGTGTGTGAATCTGTACGCTGAGCACTGGTTCTGGAAAGAGGTGAACTAGAATCAGGATCCTGAGTGTCCTACTCTTTGGGCAGGTTTCTCAAACTACTGAACCTCAGTTTTGTCTTCTGCAAGGCTGGAATAATTGAAATAGACACTTTAGTGTTGTGGAAATCCAGGTACAGTGATCAGCACAGGAAACCCTCCCTTGAGTATAAGCAATAATAATATTTCCTCTTATTGTTAGATATCAGTGAACAAACTAGCCACTCTGGGCAAAAGCAACCTCAACTATGTACTTGGAGGGTTAAATGAGAGAAGTGTTAAAACTATTCGCTACTCTAAACCTCTTCTTATACTCAGAAAAAATGGAGTGGCTTTGGTCCAAGCCTGGAGCGCTGTTTCCCAAGTCTGTTCATGACTTTGCGTGCCACAGGACAGATATATCACCAGATCCGTGGCAATTATAAGGAATCCAGCCAAGAGGAAGTAAATATTTGGGGTCTCCCTTACCCCCAAAGTCATACTTTAACTTCCTTGAACAGAAAACATGTAACTTGGAGGAAAATATGAGATATAAAGACAGTGAGGAATTGAGCCAGCAAATGGGGAATCTTGGTGACCTTTGCATCCACATTAAAGTGCTAAATATAGGAACAGCTCTGCTGGCCCTTATTTAGAACATGTGTGGGACAGCTGCAACCCAGTCAAGTAGAAAATATTTGGCTAGCTTTGGAGCTGCTGATGGGGAAAAGGCAAAGGGAATAGGGGCAGGGAGAAAGTTGCCTCCTTGGCCGCCAGTCCAGCGTCTTTTCTGTTCTCATCCCAGCAAACTCACTGTATGGAAGCTCTAGGGTCCTTCTAGATCCAGCCAGCTGCAGGGTCTTACTACCTCATTCCGTGCCCCCCCCCCATGTCAGTTATATCCCCACAGGGACTGTCCAGTTGTACGAAAGAGCCAGAGAGTGTCAGACAAAGAAGTCAGAGCAGGCTGACTGGGAAGGGGCAGAGTTCATTGCTGATCCCCCTCACCCTATTCTGTTTCCTTCCCTCATGATTTCTGCTGATGTCCTGAGCCTGCAGTTGGTGTCCTGGTTACTCTCGAGTCTCCTAGCCTCTCTTTCCACCCAATCCAACAAGTCCTTTTCCCCAAGAATCTGATGTGGCAGGTTTCAGATATGTTGAATTCCCAGTTTAAGTGCCTATCTTGTGCTTGGCATTATGCTAATTATTTAGATCAAAGACTGCCAAGTGGTAGGCAGCAGGTATACCCAGCCCACAGATATGTGTATTTTAATGATCTATCGAGTGTCTTAAAGAAATTTGAATTAGGTACCATAGTGAATAATTAGTAAATGTCAAAGTACACAGATTTCTGCTTGTCCAGAAAAATTGGAAGAACTGTTAATATGATCAGGCCCACAATGATGCAAACAGGCTCCAATATACCAGAGCCCAGTCCCACTTCTCCTTTGATAAGAGAATGAACTCTCATCACACCTCCTACCTTACACACAGGGGACTCAACTAATTACCAGCCTAGTCATTCTCATTACGTGTCTAATCTTTGAATTTGTTACCCTGCTTAGTCCTCTCAACAGCCCCCTGAGTTTCTGTCCCCATGCGACAGATAAAAACTTGAGGCTAAGACTGCTAATACAGGTTCTTGGCATATACAGCTTTCATGTAGCATAGCTGTGCAAACCCACACCCGTAGGATGAGTGACAGTGCCAGTTAACCACTTCCAGAAAAATGCAAACAGGACTAGAAAATGGATTTGGGTATCATAGAAACAGAGAGAGTTTGAGTAGGTGGTTTCTCAAGTTCCTTCTAGCAGTGGATGTAAGTGATATGATATTATTCCCAGGTCACTTAATTATATTTTAAGGAATGTTTTGGGAATATCAGGCATCAATACAAATATTGGCAACTTCAGTCTGTGCATCAAGGCAGCAGAGGAGAATGCATTTTTAAATTTTGATATTGGCTCTCTTCCCATTCACTGTCAGCAAGTGCATGTGGGGACTCCGGTGTGGAAGGAGGAGAGCCTGTTTTGCTGGTGTGTGGGAACCATCAGGGCAGAACTGAAAAAGAGAACCCAGCTAAGCCATGTGGTTCCTCGGGGACTTCAGGTTCAGATGGGTCCCAAATGCTGCTAGCAAGGAGATTAGGAGCCTAGGTGAGACTGTCCCCTAATTGAGGGAGAAAAGTAAAGAAAATGGAAACAAATATCTTATGGAACTCTGGTTATATGCTGGGAAGTGTATAGTGTACTAGTCACAAACATGTAATTTGCAAAACCCATCTCTATGCTGAATGCAAGAGACACACCCAACACAAAGTACTTTAAAAGTGAAAAATTCAGGGATAGGCAAAAGCATACAAGGCAAATGGAAACTCCCAAAAACAACAACAACAAAATGCATCAATTTTTTTTTCCTTGTTGGGGATTCATTGAGGGTATAAGAAACCAGGCTACAATGATTGCATTTGTTAGGTAAAATCCCTCTTATAATTGTGTCCTGCCCCCAAAAGGTATGTCACACATAGAGACCCCCACTGCCCTCCCTCCTTCCCTCTCTCTGCTCTTCCTTTCCCTCACCCCCCTCCCTCCTTCTCTCTCTCCTTCCCTTACCCCCACCGTGTACTAGGTCATTAATGGTCCTCATATCACAATTGAGTACATAGGATTCTTGCTTCTCTATTCTTGTGATGTTTTATTAAGAATAATGTGTTCCATTTCCATCCAGGTTAATACAAAGGATGCAAGGTCTCCATCTTTTTTAATGGTTGAATGATATTCCATGGTATACACATACCACAGCTTGTTAATCCATTCCTGGGTTGGTGGGCCTTTAGGCTGTTTCCACATTTTGGCAATTATAAATTGAGCTGCTATAAACAGTTTAGTACAAGTGTCCTTATGGTAAAAGGATTTTTTTTTCTCCTGGGTAGATGCCCAGTAATGGTATTACAGGATCAAACAAGAGGTCTAGTTTGAGTTCTTTGAGGTTTCTCCATACTTACTACCAAAAAGGTTATATTAGTTTGCAGTCCTACCAACAGTGTAAAGATGTTCCCTTCTCTCCACATCCATGCCAGCATCTGCAGCTTTGAGATTTTGTAAAGTGGGCCATTCGCTGGGGATGGATGATATCTCAGGGTGTTTTTGATTTACATTTCTCTAATAATTAGAGACAATGAGCATTTTTCATATTTGCTAGCCATTCATCTGTCTTCTTCAGAGAAGGTTCTATTCATCTCTCTTGCCCATTGATATATGGGATTGTTGGATTTTTTTCATGTGGATTAATTTGAGTTCTCTATAGATTCTAGTTAACAAGCTTTTGTCTGATTCAAAATATGCAAATATCCTTTCCCATTGGTTGTCTGTTTTCTTTGGTTGTTGTCTCCTTATCTGTACAGAAGCTTTTCAGTTTAATTTTGATCATGATATAAGACAAAGTAAAATGCCGGCCACAAAGCATAAAATAAGACAAGGAAGAACTGATTTATGCTGAAGGCCAAAGTTCACAAGGAATGTTCAAGAGTTAGAAATATGCACCAAGTCACATAGCAACAACCTGTTATGTAGCAGAAATTGTATATACAGTTCCTGTATATAACAGAAACTACAGAGGATTAAAGAAGAAATAGGCCAAGTGTGGTGGCTCATACTTGTAATCCTAATACTTTGGGAGGCCAAGACAGGAGGATTACTTGAGGCCAGGAATTTGAGATCAGCCTGAGCAAGAACAAGACCCCAGGCCAGGCTCAGTGGCTCATACCTGTCGTCCTAGCACTCTGGGAGGCCAAGGCAGGAGGATTGCCTGAGGAGCTCAGGAGTTTTCAGCAGCCTGAGCAAGAGTGAGGCCCCATCTCTACTAAAAGTAGAAAAACTAGTTAGGTGTGGTGGTGGGTGCCTCTTGTCCCAGCTACTTGGGAGGCTGAGGCAGGATTATCACTTGAACCAAGGAGTTTGAGGTTGCTGTGAGCTATGATGATACCACAGCATTCTACACAGGGCAATAGCATATGACTCTGTCTCATTAAAAGGAAAAGAACAAGACCACAGCTTTACAAAAAATAGAAATATTTGCTGGGTGTGGTAGTGCAAGGGCACAGTCCCAACTACTTGGGAGGCTGAGGGAGGAGAATGGCTTGGGCCCAGGAGTTTGAGGTTGCAGTGAGCTATGATAACACTACTGCACTCTAGCTTAGGAGACAGAGCAAGACTCTGTCTGGAAGGAAAGAAGGAAGGAAGGAAGGAAGGAAGGAAGGAAGGAAGGAAGGAAGGAAGGAAGGAAGGAAGGTTAGTTCAGATAATTGAATACACACCACCAAATGGAGAACAAAACATAAATAGACGAATCCCCCTTATCCACAGAGGATACATTCCAGGACCCCAGTGGCAGCCTGAAACCACAGATAGTGCCCAGCCTTAAATACACATATTTTTTCATATCCATACATACTATGATAAAGCTTAATTTATAAATTAGGCACAATAAAAGATTAGCAACAATAACAACTAATAAAATAGAACATTTATAACAATATACGGCAACAAAAGTGATGTGAATATGCTCTCTCTCCCTCCCAAACTAACTTATTTTTTTGTGCTCATTTATGCTGATCTATGGTTAACTTCGTGTAACCAAAACTGTGGGGAGCAAAACTGTGAATAAAAGGTGACTTACAGTAAGAATATAGAAGACCCAAAGAACATAAATAATAAGGCAGATCTGGTGGACAAACTTTGTACCCCAGTAATAGAGAATATACTTTCTTTTCAAGTCCACAAAGAACATTCCCAAAATTAACTCTAAATTAGGTCACAAAGCAAATGCAACAAGTTTCATAAGATAGAAATAATACAAGCGTCCTCTGATGATAGTGGAATAAAAATAGAAAATCAACAGAAAACCAAAACATAGAAACCCCTTTTCTCATGGGTTTTTAAAAGCTCTCTATGAAATAACTTTTGGGTCAAAGAAGTATAAACTAAATTTATAGCATTTCTTAGAAATACATAGTGATTAAAATAATGCATATATTAAATATAAAGAGAAAGAGAGACTGTAGACTGTGGAGTTAGACAGACCGACTGTGGAATTTTAGTTTCATCCCTTAGACGTGACTTTAAGCAAGAATCTTTTTTAATCCAAATAACCATCCTAGATAGCCAGCACCCTCCTCTCCTTTTATAGACAGGGAAACCTCTCTGAGAAGTGAGAGTCGAAGCAAACAGTAGATCTGGGATTCAGACTCAGGCCTAACTGATGCCAAGCCCAATTTCGGCATCATTAACCCCATCGCCTCCAGCTTCAGCACCTGGCAGAACAGCTCACCTGAACTGTGCACCTTGGCCAAGAGTTAATGGTCTCCTGGGTGCTGAAACCTGAGGACTGATGACAAATGCCACAGCATCTCGGAGCTAATCCCCGCAGTGGGTGACACGCAGCTGCTTCTAGTTTGTGTTGAGAATGCTAACATTCCATTTCTCAAATAGAAACAGCCACAGAGCAGCAGGCAGGATTGCTGCTCTTTCTGAAAAAAGGTCACCCAGCAGGCACTGAATTCAAAAGAATATGTCCCTGCTGGTGGTTGTCAATGATCACAACATTTTTTTTTTAATTCTACCTCTTAAATATCTCTTGTTTTTCATATTCAAGGCTGTGCCTTCACAGCCACTGCTGTGGGCCAGGACCACATCCTCAGAGTATTTGGTCACACATCTTGCTCAGTGCTTTGTTGCTAATTCATTCCTTCCCCCATCTCCCACCATCTACTCTACACCCGGCTAGCTAAGGGGATGTCACCCGCTCAGTATTTACCCACTTGGTCAAATGGCTCCTTGTCACCTGCATTAATATGTAAGCTCCTTAGTGTCCATAAGAACCTCATGGGGTTTGGGGTCTTCCCTGGTTGTCCAGATCCTCCCAACATCATCCCTTACTTTTCCAAAACACTTAAATAATTTCCGTACTTCTGACAACTTCCTGGTCACCCTTCAAGCCTCGGAGCGGTCAGTCTTCTTGGGCTCTAATATCTTGTTTTACCTTGTTTGTCACTGTACCCCTGTGGCATCCTTCATAACAACTTAAAATTTTTTTCTTTCACGTCCACCTGGTTCCTAAGCCTCTTGAGGTCTGGGGCTCCTGATATTTTCTTTTTAATATTTTGGCTTTCTAGAAGCTTGGCCTTCAAAAATTTTATTTTAAGAAATGATACATAGTATATTTATCTATCCATTTTTGGTATTCTTATCTCTTCAAACATTTCTTTTAAAAAAGTTGTCCACTTGGGGATAAGAAAATAAATAAAAGCATTGTTCTCGCCTGACAGATGCAGGAAACTTAAAAGAAGGTGGGAAGATCCATTAACCAAGCCTGTTCCTATGTCAGGAGCAGCTGCACCACAGAAACTTTATGAGGCTTTAGTCATGACTGTGTGTACTACTGTGTAACAGAATCCACTGTAAATTTTTGTGGTTTAATTATGGAGAGGTATCCCTGATCTTTCTTGTAAAACAATGTGCATGTCTATTTATGGTGCACAAATGAAAAATCCACAGAAGGGACTGTCCTGGTTTCAAATGGAAAAGCTGTGCTAAGCACAGGGTGATTCAGAGGGGTGTGCTCTGACAAGTCCTGTGGGACACCTGCATGTGATGCTACAAGGTACCATCGGTGACATCACCACAATCTGACACTTGAGCTTCATCCACAGAAGATGAGAAACTTGATAGAGGGGTGCAGTAAGAGTGGTTCCATCTTCAAGAGGTTGACTGGTGAGTGTGGACCCATCTTTAAGAGGTTGACTCACATTAACCAAACAGCCGGAATTGGCTTATAATGAGCCTGACACAGTTGTCAAGCAGATGGAAGTGTTCATTATAGGCAGGTTGTATTAGAAGACAAATGTTAATGTAAATAAGGAGGATATCAGAACCCAAAGTAACTCAAACAATGTGAGCTTTCAAGGTGGCCTGAGTAATACCTTCTCTCCATGTAGGCAAGCTATGTGAGAAATTAAATTGTCATGAAAGTTATTTGGTGAGTGTGGAATCAATATGAGGGGTGCTAATAGACGTTAAGAAGTGTGTTTTAGGCAAGGAAGCTGAAAGGCCTGCTTTCCAGATGGAGAGAACCTTGCCAAGGTGACCATTATGTAAATTCCTGCTTTGCCAAATTCTGCTTCCTTTGAGCTGTGTATAAATAGCCTGGGGTTTCCCAAGTGGCTGCCCCTGTCCTTTCTTTTAATTTAATTTAATTTAATTTAATTTAATTTATTTTGCAGTTTTTGGCCAGGGCTGGGTTTAGACCCACCACCTTTGGCATCTGGGGCCAGCGCCCTACTCCTTTGAGCCACAGGCATGGCTAATTTACCCCTTTGAGCTCACACGGATCTTTCTTCCTACGGGTATCAGAACAGTGGATTGGGTGTTTGCTTATCAAATTTAATCATTTTCCAGTCCTGGCTCCTTGAAGTTGCTCTCATATCACCATGTTCAGAGTTTTAGACGGTCCCAAATAGTTAGCTACACTCTTATACACAGGTGGTCTTTGGTGGCTACCAACAAAAGAATAATCTTACTAGATGAGCCATATGTCCTCCTTTTCCCAGTGTGCAGGGGCACATCATTGCCCCCTGCATGCCTTGTACAGAACTCTCAGCCATGCTCACTAAACTTTGAACACTATTGAAGAATTCCCTCTTTTAATACATCGGAATGAAGGTTTGTGAGGTATTCGTACATATGTCTGTCTCTTCCCTTCTGTAAGTCTTTATGAAAAGTGCTTCTTCAGTGAAGTGGCTCACAGAATAACCACTTTCTGAATCTGTTTTCTTCATCACTTGGACACATCATGATGGCTTCAAAACTGAAACTATTGATAAGAGGTTATGATTGATCTTGTATCTTTGAAGTATAAACTGGGATCAAATGGACTCTGTGATTCTGGGGCCATTACGTTAATTTTTATCATCGGATTCCAGATGGGTAGAGGAGTAGATGAGGAATATGTTCTCATTTTTATATTTTATGAATCATCAGTAAACAACTGGCAATTAATGCAAAAAAGAGATTATGATTGATATTCTCTTCTGCAAAGGGAAGAAAATGTAAAATTCATGTCTATTGGTGCTGTGCATATCTAAACAGAGGTCCAATTTCACTACATGCTGTAACCAGTAGATACAACTTTAGAGTTGAAGTTAGAAAGTAAGAGTTTAAATTTCAATTATTTATTCCCTTTAACTTTAAGTAAATTATATAGTCTCTCTGATATCCTTCTCTGCAATGGTTTGAATGTTTGTGTCCTTCTAAAATACAAATTCTGAAAACTAATCTCCAATGTAATAATATTAAGAAGCGAAGCCTTTGGGAGGCAATTAGATCATGAGATCAATCCCTCTTGAATGGGATTAGTGCCCCTAGAACAGAGGCTAAAGGAAGCCATGCCTGTTTGGCCCTTCCACCACGTGAGTTCACATCATAGGTGATGTTTAGGAGGAACGTGCCCTCACCAGATACCGAACTTGCTAGTGCTTTGATCTTTCACTTACCAGCCTCCAGAATTGTGAGCAATAAAAGTATGTTGTTTGTAAATTACAGTCTAAGGTATTTTGTCATAGCAGTACAAACAGACTAATACGTTATCAATACACTGTGCTAATAATACTATGATTGTTGCTATGGTTAAGTGACTTAATGTAAATATTCTCTAATTCCTGGCAAGATAACCATGGCATAAATGTCGCTTTCAGTGAAAATATCTTCATTACTGGGTGTAAAGGCCAAAGGACTTTTTTGCTCTCTACTCAGAGCCCAGCAGCAAGAACTTTCCAGGTCATGTTCCTAAGCTGTTGAGCAGAGATTATTTTGTAAGACATTCTTTCACAGAGGTTTTTAAGCCTTTTGAGATTTATGGCCCTTTGCAGGGACCTCAGTTCTAGTTTCCCAACTCATGGGCTCTTAATGCCTTAGCTATCATCTGCGTGTCAAATTCCAAGTCCTCAGCCCACCCACCACTACCAGAGCAGTCTAAGCTACCTGCTACCACCCCAGCCCCTTCACTTCCCCAGAGATGACTGTGATCAGCTTAAATGCTCACACTTCACCTTTCTGGACACCTAGCAGTTTCCTTTTCATTCTTTTAAGAGCAGCATCTCATTAAAGCATAAACAAGCAAACTTTTCTTATTATACTTTAGCAGCTCCAGGTATCAGTGGCAGAAATGTTCCTGAATTTGTGGTGTAGACCATCATTTTTCTTTTTTTTTTTTTTTTTTTTTGAGACAGAGCCTCAAGCTATCCCCCTGGGTAGAGTGCCATGGCATCACGCTCACAGCAACCTCCAACTCCTGGGCTCAAGCGAGTCTCCTGCCTCAGCCTCCCAAGTAGCTGGGACTACAGGTGCCCGCCACAGCGCCTGGCCAATTTTTGGTTGCAGCCATCATTGTTGTTTGGCGGGTCCGGGCTGGGGATTCGAACCCGCCACCTTAGGTATATGTGGCTGGCGCCTTAGCCGCTTGAGCCACAGGCGCCGAGCCGACCATCATTTTTCTAATTGGAAATCTCCTGAAGTATGGCAAGAATTGCTTGTAATTGCTTATCATTGGCTATGGATGTCATAAGCAAAAGTCAATGTTCCATTTTTCCAAGTAATTTTTAAAAAGAAGTCAAACTGTTACTATTAGATTTAACACTAAGCGCAAACAAAAAACATGTGTATTATCTTTTGAATGAGCTACTTCTCCCATTTGAAATTATGTGCTTTCCTTTATCACCAGAAGCACCATTTGGGTTATGATTAATTTATCTATCCATCCATCCATCCGTCTGTATTTACTTCTCACTTAGACATCCCTAAGGAAAATACTTAGTTACTGTAGAAGTGGTATGAATAAAAAAGAGAGATGATCTTGGTCTTGGGTTCAACAGCGCTCACATTCTGCAATTGAGAAATACTGGAATGGAAATACACAGTAGCTTTTCAACAATCATCTGAAAGGTGGTTGGGAAGGGAAAGTTCAGGAAGGTTGAGTGGAATTAGAGATCTGAAGCAGGAAACAAGTCTTAACCAGGTGTCTTATTTCTAAATGTCGGTGGTGAGTGAGACTGAGGAGGCGCTGCCTGGTAGCACTCCAAGGGAACCTAACAAAATAGGTCAGGCACTCCCTTTTAAAGTTATTTTCAGTAAAATTTTCAATGTTATCAAAATAATAAAGGCAGGCCATTTAAAATTCAAATAGGTCTAAGAGATTTTTTTTTAAGCAGCAGGTGTTTACCATTTATTTTGCAGCCTGATCAACCTGCGAGACCCGGGGCTGAGGTCTGGGACATGTGCTCACATCGCTGATTTCATAACATCGTCCTCTCTGTTTTCTCTGTTATCTCTGTCTGCATGTCTTGCTGGGAGGATGCCGAGCCTCCTGGATTGATTTTCATACATCTGCTTTTCTCTGTTGTAAAAAATGTTACATCACATCTTTTTTACTTTATTTTTTGACCCTTCTCCTGACTATATTTTGTTTACATTCCAGTGATCACACGTTAGATGTTTTTGCTTTCTGAATGTTCCCCTTTCATAGAATTTTGTTCTAGTTTTGTGAATACCACATTTTCTGTTCATCTTAGAGAATATTAGTTTTGCTTAGTTTTCTTCGTGCCCTTTGTTTCTGCATTTACTATTTTCCTGTCTATTTGGATCTTCATTCTTCCTTCCTAGGGCTTTTCCTCAAATGTCTGGTGATCCTTTGCTATCGGTTCATTTTTTAGGCTCAGAGACTAAGAAGCCTGCTGGAACCTGTGTGTATGTGGGGAGGGTTGTCCATTGGTAAGAGCACATGTATCATGGTGTTATAGCTTGGCCAGCCAGCTTTACTGAGAAACCCCCTCTAGGTCTGAAGCTGTCAGTGTTTATAAGTTTTCTGTATGTCTGTTCAATTACTTGGGAGAGAATTATTCTGTCTCCTTTTATGGATGTCGGGGATGGAGAGTTGGGAGAGCCCCCATTTGCCAGCATTGTGAGAGTCCCAACAACAGCATAAAAACTTCACATAGGGCCCTTATGTTCAGCCCTGTATTACCCCTAACCCTCTCTCTGGAGGTTCTGAGCTCTTGTGGGTTGTACAAAGCCAAGGGGCTCACACCAATACTTTTTTCCTCTAATATTTGGAGTCAGGTACCCAGCTCAGTGTCTGTCCTTCAAACATGTGTTGAACCTTTGCCTCTCTTATTCTCTGGTGGGTTCAGACCTATTTTACTGTCTTTTTACCAAGATCTTAAAGAAGGAGAAATTAACATGAATGGCCAAGCCACTATTGCTTTTCCAATAAGAATCCAAACATAACTTGCATCTTTGCATACAATAGATTGAACAAAAAGTTCCTTTTAATGAGCTTAAAAAATATTTTCATAGCCTTGTTATTTTTACAAAAATGTGTTCCTTTTATAGGTAAACTTCTGCATTCGTACTAATTAACATACAGTTTTAATCAGTGTGTATGAATTAATACGGTTTCACTGGCAATGGTAAGCTAGTTAAGGAATATAACTATCTCTGGAGTTCAGAAAAAGGCTTGCTCACCATGGGCCCATAATTTCATCAAAACACAGCTCCTGAGAATTCATTGGAGCTCATTCCTATAACTGTAAGCACCATCCCAGGCAAACTGTGGTCTCTCCTCAGCTAAGAGCACTCAGAGAGGTTGAACTTGACCAGCTCGGTGCTAACGGATTTTTGCTAACATTGACTCTCAATATATAGGTCTTGATTCTTTGCTCTTGATACATTAATTGAACTCCATTTGGTTTGCAAAAGCTGCCCCAGAATTTTCCAGCTGAGATAATGAAGCCTCTAAAAATAGCTCCAGTAGTATCATACAGGCCTCCTCTATTCAAGCAGGCATCACCGACAATGAGACAGGGGGCTTCACAGAGAGACCTCTGCCCTCCCTTCTTTTGACACATGCAAAATTTTGTTTTCCTTGGTGGAGAATAGGTTTGAGGTCTAGAGCTCTGCAAATACATTCAGGGCAACACGTATGTGGACATACACTTACATGTGTCTACTGACAGGTCTTCTCTTCATTTCTAAATGATAGTGTCATAGGAATCTTGACATTGCTGGTACATTAGACCTAATTGAGATTTCTCTCCTTTTTAAAAATTTAAACTGTTAAATATATAGTTTTATCATCCAGATTCTTTACTGGAAGCTGTTAAATATATAGTTTTATCATCCAGATCTTACGCTGTCGTGACTGCTACAACAGTGACAGAGGTCTTGCCCTGAGATAGCGTATATCAGGTAGGGAATATCTACAAGTAAGTGGGCCCTTATGAAACAATGTCATTGAAAGACCACGAGAGAAGTAAAGGGTGCTACTCCACAGGAAAGGCACCTAATCCAAAGTTCTGTTTTTGGAGACAGGTGGGTATTGGGAACCCGGAATGATTCTTACAGAAAATCACAAGAGAGAAGTTAGGCAAAGGTCAGGGTAGGAACACATGGAGGGTACTCCTGGAGAAGGAACCAGTGTAAGTATAGGCAGAAGGCAAGAGAAAGCATGGTTTTGTTGAAGAATTGGACGTTTTGTGTTTGAGGACCAGTTTATAAGAAGAACATGTCAAGAGAGGAGCCTGGGTAGACTGTTGTGATCAGAGCTAAGACACTCTGTGGTTTGAACATTATCCTGGGAGGAGTCTGAAGCACAGGGTGATGAAGAAAAGGTCACTCTGGCTGCAAGGTAAAGCGTAGGCTCCAGGAAGACTGGCGTCTGGGGGACTAAGTAGAGGGATGGTGCCCAAGTTCAGATGGGGGATAATCTTGGCTTCTTTGACTAGAATAGGACATTGATACTGAAGACAATCTGGATGCATGTGAGAGATCTGAAGAGATTGAATCGACAGGAATTAGCAATAGATGGTCTTCGAGGGACGAGGGGGAAAGAAGGAGTCTTGAGTTAATTTTGTTCAGTCGTTCATGGAAGTAGAGCCACAGTTAAACTGGGCCCCTCCTGCCTCAGTGAATGGGACAGAGGTCAGGTGTGGTGTAGGTAGAGGCATAGAAAGGCTTAGTCCTTTGGAGATAATGTGTGGATTGAGAGTCAAAAGTACGACTGCATTTTGAGTTTTATGTGCCTAACTGGATTTCCAGGCATATTGAAGATAGCAGCATGTCTTGTTCTACTTTTGTATTTGCCACAGTTTCTAGAACAGCGCATAGAAATCACTCACTAAATACAGAAGAGTGAATGCAGTGAGAGCACTCAAGACACAGGTGTTATCCTTGAAGAGTTAACTAGGACATGTTTAATATAAGAACGTCACAGTGGAAAAGGCTGTTAAAAGCACCAGCAAAGGGTGGGGAAGCACCCAGGGTTGCCACCTGCGGGAAGCTGTTACTACACCCTGGGCCTGTAGAACAAAGGCAGCAAGTTACTGCAGCCGTCAGGGGACCCTGGTCCTGGCAGAGGAACAGTGGCCTGGGTGGATTGGGGGCAGGTCAGCACCCCAGTCTTTCTCTTCCTTCCTGGCATCTCCTGGGGATGCTTCCAATTAGCTGCACACAGTTGGGAGTCAGGCTTGTGAACCCGAGTGACACCATTTAGTCCACAGAGTTTAACCTCTTGGAACACAGAGCAGGGCAAAGAATGGCAGAGAATTAATATGGAGGAGGAAAAAAATCACAGAAGTGTATTTACTTTCTGCCTCTTAGAAAAATAGGTCTAATATTTATAATGCAAGTCATAACTAGTTAAGAGCAAATGTGGTCATTTCTATCCCAGAAAATGATCTTGGGATAAAAATGTCTTGGCACGGCCACAAATCAATATTTATACATTCCTGTTTCATGAAAGGTGAAGGTGCCGTGCCCCACCTAGGGTTTTGATAGAGATTTCTTTTAGCCACGGTGATATGAGCTGGAATGAAAGGCTTAGAGGAAAAGACAGTTTGTTTCAGTGAAGTGGAAGCTGCAGAAATCCAGGCAGCAGGGAGGGATGGAGTGGGCTCACTGTGAAACAGGCTCGGAGAGGGATTGTTCTGCTCTCTCGGAAAGTGGCCGAGGTAGAGAGAGACCATCTCGTCCATTCTGACACTGCTGGAGCCTGGAGGAGGCACAGATAAGAGTACTGTTGCCCTACCAGTGTTCTCTTGACAGTGAAATAACCATCAAAGGACCCCAGATAGACAGATGGACATGTGAGGAGAGGAACGGGGACACATCTGAATAGTAACCGTCAGTGAGAATCAAAACTCTTGGTTCAAAACCTTCTTAACATTAATTTGTTTTCATCTAAAATATCAAATCACTTACCATCTTTGTGCACACTTTCACTTACAACCGTGGTGTTTTTGTTCCCCTAGAATGAAACCCTTTCTCGCATCTCTATTATGAAACATGCAGTAAAGGCCAAGTGGGGTGATTTGTTTTTGCTGCCTGTGTTATTAAACATTCAAACTATTGGAAAATGTTTCCTCATGTTACCTGGAAACGAAACACTAGATCCAGAAGTTTGAATTCTTGGAGCTATTTTTTTCAAGCACTCTGGCAGTAATTTTTTTACCAGATGCATTGTGCAGTTTTGAAAAGATTATTGAATTTTAGGCCAGGCCAACTGGGTTTCATTACTAGTTTTTGTACTTATTAGCTGGGTGACTTTGGGAAATTCACTTTGAATTTTTTTTTTTTAATATGTGTACTAAGAGTGATAGTATTTCTATATACTACTGTTTTAGAATTAAATAAGTTGATATTCACCTAATTCCTGGGCCATACTAAACACTTAGTAAATGTAATATCTTCCCATTTCCCTTTATTTTTATTTATTTAGGGGGCAAGTGCCTCACTCTGTCTGGGTAAAGTGCTGTGGTGTCATAGCTCACAGCCACCTCAAACACTTGGGCTCAAGTGATCCTCTTGCCTTAGCCTCCCAAGTAGCTAGAACTATAGCGTCCCACCACTACAACTGGCCAGCTTTTCCATTTATAGTAGAGATGGGATCTTGCTCTTGCTCAGGCTGGTCTCTAACTCCTGGACTCAATAAATCTACCCTCCTTGGCCTCCCAGAGTGCTAGGATTACAGATGTGGGCCATTATGCCCAACTTCACATTTCCCTTAAAAAAAAAAAAAAAAAGAAAGAAAGAAAACTAGCACTACTAAGATTATCAAAGGATTTGTTCCATATCATGAGAATGTGTTAAGAATTTTTAAGATAGTTTTTATTAAGTGCTAGGAAAGCCCTGGGTAAAATATTGAGTTGAAAAGTATAAAACAGCTGGCTCGGCACCCGTAGCTCAGTGGGTAGGGCACCAGCCACATACACCAGGCTGGCAGGTTCGAACCCAGCGCACGCTTGCTAAACAACAATGACAACTACAACAAAAAAATAGCCAGGCATTGTGGCAGGCGCCTGTAGTCCCAGCTACTTGGGAGGCTGAGGCAAGAGAATCACATAAGCCCAAGAATTTGAGGTTGCTGTGAGTTGTGATGCTACAGCACTCTACTGAGGGCAGCATAGTGACACTCTGACTCCAAGAAAAAAAAAGAAAGAAAGAAAGAAAAAGAAAAGAAAAGTATAAACAGCAGTTTGGGTAGATAAAAACTAAAAACTATATCATGATTTTTATCCATTTCTGTCAGATCCTGCATCTGGAGCAGCTGAAGAACTGGGTCAGTTTGCAAATAACATCTTTAGATAAATTTCTCTAGGAAACAGAGACCTGCTTTGAATCACTAAGAAGGTATAGAAACCTACCAAAGCCACATGTGGCTTTGTAGAAGGATTCCAGTAAAGTTTAATGACACAATTCTCTGACCTACCATCAGATATGTAGAAAGGGAGATAAAACAGGGACCAGAATGGAAATCTGGATTGCGATATCTCTGCTGATACCAGAGCAATGGCAGCATCCTGGCCACTTTCATCTGCATCAGGTTCTAGGCTTCAGAGTTTTAGTCATGCTGGTCACCTGCCACCAGCAGGTTGGAACATTCATTCTAATCATTTTCCCCCTAGTTCTGCAGATGTTTCTACTGTGCTCTGTCCTTTTCTTTCTGACTCCTTCATGAGGTAAGGAGTACACCCTTTAGAGTCAGAAGCTCATAGTTTTTTGTGTCTGAAAGAGAAGACTAACTGGTACACACCAGCACTGAGCTAAATGAACTAATGAAAACTCCATTACAAGGTTCATAGCAGCTGAGAATTAATGAATTGTTGCTCTCTTAGAAGTCTGCAGGTTGCCGGGAGTGGTGGCTCACGCTTGTAATCCTAGTACTCTGGGAAGCAGAGGCAGGTGGATCGCTTGAGCTCAGAAGTTCGAGACCAGACTGAGCAAAAATGAGACCCCATCTCTTCTAAAAATAGAAAAATTAGCCAGGTGTTGTAGCAGGTACCTGTAGTCCCAGTTACGTGGGAGACTGAGGCAAGAGGATCTCTTGAGCTCAAGAGATTGAGGTTGTTTTGAGCTATGGCACCTCAGACCTCTACCCCGGGTGGCAGAATGAGACTCTGTCTCAAAAAAAAGAAAAGAAAAAAGAAAAAAAAAGAAAGTCTGCAAGTTGTATTAGAAAGAGCATGTGCTTTGAAAATAGAAGGATCCAGCTTTGAATCCTAACTCTTTGTGATCTGGAATGCATCGTTTTACCTCTCTAAGGCCCACTTAATCTATGGATAAGATGGGCATAACACTGAGTTTTCAGAGTTGTCACACAGTTTAAATGCCTCTCAAAGTATGTAACCTCTTGAATAAGGTGGGTTTTATCAGGGAATGTGTGAAACCACCAAAGACAAAGGTACACCTTCCAGGAACATGAGTTTTAATTTAGAGAGGATAGCATTGATTACAGAGTTCATTTACATTATTTTTAAAGGTAAAAACATAAGACTTTAAATAAATTTATGGTTGAAGTTCTTATAGATCAAATATAGAACCCCCCAACAGGCACAAGGTCACTTATTTCAGCAATGAAGAGTTCTCAGATAGAAAATTGCTAGAACTTGCGTATGTAATAGTGCTTAGCAAATGGTATCAGTCAGGTTAAGAATAGAAGCTATTGTAGGAAACATAAGCAGAAAAGGATTTAATATAAGAAATTATTTGTCTACAAATAAAACTGGAAAGACTCAAGGAGAAGACTTTAGATTGGGTCTCCATCAATGACCTGGAAGCTCCATAAAACTGGTACAAAGCTGAAAGTGGAGAGCCAAGAGGTTGCCGTCTGCACTACCGAAACTACACAGCACCACCACAGTGGTCCCGGAGTTGGGAAGTGTGAGTGAGGCACCTTGCACCTGCTTCTGACACCCAGAAAGCTGGGGGTGGAACCGAGTTGGCCACCATGCCTCTCCCTGGTAGCAGCACTCCCAGCTGTGCCTGTCAGCCGTGGCAGCCCAAACCTCACCTCCCCTTCATCTCTGAATCTCATGGGAATAGAGAAAATATGTCTGGCAGAATCAAACATGTCTCCAGAGCCCTCGCTGCAGGGGCATCTGGGAAGCTGGATATTTGTAAAGCATTCTTCCCTTCGAGGTCAGCAAGGCAGGTGATAAAGAAGACGGGGTGTGGTTGAGGAATCCAGTTCACAGGGTCCGCCAGTGTTGGCCGCATGGCCGAAACCTGAGCAATGCTAATTCTCTTCCCTTCCCACTAAAGACTCAAAATAGGAGCAGAAGGGAAGCTCTGTGCCTGGATTATGGTTTGGGAGGATGTGGCAAAGATAGTACCTCCCTTACTGGCTCAGTTTTGTGGAGTCTGGAAACAGGTTACCTGGGCCTTTGCGTGGTTCACTCGTTCCCCTGAATTTCAGGCTTTCTTAGGGTTATGCTGGGTCTTGAGACTAATTCTGGCTAATGAAATGTAAGCAGAAGCAATGTGTGAGCTCCTGGGCTGAGGCAGCAATGGGCTGAGGGGCAGCTACCAAAGGGCGAGCTTCCTTCAGCCTGACATCCCACTCCAGCCACTAGAGGCCCTTTGTGGCCATACATGATGTTACTTTCTTACACTTTGGTTATGCTAGGAGACTGAGATTTCAGGAGAATTTGACACCATAGAGTAAGGCTACCCTATTGTGACTAACGTGGTCATCTTGTAAATGTACTGAGAGTTCAGCCAAACTGTTTAATATTTACTGAGAGACACCAGTCATTCTCACGAAGTGAGGAATCTTGAATAAATGAAGCTTTCTCTCTCTCTTCCCTCTCTTTATATAGTTTTTAACATAAAGCTAAAAAGCTGCTACCATATGACTTCCTTTTTATTTGAAGTCATCTGAACAAATGACCATGACCCAAAGGTACCAGGTGAAGGACACTCAGAGCATGCGGAAAGCACCCTTGACTGCTCAGTGACAGGCGTTGCTGTTACAGACCGTTACTGTTGGCAGCTGAGCCTCTTTCCTTCTGGGTCTAGGACACCTGGTTCCAAAGGAACCCTTGCCTCTGTTTATCTCAGCAAACAACCAAATTCTGCCACAGCAACAATGCTAGAATCCGTGTGTGAGTTTGTGGTATTTCTTCTGCCTTGTTAGCGTATGATGACTTGCATTGGAAGACAAGACCACCAATTCCTGATAAATGGGGAATGGAGATTTGAGGTCCCTTTGCTGCCTTTTTTGTCTTTACCCCTTTATTCTTTCTGTCACATTTTTTTATTTGGCTTTAAAAAAAAATTTTTATTAAGTCAAATACACATAGATCATGAATACATTTATGCATATGTGGGGTCCAATGTGTTGATTTTTTTATATACAATCAGACATGGTTACATCAAACCAATCAACATAGCTTTCACCTCATTTACTTGATTATTGTGTTAAGACATTTATGTTCTATACTTGACGATTTGACTTGTACCCTTGCAATATGCTCCATATTGCATAGTGGTCCCGCCTTTTACCCTCCCTCTATCTATGCAGGCTTAAAAAAAGATGGAGCCTTTACCTCTTTTATGTTTACATGGAGGGACCTGGAACATATTCTCCTGAATAACCTGGAACATATTCTCCTGAATAAAGTATCTCAAGAATGGAGGAAAAAGTATCCAATGTACTCAGTCCTTCTATGAAACCTACTTAGGTTTACTCACACTTTATTATGAAAGAGAGAACACAACTGTAGCCCAGGAACAAGGGGAGGTCTGTCACATTTTCATTTAGATTTGCTTCCATGACAATAATTCTCAGACCTGGGGAAAAAAAAACAAACCTGGTCATTGCAGTATTGGTGCAATGATCAAACGAGATAAGCTGTGAAGCTATACAAATCTTAAAAAAAAAAAAAAAAGCACACGTTATTAGAGATATCCTTACCTCATCACCCATGTCACTGAGGCTGCAAAGAACCCCTGTCCTGCTGCTGTACAGCACTGTATGGGATGAGTGTCCTCAACCTGTGTCCTCATAATTCACTGTTTTGTCATGGTTACGGCCCATTGCTTTTTGTGGGTTTTTTGGCAGTTTTTGGATGGGGCCGGGCTTGAACCCACCACCTTCAGTATATGGGGCCAGCACCCTACTGCTTTGAGCCACAGGTGCTTCCCACGGCCCATTGCTTTTACATTTATCTGTAGCTTTATTTCAATAGTATTTGAGCTCTCTCACTAGTTTCTTTGCTCTTGCTGGACATTCCAGCCCTCAGTGCCCAGCAGGATAACTAGCCCAGAGCAGGCACTGAGTAAATACTCCCTGAATGGATCTGTGGATGGATGAATGGACTGATGCGTGAATGAAAAAAATAGAACCCAAGGAAGACCCAGCAGATAGCAAGGAGCTTTTTGGCTTTTGGGCTCAGCATTCTCATGGTCTGCGTGGAACCATGGGCAAGGCCAAATAGATGTTTAGAATTTCTTCAGTTGTGATTTATTTTATTTTTTTTTTATTTCTTATAGCATAACTGTGTACATTAATGCAATCGTGGGGTACAGTGTCCTGTTTTCATATACATTTTGAAATACTCTCATTAAACTGGTCATCATAACCTTCATGTCATTTTCGTGATTTTTTATTTTTTCTGTTTTGTTTTTGGTGACTTGAAAGTTCCCCAAGATAGGCCTGGTTCCCCAAATGGAAAAATTCTTCTTTACGATGATTGCCTCAGTCAGTATATTTGTTTGCAAAAACTGTGAGACACCATTTATGAGAGGAAATATCCTCCAAATGTAACTACAGTACAGAATATTGGGGTTTATCCCCCCCCCCCAATGAACCAGAACTGCGACCTCTGTTGACCTCTCTGTGAGAGTTGGGTAGCTCTAAGACCATCAGGAGTGACCTCCCTCCTTCCTGGTAGCTGGTGTTTTCAATGTGGTTGCAGCTGTTCAGCTTAGAATTGCTTGTCCTAGGTCAGGTGAGATGGTTCACACCTATAATCCTAGCACTCTGAAAGGCTGAGGCAAGGAGGATTGCTTGACCTCAGGAGTTCCAGATCAGTCTGAGCAAAAGTAAGACCCCATCTCTACTAAAAATAGAAAAAGTAGCCAGACATAGTTGTGCATGCCTATAATCCTAGCTACTTTGAATAGTTCACACCTATAACCTTTATATGGTTCACACCTATAATCCTAGCACTCCAAAAGCCTGAGGCAGGATTGCTTGAACCCAGGAGTTTGAGGTGGCTGTGAGTTAGGCTGATGCCATGGCACTTTACACTTCAGCCTGGCAACAGAGCAAAACAAAACAAAACAAGAATTCTTGTCCTGAAGAGAGGAGAGGTTGGTATTTAGGTGAGCCTTGGGAGGGACCTTGTACTTCCTACCCAGGAATCCCTGGGGCCAGCCAGTCATAATGGAGCCAGGGGCCTTAGCTACTGGCATTTCTAGGAATCTCACAGGGTTTATGGTGCTTCACGTATCAGCTGTTCCTGCACTGCCTAATATCGCCTAAGGAGAGTGCATGGTTCAAAACTACAGGAAACCAAAGTCCAGTCTGCAGAGTCCATTTCAGTCAGGGTTCAATCAGGAAAACAGACTGGGCATTTCAGACAGAGAGAATTGAACGCAGGTAATTGGTTATACCAGTGAAGGAAGAGCTGGGACTCCATAAGGAAGGATGAGGCTGCTCAGAGATCAGCAATAGCAGGAAGCTCTCTTAGGCTAATGGGACAAAGTCAGGGGGAGGATATTGTGAGCATCCAGGGCACAGGGCCACTGTGCAAAACTGGAACCACAGTGGGGCTGCCCCGCAAGTGAGGTGGTCGAGTGGGGGACCTGAGGACCATGGTTCTCCCTTCCTCCTGCCCTTCAGTCTCCCCTGGTGCCTCCTATTGGCCGAAGTCATATGACAGGTGCCTTGAGGAATGATTGCTCCTTGTGATGCTGAGCTAAGTCAGGGAGGTGCAAGGAATAGGTCTGAAGGCAAACAGTGCTAGGAAGGTGTCTGACACTCAGTAAGTGCTCAGTGGTACTGCAGTGGATGGAATGAGTGGCTCTGATACTTTCCTGCTTTGTGTGAAATAAACCATTTCAGTTCTTTGAGTGTCATTCTGGACATAAAATGAGACATTGTGGGTTCCCCATTCTTATCCAAACAAATAGAGGATTCTAATCTTGGCTGTCTTGCAGCTCTGTGTCAACTTGCAGAGCTTTTATTCCCATTGTATAAGACCCTTTGATCAAATTGCCCTCACCCCCAGTATTAACCCTGAAAGTCAATCTTTTAAGTGAAAATATAATGTTTAACAGCTGTATTTGTTCTTTGGTGGCATACAAGAAACTAATACATTTATTTTCCCAAATAACTTACATGTTGCTCTAGAAGATGACTTTAAAATGGTTAATGATTTATATAGTGATTTATTGAATATCCCATGTAATTTTTTGAATAACATACTGAAAGTGAAAAACAATTGTGTGCGTTCTTAAAGTATGCCTTCTATGGAATGTGTATCACATTCATGTCATTGTAAAGCTGAACAATCTTAAGTTGAACCATTGTTAAGTTCAAGGAGACCATCTGTGCATCTGTACCTTTAACACTCCAAAGGTACAAATGACATGCAGTGAAAAATAAGTCTGTCTTTAACTTTTATTTCCAAGTTACCCAGTTCTCCTCCCAACAATACAACCACTGTCACCAAGTTTTTATGTTAAGATGTCAATTTAGGGCGGTGCCTGTGGCTCAAAGGAGTAGGGCACTGTCCCTATATGCCAGAGGTGGCAGGTTCAAACCCAGCCTCGGCCAAAAACTGCAAAAAAAAAAAAAAAAAAAGATGTCAATTTAAAGGACAGTCACAGTGGCTCATGCCTGTAATCCTAGTACTCTGGGAGACTGAGATGGGTGAATTGTCTGAGCTGAAGAGTTCAAGACCAGCGTGAGCAAGAGCAAAACCCTGTCTCTAAAAGTAGCTAGGCATTTTGGTGGGTGCCAGCTACTTGGGAGGCTGAGGCAAAAGATCACTGGAGCCCAAGAATTTGAGGTTGCAGTGAGCTATGATGCCACAGCACTCTACCGAAAGTCACAAAGTGGGACTGTCTTAAAAAAAAAAAAGTCAATTTAAGACTACAATTATTTTTTAAAACATCCAGATGACAAATATGTTAATTTCCTAGGGTTACCAGAACAAATTACCACAAACTAGGTATCTTAAAACATCATAAATTTATTCTTTTATAGTTCTGGAGGTTATAAGTTCAAAATTAGGGTGTTGTTAGGGCCATGCTCCCTCCAGAGGCTCTAGAAAAGAATCTTTCTTCCTTGTCTTTTCTAGCCTCTGGTGGCCCCCAGCAATCCTTGGCATCCCCTGGCTTGTAGCTGCATGACTCCAATCTCCGCCTCCATCTTCACTGGCCTTTTTCATATGTGTGTGTCATTGTGTGTCCTCTGCTCTTCTTATAAAGATACCAGTCATTGGATTCAGAAGGCACCTAATCCAGTATGATCTTAACTAATTACATCTGCAAAGACCCTATTTCCAAAATAGGAGATGTATTTGGGGGTGATACTATTCAACCCATAATTGTGAGTAATGCTGCTTCTCAAATTTTCCCCAAAATAAGATTATATGGGGAGGTGAGTTGGGGGGAAGATTCATTGGTTAAGGTATAGATTCCTGGCCCTACCCTAGACCCAGAGAGTTGGACTCTCCAGAGAAGGGGCCTGGGAATCTGTAGTTTCACACGATTTCTGGGCAAGTCTAACCATTGGGTAAGCATGCAAAGTGCTCTTTTGCAATATTCACTTTGTAGACCTGACATCAAACATTGGTTTTGCCTTTTACTGGTTAATAACTTTGGTTACTTTATTTAATCCCTACAGGCTTCAACCTTTTAATCCATAGAATGATAGTAATAGTAATGGTGCCTACCATTGTAGAGCTGCTAATGCAAAGACCACTGGGTACGTGACCTCTGAGTGACAAAGAACTGCCTGGAGGAAGATCTAGGTCCTGAACCCAGAGTGTCTGAGTGCAGGTCCACCAGGCACTTATCATTGAAACCAGCTTCCTTTTGACTTCAAAGAGGAATTGTCCATAGGATTCCTTTAAAGAGCTAGGTTCCCTAAGGAATTTTCCATTTGATTCTATTTATAAAGCTATGACATATGGACACTTACTAGAAAGCACTTAGGGGATAAAACAATATGTTGATTGACACCTTGGTGACATATTCTCCTGGAATCATCCATTCACCTCCTGACCCACCGACCCCTGACAGATCTACTCCACAAGCCCCCTAGTCATCCTTCAGCCCTCATACAGATGTGGTCTCCTGTGGGAGGTCTTCTCTGCCTGCCTCCTTCAAGACAGAATCATTGCTACTGTGGAGGACACACATGATACACACATACTGAGGAAGCCTGGCTAGCATTTCCCAGCACTTGCTATACTAAGACCAAGGCAGAGCTGGGTTTGAGCCCAACTTTTTCTAATTCCAGAGCCTACACAGCCATCCCATTACACTGTCTTCGAACTCCTTCCAAAGCTACCAAACCACACTGTATAGCAATATTTTTCAACCTTTTTATCTCCCATCACACTTGAACCTATAGTTAAATGTCCGTGGCACACTTAAATTATGTTGATCAAAAAAAAAAAAAAGAATGAAAAAAATACACTTACTGTGCTTTGAAATTCTTTCAAAAATAACTTAATGATCTTTAAAATTTTTTGCAGCACACTGGTTGAAAATCACTGCTGTATGGGGTGAGGGAAAGGAAGCTTCTTTCCTCTACTGAACCAAGACTCCTTCAAGCATAACCCCACATTTCATTCATTTCCATGCCCTGAAGCACACAATAGCTGCTCACTAAATTTCTTCCAAAAGAATGGAGGAGTTCCTAAGTAACAAGGAAGCTAGACTATACTCTCTGGAACGTGATGCATTTTTAAGAGTTGGAAGGAAGCTTAGGATGAGAGGATCATTTTATACTAGTATGATGTAAAAGTCAAATTGAGAAGGGTTTCCAGGTTATAAGAGCAATTGAACAGCAAAATGAGACAATGAATGATATCCTGATGTTTTCTAACTTCTTGCTGCTCCAAATGTGGTACAGAGACACCAGCCGCATCATATCTGGTGAGGATTTGTAAGAAATACTGACTCTCAGACCCCCCCCCCCAACACCAGGCCTAAAGAATCAGAATCTGCATTTTAATATGATTCATCCCATTATAGTTTGACAAGCATTTTCATTTTGAATAGATCACTGGGCTTTCACTGAACTAATCTCTCATCGTTTAGTTGAATGTCCTTATTTTGTTTTCTAGAGATGAAATTCAATTTCCTAGTGATTCCATATGTGTGAGGAATTAACCAAGGAGGGGATGGTGGTGGTGGTGAGATTAATTAAATTCGCTCAGTGCCTAGGAAATAAAGCTTTAACAAAAGATCAGAAAAGTTCCTGTAGTGCAGATGGGATAACTGATTTCTCATTTAGAATAGCACCCACTCTGGCTCAGATCCAGGCAAAATGTCAACTGCTCAACTCAGGAAAGATCAACAAACTGCCTCAAACAACTTTTTATGAAATATGCATCTCCAAGCTGGGACCACTATAGAGATGGTTATATGTAATTTGACCCCATGATGTCAGCAATCTTGACCACTCACCCCAGCCTGCTTCACTCCCTCAACTTCTGGGGTGGAGCCATTTGAAGCTTCATTTTCTCCTATCAGAAGTCGTGCCAACTTTCTATTATGGTTATGGGAGTAGCGTTAACAGCATGAAATAGAGAAATCAACAATTCATCAGCATAAAGTATTTCCCCCTGGAGTTTCAACTTCTGCCCTTACGTCTTTTTTCCTAGGACTGCTCACAATTAAAAAATCCTCTAGCTTGGGTTTCTTATTTCCTCCAGCTGTTTTGGATGCAAAATTAGTGTTGGTATTGGCAGGCACCAGAAGAAAGGAGGCAGTCTTCAAAGCATGGATAATATACAAGCCCCATGATGGTCCCTCCCAATTACCTGGGTGTGTAAACTGATGCCAGGAATGCAAAGATGATTTGGGACTGATTTATCTTTGCAGACACAGTGGCAGGTGCATAGTAACTGCTCAGCAAATACCTTTGAACTGACCTGAAAATAATATAATCTAATTATCTGTCAGTACATTAAAGATAGCAAATGCCATAATGCCTTCTTTTCTTTTTCTTTGAGACAGAGTCTCCTTTTGTCACCCTCGGTAGGGTGCCATGGCATCCCAGCTCACAGCAGCCTCCAGCTCTTGGGATTAGGTGATTCTCTTGCCTCAGCCTCCCCAGTAAGTGGGACTACAGGCACCCACCACAATGCCCGGCTATTTTTTTTGTTGCAGTTTGGCTGGGGCTGGGTTTGAACCCGCTACCCTCAGTATATGGGGCCGGCACCCTATTCACTGAGCCACAGGCACCACCCACGCATAATACCCTCTTCATAAGGACTGTCACACTGAAAAGACAATATCTTAAAGACTTATCTTAAAAAGCAAGGGAGAAGACTTGCACTCTGACCAAGATGGAAGAACAAGAATTAGATTTATCCTCCTTCCTGAAACAAACAAAAACAGGCAAAATGTGTGATACGGTAACGCTTGAAACCTTGAACATCAGGCAGTGATTCCTGAGAGATGAGAAACAAATGAAAACCCCCCTGAGAGGTGGTCCTGTCTTGAGAGACATTTCAGGGCCTGGCACAGAGAAAGGGAACCCCAGTAGAGCCTGACAAACTCACTGAGTCGCAAAGGCAGACCGGACAGTCTGGAAAACCACAGCAGCCAGTGTTCACAGGCAGATGCCAGCGAGGAGAGAGCTGAAAGTCTAGAAAACCACACCGGCCAGTGTTCACAAGCAGATGCCAGCGAGGAGGGAGCTGCATGCAGAGAATTCTAGAGATGTGAACCTGGTCCCGTCATGTTCAGCTGAATACTGAGCAGCACATGTGTGTGAGGAAAGTACAAGGGCCAGGAAAAATCTCCTGCAAAGGATTGGAGGTAACAATTCCCAGCACTCACACAAGGCCAGGAATAATGCTTATCCTGCCATTGGGATTGAAAAATGTCATGATTCACGAGATATCAGGGAGATTACACATAAGGGCCTCACCTCAGCAGAGAGACAGAATTAGCCCCAGGTGCCACATCACTCCAGTCCTGTCTAACAAACCTGTAAAGCCACACCTGAAAAGATGCAATGGTTTCCAAATAACCGCGTCCCAGAAAAAAAAACACTGAAGAATATTTTTAGGAATATAAAAATATCCAGCTCTCAATAAAGTAAAATTCACAATGTCTGGCATCTACTAAAAAATGACCAGGCAGGCAGAGAAGTAGGAGACTATGACCCGTGAGGTCGAGGAAAAACTAATCAATTGAAACTGACCCAGAGCTGACATGGTTAAAATTATCCAGCGTGGGCAATAAAACAGTTGACTTAACGGTATTCTTTCCATATGTGCAGAAAGTTAAGTAATGAAGTTATTTTAAAAAAATCCAAATCAAATTGCTCGAGATTAAAACTACAATGTGTGAATGAAAAGCACGCATAGCAGGTGAGACCTAATAACAGAAACTATCGCAATGTAACAGAGAGACAGCTCATTTCTTTTTTTAAATGAAGAGAATCAGTGAGCTGTGCTACAAATTCAAGCAGCCTAATACTCTTGTAGCATTGAAGTACTCAAAGGGGGCAGGGGATGGAAAAGTCATTCAAGTAATAATGGCCGAAAATTGTTTGAATTTGATAAAAACTATAAACCCACAGAAGCTCAATAAACTCTACATGCAAGGAATATGAAACTACTGGAACCAGAGCACATTGTGATCACAATGCCCAATACCTGTGATAAAAAGAAAGTCTTAAAAAGCTACCAAAGAAAAAAGACACATTACGTACAGAGGAACACAAAAAGGCAGCTGATTTCTCATCCAAAGCAACACAAATGAGAAGACGTTTGTGAGTATTCATATCAAGGGCATTTTGAGTATTCATATTAAGTTTTTAATATTAAGTTTTAATATTCATATTAAGTTTTTAATATGAATACTCAAAGAACTCATCACACAGACCTGTACTACCAGAAATGCTAAAGGAAGACTGTAGGCAGAAAACAAAATATCACTGCTCAGGAGACTAAGGCAGGGGGGTTACTGGAATCCAAGAGCACGGCTTGAGGCCAGGAGTTTGAGAACAATCTGGGCAACAAAGCAAGACCGCATCTGTTTAAAAAATGATATCAGAAATACGGGTCTACAGGAAGAATAACTCTCCATCGTTAAGATGGTAAGTCTTCCCTCATTCATCTGTAGGTCCAATGCCATATCAATCAAAATCTCGGGAGGCTTCTTAACAGAAATTTGCAGATGGATTCTAAAATGCACATGGAAATACAAGGGACCTAGAAGAGCCAAACAGCTTTATAAAAGACAAGCTGCAGGAGTAACACCACCTTATTCTAGACTTTCTATAATGTGACAGCAATCAAAACAGTAGGGTATTGACATCAAGGTAGACACACTGATTAATGGAGCCTAATAGGAAATTCATATATAAACTTATACATGAATAACTTTGATTGTCAATGCAAGTACAAAGGCAATTCAATGGAGAAAGGGTAGTCTTTCTCACAAATGGTGCTATAAATATATCCAGATGCAACAAAAAGAACTTCATCTAGATCTTACACATATGCCAAACTGTACATGTAGTTCAAATGTATCATCGACCTAAAACTACAAAACTTCTAGGAGAAAACAGAACATTTTTGTGAATTTGGGTTCAGCAAAGGTCCTGGATATAGTACCAAAGACACAATCTCTAAAGAAAATCTTGGTAAATTTGATTTTTTTTTTCAGTTAAAAACTCTTAGGAGAATGAAAACACAAGCTACAAGTAACAAACAAAATACTTACAAAGCATATATTTGATAAGTGACATATGTTCTCTAAGTAATAATAAGAAGGAAGTCAGTGCAATTTTTAAAGAGGTCAAACATTTTTACAGATACTTTATCATAGAAGATGGGGCAAATGGCACAAGAAAGGATGTTCTACAGCAGTAGGCATCACAGACATGAAAATTAAAGCCACCATGCGATGCCACCACACACGGAAAAATTCAGCCAACAGTGAGCATTACACATTGTGTGGCATATCAGTACACTGTACACCATGACTGCATCAGTGTACTCAGTTATGATTTACTAAAGAAAAAGAGTTTAAATAAATAAATAAATTTTTTTTTTAAAAAGGAGCAACTAATCACTTCACGTGTGCGGGGAGTGGGTGATCTCAAACCTTCATACACTTCTGTTTGAGAATGAAACCATGGTACAATCACTTTGATACCAGCTGGCAGTTTCTTAAAATGTTAGAAGTATACACCTGTCTTAGGAACCGGCACCCCATTCCTAGCTGTTTACAGATGTTCAGAGCAGCATGTGATAACCAGACACACAGATGTTCAGAGCAGCATGTGATAACCAGACACACAGATGTTCAGAGCAGCATGTGAT
>NW_003852399.1:9233271-9281494 GCF_000181295.1 Otolemur garnettii
TTCAGAGCAGCATGTGATAACCAGACATACAGATGTTCAGAGCAGCATGTGATAACCAGACATACAGATGTTCAGAGCAGCATGTGATAACCAGAAACCAGAAATAAGCCACATACAACCCCAAAGTGACTGGCTAAACAGTGGTGTACTGATGCAGTGGGTTACTAAGTAATAAAGAGGAGGACCTGTTGACCCAAGGTGGCTGACTCTCAAAATACTTACGCTGTGTGAAAGAAGCTAGAGGAGAGCGATAGGTAGTGTGTGTTTCCAGTTAGTAAAATTCTAGAAAATGCAGACTTTCTCTTTATAACAAGAGAAATAGGTAGTGTATGGTTCCAGTTAGTAAAATTCTAGAAAATGCAGACTTTCTCTTCATAACAAGAAAGGAAGAGCCTTGGGAAGGCACATCTATTATAAACATATATGCACTCATGTATATTACATGTCTAAGCTTATTGCATATTTAAAATATGTATAATTTCTTATATATCTATTATACCTCAGTACAGTCTTTAAAAAATGAATGTAGTTATAGAAATGATTTTCCAGATAAATTCCTCAGCTTTCACACATTTCTGTCCTTGGTCATTGGGTCCCAGCAGCTCCGTTCTCCACCTGTCAAAATCTTCTTATTCCTGAAGCATCATCGCAAATGCCTTTATCTTCCTGAAGTGTTTCCTGATCCTCACACCCGTCCTGTCTCCCTTCCTTGGATACTCTGGGCTTTTTAAGAACTCCATGTTCTACCATGTATTTTAGTTATTTTTGTGCCATCTGCCCCCCTAGGATATAAGTGGCTTGGACTACATCTAACTTACGTCTGTACCTGCTACTTTCCCACGCCTGGCAGACCTCTATAGCCATGGGTGGGTATTATTTGAATTTGCTGCAGTATAGGGAGGATGCGGTCTTCTGAAAATATAAGCATCAATGCAGCAATCAGGCAGTCCTAAGAGAACCCTCCCCGCCCCTGCTGCAGTCCAGCCTTTTCACTCCTCCAGGGTTCTCTCCTTTGTGTTGGCAGTGCAGCCCTTGGTATCTGTGGAGACATCCTAGCTGGTCCCCTTCCTTCCCTCCCTTCTCTCTCACTTCCAATCCATCTTCTTCGGAGTGACCTCCCTAAAACATGAGGTTGATCATGTCACTCTGCCCAAATAATTCTGTTGATGAGTCCCCTCCAGGCTCTCTTCCCTGTTTCTCCCTCTGTGCCTCACCCAGCTTTCTCTTACACCCCTAAGCCACTCAGGACCTCCTCACAGGGGCCACGTGTGCCTTGCAGTTGTGTCTTTCTGTCAGATTGCCACTGTCCCCTTGGCCTCTGCTCTTCCTTTCTGTCTCAGAAAACTTATCCTCTTTCTGCTAAAGTAAGCTTTAGACTCAAGAGACACTTCTGTTCCTGTCATTGTACTTGTGAGGACTCAGCCCACTCCTCGCTGTAGATGAGGAAGCCGAGAAGCCGAGAAGTGAGTTTTCTGTTCCAGGCTGCTCAGCTCACAGCCAGCATGTGGACCAAGCCCGACTGGCTCTGTCGCTGGCATCTAACACTGTCCGACATGGCCTTTCCTGAGCGGCAGTCATTGGGTTCTTTGTTTGCCACCCCCTCCCCCCCACTGCAGCCCCTGTGGGCAGTAAGCTCACTGAAGGCCATGGCCATGTGGTCTGACTCAGTATCCCCAGTACCTAGCAGACTGCCTAGCAGAGAACCGGCATTCAATAAACATTTTTGAATGAATGTTTCAGACATGGTTAAGGTTATCTGTGCTTATCCCACTCCCAAATCTGCCTTCTTTTGGTTTCTATTTTGGGAGGGGTGAAAACTCCATGCCAATAAGCAGCCCTCCTGCCGATCGCCCAAGGGCATGATGCTGAATATAGTTCAATCACTTGACTCACACATCTGGAGGGAACAAATGTTTGGAATGCTGTGGGGCAGGTGGGCATCTGACCAGCCCAGGAGCTCTGACGTTCACCCGGGCAGCACACACAGCACTTTCCGCCTCTCCCTCCCCCATTGCCTGCCCTCAACCACCACCCTACACCTCCATGTCAAGAAGTTGAAAGCTTTGGGTTAATTTCCCTCATTTGTAACAATTTCCCTGCCTTATCATTTTAACACATATTTTCTGTAAAAGTAGCAACAACATGTAAAGTAGAAAAAAAAAAAAGAAAGAAAGAAAAGAAAACAAAAAACGAAAGAAGACAAGTCTAACCTCCCATTCTCTTCCCAACTTGTCTGGCACCTCGGCAGTTACTATAAGAATGAGGAAGATTGAATTTCATGTAGCATGACCTTTTAAAACTTGAGTCGAACATTTGCATTATTCTGATTTTTTGCCCTCTCTTGTAACCAGTGCACAATTGTGAGACAATTTAAAACTTGTCTAGATAGTTCAGATACAGTTTTCTTAAAAAAATAGGAACTCTGTGGGTAGCTGATTTATTTGTTTGTGCTTGTTTAAATCCTTCAGGTAATGAAAATGATTATTGCTATCTACAAAAAGAGGTGAAAGTGTCTTTGAGCAAAGGCTTCCACAGCAAAAATAATTATGAAGCTGTCATTTCCATAAAGACCTTGACAGTGAAATATCTACAAAGTACTGTGAGTTTTTCAAATACAGAAAGAGCTACTATCCCCAAATTCAGGATCAGCTCTCTGGAAAATCAAGAAGTTTACATTTGCCTCCAGCATATTGTGAATTTTCTCCTTTGTCCCCATTCTCTGAACTTGGATGAAATGAGTTGTTAAGAAATCTGGACTCTTGGCTCAATAATGGTTCTACCTGCAAGTGTGACCTTGGGCAAATCATTTCTCCAGGACTTAGCTGTTTCACCTATGAAATGAGTGGTTTGTTTAAATGACCTCTAAATTCCTTTCGGCTTATTATGTCTTTGATCATTCATTCATTCATGCATTTAACTAGGATGACTTTATTTTGCCTTTCTCCTGTACAGGCATCCCTCATTTATTGTGTTTTACTTTATGGAGCTTCATAGATACTACATTATTTTACAGGTCGAAAGTTTGCAGAAACTCTGTATCAAGCAAGTCTATCTGAGCCATTTTTCCAACAGCCTGTGCTCACTTCATGTCTCTGTGTCACATTTTGGTAACTCTCACAATATTTCAAACTTTTTTCATTATTATTGTATCTGGGTTTTGGTGATCTGTGATCAGTGGGCTTTGATGGTACCACTGTCATTGTGTTGGAGCACCACAAGCCATACCCATGTAAGGCAGCAAACTTAATTGATAAAAGTGTAGGTTCTGACTGCTCCATTGGCTGGCCATTTCCCTATCTTTCTCCATCTCTGTTTTGGCCTTCCCATTTCCTGAAATACAACAGTATTGAAATCAGTCCAGGTAACAACCCTCCAATAATCTCTAAGAGTTGAAGTAAAAGAAAGAGTCCCACTTTGAATCCAAAGCTAGAAAGGAGAAAGGTTGGCCAAAAGGCATGTCAAGAGCTAAGATAAGCTGAGATCTAGACCTCTTGGACCCAACAGCCAAATTGTGAATGCGAAGATAAAGCTCATGAAGGAAATTTTTTTTTTTTTTTTTGAGACGGAGCCTCAAGCTATCCCCCTGGGTAGAGTGCCATGGCATCACGCTCACAGCAACCTCCAACTCCTAGGCTCAAGCGAGTCTCCTGCCTCAGCCTCCCAAGTAGCTGGGACTACAGGCACCCGCCACAGCACCTGGCCATTTTTGGGTTGCAACCATCATTGTTGTTTGGCGGGCCCGGGCTGGGGATTCGAACCCGCCACCTTAGGTGTATGTGGCTGGCGCCTTAGCTGCTTGAGCCACAGGCGCCGAGCCGCTCATAAAGGAAATTAAAAGTGCTACTCCAAAAAACAAACAAATGAAAAGAAGGAAAACAGGGTAGGCAGCCATGGTAGCCATATGTGGTGGCATCCACCTATTGTTCTAGCCACTCCAGAGGCTGTGGTTGGAGGATTGCTTGAGCTCAAGAGTTCAAGACTGCAGCAAGCTATGATTACACCACTGTACTCCAGCCCTGACAATAGAGCAAGAGCTTGTGTTTCTAAAAGAGAGACTTAAACAGAATTATTGCTAATTTGGAGAAAATTTTAGTGGTCTGTACAGAAAATTAAACTAGCCACAACTCCCCCTTAAGTCAAAGCCTAATCCAGAGCTAGGCCCTAACTCTCTTCAATTCTATGAATACTGGGAAAGGTGAGGAAGCTTCAGAAGAAAAGTTGGAAGTAAGCAGAGGTTGATTCATGAGATTAAAGAAAGAAGCTGTTTTCATAATATGAAAAGTACAAAGTAAAGTAGCAAGTTATGCAGAAGATCTAGGTAAGATTATTGATGCTGGTGGTTACTCTAAACAGCAAATTTTCAATGTGGATAAGATGCTTTATATTGGAAGAGGATGCCATCTGGGACTTTTATAGCTAGAGATAACTCAGTGCCTGGCTTCAAAGTCTTGAAGGACAGGCTGAACTCTTTTGTTAGAGGCTAATGCAACTAGTGACTTTCAGTTGAAGGCAGTGCTTATTTCCCATTCCAAAAACCCAAGGGACCTTTAGAATTATGCTAAATCTACTCTGCCTGTGCTCTGGAAGTGGAAAACAAACTCTGGATGAGAGCTCATCTATGTACAGCATAGTGTACTGATTATTTTCAGTCTACTGTCAAGTCCCACTGCTCAGAAAAAAATCTTCCTTTTCAAACATTACTGCTCACTGTCAATGTACCTAATCACCAAGGAGCTCTGATGAAGACGTACAGAGAGATTCATGTTTTCAGGCCCATAGGCACAGTGTCCATTCTATAGTCCATAGATCATGAGCAATATTGAATTTCAGATTTTATTATGTAAGAAATACAATTTGGAAGGGTATCACTGCCACAGAGAATAATTTCTCTGAAGGATCTGGGCAAAATGGATTGAAAACCGTCTGGAAAGGATTTACTGTTCCTGATACTATTTAGAATGTTTGTGATTCACAGGCAGAGGTCAAAATAAAAATATTAACAGGAGTTTGGAAGTTGATTCCAACCTTCATAGCAGATTCTGAAGGGTTCAAGTAGCTGCAGATGTGGTGGAAATAGTAAGAGAACTAGAATTCATAACAAATCCTGAGGAGGTGGCTGACTTGGTGAGGCTGCGTGATTAAACTTCAGCAGATGGAGGAGCTGCTGCTTAGAGATGAACAAAGAAAGTGGTTTCTTGAGACGGACTGTACTCCTGGTGAAGTGAACATGGGTGACATGACAACAAAGGATTTAGAATCAGTTACCTTAGCTGATAAAGCAGCAGCAGGGTTTGAGAGGATTGACACCAATTTTGAACATTCTACGGTGGGTAAAATGCTATCAAACAATGTCACATGCTACAGAGAAATTTCTCATGAAAGGAAGAATCAATGGTTTTGACAAACTTCACTGATTTTTTTATTTCAAGAAATTGCCACAGTCACCCGTGCCTCCAGCAAGCACCTCTGATCAATCAGCATCCATCTATCTCCAGTCAGGACCCTCCACCAGCAAAAAGATTATGACTCACTCAAGGCTCAGATGATCACTAGTATTTTTTAGCAATGAAGTATTTTTCAATTAAGGTATACACATTGGGTTTTATTGAGACATGGCTATTGCTCACTTAATAGACTATACTACATAGTGTGCATAGGGGAAACAAAAAAGTCCCCTGACTTGCTCGATGGCACCATTTGCTGCATATTGTGGTGGTCTGTAACCAAACCTACGGTATCTCTGAGGTGCGTCCATATCTAGTTCTCCCATGCTAACTGAAATTGCCTATGGTGTTTTCTACTTCCTGAACTGAAATTCCCTGGCCAACCCTGGCCTTTCATGTAATGGACCCTCTTCACATCCTGTCCCTTCCAGCTTCTTTGTTCTCTTCACCATTGTCTCAGGGCCCCCTTTTCTGCTGGGCAGCAACTGTGAACAATCATTGTTGAAAAGTTCATGGGTACCATGGGTACTAAAGGCTTAATTTTCTGCTTTCCACAGATAACACATCTTTCTTACCATAGGAATTTGGAGGATGCGTTCATCCTTATTTGCTCCTTTTTTCCCCTTTCCTCTCTACAAGGAAAAATACAGTAGAAACTGATACTGAGTGGATGAGTGAAATTTTGATTATGGTGATGTCCTGATACTATGTTTAAGCATTGCCAGCTCTTCATGGTAAATAATTTATCAAGAATTTAATGAAAGATTAAGTTATCTGAAAATTTGAGAAAGTGTGTGCTTGTCCAAGATGTCTACAGTGTCATCTTGGTGATTGTAGAAATCTATGTTGAAATCTATATTGAGTTCTCCTTCTCTGCACATGCCTACCCTGTCTGGGAGATACTAGGCACTTATGCTTAACTGATAAGTTAATGAATGAAAAGGTGTTTTTTCTCACAATTTTGTCAATGTGTTAGACAAATAAGGCTCGTTATTTTACATGGCACTCTGACATAAGTGAGTGATGTCAGCATTGCTGTTGTTATGCTCAGGTTGTAGCACTTTGCTGGTTGTTTAATTCTGTGCCATCTTCTTATCCTGTTTTCACATTTGCAAGGCTGCCTGCTTCTACCTTTGATCTGGGTAAGGCTCAAAAGATCACAAACTGGGCTCAGTGCCCATAGCACAGTGGTTATGGCACCAGGCACAGGCACCGAACATGGTGAGTCCGAGCCCAGCCAAGGCCAGCTAAACGACAATGACAACTGCAACCAAAAAATAGCCAGGCATTGTGGCAGGCACCTGTAGTCCCAGCTACTTGGGAGGCTGAGGCAAGAGAATTGCTTAAGCTCAAGAGTTTGAGGTTGCTGTAACACCATGGCACTCTACCAAGGGTGATTGTCTCAAAAAAAAAAAATCGCAAACTGGTTATTTTATCCCAAGAAAATCATATATGGTAAACTGTCTGATAAGCCATATAATATTAAATAAATATTCTGAATTGACCATTACTGTACATTATCCATGGAAATTAGCCTTCTTATGGAATAATAAAACATGTTTGACTTTATTTAATATGCCAGACAAGTTAGAACTGACATCTCTTGTGTTACAGAGTTAAATTATTGGAAGAGTTAACTTCCTATAAGGGAAACAAAACTATAAAGAAGTGTGGTTATAGAACATTACCTAGTAAAGGAGCCACTGTAGAGATGGGGTACAAGTATTCATTCACTTAGCCCAGCAAATCCTCATGGGATACTGTGTCAGAGAGTGGGATAATGCAAAGATAATTCTGGTCTATATCAGCCCCCAAGAGATTGCCAGGTTGGTGGGGGAGATAAACTATAAAAGGGTAACACTTAAAAGAGAGAATATCAGAAGACCAAGAGCCAGGACTCTACGCAAGGGTGGAGCAATCAGGAGAAGTGGCTTGTTTCTGGAAAGTGCTATGTCAAAAATGCTTCTAGAAATGCCACATAGGCCATATGAACATTGCCAATTCCCACTCCTATGGTCATGGCAAACATCAATAAATGATGATGTTACTTTTTCTAGTTGAGTATGCAGTGAGACCTCAGACTCCTTTTGGAAGATATCATCTCAGGCAACTACTACCATTTAATCAAAGTTGGCCTAGAACATACAACTTATGGGGGGGGGTTATGGTGGCTGACCCCTATAATCTTAGTAGTCTGGGAGGCTAAAGTGGGAAGATTCCTTGAGCTTAGGAGTTTGAGACCAGCCTGAGCAAAGAAACCCTGTCTCTACTAAAAACAGAAAAATTAGCTGAGTGAGATGACCTGTGCCCATAGTCCAGCCACCCAGCTACTGGGAAGCTGAGGCAGGAGGACTGCTTGAGCCCAGGAGTTTGAGATTGCTGTGAGCTAGGATAAGGCCATGGCATGCTAGCCCAGGCAACAGTGTGAGACTCTGTTGGACAAAAAGAAAAGGAAAAAAAATGGAAGAAAGAAAATACAATTTATGGCCATTTAGGGCAACAGAATGAGATCCCATCTCTTAAAAAAAAAAAAAAAAAAAGAAAGAAAAAGAAAACTTAGATCCTGTCACTGGGTAAGTGATTGCCCCAGTTCCGCTGAGAAAACTTGATAGCTTACTGTCTCTGTAGTTCTTCTGAAAAGGAGATACCACCAAGCTAATCCTAGTAAAACTTGTACTCCAGGGGCCAGAGAAGAGGACAGGAGGCTTCAAGGGTGGCTGAATCCAACCTGGATTAATGGGAAGATGTTGATGCTATTTAAAACAAAAAACCAGAGTGCAAGCAGACCAGGTATGGTCTGCTCGTATGTGTATTCACTACAAGTCTGAGGTTATAACAAGACAGCTACATGAAGATGGAGATATTTAACCAAACTCATAGTGTTCCTCTCCAAATCTGGATCACTTTCAGTTCTTTATCTTAGTGAATGGTGGCATCATTCATTCAGAATGACTGTCTAGGACAGAAACCCAGGCAGCACCTTGACATTCTCCTTCCTCACCCCTCATGGTCAACCATTATAACGTGTTCTCAGTTTGGGTTTCTGTACATTTCTCTAATCCATGTACTTCACACCATCTCCACTATGGGATACTGTATGGGACATATTAACACTAAAAAATTACTCCTTATTTATCTGAAATTCAGATTTAACTGGACATCTTACATTTTCATTTGTGAAAACTGGTGATCCTGGTTTGAAATAATCTAATCCAAAAACAAGCAAAAATAGGCCCTCAGACTTCAAATGCTATGCTCTGGATTGGCCTATGGAATAGGCTGTTTATCTGTGTAGGATACTGAGATTCTAGAGACAAGTGTATATTTAATCTGTCCTGAGTAGCACCTTGTGTATTCAGATGGCTTATTATTATTTTTTTTACTCAGTCAAGCAAGGTCAAACCATGGCATATTTTGTGAGATACAGATAATAGGGATAGTGGGGAAACAATTTTTTTTTTCTAGTTTTGACATTAGCTGACTCCTCTCCTAAAACTTTAATAATGATATAGTTCCCCTAGGGAAGGCCAAATTCTTCACATATTTTGAATGTATGTGTTACTGAAAAACTGAAATCTTGCCAATGTGATAGATCTCATCAGGTTCCTTCAGAGCTCAGCAGAATATTCCATCATGCGTGACCTGTTTTTGAAATGGGATTTTTGTGGAAAACAGCGGAACCCCTTTTCTGCCTTACTTTTCCATTAACTGCTCTCACTTGACACATTCCTTAAAGGAGCTGGTTGGCTCCCATCATGGCAGCTTACGTCCTTAGTCTACACTCTTAGCTGGGGATTGTAGTTCCAGGCAACAAAATCAATTCTAGGTAAGGATATTAGTTAAGCTCTTCATGGATTTCCCAAGGATGTCAGAGAACCAGGCCAGGAAGCTCAACACCAAGCAGATTATGAGTGCTGCTGCTCTAGGGAGAATTCCGCTGTGACAGCCTCCCTTTTAGTGACCATCTCGCTGCTCACACACACACACACACACACACAGTCTCAACTTGCACCCATGACCTTTGAGACTGGCCAAGTTCTCCCACCGAGGGCTGGATGCCTCCTCTTCCTTGCCTTCCAGACGATGGAATCTGTGCACATTACCTCGTAATGTTACCCCCTTCAGAATTGCCATTTGGTGTATCCCTGTACTTGGGCACTTGAATTCTAGATTCTGCCTTTATGGAAGCTCAACTCATAATCTGGAAATCTTCGAGGGTGTTCACATGAGCAGCAGCCAACCTGAATCATGTTCTCTGCTCCTTTAAGCAACACACCACGTTTCATGCACCACCTACTAAATGGGGCATAATGATTGAGACAGGGAGTCAGATGAACCCAGGCTCCACTTCCATCCTCACCTCCTACTGACGGGACAAGACTGGACAAGCCAGCTGCTCCCAGGGGCCATCTTCACATCTGTGAAGTAGATCCGTTCATGCCATTCACTTTGTAGGAGGGTGTGAGGATACATGTAGTGAGAAAAGTGGGCAAGTTTGGTGGCCGAGTTGGCCTCCTCGCAGGACAATTTCTTATCTTTCATTACAAATGCTCTTACTGCCAGTGCCAATCTTTTTATCTCTTTCTTTGGGAATCTTTTCATTACACTGATTTTAGGATTTTATGAAGAATCTAGTTTTTTCTCTGGAGTGATCTTTTTCACACAAGAATTTTTTTTTTCCTAATGAAAGCAATTCACTGATCACATTATTGCAAAAGCTTTGCAGGCATTTTTTAAGTTTTTTTCTAATCTTTTTTTACTTTAAAAAAAAAAAAGTTGGAAGATACTGAAAAGCAGAAAGGTAGAACTAAAACTACCTCAAGATTTTTCTGTTTACAGATAACCACTGTTATGTATTTGTCTGTCGGGAAGTATGTTTTATCAACCATAGGAATTCCAGATTTGTGGAACTGGAAGCAGTCATAATGACCACGTGACTTGAACTTCCCTGGATTCCCTGCAGTGGCTGTGAACTAGCAGACTTCATCCTCCTAACTAGTTGCGTCTCTGTTTTTTCCAGCTTCACATTGGAGTGGAAAGATCACTTGGAACCAGGTTGTGTTGCCAGGTTGTGAGTTTTGTTTTATTTATTAATTTTACGTTAGGCTTCAAGTTTTACGCGTCGACCTCGTGTTTCTAAACGGGGAGGAGGGAATTCTGGGAAATGTGATTTGGCTCAGTGGAAGCCTTTGAGGGAGCAAGAGGGAAGGAAAATTATTCTTTTCTTGTGAGTTTTGCCAAATGATCTCTGAGAAGCTGTGATATCATTCAGACGCTGTGCCAAGCTGGATTGAAACTGCTCATCTTGGCAGACATGGAGAGTGAGCGTATAATTCCTTGGGGTTGGTATGGGCCTTTATCAGAAATAGTTCCATAGGCAGTATTTACATAACTGTGGTGGAGTGTGAGAATAAACACAGCTGTGGCATTGCCCTAAATATTTCTATTCAGCAGGGAATTAAAAGAGAACTTTATCGCTGAACTACAGATAAACACAATTCATCAAGCAGTGGTCAGTTCAACTGGGGAACAAACTGGGAGTTAGAAAAGACCGGCCAGCTGAAAATAGCCCCAATCAGCCATCGTCACTTTATTGCTCTTGTACTGCCTCCCTCCCTCCTCTTCCCCAGTTCCAGAAATGTGGGATTCATCAACTAGCAAGGAAGTTATCCAGATTTTCTTAACCCCAAGAAGGAAGTCGAGGGCACTCTCACTCAGTGAGCAGAGGCCTGTTCTGGCCAGCATGGTCCCAGGGGCTCCGCACATGTTCCTCATTTCAGAAGGGCTCCCCCTTCTCTTTCTGGGTTATAGAGTTGAACGCTGGTAGAAGTAAGATTTTTTTCCAGGAAGACGACTTTATAACTAGAAAGTGAGTTGAAGCAAATACAAGGTTTGCCATAGTTATAAGTGACCTGCATCTTTCAAGTTTCTTTAAGGGCCCACATATTCAAACCCTGTGCAGTCCTGGTTCAGCTAGGCACAGGATAGTTACATGAAGTTTTAATTTTCTAGGATTGCCTAATAAGGAAGTACCACGAATTGGGTAGCTTAAAACAATAGAAAGTTATTCTCTCTCCATTTTAGAGGCCAGGAGTCTGAAATCATGGTGTCAGCAGGGCTGTTCCTTCTGGAGGTTTTGAGGAAGAGATCATCTCACATCTCTCCTGGTTTCTGGGGTTGCTTGCAGACCTTGGTATTCCTTATCTGTGGCTCATCACTCCAATCTCCGCCTCCACCTTCACATGGCCAACTTTCTGCGTGTCTCTGTGTGTCCTTTCTGTATTTTATAATGTTACCCTTATTCGATTTAGGACTTACACTAATCAAGTGGATGAATGAATAAAATAATGAGATAAGGATCTCATCTCAATCCTTACCTTAATTACATCTGCAATGATCCTATTTTCAAATAAATCACATTCTGAGGTTCCCTGCAGACTTGAATTTGGGGGGAACACTATTCAACTCCCTATCCATGGGGAACTTCTGGGAGACAGGGACTCTTCTTGGAGACCAGTTGCCTCTATAGCACTCTGTGCATTTCAGACACTTGCAAATTGGCTGTCACAGAGTATTGATATGAAAAATAGCACCATGTGTTTCTTACTTTATTTTGTAACTCGAGAGTTTTACTGGGAGTCTCTCTTTCAATATGCACGTCTTGACTCTTGTTAATAGAGTAGACAAGAGAGAGCTAACTTATGTGTCTATATGCACAGATAATATGAAAGCACCACGTTCACTAATATAGTTCCTTTTCCCAGTTACTCCATCAACAGAGTCTTAAAAATGCTGAAAGCATAAGTGATAACTACTAACACCTGGATTTTTAGGTCACGGAGCACTTTCCTAATTATCATCTCATCCGATACCCTGGTAACCCTGGGGAGGTTGTTATTACCACCTTCATTATCATCCTTACCACTTTCATCATCACCACCACCGTCCCTATTTTACGAGGGATGAAGAAACCCCAGGCTCATAGAAGTGAAGTGACCTATTTGTGGTCAGTGTGAGTCAGGCCTTTGAGTTGTATTTGACAGCAGCCCAACTTGAACGGGCTTAAGCAAAAAGGGGGACATGGCAGAAAAGCCCCAGGATATGCTGTGTGTTCGGGGATGGATCCAGGTCTCTCGCCTCTGCTTTCCTCTGTGTTGGTTTCACTGGGGGAAAGACACTTCCCTCCTGATGGCCAGATGGCCATCAGCACTTCCTCAGCATTTACGATGAGAAAAAAGTTTCTTTTAACAACCCCTCCAGCCACTCCTGGGCCTGGATCTCTTTGGCCCAAATTGGGGCCGACATTTACAACCCTCAAACCATCAAGTTCCCAGACTATATAGAATAAGGAGGAGGATAAAGTCTGTTACCAGAAAAGGGGGCAATGCAAACGGGGCAGACAGAGCAACAAATGTCCAGAAGGAAACGTAGTTTATAAATGAAAGCTTGGTCTTGGGATGAGATTGTTTTAAGTCATCGGTCAATCCTGTGGCTCTTCCTTCTTCTCTTCTCTTCAAATGCGTTGCATACACAAACGGGTGCATGGAAGAAAACTCAGAAGGTAACTGCACTGTGCAGTGACAGTCTCCCATCTAACCTGTCCTGTCACTTCCCCTCCTAGCTGAATCCACTCCACACCGCTCCAGGAGTAGCTCCACATCTACAAGCATCCTGCAGATGGTTTCTACATCAATGATGTTCTGTCCTCGCCGTTCTGTCCTGGGAATTTTTTTTTTCTCCATTGTATCAGACATCTTCGGCTCTCTGACTGAATGACTTCAGCCACCCAGGCACAGCAACACTGTCACACACCATGTAGTTTTCTCCCTGGAGTTTTTCTTATTTTCCTTTCCTCTCTCTCCTTCCTCCACCCTCCCTTCTTCCTACTGCAATTCCTCATCTTTTTCTTTTTCTGTACATTTACAAATAGAGAAGGGAATTACTGGAGTTGAAACTGCATTTTTAAAACAATATGTACTACTAAGTATCTGGCCCCACAAAATGACCAAGGGTATTTTGACAGCAAAAATAAGAAAAAAGAAAAAAGTTGCAGAAAGATGAAACTGTTTTCCATCTCTTTTTGCCCTATAGTCACTGGTTAGCTTTGGCTCTGAGAAAGCAAAAAGACTTCAACAGATCATTATAGTTCTACTTATGGCCACAGCTCCCATGAACTTGGACTCCTGAACAAGAGCCATTTTTTGTTTTAGAACAAAGAGGTCGATGGGTAAGGTGTGATATATTATCAGGTTTGCCCCAGATCTTTCAATATCTTACAAAAGATTCATGCGTCTCTTCCAAAAGTTACTTTTTTCCATTCTAGGATGGTAGAAATAGTCTTTGTGTAACTTTTTAGTTTTTCCTGAGGCTTGCATTTTTCTTCAAGTCCAAGTTCTCTGAAAAGGAGATGAACTAGAGCCCATCTGGGAAGACTCTCGATGCCTCATGAGACCATTACAGTGTTATTATACACACATTTAGAAAGACTATTTATTGTAAACTAGAAATACTGATCTAGATAGGCTTGGCACTATGACTTCACATGCATACAAAGGCAATTAAGTTCACAAACTCATCCTAGAAAAAGTGCTACATACCTTGTTGGTGAATATCACTCTAGTCACCTTCAGAATACACCCCTCAGGAATCTATGCACCAATGCGAGCCCCTAGTCCACCCTTCAAAGCACTTTTTCCAGGATCAGTTTGTGAATTTAATGGTCAGACCTTATACAACAATAGTTCTGATGACTATTCCAAAAAAAAGAGTTTCAAAATTTCTTTGAAAGTCATGCACTGATCATGATCACATTTTGATATAATTAGGTCAAATAGCAAATTAGGTCAAAGTGTGTGTATTTGAAGTCTGGGCTGGGTAATGTACACACACACCCCCATATATATGTAATATATATGTGTGTACACACACATGTAGAGAATCACCCTGTAACCTTGTTGTCATGCCCATAGGTTTTAGGGACTTGAGGGCTATCAGGTACATCTTGTTTGCTTGAGATAGGTGAACTCATGGGCATCAAAATAGGAAGCACTCTTTCTTCTCCCCTTAGGGCTTTATTGGGGTGATGGAGAAGTGAGTATAGAATGCTGAATTCTTTCATTTATTCACTGCAAAAATAATTGACAGTTCGGTGCCAAACCTTTCCCAATCAACCAACCATCCTTAACCCATGACCACTAGTGGTATTTTTATACTCCACTCATACGCTGCTGTTTTTCTCATCTCTCTTCTTGTCATTTATCCTAAGTCCTTCATACGTTATAACCTAGACCCACAGCTTCGTCAGAAAGAAGCATCTTCTTCCTCTTCACCCAAATCTTCAAGCTTTTTATACTCTGTTGATTCACAGTCCCCAAAACTTTCCATCCACATTAAGAAACAGGCTCTTCTCAGAACCTTGCTTCATCCAAAAACCCCTTGGAGGCCGTTTTGCCATATCTAACAAGTCCTTTGATGCTCTTCCTGGTATTCTGGTGGAGCCTAATTATTTTCCCTTGAGTGTGCATTGGGCTTAATGACTTGCTTCTAACAGAAAGAATAAATCTAAACTCATGGTATATGACCTTGAAGACCAGGTCATAAAAGGCATAGCAATTCCTTTTTTGTCTTCAGAGAAAACAAGCTGGCATGTCACAAACCTACTCAAGCAGCCTCTGGAGAGAGGCCTCTGGCCAACAGCCAGAAGAATGAGCCATCTCAGAAGTGGATCCTTAGCCCCAGTCAAGCTTTTCAAAGCCTGTGGTCCCTGAGACATCCTAACTGCAAGTTCACAAGAGCTGCTAAGCCAGAAGCTTCCAGCTCACCACTCCCAAATTCATGACCCACAGAAACTGTGAGATAATAAATGCTGGAATTTTAAGCCACTTAATTTTGGAGGAATTTGTTAGTCAGTAGTCAGTAACTAACATACTCTCCAAGAGTCCACTGGTGTGTTACCCTTCTGGGGACAAACACCACCAGGCGCCACTCTGTGGGGGGGCTCCTGCTTTGCTTCTGAAAAGCTTGCTGTGGTTTTTAATCTATATAATTTGTGGAACATTTAAACCACAGGCCTAGGCTTCAACCCCAGGAGTTTCTTACCCAATAGGTCTGGGATGGGTCCAAGAGTCTATATTTAAGTAAATTATTAAAAAACAAAAACAAAAAGAAAGCTATTTAAGAATTTTTTAAGAACACTTTTGGTTGAGAACCTTGCTGCTCTTTTTGACTATAAAAAGCCACAGTCCTCTCTACTGTGTGTTTTCTGTGTTCTTTCTCTGAGGACTGATTGTGGGGAGCTCAAGTCACCATTCAGCTTGTCCCCTCAGCCATCAGGAAGCCCAGCAAACAACCATACTCAGAGCTTTTATTCATAACCCTAGAGAGCCGCCCTGCTCAAACCTGAATTGCATCAGAGTCACTCTCCCTGCTCAAACCTGAATTGCATCAGAGTCACTCTCCAGGCCCCAGTTCCAGAATTCCTAATTATGTAGGTCCAGGGTGAGGTGGGGGATGGGGAGGACATAGTTTGCCTTTCTGGTATATTCCACAGGTACTGCTGCTGCTGCCTAGGGTGGGGCCACATTTTGAGAAGTACTACTAAAAAGAATAGCCATAATATTTCAACTTGGCTTCAGAAATAGTCTGAGATTCTCCCTGTACTTCAGGCAACAACAACAAATGAAAACAAAAGCTCATCCATTTTATCTGAGACTAGGGTAATTCATGGTGATAGAAGTTTTCTCTATGGCTTATTTTGAAAGATAGGAACTGGAAAGGTAAGATAAAGGGACTTCTGAAGTGCTCAGGACATTCCATTTATTCATCTGAGTGGTGGTTACATGAATATGTTCTCTTTGCAAAGGACATTTGAGCTGGACACCTACAATTTGTGCACTTTTCTGTCTGCACCCTGTACTTTAAAAGTTTACTGAAAAATTAGTAATAATGATAAATGCTGTCTAAACCTGGAAGAAAGGGGCCTGCATGTCACTCGCCTATGTCTCTGTTTGCAAGCATGCTTTCTCTCAGGGGCATGCATGATGGAAACCCAAGGAAGACGATTTTCTTTTTACTTTCTTTCATTTTTGCCATCATCCTTTGTATATGCGATACCTGGGGAGCGTCTGCTTCCCAAGATGCCATTTTTAAAAAAACAAACAGGACTGTTCCAAAGAAAATATTGTAAATGAAGTATTTGCATGTTTTGAATTCCTACAATAACATTGATAGAAGAACTTGAAAAGCAAGTTGATAACTACCATTGTCAATTAAAAAGAAAATAAAACTTTAAAAAAGGCAAAGCAGATTGAGCTCTCTTTAATGCTTTTTGATAACCACAGTTTGTGTTCCGCTGTGCAGAGATTCTGAAGAGTAAGAATTTGGGGAGGGAATGAAAGTGCACCCTAGATTTACCGCCCATTTCCTTGAAAAGCTTCTGCGGCAGGAGACTTTTTTCTTCTGAGTGAGGACAAATGTCACCTAAAGAGTTGTCACCTAAATGTCACTCTAAAAGTTTCATCCAGTGAAACTTTTGGAGTCTTAGTGAGGAAAATTGTTTTGCAAACTTCTTACCAAAAATGCTAATTATTACTAAAACTGCTCTACAACTATCTCACTTTTCCAATCATTTCTTTTCTGCACGTTTATGGGTTAAAAGGTTTGGTTTTAAAGCATAATGTGGGTGGGCAGGTTGCATTGAGTCTTCTAACTTTCAGGTGGTCTGTGAAATGGTTATTTTGAAACTCAGGAGCTATGCAGGACACTTTGGGCCTATTTCTTGGTAAATATTAGACTTTAAATCACTGCAGAAGACAGTGGGTGTCCCCTTTACTGAATATTGTCTACTCTGAAGGAGAGACATTATAATACAGTATTTAAATTCCTAGGCTTGTTGAGCCTACCTAACGAGGGTTGGAACCCCAGCATCACCAACTCTGTGGCCTTGAGTAAATCCATTCTTTCTCTCTTCCTCCAAACTTTACACTTTTTCTTGTGTTAAATACTGTCAGTCATAGGGCCATGAGGAATATCGCATACAATGATATAAAGGAATTTAACTTTAAATTCCTAATACATAGTATATTTTCAAGGAATGGTTGCATAATTAACAAGAGATGAAAGAAATTGGAAATAAATGAATAATTTTACTCAGTTTTGAATTTCCCTGCTCCTTTCTCATGCAAACAGAAATGAATAAATGATATTTATTGCATTATACATGAATGGATAAGTAATGCATTTTCTTTACATCCTGCAATTAAAAAGTATCAAAAAATTATGGGGAATAATTGTTGCCCAGTACTTTGATATTGTGGTGAAGAGGTGGCAAGAGAAAGGGGTGTTGGGGGGACATCTTTGCGCTTTGTGGTGATAGAATAGTTCTGCATTTTGATGGCAGGGTGCCTATGCAAATCTATACACAATATAAAATGGCATAGAGGCATACAGTCACATTGTACCAAAGTCAGTTTCCTAGTTTTGATGTTGTACTACACTGTGTAAAATATAAACATTGGGGGAAACTGGGTGAAGGGCGTACCAGAGCTCTTTGTACCACCTGTGCAACTTCATGCTAATCTGAACTTACTTCAAAATAAAAAGTTAAGTGTCTGTTGAGAATTTCCTCCTTTTATCAGAACTGCAGTGTGCATGGGTCACTGTATCTCTCGTGATCCAGTTTGAGTGCTGGCATAAGCTGTGGTGTTTTCCCTTAAGTATAATACTCTTAAGCACCTCTCTCGCCCTTTTTTTGCACCTTCCTAGGCTAAATCAGTCCTTCACTACTTGGTACCAAGATTAAGTGGTAGGTAAATATGTTACAGACAGGATTCCTTAAAAAATGCAAAGTTTGGTCACCTTTGATTCTAAGATATTCTCAGCTGATTCACGCTGAGCAGTTAAGATTAAGTATGTGGCTAGGTATTTTCATCTACTTCCTGCCAACAGCAGCAAGGATGTGAGTATGTTATTAAAATCCTCTGGGATTAAGTAGTAAGGCAATTTAGTATCAGCTCACAGTTTGGAAGTCTTGCTATGATACTCCTAATAAGCCAACCAGCTAAATAGCAAGAACACCAGACACCCTTAATTCAAGTGATTTGGTGGTTGCACAACTACATTTCCAGGACCTCTGGGTACCCAATACCCTGGGTACTCAGTAAATACGTGTGGATGAGTGAGCGAATGAAGGAAGGAAGGGACCATTAAGATAAGCCATGAGAAAATGGCAAAGTCAAAAGAAAAAAGGAAAGAATTACTCTGCCTTTGTGGCTCAGGTCTTGATACAGCAGGATCTGCTGGGGGAACTTCTAACCCTTCTCTCTTTGCTTCTCTAGGCAGCTTGAAATCCACTCTCCAGATGCAAAGCACACGGTTATCCTGAGGAGCAAAGACTCAGCCACTGCCCAGGCCTGGTTCAGTGCCATTCATGCCAACGTTAGTGAGCTCGTGACCAGAGTGATTGCCGAGGTCAGAGAGCAGCTGGGGAAAGCAGGCGTTGCTGGGAGCCGAGAGATTAGGCACCTTGGTTGGCTTGCAGAAAAGGTAAGGAAAAGTATCTGTCTGTCACAGTCATTTTCCAGAAGGTTCCCTCTGTACTTGTATCCAAGGAAGTTATTTTATTCCATGGGCTGATCCTCTTATTCACAGTCTATATGACTCTCTCGTGCACCTACAACAGGCTACGTGCTTTATCTTCATCAACTTTGAGTCCCCTGCACGTTGTCAGATATGTGGCAAATTGCAGGTGATCACTGGTTGTTGTATGGATGGATGGATGAATGAATGAATTTTGACATCCATAAATGAAGAGCAAGGAAAGTAACTCAAATAGAGTCACAATGGAGCTATAGCCTTGGAAGGCAGGGAAGTTGAAATTACAAAAAGGGTTTGTGTGGGTTTTAATGAGCCTACTTATTAATAACACAGATACTTTAGGGATGATTCCAGTGCACATTTACAAATAATAGCAATAATAACAACAGCAGGGATTTCTTGAGCAAATACTATGTGCTGCTATCTTCATGTATTCGATTAGTGCACTTAGCTCCTGGATCCCGAATGTCATCATTAAAGAGCACCTACTTTGTATGAGGCGTGGTGCTCCGCAGGAGTGCGGAGGGAAGGGGCAAGACGAATAAAGACTTAGTCTCTGTCTCAGGGAGGACAGCTGCTGTGGAAACGACTTTGTGTCGCATTAACACTGTCACTCTGATTTCTTTTCCCAAGTAATGTGATACATTAAAGATAGTAAAGCTCACTTTGTGGTCATCTCTTGGGAGTTACTTTTTGTCTTCATTTCAAAGGATTGAGCCTTTGCCATTGTCCTTACATCTGATCTCTGTCCTTTGAACTTGACCTTGAGTGCTCAGGAACACTGGGCCTTTGGGACAATCTGACCTCCCATTGACTCACTGTCTAATAGGCAGTAAAGGGGAATAATGATCTTTGCAATAACAGCTTTCCTGCCAGTGAACCCTGTTATCTGAGAAGATCCTGTCAAATGGCACTTGAAAATGATCCTAGAACACAGCATTCGGCTGTTTGCCCCCTTTGTTCTTTGTCTGCAGCAGTTCATGTGCGGGTCTCAGCCACAGAGTTCAACACAAAATGGGTTGTTTGGTTTGGTGTTGTTCTATCTCTCACAGATTTCAAAGAACCAAAGGGACAATGCAGGTGGTGGAAGCATCCGAAATCATATTAACACAAACCACGGGTAGGCATTCGTGAATTTACAGGTTAAGGTTCTTGATGATAAAAACATCATAAATCAGGATGATTGACATGATTTTAAAAGTCACAGTCTCTAGCAAGACTCTCTTTTTACTCTCTCCATATGCCTATGTTTTTGTTAGGAGAAAAACTATTCAGGGATCCTTCAGTTGAAAATGATGGAAAGCTCAACCCACTTTAGCTTGAGCAAAAAGGGGATGCATGACTTCTGATAACTGCAGTGTCTAAGGGTAAGCCTCCAGCAGGGATTCAAACAATGACATTAGGCCCATCTCTTTTTCCCAGGCACACCTTCTCTATTTGGCCTGACAGGTCCAGACCTATGTTTTCCCTTAGACCTGGCTGTCTCAGTGAAGAGAGGCCTCTTTGCCCCAGTCATGCCAACAGAAGTCCTGAGATGGCAAGTCTTACTGGACTTACTTGGATCATATGTTCAGCCCTAACTGGGGCTGAGATCAGCCTGGCTCAAGTCATTTACATTGAGGGATGAGGTGGGGTGGTTCTTTCATAGTAAAATAGGCTGCCATGTAAGGAAGAGAGAAAACAGATACCCTGGGGGCCAAAGCAACAGACATTCAATATAGGAGGGCCAGGGAAGGGACTGATTGTGATGAAAAGTGCCCTCATTGGGTTAAGGTCCTGAGTGGACTTGGAGATGGATCACAAATTTCAGGGTTGTGGTAGGAGAAGATGGATGGGAAACTCAAAAGGAATGACTGGAAAGAATTTAATGCAGGGCAGTTTATAAGGTGTAGCCAAGACAAGGGAAACCCATAAGAGATAGAGAAGCACTACAGGGCTAACAACAGGAGAGGCCACTACCATTTCTTAGCCCGAAAGAGCAGAGGAAGGGACAGTTACCTGTAACCAGCAGGACAAGACCGGTAGCTGGAGACAGGCACCACCCACTCCGGGCTGTCTGTGCCTTTGGGAGAGAAGCACAGCCCCAGCCGGCTGATCTCCTACTGGGCTCTCCCAATGACTGAAGCTGGATGCAAGGCAGAGCCAGGGAGCCCACTGATGTTCTCTGTTAAGGTGAGCCACAGGGCACAGAGCAGGATGGACGAGGCAGGGACTGGATGGGGAGGGGTGAAGGGCGGCTGGCCAGCACACACATCCTTACCCATCCCAAGAGGATGGTCTCAATTCTGAAAAGTACTTTTCTCTCATCTGTGTAAACACAAATTCTGTTTAGAATTGTCACCATTTGAAGGGTTGAAAAATGGTATTGTATCTTTATTAATGATATTGAAAAATATTCCAGATGTTTTGTTTTCTCACTTATAAATTATCTTCTGCCTTTTGCCTATCCCAAATTATTAGCAGGCCCATTATTAGGCATTCCCATAGAGCAGATATATAAAACTCTTTCTGTTTTTACAATATTATTATTGTTATTATGATGTAATTTCAGATCGTCCTTACAGATATCTCCTTATTAAGAGTATTCATAAGAGCAATTATGATTTCTCATGGATAATTATCAGAAGCAGAAAGGTCTTCTTTTTTTTTTTTAAGAGACAGAGTCTCATTTTGTTGCCCTCAGTAGAGTGCAGTGGTGTCACAGCTCACAGCAATCTCCAGCTCTTGGGCTTGGGTGATTCTCTTGCCTCAGCCTCCTGGGTAGCTGGGACTACAGGGGCCCAACACAATGCCCAGCTATTTTTTTTGTTGTTGCAGTTTGGCTGGGGCCAGGTTCGAACCCGCTATCCTCGATCTATGGGGCCAGTACCCTATTCACTGAGCCATAGGCTCTGCTATGCCAGCAGGAAGGTCTTTCATTGCTTTTATCTTTAAAGGTCTCAAAAGATTACCATAGTTCAAGTTCAAGGGAACAAATCCAAACTGGAATTTTTTTGAATAAATACTGAATACTGAATCCTAGCGTAGAGATCTAAGAATGGTTTTTAGCAAAATGTTAAAATGAATGGCAAATCCTTAAGGCTATAACATTCTTATATGTTCACAAATACCAGTAAATTCACTTGGTATTTGTAAAGCTGTAAAGTGTGATCCTATATATATTCAGCTGTAATTTACCTTAAATTGATGTCGTTTGTCTTTTCCTATAGTGTTAAACTTTGTTTTTGTAGATTAATAGCAATAGCTCTGTCACAAGAGTGTTCAAATTATATTTAATTTCAAGTTTTTCATGAGCAAAAGTAATATAAAATAATTTCTTCTTTAAAATCCTGTTCGGTACAAATCCTAAAACCTCAGCCCTACACAGGAGGATATTAAGATTATTCTTCTCTTTGTGACTGTCTGGGGACTTGAGGAATGGCTCTTGAGAAATGACGAGGTTGTGAGTGAGTGGAGACGTTTCCGTGCACACCCGAGGATGAGGACAGAGAGGAGGCCTGCATTAGCACAGCTCGTCGTGAGATCTGGTCAGAGACTGGCCTAAAGGGAAGTGAGGCTCCATCGGGAGGAAGGTGACAGGAGAACGTGGTGTGCTGAAATGGCACCCAGTTAATGAAGGCGCTTGAAAGCTGGACAGAGTGGTTTAAATGTGGCTTGGTGGGCACTAAGTGCCTTCATATGCAAAATCAGAGAGGAAAGAACTTCAAGGTGTTGTGATCTAACCCTGTGGTCCCCACCCCCTAGTCCGTGCCACTCCTGGACTGTGGCCTGTTAGGAACCAGCTGCACAGCAGGTGAGAGGCAGGTGCGAAAACAAAGCTTTAGGTGTTCACAGCCACGCCCTGACACTGGCATCACCACCGGAGCTCAGATTCTCCTAGGAGCAGGGGCCCCACTGTAAACTGCGCAGGAGAGGGATGCAGGATGCATGCTCCCTGTGAGAAGCCAGGGCCCTCCAGCCTCTGCCCTGCTCTGCAGAGAAATTGTCTTCCATGAAACTGATCTGTGGGGCCCAAAAGATTGTGAAAGCACAGGTAATGAGAATCCGATAGCGTCTGTCAGGCTAGGGCAGACATGACACAGCTTGTCTGGTTGTTTAAGGTCCTGCTGACCTTCACCTCCTGTCTCCCATTCTTATTGTTTTGTAAATTTAGCTCCCATCCTAAAGATGCCCATCTTGAATAGTTGAAGAAATTAACTTTTAAATTTAAAACATTATAATAAATTGTCACTGAGTTGTGCTGTTTATTATTTAAAGTAAGAGATACTGCAGTCTTTGCTGTGAACCATTATATATAAAGCTGTGAGTTTGAAAATAGAAGAACAGAACAATCTTCGAGAGGCTGCTGTCACTGTTCTCCAGAACCTGGGGCCTTCTGACAAAGTTTGGTGGACCTGTACCCATCTCTACATATTGGCTGTTAATGACAGGCAGCCGGACCCTCTTCATCCAGTAACAGTTGGGGATTGCTGATTGAACCCAATCTAATCTTTCTATAGATGAAGTTTTGGGCCCCAGAGAACTAAGGTGTTTTACATCAAAAGTCTCATTCAAAATTAAAACCCAGAAGTAATTAGAGTAGAACAGTGCTGTGATAGTACTTCTTTAATTTTTAAAATATCAGTGACTCAGCTACTACATTCACTTTTATTCCCTCCTTAAACCCTTGTGTCTTTCCTCTGGAGTCTACAGAATCAGGGTCAGCGCTGGGCAAATGGCCTTTGCACGAGGGCCACTTTCCTTGACTTCTTGGTCTTGTGAGCCGCATGATGGTGACAGTCCGGCACTGCTTTCCCCTCGGAGTGCTGCCACCTGTAGGCAGGGCCTGCACACCAACGAGCCGTCTTCCCTGGGTGATCATTATCAGCCTCCAATCTCTGAATTCTTTGCAAGCCCCATTCTGGCTCAAGGGGGCCCCAAAATACTAATTCCTACTCTGGCTTGTACAGTGCCTCCTCATGCTCCAATACAGTTGTTTTTCCCATTTCTTTTTTTTTTATTAGTTACTCTTTTTACAGTTATCATTGCATTGAGGTGTTTTCAGTGATCCAAATTTCAGGCAAGAGAAAAACAAGGTAAGTGCTGACTCTCTTGCTGCCTAGAAGAACAGCAGTCCGCAGGGACATGGCAGCCTCGCTGAGTTCTGTTTCTCGGTCCATTCATCAGACATTGCCTTTGCTTTGCCTTGTTATCGCAGTTTGCAAACTATTTCTTCACAGGTTAAAAATGCAAAAACAAAACTCAGCAAAACCAAAAAATCCCATTTGGGAGCTCTGAGATACAAGCGCAGATCTTGGCTATCCTCATTCCCCTTCCAGCTTCTTTTAAAGGGGAATATTTATATAGCTGTGCTTTCCCAGGGTGTTACTGGAGAAAAGGAAGTTGGGAACTCATATTTACTGTGTGTCTCATCTGTTTCAGGCAATGTGCTTTAAATAATCCTCATTCTATGATGTAAGCTGGGAGGATTTGAGTAACTTTTCTAAGATCTCTCTTCTAGCAAGGGGTAGAACTGGAATTTGAGCTGCTCTTTCTAATTCCAAAGCTCGGCATTTTCCATTAAGCTGAGCTAATAAGAGGGTTCAGGAAACATCTGTCCACATGAGTAAGGCCTCCCAGAATCCAGTCTCAGAGAAGTATCACAGACCCAAAGCACAGTTTCAGAACTAATAGATACGTTAAAATAACTCAAATCCTTTATTTATAAGTATGAAAATAAAGGAAGTTCATATGCCCAGACGGAGTGACACTATGACCAGATCTCTGCTTCTCTCCTATCCGTATGGATCCCATACCTTTAACTGCTTTGATTCCCTTTGTGACTCTAAAAGAAGAAAACCAAGAAGGAGCGATTCTCGTCTGCTCCTCCCATCCATCCTTGACCGTGTCAATCAGTTAAACCTCCCTGGTTGGGTCCCCCCTTTTATCTTCTATATGATATTCTTCCTCCCTTCTCCTGTTTCTTCCTAATTTTATACAATAGAATTCCACAGAATTGGTCCTACAGAGACTGAAGTCATCTCGATAGAACAAGTAAGGGAAACACAATTTGTGCATTCACACACACACAAACTCACACACAGGGCTGGCCTTGCTTTGCATATTTCCACTATACATGAATTTCAGGTTTTGTGATTTAATTAAATAATACCAATGAGTCCCTCAACAACACCATTCGAATTTTAGTTAGCCTGATATATTAACTGTGAGTAATACAATAATGAACAAGCTTCACTGCTAGTTCTTCCATCCACAAATCACTCCGTAAAAGGAAGATGTCCATCGTGATTATGACCGCTCACATCATAGCTGGTCTCTGCATATCTGTTAATCAGCTCACACGCAGACAGCAAAGTGTGTAGTTGTGTTTCCTCTTTGTCTTCCAGTGATAAGTCTATGTGACATGTTACAAGAATGGAAAGAGGGAGTTGTCCAACGAAGATGACAGTGCAGCAAAGGGATGAAAACGGATAATGCTCAAAGGGAAGTGTGAATCAAGTGTAAATGAAATTATAGAAGAAATAGGTGAAACTGACCCTGGTACTATTCACACTGATATTGTACAAGAGGCTCTTGAAAACAGCCAAAAGAATGTAGGGGAGGTAAACTTACAACCTGAGTAGCCGTGACAAGGGATGCACCAGAGGAGGTGATGCTGTGAAAATGTCACATTAATAGAACTCTCAGAGACAGTCCACATCATTGACAGTGCAAAGAGTAAATGTTGCTGACTGATCCAGACTTAGAAAGGAGCAGTTTGCCAAAGCATAGAGAAGATACTTATTTTATATCATAAATAATATGAGGAGAAGGCAACAAGCTCTGTTCAAACTACTCTGCACAAATTTTTACAATGAAATAAAGCACTTTACTCCACAGTCATTCTAATGTTTTGAATTAGAGGTAACTAATGAAACATTTACTCTTTTTTCCATTTCCATATATATACACAGAGAGTACCAAAAAAATAGATACACATTTTAAGAGATCTTGGTCAAAGTAAAATCAATCTTTCCCCAAAAGTATACAAATTGCAGGTAAAATGGAACATGTGTAGCATGCACTTGACCAGGAACGGTACTTTCAGTGCAGCTATAGGAAATAACACATAGATAATATCGCTTAAAATATGTATGTATTTTTGGTACTCTTTGTGTGTGTATCTCTCTCTCTCTCTCTGACGGTAATACAGTTTTTAATATTTTGATAACAAATTTCCAAGGTCATGGAACAATCCTGATTTTCCAAGTGAAGGTTAACAAGTCTTCAGCTTTCCCAGTCATTTTCACTGCCAGCATTACTGTGCAAAGGCAGCACTGCCCTTCTCCCAATCTCTCTACCTCCCTGTGTCTATGTAGCCATTTATCCCTCCCTATCTATTTACTTATGTAAAAATATAAATCTCTCTCTACATAATGTTATGCTGTAGTCTCACATAATGTGTCAGACCAGCAGCAATTTTCAGTTTTAACAAATGATTTATTCCCCCTCCCAATTCCAAGTAAATATAATCAACCAAATAATTTCATTCTTTGGCTGCACTTCCCAGCTATATTAGAAGAATCTCAAGTGCAAATGTAAAATTGCTTTGGCCTGAGTAAAACAGGCTTCTGGTGATCAAGATCTTGACAGTGTAATTAACAGAATGATATTTTTGGAACCTCTAAATATATCATTCCCACCATCTGCCTAAAAATCACCTAAGTCAGAATTTCTCACCACTGCTTCCAGGGAGAAAATAGTCTCTGACCGAGGGAACTCCCGTGCCATAAGAGACGGAGACAGAACTACTGTCCAGGCTACCCCTGGCTTGCATCATCTTTAAATGGAGACTGTTGGTTATGCTAAGGAACACAGGCTGTTAATGCAATTAAGTGCTAATAGGTCTGTTGTGTTGCTTTAAAAGGCAGTTGTCAAGTCCCCGAGTGAATCACCTCTGAGATGGAGCAAGACTAAGAAAAATCTAGCAACAGCTTGGCTCTTTTCCTGTTAGTCTTTTGCTACAAGTGTTTAAATTAAACGTGGCAGTAGGCATTTAAATCAAATTGCCCCATCCTGTATTCTCTCAAATAAAACATCAGAGGTTTTAAATTGGGATGGGTGGGTGGATGAATGGCAGAGGCAGCTATCTATAATGAATGCATGAAAATATATGCACTTTTCTGCATGCCTTCACAGCCTGGTAAATTTAGTAAACTGAATTTAGCAAAGTGAATTATTTTCACCAAAGTGGAAACATCGGAGCTGCCCACGTAAGAGAAACATACATTTTCATTCTTCATAGAATCATTCATGTATCTTCGTATGGGTCGTTCAATCTCTTTGGAGAGGACGATGGAGCGTGAATGGAAAGCACCCTGTGCTTGGTTGTATGCTGCTGGGGTTTGGATGTGTCAAGTTCACGTACTGGAAATTAATCCCTAGTGCACCGAGGTTGAAACTTTCCAGAGATGATTGGGTCATGATGACTCTACCCTTGTAAACATATTAATGCCGTCATCATGTGAATGGGTTAGTTATCACAGGAATGAGTTCCTGATAAAAATGAGTTTGGCCCCCTCCTCCCTCTTGCCTTCCCCTTCTCCCCTGTGCACGGTCTCTCTTGCCCTCCTGCCTTCTGCCATTGGATGACACACCAGGAAGATGCTTGATGTGTGGCAGATGTGGGCCCTTCAGTCTTGGACTTCTTGACAGAGGTGAGCCCTTTAATCTTGGACTTCCCAGCCTCCAGAATTGTAAAACATAAATCTTGTTTCTTTATAAATTACCCAGTCTGTGGTGGTCTGTTATGGCACCCCAAAACAGACTAAGACAGAAAGTAGGTACTGAGAAGTGGGGCTGTTGTTTTAATAAATGCCTGAAAATGTGGAAAAAGCTTTGGAATTGAGTAATGAGTAGAGGCTGAAAAAAACCTAGGTTGCCAGGAATGAAGCATTAAGGGCAATTCTGGTGAGAACTCAGAAGATGGGAGCTGTAAACAGAGCCTAAGTCTTCAGAATGTTGATGGAAATCTGGACAGTAAAGGACATTCCAATAAGCTCCCAGACTGAAATGAGGAAGAACGTATTGGAAAGTGTGGAATTGTGTATAGGGCATATGTCCTAAGAAAGCAGATTTTTTTTTCTTTCTATTTTGTTTTTTAGAGAAAGTCTTCCTCTGTTGCCCAGGGTGGAGGGAAGGAACATAATCAAACTTCACTGCAGCCTTGAACTCTGGGCTCAACAGACCTTCCTGCCTAAGCCTCCCAAGTAGCTGGGACTATGGGCATGTGACACCACACCTGGCTAATATTTAAAATTTTTTATGTAGAAATGGGGCTTTGCTATGTTGCTCAGGCTGGTCTGGAACTCCTGGGCTCAAGTGATCCTCCTACCTCAGCCTCCCAAAGTGCTCTGCTTTAATATTTGGGAGACTGAGGCAGGATGATCACCTAGCCCAAGACTTCGAGGGTGCTATAAGCTATTATGGCATCACTGCACTTTAGCCTGGGTCACAGAGTGAAACCCTGTCTTAAAAAGAAAAAAGAAAAAAAATATATATGCCTTAAAGGAAGACAAATTCTCATCATCAAGATGATGAGTGAATGATTCCAAAGGCATTTCTGAGATCTTCCAGATAAACTAGGAGTGAGGGCGAGGTTTCCAGAGATGTGCCTACTGGGACCTTAGCATGTGATGTTCTGGGCTGCTGTGGCTCTCTGATGGTGCAGTGCCCCTCAGCCACCTTAGCTGTGGCTCAACCTGGCTCTGGAAGGAACATGCTGAAAACCCTCAGTGGCATCCATGAGCTGTCAATTCTGCAAATATACAGAATGCAGGCTCTGTAGGGTCATGGCAGTGTTCTCCTAGATTTTAAAGGGTACTATGGACAGCCTGGGGGGTCCAGATAGAAACTTACTGTAGGAGCACAGTGGCTACAGAGAGCCCCTGCCAAGGCAATGCCTAGAAACTCTTGGACCGTTGAGTTGCCAGCATGCAGAAACCCCAAAACTGCCACCAGAACTCCAGAACTGCCGAGTTGCCTGGGAGGGCTGAGGACATGAGACTCCACTCCAAGAGAACTGATACATGGGCTGAACCCAACAAAACCAAGGAAGAGGGCTGCCCAAGGCCTTAGGGTTGTACCAATGTGCCCTGCTGCAGGACATGGACTCAACGAATCTTATTCTCTATCTTTAAGACTTAATGTTGTGGGTGGCAGCTGTAGCTCAAGCAGCTAAGGTGCCAACCATGTACACCAGAGCTGCTGGGTTCAAATCCAGCCTGGGCCTGCCGAACAATGACAACTATCACCAAAAAATAGCCAGGTGTTGTGGTAGGTACCTGTAGTCCCAGCTACTCAGGAGGCTAAGGCAAGAGCATCACTTATGCCCACGAGTGGGGGTTTGCTGTGGGCTGTGATGCCATGACACTCTACCAAGGGCAATAGCTTGAGGCTCTGTCTCAAAAACAAAAAAAAAAAAGAAAGACTTAATGTTGTTTTCCCTGTTGAGTTTTGGACCCAGTTACCCCTTTCTCCTTTCTCCATGTTGGAGTGAGAATATCTACCATTGTATTTTGGAAGTAGATAACTTGCTTTGATTTCACAGGCTCACAGCTTGAGGGGATTTGCCTCAGAATGATTTGTGCTTTGAATCTCATATCTGATGTAGATGAAACTCTGAACTTTGGACTTTTGAATTGGTGCTGGAGCAAGTTAAGACTTTTGTGTCTATTGGAATGGAATGAATGTGTTTTTCATGTGAGAAGGACATGGATTCGAGGGGCTAGGGGCAGAATGCTATGTTTTGAATGTGTTCCCCAAAGTTCATGTTGGCAGCTTGATCCCCAAAGCAGTAGTGTTGAGGGTTAGGCCTTTTAAGAGGTGAGGTCATGGGGCTCTGCCTTCATAAATGGATTAATGCCCTTGGCGGAGTTGAGTTAGTTATCACAAGAGTGGTGGGTTCCTGATAGAAAGGATGAGTTTGGCCCCTTGGCTCCTTCCTGGCCTCTCATGTACTTGCTCTCTCTTGCCCTTCTGCCATGGGATGGTGCCACAAAAAGGCCTTTGCCAAACGCAAGCCCCTGGACCTTGGACTACAAGGTTCCAGAACTATAAGACTTAAGTTTCTTTCCTTTATAAATTACCCAGTCTGTGGTATTCTGTTATAGTAACGCAAAACAAACACATGGCTAGTGGACTCTGCTAGATTTAGTTTTGTCATATTGGGCATTACAGATTGCCCTTCCTTTATGAAATAGATGTGTTCTAGAAAAACAGCCTAGCTTTAGTAAGGAAAAAGTGATTTTCCTATTGATTTCCATTATTTGATTTTTCTGATCACCTCCTATTCACCCCACTGGTGAGGGAAAGACTCCCCCTCCACCCCAAACAGAACAAGATGACTAAAGACACAAGACCCAACACTGGACAGATGAGACCGACAGCAGTTGATTAGTCATGAACACTCCTCACAGCCTGGAAGGAGGGCAGAGCACACCATGCAGGGCCTCGTGGAATTGCACCAGGGAGCAGAGTGAAACAGCAGAGGCTGTGGCTAGCAGGCTTTGTGGGAGCTAGAGAGGGAGGCACGCCCTCCTTCCCATGGAAGGCTGTGATTGGCTTGCTTGAGTACTTCTGCAGGCCTTCAGGAAATAAAGCCTGTTAGGTTGAAGACCAGGTGGAGTGCAGCCAGTCCAGCCAATAAGAGAACCAGCAGAGCAGTGGGCATATCAGGTGAGCCAGAGGGACTCCCTAGCAGTCTTGTGGGGCCAGATGGAGCTCAAAGACGTCAAGGGAACATGTGACACCATAGGCCTTACAATGATCATTAAGCTTACATTGATCAATGCCTCAGATTTTTTAGGAGCAGAGTCTAAAATAGAGGTTCCAAGGTGTACTAAGGAAGGCTCTTAGGAGAAACATGGAAGGAAGTGAGGAAGTAGGGTAGGCTGGAGAGGGAGCTGAGATAGATTTCAGTTCAGTCTAAGCCCACTGGGAGCTCAAGAGCAGAAATGGCAGCACAGGGCTCTTTCACCTGGAGCCAAGGGAACCAGGAATTCGTCTGCCTACATCAGCCAGAAATTGGCTGTATGTGACCCTAGAAGTGGAGAAAGGCTATTCTGTTGGCCAAAGGCAGTTTTCTAGAGAAGAAAAGGGTTAAAGTGTGATCAGTCAACAGGCACAGCATTGAGGCTTGGGTGCCCTGGCCTAATAAAGGGAATTTGGTAGGGGACCAGTGATACCTACTGATATATCACTAGTGTGCTCCCTTGAGGGAAAAAATCCAAGCAGGTGTACATAGGAGCTTTAAGTGGGACAGAAGTAAAGCTAGTGGCCAGCTCTGTGACTGCTGAAGGTTATAGCTGCCACCTAGAAGTTTACTTTTATTTACAGCTGTATTCAAATTCTAATAACTCACCTTGGAATTTACTTGCTCATTCCTCCCTCACATTATGAAATAATTATTTTTTAATGCTTTGAAATTCCCACAGGTCATTTTTAGAGTCTCTTTACCTCCTTACATTTTTGGTTTGGGCTTTTTATTACTCCTCTAATAGGACCAGGCTGTGATGCAAATGAACACATTTCATTTTCCATCTTGAAGCTCTCTCAAGTTGACATTTCCAGGTTATATGAACTGAATCCATTTCCAAATAAGTAAACTGGAAGTTTTTATATTGATTTTATTTAGAATTAGGGATGGAAATATCCCTATCTCTTATTCGAGAACCTAATTTAACATGGTACATATATACATGAGATGAGAGAGGGAGTCTTTATGGAGCCTCTGAGGTCAAGGACTGTCAGAATTACCTCACTCACTTCGCCACCATTAGGGAAAGACCCTAATCTGCTTTGGTCCTGTAGGACATAACCCTGCAGAGAAGAGGCTGCTTCTTACCAAGGTCTATAGCTCCAGTGCCTGAGACAGAGTCTGAGAAATAGAGGTCAGTCTTGCCTGTCAAATGAGTGACACAAGGACCAGTAGTACTGGCCAGAACCTGATTCCCTGTTGCCAGTAGACACTGCAACAAACTTTATCTGCAGATAAAGCAAACTATTTTATAGTTCCCTTTATGTATTCAAAGTGGCTTTGCTGGGGGACCATTTCTGTGTTCTCAATAATCACCCATTTCCAGGAGACTGTTCAGATCATGGACTCTGTGATACAGGGATTTCCTTACTTGGAAATGACAACACCCTCCTTTTGAGGTGAGATGTAGGTATGATGGTCTTTGAATGACTATGCTTTATTTTCCATGAATTTATCATCCTTTTAAATGAAAACACTAGATTGGAAATCAGAAACTGAGAGCTCTAGATTCAGGTTGCCAGTTGGCCTATTGCCCTTTGCAAATAACGTGGCTCAGACATGAGCCTTACCTATTCCATTCTTATAGAGCTTTAGAGATAGAAGGAGCAGTTAAAATAGAGTATGAATTAGTAATTTTATGTTACTTGGCCATAGTCAGGCAGCTAGTTTGCTAGTTTGCATGTCTGAGTTTGAGTTCAGGGCACAATACACTCTACCTGGACACACTTGCCATGAAAAGTGTTGTAAGAACTATTCAGAATTATACAAACTAAAACAGAAGAACTATTCAAATTATGAAAAAATTGATGATCCTGACATTGTGGTTTTGCCATTAAGGAGTGCAGGGATGGGGGATTTCTAAGGGACTTTCTGGAACTTTGGTGGCATCAAAGGTAGGGATAGAGATTGGGAGTGCCTCCTAGAGACAGAGTCCAAAAGGGGAAGGAATCTCTAGGAAAATGAGAAAGACAATGAAACAGCAGCCAAACCTTAGAAAACACCAGGAAGCAGAAGAAGATGGAATAAGAATTGATTTCTGCACATGGTGACCCAAGGTCCAAGCTCTCTTACCCTGAGTAGAATCGACACCTTCTTCCTATTCTGAAAGACATCCAGAATCACTCACAAGGCTTATAATTACACTTGTTTGTCAAACTATTTTGGTGCATAAAACATGTGGCTGTGTAGTTCGTCTAACTCTCCCATGTCCCTCCCTACCTCACCATGTCCCCGTTTTTTATTCCTCGATCTCATTCTCTGCTCTGCAGACAGACTCAATCTTGTGTGAACTATAGTCTGTTGATTCTTCCAGCTGCAGGTTTCCTAGACTCGCCCACATCTTCTTTGTCTAGTTAGCTGTCCACTCACAGACCTGCTTTACTGCTCCTTAGCACCTCCACTGATGGGAGTAAGAGAGAGAAATCCAGATTGACCTGGCTAGATTCCCATCAGAAGCATTGGGAAAAAACATATTGGGGGATTCTGTCAGTAAAGTTAGAGTTTGTAGGTATGTCTTTTTATTTCACAAAATTTCAGGTCAACATTCACATTTGTGTGCCTGGATTTTCCAACACATACTAAGGTAACCAGAGATCAATAGCGTCAGTACTCAGAACACACAAAAATGTACCTGGTGTGTGTGTGGGTGGATGTGTACACATCCCTGTTGAATAATTTAATTAGCTATATCTTAGCTATTGCATTCAAGCACCAAGCATTTAGGCTAAGGTGAATTCTGGGAACCTAGAAATAAAGTCGGAGTTATTTAAATGCTATATGAACTTGTTAAATGAAGATGAAGGAGGCAGGGAAGGGCTCTGGGAGTGCACTACACCCTAGTATAGCAGGGACAGCATGGCTTTGGATGGGCACCTACCTGAATTTTAGCCCCCATTTGGTTACTTACTGGTAGGCTGACCTTAGGCACGTTTCTTTAAGTCTTTAACCCTCGGTTTTTGTGTCTGTAAAAAAGAGACATTAATACTTACCTCAAAAGAGAATTTATATGGCTTAAACACAATGTGCACTTGTCTGGCACAGGCCTGGCACAGAGCATCCAGTAAATTCAATACAGTAGATGAGGGCAATCAGCTTGCACATCTTACTGAAAAGGAAGCACTCACTATGAGGAATATTTCTGGAGTGGAATTTTATAGAAGCTTTTGGAAATGTCTGAATTTGTGAATGCAAGGAAAATACAAGGTGTTCATAAAGTTTGTGTACAATTTCAGATTGCACACTACTTGAAATTGCACATGAACTTTATGGCCACCACGTATACACATACATTTTCTTCTATTAAGTGCAATAAAAAGGATATGCACTGGCCCTTTCACTAAAATATTGACTTACCAATTGGCTCAGGGCTACCAATTCAATATTCTATCTATAGTCTTCAGTTTATCCCTAACTTCTATTTTCTAGCAAAAGAGTATTATTTTCGTAGAGCTTTCACTTCAATACTATCATTTGCCCTTTTAGGACATTTTACAAAAATAAACTCAGTGTTTGTCTTCTGTACCTTCATGCGAGGGTTGAGCATCAGAGCCATGCCAACATGTTTGTGGAGGGCAGTCAGCTAGGATTCCTCTAGATCTGAATGTCAACCCCCACTTTCAGAATTGGCCGTTAGCAAAATTACAAATTACTGCAAGTAAAACTGAACTTAATATAGAATCAAAATATATACCTAACAATAGTGTGACCAGTATTAGAGAGGGAGAAAAACCAGTGTGGATTGGTGTTTCCAGGGAAAGCTTGTTAGGAAAATCAAACTTGAGCTAGTCTTCAAAAAGGAGAAAGATTTAAAAACTTTGGGTGGGTTACACATGACCTACAGTTTAATTTCACGGAATAAGCTCTCAAATGAAGAATATATTACTTGATACCTATAAAAGAGGTCATAAGTCAAAGTTATGTAAATTAGTTTCAATTTCTCTGTAAATGGAATTTGAAATTCATATATACATATGTATAATTTTAACCAAGGACCTATTATCAATCTTGCAGAAGCTACTCTATATTTAATGAACTGTAAATTATAAAATCCCTTTTCTAAAGTTTTTATAAACTTGATTTTAAGCCAAGGTGGCTTGTGCCTATAATCCCAACACTTTGGGAAGCCAAGGCAGGTGGATCCCTTGAGGTCAAGAGTACCAGATCAACCTGGGGTTTATGGCCAGACCCCATCTCTATAACAACAACAAACTAGCCAGGTGTAGTGTCATGTGCCTGTAGCCCCAGGGACTCGGAAGACTGAACAGGAGGATCACGTTAGCCCGAGAGTTGGAGGCCACGGTGCACTATTATCCTGCCACTGCACTCCAGGCTACGTGGCAGAGCAAAACCCTGTCACTAAACAAAACAAAAGAACAAACAAGATTGTTTGTAAAAGGCAATTATTAGCAAAGTGTATAAAAATGATTTTTAATAAAAGCACAAAACAATGCACTCATAATTTCAGTACTTTTTTTAATGGAAGTGATCAGAGGTTGAAAGAGAAGCATTACTTTTGGGTTCTTGATGACTTTTGTAGAAACTAACCCATGGATACTGTTGTTTTCTCCTTTGGCCCTTGTAGAAAATAAAAACCTTCAATATGATTGCTAGTTATTCTAGTGCACTTGAAACATGCAAGTTTCTGGAAGCTTCATCATGGACCTTGATACTTTTCTAAGTAAATGGACCTCAGAAATGTGGAAACCAACTTCCAGCACTGGAATTTTTACCCTTGGACCTTTTTCCACATTGTTTTTCCTCTTTTCCAAATTTCAAGCCTTCACCTTGAATAACTGGCTTGAAAGCTAATATTATCCAGGGTCCAGTAGTCATAAGAACAGAAAGCAACCATCAGGAAACCTGTTTTTTTAATTCATCATCTTTCAGGGATTGGACATCTTTTTGCTTATAAATAATCAAATGATTTTTAGAAACAAATGTATAGGCTAGGCAGGGTGGCTCATACCTGTAATCCTAGCACTCTGGAAGGCCAAGGCAGGTGGATCTCAAGACCCTGTCTCTAAAAATAGCCAGGCATTGTGGCGAGTGCTAGTAGTCCCAGCTACTTGGGAGGCTGAGGCAAGAGGATAGCTTGAGTCCAAGTTTGAGATTGCTGTAAGCTATGACACCATGGCACTCTACTGGGGGCAACAAAGTGAGACTCTGCCTCAAAAAAAATGTATGATTTGTCATTGCTTATGTATTTGATAAACAGATGAGCCTATATTCATTTGTTTGGTAAGTAACTATTGAGTGCATATGATATGTTGAGCCGATGGTGCTAGAAGTATGATGGTATCGGTCAGACAAGTTCCTTGCTGCACATTCCAGCAGGAAAGATAGCTAATATGAAAGAAAAAAGAAAACAATTCAGGTGGTGATAAGTGCTATAAAGGGAATGGGCAATGTGAGTGTAAGGGACAAGGAAGTTAATTTCAGATAATTGCTTATAATGGTCAAGGCAGTGGTTAGAGATACAAAGAGGTTCTCAGAAAAACACATGAACAGATGGGGAAGACAAACATGGAAGCTAAGAATTTCCACTACAGCATAGGCTATGATTTATTTCCATATGAAATTTTTAGGGCTCATGGGAAGGAATCAGCTAAGTTGGCCTAGGAGATTAAGAAGCAACTTAAGCTGAATCTTAAAGATTGGGTAGCGAAAGACTTTCTGAGTTGCAGAAATAGCATGTGCGAAGGCTTCAAGACACAAATCCATGGCCTCATTTAAGAATAGCTATTAATCTCGGTTGGCTGGAGCACCGAATACATATATTCAAGCGTTACTCCTTTCTTAGCAACACCCTTGGGCAGCTGTACCTGTACCTTCACTTGTATGCTACTGTGTTGCATTTTTAAAATTCCTCTTTGAAACGGCCTTCAAAAACAATGCCTTAACAATGCACGAAAATCTACTTTATAGTCACCTGGGCATTCCCCTTTGCCCACGTGTATTCTCTTTCTCTGTTTTTAACTTTTACCCTGCTTGGCTCAGCTTAGCATCCTCCACCTGTGTAGACAATAGCTCCAGTCTCTGATAGGGACCTAGAGGTGAATTTTGAGCAGGGAAGGAAGGGGGCATTGCTGTCAGGCCAAACAAAGCTGACCGGCAAGGCACCTCATCCAAACTGTGTGAGGAAGCCAAATGCCTTAGTTTCTTTGGCAAAGAATTCCACAACATTTTTAAAACCCCTATACTGAGGAAAATGCTCTATTCTACTTTATTACTCATTCCAGTGAGTTTTATGTACACATATGAATTCAGTCTTCAACCAGTACATATAAATCTGTGGACTATCTTTCTTTTAAAAAGTTAGAGAGCAGTAGCATATTGCTTTTTAGAAAATATAGTCTAAGGCTTTTTGTGTGGTGCCAAAATAGATTTAGAAGTCACCGTGCCAATATCTCAGCCCACAAAAATGTTTTTTCTTGGTATCTTAGCTCTAAGAAGTGCACAAATTATAACACAATTAAATATTTATTTGGTGCTTTCTAGAGTGATATTATCCTCATTATTTCTTTAACGGTCCTAAGAGCTCACCGATTCTATACATTTTAACTACCAGAGCAATGCCGGTTTGATGAGGGAGCCTGTGCCTAAGACCTAAGGCTGTGCTCCCCATTCAGACCTGCGGCCCAGCGCTGCAGGGGCACCCATTTTCTTTCAGAAGAAACAGGCATCTTCGGTGATGTCACATGTGCCTCCCGGTTGTCATGGTACAAAATGCTTATTGGGATTTTACCAAAAAAGGTGTGAACGCTGAGAATGAAAACTACTCTTTGAATCATACTGACAAGAAAGCTGATCCTCAGTGTTGAAGTGATTGGTTTGACCTTTGCTTTTTAAGTGGTTTTATGCAAATGAAAACCCTGCCTGCTCCATAATTTTAAACACAGTGCTTTTCTGTTTGTTTGTTTTTCTATGCAGCTGATTTCAAGCACCAGTATTGAGTCGGATAATCTCTAAAGTCACCAATGGCTAATGGCCTCCCTCTCATTGTTCTGCCTTTAAAGAAAAGGGAAATTGACAGTCCCAACCCACCAAGTGCTGTTAAACAATTACTTTGAATCCTGGCAGACTTGAGGATCTTAGGAAACTTCTCTTCCCTAATAGAATTTTCCCAAGGTTTCCCTAGGTTTAGTTGTCCTCCCCGAAAAGGTGATAGGAGGTGTATAAGCACCGTTTGTGCAGAGTAAGGAATTACAGGGGATGACGGGAGAGGCCCACTCTGAGAACAGTTAGTTTTCTAAGAGCTACTTAAGACCACATCCCATTAAGGAAGAAAGTGATAGGAAAGAAAGAAGAAAAGAGAAAGTAAAGGGGAGGGAAGGAAGAAAATAATCAAGAAGAAACGCATGCTCTGATCATTTTACCTCCATTAGCTTTAAACCAGCTTATGTTATTCAGATGATAAAAATAGCATTTGGAGTTAAGGTGACTTGCTTTAACACTTTCAGACTTGACGTGGAGCCACTCACTTGGCTCTCCAATGAACGGCATTTGATTCCCGGAAATATAATAATGCCATTTGGATGTTCAGTTTTCTCCTACCTTGGTGATAAATCCAATAAATTTTTCATTGCGAACAGAAAAGCAAATCAATAACCATGAAGCCCTGTGGGTCCTGCAAAGGGATTTTTCCTCCCCTCAATTTTTAATGAAACCCCATATTCGTCTTCCCCACTGGCTACTTTGAACAAGATGTGCTTGGCGTGTGCTGTCGAGCTGAGGCCAAGATGCTGACCTTTGCATTCGATGAGCCCTCAGCCGAGACTCTGACCTAAGCTCGAACATATTGCTGGCCTTCAGGATGATTCTTGGCTCTGATACTAATGTGCAGCTAATGAGTTGCATGGTGTATGTATTAACCCTGGCTCTGGCAGTGCTGATGCCAGACACACAGGGAAATGGAGTTGTGGGGAGGGCAACAAGACGCCCAGCACTCTGGCTTCTTAATAGACATGAACATTTAAAAGAGCCATGTTGCAGAATGCCTGTTTCGTGGCTTATGGGAAGTAATAAGCAATCAAGAGGTGCTGTAGAAATGTGCTGTCTTCTGTCTCCTCTTAAATAAAAGCTCCCTCCCCATTAGAGGGGCGCTTTATGGACTGTGAAATAGGGAGGAAAGTTGAAGTGTTTAAGGAATCAGGTAATGGCTTTTATTACCAAAGGGAAGCTGGTGTCCAGCCCTGCTGTAGAGAAACAGTAGAATTAAGACCTCTGGGCATGGCCATGTGGCACTGACCACAAGCACACTGGTGACATTTCAAGACAGTACTGTGTTGTCTGTTTTTTTCTCAAGAGATCACAGGCAAGGGCACAGAAGGGCATGCTACTGGCTTTGGAAGCAATTTTTCAAAAGGCAGTTATTGAAAAAATTTCCACTGGGGACATAACATGCCAGAAAAGGACTTGTGTCTAATTGTAATTGCACCCAGAGTGCCTAGCTCTATTCCTGGCTTCAAGTTCAAGGCAGATTGGTTGAAGAGTTGAGATTGGTTAAGGAGTTGAGAAAATGGATTATAAACTCAACCAGCCTCCTGCTGATAGCTATTTAGCTATTTCACTTTGGACAAGGTATCTCTCTTAAATTTGTTCTAATTGCCTCATTGTATAGGTGAGAAAACCGAGGCACAGACAGGATGAATAACTTTGTACTGTGCTGCCATGTGCTGTTTGCCCTGACCATTTAGGTCACATGTGAAAGAAGGCACCTGCAGGAACGCTGCAGATAAAGAGTGGGCACTGAGCCTAGGGACCCAGCTCTCACTCTCACCTGGCCCTTTTGGGCAGTTTCTTCATGGGCAAACCCCTGATGGTGTCTCTGAGCCCCTGCAGCCTCCCTTGTAAATGGTAAAAGTCATGCACGTGAGAGCACCGTGTAAATTCCACAGGCCCATAGAAGTGTAAGCCCTTGTTATTAATTTTCCAAAACTCTGCTTTCTATACTCTGTTACTATCGCTTAAAAAGTGGGGATATGCATGAGAAAAAGAAAAAGAAAGGATCCAAGATCAAATAACTTTGAGAAAATTTCCCTCTCCTGCCTTTTGGAAGACACTAAAGGCTCTGAGACTCCCTGATATAAAGAGATTCATTTGAATTTGTTTAACATAGTGATGCCTACATCAGTCTCACATTCCCAATTCTCTGTCTTTATCCTTGTGGAGATGAAATGAAGAATGCCAAGCCCTTTTTCTGTACCAACGTACCACCTGTATTTATGTATTTGCCATCACTGACCGAGCACCAATGTGTGTTTGGAGGGTAGCCCCTGTTCTGCAGTGTTGCTCAAGAGTGTGGAGTGGAGAAAGGATGGTGTTAGTTACACATGCAAATTTCATACCCATTAGCCAACCTCTCTTCATTCCCGCCACACACATTTCCTGGGCTTTCGTCTCCATTATCCTTCTCTCCACCTTTGTGAGATCAGCCACTTCAGCTCACATACGAGTGAAAACGTGGTATTTGTCTTTCTGTGCCTGGATTATTTCACTTAATGTAATGACTCAGCCTTCTGTCTGGGTAACTATGATTAACAACAACATATTGCATATTTCAAAATGGCTATGAGAGATTTGAAATGTTTCCAACACAGTGAAATGACAAATGTTCGAGATGATGGATATCCCAAATACCCTAGCTTGATCATTACGCGTTGTATGCATGGACCAAAATGTCACATGTATCTTATAAAATATGTATAATTATTATATATCAGTAAAAAAATTTTAAGTGCAGGGCCTTACCCCAACCTACTGATTCAGAATCGCCCTGGCCTGTGGGGCTGTAAACCTGCATTGAGAATGCAGGAGCTCCTAGGGAGATTCTGCAAGCTCCTAGGAGATTCTGATGAGCAATAAGGTTTACCAACTACCCCCATACACCGTGGTGCAGAAGAGCAGATGATGGAGTAACTCTCTTTGTTTTGTGACTTACTAGCTGTGTGGCCTGGAAAGCTACATTAATGTTTCCAAGCTCCACATTTCTTATCTGTGAAAGCAATAAGTACTTTGCAAAGATCTGGTAAAGACTAAGTGGTAGAATTGCTTATCACAACATCTGATATATTAATAATAAGACCTCATTCACAATAATAGTTATGGCCATTGTTATTATGGGGACCACCATGCAAGATGGAAACACCGATTAAACATAATCACTTTTTTAATGCCCACTGTCCAGTGCTGGAGCTGAATTTTAGCAGTTACTGCAGATACTATGGTATGGTGGGAAGGAGATATTGGACATAACTTTGAAGTAGGTGTCTTCTCCATTGGTACATATTTGAAAAAAATTCCCAAGAGAACTTCCAGGGAACCTAAAGGCCATGTGCCAGGTCCCTGGCCCTGCCTTCTCGTAGCTGTGTGGTTGGCTTCCTATCACTCATCAGTCTTCTTTTACTGATTCAATTTTTTTCACATACTGTTGTAGGGAATGTGGGGGAAAAAAACGCAAGTATTCTAAAATAATTTAAATAATAATTCCAGTTTCCTTATTAACAGATTTATTTTTAGAAAAGCTTTTAATTGTAATGTAGGAACTTTTGATTTTGCTTCTTCCCCCTGGCCTCCACTCGTTGGAGGTGTAACTGGCTGCCACATGACTAAATGTGACCGTGAACAGACATCTGATTAACTCCAAGCTTAGCGATGGATAAGACTGATGGCAACTAGCACTGATTTCATAAGCAACCTGTTTAGCATTATCAAGAACATTCAATACATTTAGGTTCAGTGTCTGCCGTAGGGTCACCCCTGCTCAGGGGCATCAGCGGGCTACGAATGCCAAAGATGGCCCCGTCCTCAGGTAGTTTCTAAGGCTATTACTGGAGGAAACAGTTCATTGAGAAGTTTCAAAATCAAATAGTGAATAATAGAAAAAATGTGTGTGGAGAACAAAATGCAATTCTATGGGAACCACTACATAAATATTATGAGAATAATGAGAGAAATATTCTGTAGCCTCAGGGAGGCTCTAAAAGGAAGAGCTTTGGGATGAAAATATGAATTTATTAAATCTTACCTGTGGGACCCTTAGGAATCACATTTTCACATGGGGCGGTCTGTGCTGTGGCTCCTAGAAAATGTTGGGGCAATTTTTCAAGTATTTCTTACAAAGCCTGGAAACCATCAGGCCGACACTGCCGGAATACTTGTGGGCGTAGACACGTGATATGGAGTAATAAAGGGAGACATCTCTCGTTTCAGGCAGAAAAAGAGGAAGAATAAAAGGGAGGATTGACACGGTTTGTTTTCCATTTATTTTAGTCACTTAAAAATTATGATTTTCTTTTGAAAAATTAATGGGTGCTCATTGTGAAAATGAGTTTCCACTTAGTTTTCCAATGTGGCCGTGGATTCTGTAAAGGTGGCCCTGCCTAGCTGGCAGCTTCTCCAAAGTCACTCCCATAACCACGGGGTCCCCCACACTTTCAGGTGGCAGGTTGCCAGGGAACTTGGCACTTTACTGGGAGCAGCAGTCTCTTCTGATGGTTCCCGGAGTCCTGCTCTGGCCAGAGCTGCCTGGTAGCAGGGCTGCGGCTGGTAAGTGGTCCTGTGATCACCCATATAGGTTGATGGTGAGAGAAAAGCTCCAGCGTGGACCACACATCCGTCCGCCCCATTGTTTCCTTCGGTTTTAGGAACCCAGAACGTTTACCACATGGGAGTAAGCAGCCAGTCAAACTCTTCCTGGGTTGTAATCTCTGGTTTATCGTCTATTTTTTTTTCTTTCCTGCTCTGGGATTTATTATTTTTTATTTTATTCTTTTTCCTTTGTTTTCTTTCTCCTTTCTACTTATTTTGGAATGAGACTTACTATATAGGTTTTAGTAGTTACCCCTTTGGTAGTTACTCTATTAGTAGTTACCCTTTAATTTGTAATATGCATATGTATGTGACTTAAAATCAAAACAGTATCTCTGACTCATCGCCCCCAAATGTAAGGATCTTAGGAAACTTTCACAGCACCCCTATCGTGTATGTTATGTTAATGTCTCATTTGCCATCTGATTTTACACTCTTCAAGTTGTAATTACTTTCTGCAATCCATTTCATGCAAGACCCTCGCTTAGTTTTATATGAGGCTCACCATTGCTCTCTGCACCCCACGCCTTCAGAATGCAGTTTTCTTCTTCACAAAGTGCTCCTTTTAGTGTTTCCCTTTTAGCAAGAGTTCATTTCTTTTTCCTAGAATGTCTTATTCTGTATTTTTCTCATATTTTAAGGCTTCTAATACAGTGTCTGTCCTTTTGTAATATTCTAGTAGGTTGTACAGTTTGCTAGGGTTGCTCAAACAAAGTGCCACAAACCAGCTTAAATTATAGAAATTTATTTTCTCACGATCATGGAGGCTAGAAGCCTGAGGTCAGTGTGTCGCTTCTGAGGCCCATCGCGGTGGCCTACAGATAGCCATTTTCTCCCTGTTTTTTTGTCTGTTCTTCCCCTGGGGATGTCTGTGCCTTAATCTCCTTGTCTTATGAGGACACCAGTCATATGGAATTAAGGCCTAATCTGATAACTTTATTTTAACTTAATCACTTCTTTAAAGATTCGTGTCTTCAAATACATGGTACAGTTCCATATCAGGTACTGGAGCTTATGACTTCAATTTGTGAAAGGGCTATATACGTTCATAGTGTTCCAATAATCTATATAATGTGTCTGTCAACTGGTTCTCATGGAGGATTTTTATCTCGTGTAGTTTGAAATTTGGACTGTAGGCTCATCTACATGAGGTGATTAATTGGGGGAATTATTTGTGCCTGGGTCAAGGGTGTGTCCCTCAATCTGAGCAACACAGCGAGACCCCATCTTTCCAAAGTGGCCAGGTGTAGTGGTACCAGCTGCAGTCTCAGCTACTTAGGAGGAGGAAGAAAGAAGATTGCTTGAGCCCAAGAGTTAAAGATTGCAGTGAGCTGTGATGATGCCATTGCAGTCTAGCCTGGATGACAGAGTAAGACCTTAACAACAACAACAACAACAACAAAATATATAGATAGATAGATAGATAGATAGATAGATATAGGAAGAAACCATGTGTCGCTACAGAGCAGCTTGATCCTGAAGCACCTGCCAAATACTGCCCAAATTTCAATGGTTTGAGACAGTGTTGGTAATAGTTACCCAGCTTTGAGTTTCCTGGATCATGTAGGCAGTATAAATGCTAACCCCAGCCATTCGTGAGGCAGAATTCTGTGGTTACAAATTATTAGAGAAGACTTTTTTTTTTTTTGAGATAGGGTCCCACTCTGCAGCTAGAGTACAGTGGTATCATCATTATCAATAAGAATCATTGAATTGTATATTTTAAATGAGAGAACATTCTGGTGTATCAGTAGTATGATAATGAAGCTACTAAAAAGTCACAATTTAGTAGTGGGTTCTGAAATTAATTTAGTGAGGTAGAAAATCTTATAAAATACTCTCTACGTGTTAGCCACCTCTTTGTAAAATTTTGCAATGAATATTTTGTAATTAAAGGTATGTTTATCTACAATTTCCCATTTTCCCTATGTATGGCAACTTCATGAGCCACCTTGGGGACACCCTGTATTTTTTTTTCTTTTAATTAAATAGAATAGAATAGAAAATACTAGAGTGTGTTTCGCATAGTATATTAGTCAGAGTTCTCCAGAGAAACAGAACAATAAGGTGTGTGTGTAGGGGGGGGGGAGGTAGATGGATAGATAGATAAGGAAAGAGAGAGAGATTTATCTTAAGGAATTGCTTATGTGATTACAGGGTGGGCAGATTGGCAGGCTGGAAGTTCTACAAAAGATGAAGTTAAAGCCTTGAGTTTAATGGCAATGTAGAGACAGAATTCCCTTCTTTTTGGGGAACCTCAGTCTTTACTTCCAAGGCCTTCAACTGACTAAGACCATTCACATTATGGAAGATAATTTGCCTTACTTAAAATCTACTGATTTAAATGTTACTCACGTCCAAAAAATACATTCACCCCAACTCCTAATTTGTTTGACCAAGCAAAAGGGCAGCATAGCCTAGCCAGGCTGTCACATAAAACTTGTCATCCCACACAGTAAAGATACCATTTTATAAAACAGTTGTGTCCATTTACACAAACATGCACACCTATGCATGAAAAGACTCGTGATTTTAAATGTCTTCATTACTGTGGGTCATGGATTTAAAGGCAGAAGTCTCTGCTTTAGAAAACTTCTTCATAAACAAAACAAACAAAAAAACCCTGCTCTAGGACTTTTGGCAAAAGCACATGAAATAGAATTTGAGGAAGTCTTTTTGCCTCCAACTTAAAGATCCAGTGGAAAGAAAGTAGTCTCTGGAATCCAGTTGCCTTCTCTGGTTCTCACCTGTATTACTGTAGACAAGCATATGCTTCTGACTGTCTGAGGGCCTGTCATGCCAAGCCTGGGATGATTGAACCAAGTGGAAAACACGTGTAGGCTGGCACACGCGTCTCGTAGACAGATCAGGGTGATTAAGCGGCGCCTACTCGTTTCATTAGCATGTGACCAAGAAATTCATTTGGAGGAGGCTGTTTTGAAATGGCAGCCTCAAAAATAAAAATGCTGTGATTTCTTCCTTAACTAGTCATGTGCATAGTTGGTAGCCCTGACCCCCTGCCCATCCTGGTGGGCCATCCAGGAAGAATCAGGGACGGGGTGGGACACAAGTGGATGAAGTTGTCCCTGGTACACATCACTTTGTATTTCTGTGTATGTATAAAGCACTTTAAAATTAAGGGTCTTTAATTTTAGAGCATACCTCTAAAATCAGCCGAGTTTGAGATGGGATCAGGCTCAGATACGGGATATGGGTGTCTGTGGGATACTTTTGGTAAAGCACCATTTCAGTTGTTTTTAAAGATAATTTAAAATGGTCTCATCCAAGCCAAGTAAGCTGTCTCAGAATATCAGATGTTTTCATTATCAGGAAAGTAATGAAATGGAAATTCTGGCATCTAAATTCATTGTCCTTGGGTGTGTAATGAGTACACCACCACCTCATGCTGCCACCCCCCCGGCCACCCACTAGAAAGCAGTGTAGTAAGGACTGCAGGAACACAAATCTCTTTGGAGAGATCTGGATCTTTCCCCAGGGTGAAAGCATCCATCATGTCTGGCCCATGCCTACCGAAAGAAGCACTGGCGGAGGGCACCTCCTTACCTCACCCACGGGGGCCAGCTGGGCTGCCACACCCGCACTCCCCCTTTGTCTGGTTCTCCCCGACACCTCGCTCTTCTACCTACCTGAATCAGGAAGCCAGGCCTGTCCTGTGGGGCTGGCCTGGCTGGTGAGGCTGGTGGGACTCTCCTTCCATCCCCTCTCTTGAGTTGGCTGGCCCTGCTCTGTGCTCTGTGCAGTCCTCCTCAGTCCCCAGTTTTACAGCTGGGCCCCATCCCACTGACTTAAGACCAAGCCCAGAATGAATCCTTCCTTCTCTTGCTGCTCTCATGGCATGGCTGGCCTCCAGCCAAACTACAAAACCTCAAGGCCTGTAGAACTTCTATACTATGCTGGCTGAGATAGATTATAGATGCATTAAATAACAAATCGATGCACAGAATTCCAGCTGCCCATTGCTGAGTAGTATCTGCCTCAATTATATGCTTTGAATTAAGCCAGCAGCTTAAAAACAATAACCATTTTAATATCTCACACAATTCTGGGCTGACTGGCTTTAGCCAGAAAGCACTTCAGCTCCATATGCTATCAGCAAGAGCTCCAGTCATCTGGAGGCTTGACTGATGGTGCACATGGACAGCTGGCAGCTGGTACTGGTTGCCAGCTGGGAGCTCAGTGCACTGTCAACCAGAGCACCTTGGCTTTCCATGGGCCTCCTCTATAGGGCTTGGGCTTCTCTCAGCATGGGGGCTGCAACCCAGAAGCCCGGGTTCCAGGTACCCAATTGCAGAAGTTGCAAACTGTCTTAACACCCAGTGTCAGAAGTTACACAGCATCCCTGTTGCTGCATCCTAGCACAGAATGCAGGGCCAACTCTGAAGAGGGAGACACACTCGGTCTCCTGGTGGATTTGGGGCTGTCTCTATCGACCACAGAGAGGCAGGTAAACAGATAAAGAATAAGTGAATTGAAACATTCCTGCTAAAATTTTGCTGAGCTGGTCGTGCTTTGTATGCTTCTCGTTGCTTCCCTGCACTTTCTAATTTTCCTAACAATAAATAAATTGCTGTTTTTTAACTTTAACAAATGTAGCTTATGCACAATCCATATACTGTAAGTACAGCTTGATGAATTTTAACAAACAGTACATATCCGTGTAACCAGCATGCAGATGAAGAAAGAGAATATTAGGAGCACCCCAGAGATCTTCTTCAACGGCTATTACTTTTGCAAAGAGAAAAACACTTAATATTTCAAGACATGCTATCATTTGGAAAAAAAAAAAAAAAAACTCTTACCAATCTTCTATTTTTTATAACTAAAACATATCTTTGATATATGTAAAGTAACCACAAGCCCTTAACTATTCTTGAAATTAACGATTTCAGGGTTCAATTTGCTGAGATCCAACAGTTCCCAACAAATGAATAGAAGCAGGTTTTTCCACGAGTTAGATGGCCATTCTGAATGTTTGCTGAATTGATTGATTGTCTATGTCCTTCTTAAAGCTTTTGTCATTGTCAAAGTGCTATTTAGTTCTTCAAATTTGTTTTAAAATGAGGCATAAATAAATATAAAATCCAGATTTCTTGCAAAAACAACAAGCCGCAATTAGCTTCAAACACATACCCAAAAATCTGCATTGTGCACAGTGCCTTTTTGTATAGCTCGCTGTTTGAAGGGGTAATAACCAGATTCTGATGAGATAGAAATCATACAATTATATAGCTCACTTGTTAACATAAATTACTTGCATAGTATTTTTTTTTTTTGAGAGAGAGAGTCTCATTTTGTCTTCCTCAGTAGAGTGCTGTGGCGTCATAGCTCACCAGCAATCTCAAACTCTTGGGCTCAAGCAATTGGGCCTGGCTATTTTTAGAGGCAGAGTCTTGCTCTAGCTCAGGCTGGTCTCAAACTCATGAGCTTTGTGAGCCACTGCACCCAGCCTATTTTGTTGTTGTTGTTGTTGTTGTTGTTGTTTTTGGCCAGGGTTGGGTCTGAACCGGCCACCTCTGGCTTATGGGACTGGTACCCTACTCCTTTGAGCCACAGGTGCCACCCCACCCAGCCTATTTTTGTTAACTCTTTCTTTCTTTCTTTCTTTCTTTCTTTCTTTCTTTCTTTCTTTCTTTCTTTCTTTCTTTCTTTCTTTCTCTTTCATTAAATCATTGCTATGTACATTAATGCAGTCATGGGGTACAATGTGCTGGTTTTATATACAATTTGAAATATTTTCATCAAACTGGTTAACATAGCCTTCATGGCATTTTCTTAGTTATTG
>NW_003852399.1:9282110-9404320 GCF_000181295.1 Otolemur garnettii
AAAAAAAAAAAAAAAATTTGTGCTCTCATATTACTTTAAAATATAAGAATCAAGAACCAGGTCTTGTTCTCTCTATAAATCTTTTCCTTTTTTAAGCAATTTTTAAAATTTTCTGAATATTACAGGGGTACACACGTTTTGATTACATAACTTTCTTTTGTACATTTCAGGTCAAAGTTGTAAGTGTGCCCTTCACCCAAAATGTGTGCATTGTCCCCTTTAGGTGTGAATGAACCCGGCCCCTCCTCCCCACTCCCACCTACTTAAGTCCCATTGAGTTTTACCTCCATGTGTTCACCGAAGTGTTGACCAACTAGTTCCAATTTAGTACTGAGTAGATGTGGTATTTGTTTTTCCATTCTTGTGATACTTCACTTAGAAGAATGGTCTCCAGATCCATCTAGGTTTTTACAAAAGATCTTTATGGCTGAGGAGTGCTAAGTGGTATCCATATACCACACTGTGTTAATCCACTCGTGTTTTGATGGGAACTTGGGTTGTTTCTCTGTCTTTAGATCTTTAAGTCTTGACTTAGGTTCTCACCTGGCATTGGCCTTCCCAGGGCTCCTTGTGTAGAGGCAGCACAAGGAGCCCGGTTTATTCTGCCTAGTTTTTTTCCCATGGGTACCTGTGGTAGCCCGAATAATGCCGCACAAACTTAGTCAGCTCCTCAGCCCTGAAACCTATAAATGTTACCCCATGTAGCAGTGTTTTTCAACCTTTTTTGTCTCCTGGCACACTGGAACCTATAGTCTTACTTCTATTGCATATTTAAATTATGTTGATCAAAAAATGAGAAAAGAAAAAGAATACACTGGCTCAGCACCTGTGGCTCAAGCAGCTAAGGCAGCAGCCACATGCACCTGAGGTGGTGAGTTCGAATGCAGCCTGGGCCTGCCAAACAACAATGACAGCTGCAACCAAAAAATAGCCGAGCATGTGGTGGGTGCCTGTGGTCCCAGCTACTTGGGAGGCAGAGGCAGGAGACTCACTTGAGCCTGGGAGTTGGAGGTTGCTGTGAGCTCTGATGCTACGTCACTCTACCCAGGGGGATAGCCTGATGCTCTGTCTCAAAAAATAAATAAATAAATAAATAAAAAAGAATATACTTACTGTGCTTTGAATGTCTTTTGAAGATAATTTAATTATCTTAAAAAAAATTATTGCACACCTAAGATGCTGTCACAGCACACTAGTGTTTCATGGTTCACCAGTTGAAAATCACTGCTACATATATATACATAGACACTGGGTCTTTGCACATATGATTACCTTAGGGATTTTGCTGTGCAGAGACAATCTCAGATTATCTTGATGGGCTCTAAACATAATTGCAAGTATCTTCTTCTTTCTAAGGGGGACACTGAGGGAGCCCACACAGGGGAGAAGTAGCAAAGCGATGGAAGCAGAGCCAGGAAGAAAAGTGCTATGTCTCTGGCTTTGAAGATGCAGGGACACAAGCAAGTGCAGCTCCAGAAGCTACAGAAAGCAGAGGGAGGGAAGCCATGTAGACACTTCGACTTTTCCCCAGTCACACCAATTTGGGACTTCTGGCCTCTGAAACTACAGGAGAATAAATATCTATTGTTTTAAGCCACCAAGTTTGTGATAACTCGTGACAGTGGTGTAGGAAACTAATAGAGTACTTATCACAATTTGAATGATTTGTTTGTGTGCCTGCTTTTCTTCTTACCTCCCTCACTAGACGCTAAGCTACTGGAAGTGAGGGGCTGTCTGAGTCCTTCACCGCTACCCATGGGTTGGTACTTGACACCATGTATACTAACAGATTCGGCCATTAATGATGAATTGGGGAAGGCCTTTTTGGAGGAGGTTCATGGATGTTTAAGAATGGAGAAAGCGTGTTCTGGAAGAAAGTAGGAGAGGGCACTATGGATGGGGCTTCGTTGTATGCAAATGTGCAGGGGTGAGAATGGAGAAATCACGTGTGGGTTTTCGAACCTAATGAAAAAATGGCCAGCTAAACCCTGAGCTCCGTAGAGGAGAAGGAAGCTGCCCTGGAGGGATGAATGAGGCCAGATTGAGGAGGATTTAGAAAACCACAGGGAGGAGCAGGCAGGAATGGAACAGGGTGCTGCGAGGGCTGGTTGGCTTTGGACTGGTGTGCAGACAGTTTGCCCAGGGAACAGAAGAAGTACCAGCAAAGTGACCATCCCACCCCCGACACATGCCGCAACAAAGACAATTAGTGAAGACTTTTGCAGCTGGAAAAATTAGCTGAGGAACGCTTTTAATTTCAGGGTACAATGTATGTTCTGTTTTAAAGTTAAGTCTTGGTTTTAGTTTGAATTATATATAAATGATAGAACCACAACTTTCTCAGGTCTTTAGGCTTCAGAAGAATTAATGTTTTCTGCCTTTAGGGCTGCAGGCTGGGCCAGAAGCAGGACTCCTGCCCAGCCTGGGGCCTGATGCCGGTCGCCTTGCTCAGTTCTGCAGAGCTCCACAAACTCGTGGTCTCGGCCTCCTCCTGTGGTAGCGCTCCCAGACTCCCAGACTCTTGCTTTGTGTAATTACCTGATGATTGTCATCCTTATTCAGAGCTTGCCAGTCAAAATAGCAAGCAATTAGCAAACTCAGTAATTAGCATCCTTTTTTTGTTTTGTTTTGTTTTCTTGTGAAGGATACTCTTTTTTTTTTTTACTAAAGAGATGCTCTGATATGTCTGTGACAAGGACAATTAGTAAGAACCCTGGGTAGTGAAAATGAGTGTGCAAATTACACAAGCTTATAAAAATCTGTCACATTACTTGTGGGAGACACATAAATGGTTCCTGTAGAAATGTTGTTCTCATTTCCTATAGCTGCTGTGTAATAAATTACCATAAACTTAGGGGCTTTAAAAACAAAAATATATTCTCTTATAGATCTAGAATTCAGAGGTCCAAAATCAGCATCAGTGAGCCAAAATCAGATGCTCTAGGGAAGCATTCATTTCTTGCCTCTTCCAGCTCCTGGTGGCCGGCGGCATTCCTTGGCTTATGTCCACATCACTCTATTTGTGTTCTGAAATAGAGTCATGCTGTCTTCTGAAATGTCCCTCTGCCTTCCTCTTATAAGGTGACTTATAATTGCATTTAGGCCTCACCTGATGATTCAGGATCGTCTTCCTATCTCAAGACCCTTAATTAAGCACATCTGCCAAGTCTTTGTCATATAAGGTTCCAGGAATTAGGACATGAAGATCATGGCGGGGGGAGAGGAGGGGAGCTTTGGTCAGGCTACCACATTTGGCTCTGCCCGTTGGACATTATAATGGAGAGAACAGCCTGGATTATTCAGGTGTGTCCAGTCTAGTCACATGAGCTCTTGAAAAAGAACATGCTTTCCTCACTGTGGTCAGAGAGATCAGACAACAGGAGACACGGAAGAGATTTGAAGCATGACAGCAGTGTTACCCAACACCACTGCTGGCTTTGAAGGTGGAGGGACAGGTGGGAATGTGCCAAGGAGTGAATGTCGGAAGCCTTTAGAAATGGGGACTGGTCTTCAGCTGACGGTCATGAAGGAAATAGGGGACCTCGGTCCCATAACTGCAAGGAACTGAATTCTGCCAACTACCTGAGTGATGCAGGAAAGAGATTCTCCTCCAGGGCCTGTAGGAGGGAACATGGCCCTGCTGACATTTTTATTTCAGCCTGTTGTGACCTGAGTCAGACATCTGACCTATACAACTCTAAGTCTATGCTGGGTCGTAATTGGTTATAGCAGCAACAGAAAACTGATACACAACTGTAAGCAGTGGGTTTAATGAACAGAGGAGATCTCCATTTCAGTAGTTTGTAGTGTAAAATAATAGGCATATAGATATAATCAAAATTAAAACATCTTGGCGTGTCTGGTCTCTGATGAGAGCGAGTACTATGACGTGTTTCTGGTTGAACAAGTGTTGGCCACTGTCTGTGCATGCATTTGTGTATATGTGCTATGTAGAGAGAAGCTGGAAGATACTTTTTCAGCTGTGAAAGACAGAGAAACTGAAGAGGAGCAGGTCTGAGGAGCAGCCTGTGAAACCATCCACTTGTTTTTGCTTTCTGCCCTTCCTTCGGGTGGGTGGTGGGTGGATGTCTGTCCTTGGACATGGGCAGGGAAGGTAGTGAACAGGTGCAGACACACAGGCATGGAGAAGGAGCTTATGACCTTGACCAAGAGAGTGAGTGCACTACAGAGACAAGTGCAGTGATGTAGCTCAGGTACCTGGGTAGTCAGACCCCAGGAGGCTCAAGGGTGATTACACCAAGGAGCAGGTTTGTCTCAGGCTCTGGGCTTTCTGTTTCGCTCTCAGCATCATTTTTTTAAAAATTGTGATAAAATATACATAACATGAAGTGGACCATTTTAATCATTTTTAAGTGTACGGTGCAGTGGCATTCAGTACATGGACGCTGCCCTGTGACCATCAGCACCAGCAGCCCCAGGACTTCTCACCCTGTAGCTCAGTACCCATCACACAGTTACTCCCCTTGCCCCTGCCCTCTGAAGTCAAGGAAGAACATAGGAGGAAATAGAAAGTTTGAAATAATTCTGCAATCTCAGAATCATTTGAGGTTTATACCTTAAGACAAAAGCTCTTTAGAAGAGACAGCCTCCCCTGTGTTCATGACAAAAGGGTTCAAGGCACATAAACTCTGAAGACATGGCACCGAGAAAAGGAACGTTGAAAGTCCTTCCTCTCTCCTCTGTCTGGCACCATCCTCAGAAAGAATCCCTGGACGATTTTGTATGTCCCCACTTCCAGACAAGGACTTTTGTATTTGTGAATTTGGGCCAACTTTAAAAATAGAATCCCCAGATAGTTTTCTAGATGAGGTGATTTATGGGATTAGGAAAAACCTCTGTCCAATGTGCCATCTCCCCAAATAATTTTCTTATTATTCCATTTATGGCTAAAAGCTCATCATTAACAAGGCATTTTTTGGCCTAATGGTTTGACTCTTCTTACAATGTGAATACCACTTAGAGGATGAACATTTTAAGCCCTAACGACCTGTCAGCGTGAGTTTATTTCACCTGAGTCATCCTTCTCTGAAGTTTATCGTTGGTTTCCTTCCATTTTAGTCCATCACCACCCGAGACTCTGGGTTTCGTCAGGACGGGGTGTACTTGTGTCCCATTCACTGTCTAGTTCCTGGGATGGAATGACACAGGATGTACTCAATAAGTATTTGATTGGATGCGAGACCTTGAGATAATGGACTCCAACAGAGACCTGAGGGCGCTGAGGCATAGAGGAGGCAGAAAAAATGAGATGTCAGTGTGGGGGGCTGCCCCCAGGGCAGCTGATCAGCCGCTGCTGGGGGTTTAGGGCTTATTTCCTCCTTGCACCTGCTCCTGTGGGCGTCTGTGCTTGTGGTTAAATATTTTGAATATCATCCTTGGTGCCACAATGAAACTTAACTGACCTCACAGTCCTCTTCATGATCTACCCTGGGAATCTCTAAAACTGATTAGAGAAGAGTGCCTGGAGTTTTTTTTTTGTTTGTTTGTTTGTTTTTATTTTGAGTCTCAAACATTGGTTTTATTTTTCCCTTTTAACAGCTGTATAAACATTTGGCCAAAAAAAGAGTATGGGAACAGGGTGTGGATAAAGGATCATATGCAAAGGAATCTACTATTTGCAGAAATATTTACAGAAAGCTGGCAATGGCCTTGCACCTGTTATTCCAGGTGTGTGCGTCAGACTCACTACCCCACTGACAATTTAATTCACAGAGAATCCAGAACTAAGAACAGCAAAGCCCTCAGAGTAGGAGAAAAGTGACCTTGACTCAATAGAGCTCTTACATAAGCATGATAAATGGCAGTAGTGACCAGTTTTAATTATGTATCTATGATATGTTTGGTGGTTATGTAATGTCTGCATAAAATGCAAGCCTATAAACTCCCTCCAGGGACAGCTTCTCTGATTCCGCTTGTCACAACACACCCAGCTCCTAGAACAGTGCCTAGCACATAGCATGTGCTCAATAAATGTCCATAGCATGAAGAAATACATGTGTTGTTTGTCTGTTTGAGTAGCTCTCTATCAAGGCTTTTAGCCTTTTCCTTTTTAGAAAGGAAAACTATACCAGGTGAAGTGGATTGTGTCTATAATCCTAGCACTTTGGGAGGCCCAAACAGTGGATGGCCAGAACAAGGGTGAGACCCCATCTCTACTAAAAATAGAAAAACTAGCCAGGCACTGTGGCAGGCACATGTAGTCTCAGCTATTTGGAGGGCTGAGGCAAGAGGATCTTTTGAGCCCAAGAGTTTGAGTCTGCTGTGAGCTATGATACCACAGCACTCTACCAGGTGGCAGAATGAGATTCTCTCAAAAAAAATGAAAAAAAGGAAATCTGTATCCATCAATGATTTTGCTTTTCTCATGAAAGGAGTCAAATGTAGATAATTAGTGATTGTCCTATAGAAGCAGTAGGAAGAGATTGACCCTTAAAATTCCCTTTATGAGGAAATAGTTAAGCTTTAAGTGGATCTTTATTTTTCACTTGCTATATCACTGTCACCATCATCCTCTTCAACTGAACCATTGCTTTTTCAGTTTAATGAGAATGGATCTTTGTGGCTACTGAGATCAAAATGCTTGCATATCAAGGCAATTTCTTTAATTTAAATTATACCCTTTGCACACAGTAAGGAAGAGAGGAGAACGGAGTGTTTGTGGGACAGGACTGCATAGGACACTTTGGGGGACAAGGCTGTAAAGGACTCAGAATTGTGCAGGGTGAGCTTAGTATGAGCCTAAGGAGGAAGTGGTAGAGTAGGTGCAAATGAAGCATTTGCAGACTCAAAAACAGGGCAGTTATTGAGCCCAGCACAGCACGTCCATTACTCATCACGTTGTCATGGATAACGTGTTTTATATACCAAACCTTCCAATCCCCATATCGTGAGGTGTAAAGCCTGAGTTATTCTCAGACAGTCCTTTCTGGCAGAAAGCAAGGAGGTCCCGGGGTTGCTATGCATCTCTGGCAAATCTATCTAGAATAGCATGTACGCCTTTGATCCTCAGGTCTTAACTTGGATAGAGAGAAAAAGTGACCATAATGAGAAAGGTCACCAATTCTCGAAGATTTCAAAGGCAGAGATGAAGTGGGCTAAATCTAACAAAGCTTGGTAAATGGAAAGCACAGAAGAAGGTGCTGAAGGAAGAAGTAAATTGTTAGACACAAAAGATGAGGATGAGAATTGTGTTCTCCAGGGGAAGAGTTTTGTGTGGCTAATTTTCAAACTTATTGATGATCCATGAACAGAGGAAAATCTGGGAGAGGGGTTGTTCCAAGATATTGAGTTTTAGGCTGATTATGGGGTATGTTTTGTGTGTTATTCATTTCTGCAGATGCTCTGTTTAGAGAAGTTTCATGACTCACAGGCATCCCATTCCAGGAAAGTAACAAGAGGGCATCATGTGGGATTGAAACCTATGATTGGCCCAAGGGTAGCAAGAATCAGACTTGGGTAAGAATAAGACAGTAGGTACCATTTATATGTGACAGCCCTACAAGACCACTATGAGTGTGAGATTCCAGGAAGCATCATCAGCAATGGTGCACGCTTTTGCAACACCTACTCTTGCAAGTACTCTATGTAATATTAACTACGCTTCCTATTTGCCATCTGTTACCTCATTCATTCTCACAATAGTCTACTAAAGTAGACACTGTTAGCTACTTAAGTTAGGCCAGTGTGAGGTACTGGTAGGAGATTGAAGGACAGGAGCAGAGAGAGGCCAAGGAATTTCTTCCCACTCTCTGCTTTGTCAGACATCTATGGGAGTAGCTCTGCCACACCTGGCTCCAGCTCCTACCTGAGACCATCCTCCAGCCTGCTCCCACCTGCAGTTCCCACCTGGCTCTGGTTCCCATTAGATGGCTCCGGTCCCTGAGCTCTGATAACATTGCCTACTCCCTAGCCTAGCCCCTTTAGCTACACAGCATTGCTCCATGGATCCAGTCCTCTCTGAACTACCAGGCAAGACTTTTTTCTAGACTGTACCCTGAGGGATGCATATAGTTCACTATGATTTTTAAGTTCAAGGTACATACCATTTTCCAGATGACTTTGGATGGAGTGTCAAGGAGAACAGGTGTTTACATGTGTTCCTGAAGTCAGGGATAGAGGGGAGATTTGATAAGGAATTGGCTTCTATGATTGTGGGGGCTGACAAGTCCAAAAACCCACAGGGTAGCTCATCAGAAACAGCAGGCAGAAACTCTCAGGTGGGAGCGGAAGCTTCTTCTTCAGGGAAACCTCAGTTTATTCATAAGGCTTTTAACTGATTGGATAAGGCCCACCAGATTACCAAAGATAATCTCCTTTACTTAAAATAAACTGATGATAAATTTCAACCACATCTACAAAATACTTTCACAGCAACACCTCAATTAGTTTTTAACCAAGTAACATTGCCTAACCATGTTGACACACAAAAATGACCATCACACTGAGGAAGGGACACAAATAGCAGAGAGAACAAACAGACAAATGTGAGGTTCACAGGAGAGGACACATACATTGGACATGGAAACAAAATGAGCATCAACTGTGCTCATAGTGCTCATTGCAGTTTCAATCACTCTCTTCCACAGCATCTAAGGAGTCAGCCTCTGAGATCACTCCCTTTGGGGATCAATGCCCTGTCTGTCTAGTTGTCTTGGTGATAGCCAAGGGCTCTTGCCTGATCCCTAAGCACTCTAGATTCTCTCATCTTCAATCAAATTTGAACTTCCTGCCAAGAATTTGATGTCTCTTGAGTAATTAAGTCATTGACTTCAGCTTCAATCCAGCCTTTCATTAAATATAAAGATACACACAAACATGCACACACACACACACACACACACAGAGCACCTGCTCTGCACAAACATTGTCTTGGGTGCTGGGGAGGTAGCAGTGAACAAACTAGACAGTGTCTACCTTCATAGAGTTGATGTTGCAGTCAGGACTGGCTACATAATTTGTGGGACCTAATGCAAAATCCAAGTGTGAGGCCCTTTGTGTTAAAAATTACTAAAAATTTCAAGACAGCAAGAGAAAGCATTAAAACTATGTATGAGAACTTTTGAAACACAGGCTGTTTATTATGAAGCTGGCACTGGATCTAGAAATCTAGCCTTCTCCAGCTACCCAACAAAAATATGAACAGTCTGACCCACAGTCTCTTCTCAAGGAGAGATTTCCCTATTACTGTACTAACACTATACCATGTGTTCTTTCATACAACAAATACTTACTGAGTATCTATTATATGCCAGGCACTGGGCTAGGTGTTAGGGACCTAGCTTCCTTTATGTATCTATCAATAATAAACAATAAAATTGAGTGGTATAGTAAATAATAAAATGCAACTGGGCAAACTTGGGTTGGGGCTTACTATCTCTGAGCAAGCATTTGTGTGATTGTATAATCAGGATAATAATCACATCATCCTCCGAAAACTGTTTGGACGGTTAAATAAGATAATACATATAAAGCAATGTTTGGTGGTTAGTAAATTCTCAAAAATGTAGGTATTTTTAAAACTTAACACAAATACACAGAAGTTAAAAGAAATGGCAGACACAGTTGCATGGACACGTGCATGCTACTATGGAGGATAGTTTACCGTATGTTTAGATTAAAGCCCAACATAAATTCTTTCAAAGAAAGCTTTCTCTATCTCAGTGTTGAGATGCTCATTCCCTAAAATTTGGATGTCATCACGGAAGGAACCTAGGTCTAAAGGCAAGCTGTTAAGTAACCATAGGCATCTTGTTCTTGTTGGGATAATACTGAGTTGGGCATGAGGGTTTATTTTGAGGGTCAATACCAGGACCAGTTTATGACAATATTTTTGTTTATGATGCCAGGAGAAGCAAAAGAGAATGAATGGCAAGTCCAGAATGTAAAAAAAAATGAGAATCCTGCATGAGATGCACTAGCTGAGCAAAGGAAATGTTCTAGGAAAGGAGAATGGGATGCAGAGAGCTCCCGAGCTCCGCCTTGGAATGATGGAGTAAGATTCTAGTCAGCATCAAAGCTACTTATATAGATGACTTGATGGCTCCCCTGTCTTTTGTCTGCCTATCTTCTTACCTACCCCACATACTCAAAAAAAGTGAGAGCTTATAAAGGCATAGGACCTAACTGTGTAATATCCAAGGACTCTTGGTGCTATGAGAAATATTTTAGGTAGTTCCCATACATACGCACAGTACAAATGGTAACAGAATTAAAAATAATTGAGCTAATCAAGGTGCAGACGCAGTTCGATGAGCTTCCATTTTGCTCGCAGGTTAGAAGGGGGGATGTACCCCCTGTCCAGCTGTACCCCAGGCATGCAGCAGACAGTTCTCACCAAAACTCTTCTAAGGACCAAATTGCTGCAAAACTGCCTGGCTGAAAAGGAGAGAGTCTGGATCAAGACTGTGTCATAGCACAGGATATGTAGCTTTTAAGAAGATCACTATTTTTATTTTTATTTTTTTGAGACAAGATCTCATTCTGTCACGCTGGCTACAGTGCAGTGGTGTCATCATAGCTCACTGCAATCTCAAATTTCTGGGCTCAAGAGATTCTTCTGCTTCAGCCCCTAGAGTAGCTGAGGTACAGGCATGTGCCACCCTGCCTACCTAATTTTTCTAAAGGTTGGGTCTTGATCTTGTTCAGTTTAGTTTCAAAATTATGGCCTAGAGGCATCCTTCTACCTTTGCCTCCCAAACTGCTAGGATTCCAGGCATTGGCCACTGCACTGGCCCAGTCACTTTCCTTACAGTACCTTTACTGGCTGCATGTGGTCAGTGTGGCTATTTGAGGCTGCTGCTGTATTCTGCACTTTTTTCTCTCTTATTATCTTCAACCTGTATTTCTCGCCCCATTGAATGGGTGGACATTCCTTAGATGCATTATATTTCTTCTCAATCTGTGACCTATTCTGTTTTGCTTATTTTATCTTCTTTCTCAATTGTCACTCAAGGCCAGGAAAAATGATGTCTCGCCATCACAAACTTCATCTTCCCCAGGTAGTGTCATTTTCTTCTGAACTTATGGGACATGACCTAACCAAGCAGCGCTGTCCCGTACTCCCTCAGTTAATGATATTATGGACCCCTCAAATGTAAGAGTTAAATCTTATTCCTGTTTTAATCACTGAAGCCTGGCATGAAAGCTAGGGCTATAGAAGGGATTTGGTAAAGATTGATTATGTGATTGAATGAGTGGATAGGTGACCATTCACTAAAATCATTATCATATTATCTTACAGACTCCAAACTCTCTGAAGAAATATTTCCAAAGACTATAGATGAGTGACTCAAGTAAACATAGTCCTTTGGCAATTTTTTTTTTAATTTTTATTAAATCATAGCTGTGTACATTAATACTATCATGGGGTACAGTGTATTGTTTCTATATACAGTTTGAAATACTTTCATCCATCTGGTTAACATAGCCTTCATGACATTTTCTTAGTTATTGTGTTAAAGACATTTATATTCTACATTTAGAAAGACTTACATGTACCCCAATAGGATAAATGATAGATATGATCCCACCAATCGCCCTCCCTCCACCCATCCTCCCCTCTCCCCTCCCCTTCCTCTCCCTTTTCCTCATATTCTTGGGCTAAAATTGGGTTATAGCTTTTCTATGAAAGCTATAATTTAGTTTCATAATAGGGTTGAGTACATTGGATACTTCCATTCTTGAGACACTTTGTAAGAAGAATATTCTCTAGCTCCATCCATGTAAACATGAAGGAGGTAAAGTCTCCATCTTTCTTTATGGCTGCATAGTATTTCATGGTTTACATATACCACAATTTATTGATCCATTAAGGGGTTGATGGGCACTTGGGCTTCTTCCATAACCTACTGGGACCTCATCAAACTAAAAAGCTTCTGCACAACCAAAAACACAGTAAGTAAAGCAGGCAGACAGCCCTCAGAATGGGAGAAGATATTTGCTGGTTATATCTCCAACAAAGGTTTAATAACCAGAATCCACAGAAAACTCAAATGTATTAGCAAGAAGAGAACAAGTGATCCCATCTCAGGGTGGGCAAGGGACTTGAAGAGAAACTTCTCTGAAGAAGACAGGTGCATGGCCTACAGATAAATGTAAAAATGCTCATCATCCTTAATCATCAGAGAAATGCAAATCAAAACTACTTTGAGATTATTATCCAACATCCATAAGATTAGCCCATATCACAAAATCACAGATGCTGGTGTGGTTGTGGAGAAAAGGGAACACTTCTGCACTGCTAATGGGATGTTCATTGCAGCCTTTTGCAAATTTTAACCACTATTTTGGAGACATTAAATTATCAGAACTTCCCAAATGACACCCATGGGATGATCAATATTATGGATGACAGACTTAGATTTAAACAATTCTCCACAAAATTAGAACATTGAACTGTCCTTGGGCAGCAACTGAACTGTTTACAAATGAAAACTTCTGTGCTATGTTGTAATGTGTTTAAATCATAGCCACCTGTTTTGTACCTTCGTAACACTTGTCAAGTTTAATTTTCATATTTTTTCTTATTTACTTTCCCTTTCCTACCTCGTCTGCATTGTACCAATATTAAGTGCCATCGTGCACCCTTCCTACCATGTAATTGATGCTAAATACATAGTTGTGGAACGAATGAATGAAGGCATTTTGAAAACAACACAAAAAACAAAATCACAGCAAAGGCTTTTTTTCCCCAGAAAGTGTCATTCTTTTTAGGTTCTTTATGGTTAGTTCTTTATCAGTTTCACAAATCTAAAGTTCAAGATCTCACATTTAATTAGTGTGAGGGTTTTATGAGACCTGTTACTAAAAGCCTGGTGAGGCCCAAGATCGTCCAGAAAAAAAATGTCTGTATTTAGAAGGATTTCAACTCTGACATGGCACTGACTTCAGAACACTGCCTTCTAATGTCTCACTTGATTCTGTTGAGCTTTGTAGAATGTTCAAAGGCCGTCAGAATTCTCCTCATAATTCTTTTAGTCCAGCAAGGAGCGTGTTGGGCACAAATATATTGTTCATGCCAAAGGGGAATTTTGAGAGAAAAATAAGGTTACAGAGAGAGGGGGGGAAAAAAAAACTTGGTCACCTTATATTTTCACAGCTACTTTTCTATCTGGAAATAACATTTATATCATCTCCTGTTTGATAACTACAAAGAATGTGCCAGCTGACATAAGACTGCTACATGAAGCAGCTTCTTCTCTGTGTAGGAGATGCCTATATGCAGGATCCAGCCAAACGACTCTGAACTTGGACATTTAAATGAGCCTAATGGGGTGCAGATGGAAGACTCAAATGTATTGGAATTTTTACAGGAAGGTGAAGGCAAAAGATGGAGCTGGAAAATAGAATTTTTTTAGCTGGATATATCACTTCTAATAATTTTGTAGTTATTTTAGGAAAAAGAGCTAAGATTAGAGTAGCTTTTGGTAATACAGTGGACTGAACATTGGCGTAACCCCCAAATTTATATACCAACATGCTAATCCCAGTGTGATGATATTTTGAAATGGAGGGTTGGGGACGCGATCACATCTTGAGGGTGGAGCCACTGTGAGTGGGACAAGTGCACCATGAAGAAGAGGCCGGAGAGCTGCCTGGCTGTCCTTCCTCCATGCAAGGACACGAGATGGTAGCCATCTGCAAACCAGGATACCGGCCCTCACCCGACACCACATCTGCCAGATCCTTGGTCTTATCCTTACCAGCCTCTGGGATTGTAAGAAATGATGTTGTTGTTCAAACCACTCAGTCTGTGGTAGTGGGCTATAGCTTCCCAAACTGACTAAGACGGATGGGCAACTGGCACATCTTGTAACAGTCCAAATGGAAACAACAAAAGTCATAAATATGGTACGTTAATCACTAGAGGCTGGAAGCACTACCGTGACGGCATCGCATTCCTAGATACAGCACGAGAAAGAAATGAGAGAGAGCAAGTGCCTGAGCAGAGCTCATCATAGCGTCGAGGTTTACTTTGGCAGATGCACCTTTATTCAGGTCAACTGATCTCAACAAGCATTTACCTGCATGTCATAGACACTGACTAAATGGTTAAGTATTGAAAGGCTAAATCCAGGGTCAGAAGGAGTTACACGAGTCAGGGAATCTCAGAGTGGGCTGCCCATCCAAGTCCCCAGAGGTCGTTATAAAAATGGAGGCGTGAAATCTCAATTCCTAGGTATTAGGATTCAGTGGATCTGGGATTTAAGATTCTATCTGTAAGAAGTGCCCAGTGGTACTGAAGCAGGGACTCCTAGGAGACTGGTCTTCAGAAACCACTGGTGGAAAGCGAATGCTATCTATATTATGCTGATGGCAAAGATAACTGACGCTCACTACAGATGTTCTCAAACAATAATATACGTAAGCTTTACACAGGCCCCTTGCTGTAAATGCAGATTTTGGGGAGACATCCCCAGTGCTTCTGAATAATTGGATCCCTAAAGGGACAGACATCTGAATTTGTAACCAGCAGCCACACAGATTCTGAAGCAAGTGGTTTACAGATGAGATTTAGAGAAACACTGTTTTTTTGAGAACTTATTTTTTGGCAGGTAGCACTGATATAAACCCCTTATTTAATTTTCTGATGTCACCCTTCTGATAGCCTTAGAAGAGAAGGCTATTTATCCCCATTTTAAAGATGGAGAAACTGAAGCATAGAGAAGGTAACTCCTTCCAGATCACAGTGACAATAGCTAAGTGGAGTTGCAAACTAGATGTGTCTGAGAATATTTATGTTCTTGACACTAGGTTGCCTCCTGAACTCTAGGAGGTCACAGGAAATAAAATGAATATTCCCAGTGTGAGCCGGTTTTACGATGAAGTTTCAACTAAAGCCAGAGTGAGTGGACTTTGGGATTTGATTGTCACCCGGTCCTTAGCCACACAGTTTTATTATTTCTGTAAAATCAATCCTTGTTCGTTTTTGTTTGGTTGTTGAGTCACAAAGCCCTGAGTGGTCCAACTGAAAGCAAGCATGTAGATATTTCTTTCAGAATGTAAATGTGTTATGGTGTCTGGCGGGGTCTGACATTCCTGAATTACCATAGAGCCTGGCCATGACTTTAGGGAGTGCTGATGTGACTGGACATTCTCTACATTTTAACATTTTCTTTTTTCAAAGAACTTTTAGCTTTCTCTTTTGAAATCAAATGAGGAAGTAAGCAAGGAAGTCCAAAACATACCCAACCTTTTGTCCTCTGAAAACAAAACAGAGGATATGGAAACATAGACTTATTTTTAAGAGCTTGCTCTTTTTTGGATTTAGTGATAATGTCATCTGCCTTTTAAAAGATAGCTTTTCTTTAAAATGAAAAATTGTGAATTTCCGCCACATATCAGCATCCCTTTAAAGGGCATGTTTCCTGGGTGGTAAGGAAGTAAAGGCTGTAAGTCAAAGATAACTTGTTTACCTAACAGAGACTGTAATTGAAATGGCCCTTTGGAGTTAATGAAAGTATAAAATAGCTTTCCCCACCAGACTGAAAAGAGTCTAATTTAATTATCTGTGAGCACCACAGATTAGAAGCAGCCTCTCATCCATTTCTGGAAGCTGAGTATGGGCCCAGAAAGTCGAGTATTTCCCAGGGAAAAGGGAATTGGAGACAAGTCCACAGAGAACACACAGCTCTCAGGACTCTGAGCACTTCAAAAGATGTTGCGGAAACAGTTTGTGGGTGTCGTTGGGGGCTGACTCCGGTGACTAGGTGTGACTTAACTACGGCACATAGACATGATGTGGGTGCGCAAAGGATGCAAATATAATATGTAGGGGCATAATGCACAGAGGACAGACATCGCACCCCAAATGAGAATTTCCAAAGGCTGAGTTTTCAAAAGCAAGAAGGAATTAGTCAGGGCTGGGGAATGGGGAGCATGTCAGGGCCAGAGGATTATCATGGAGACCTTTGTCGTTTGTGAGAGCTGTGGTTCAAGAACTTTGAGAGTTACTACACTCTTGAAGTATAAAATTTTTCTCCCATAAAAATGTGGTTGTCCAAGAAAGATCACTAATGCACATCTCTCCCTGTCTCTTCGCTTGTGTCACCTGTATTGAAAGTCATTTTTTATTAAGGGGGAGGCATACATTTTCCATTTAGAGACAAACACTATATTGCTTCAACAGAGTCACTAGCTAGGTTACTGTGAGCAAAAAAACCCCACAAACCATTTTTCAAATGGAGGCTGGTCTTACCAGTCTCATGCGTTGGCGTGGCCCACTCTCACCCTTCAGGGCACACCTCTATTCAGGGGAGTGTGGAGACCTGTGAGGAACACGAGGGAACAAGCTAAGTCAGTGAATGCCTTTGTAGTCACATTAGTCAGGATTCTCCAGAGGAACAGAACCAAGAAGATATAGAGAGAGAGACAGATACCTAAGAGGAGATTTATAAAGGGAATTGCCTCATGCAATTATGGAGGCCAGAAAAGTTCCACCATCTGCCATCTGCAAGCTGGAGAACCAGGAAGGTCAGTGGCCTAATTCGATCTGCTCTGAAGGCTGGAGAGCCAGGGGAGCTGCTGGTGTAAATCCCAGGGTCAAAAGGCCTGAGAAAGCAGGAGCTGCAATGTCTGAGGGCAGGAAAAGATGGATGTCCCAGCTCCAGAAATGAGCGAGAGAATTCACCCTTCCTCTGCTTCTTTTTTCTATTTAGTCCCTCAACGGATCCCATGATGCCCACCTACAGTGGGAAGGGTAGACCTTCTTCACTCAGTCTACACAGCAGTCCTCAAACTTTTTAACAGGGGGCCAGTTCACTGCCCCTCAGACCGTTGGAGGGCCGGACTGCAGGCCATAGGACGAGTCGGCTGCTAATTAGGACAGGCAGTGGTGGCAAAAACACCTGGCGGACCAGATAAATGTCCTAGGTGGGCCGCCTATGGCCCACGGGCGGTATTTGAGGATGCCTTGTCTACTGCTTCAAATGCTAATCTCTTGCAGAAACAGCCTCCCAGACACAACCAGAAACCATGTCTTACCATCTACCTGGGCATCCTATACCCCAGTAAAGTTGACACCTAAAATTGACCATCCCAGCAGCAATCATATGTGTGTGTGTGTTGTGTATTTCTGAACAGGTAGGCACTAATTATTTAAGAGCAAACTGGCAGTGTGGGGCCAATATGGCCTTCAGGTTTATCATCCTTGGTGCCCATATTACTTACTTTTTAATTTTTTTGAAGACAAGGATGTTTTTTAATTTATAGAAAAACAAGAAGCAATAATGAACCTACAGTGTCCATAACTAAGTTTCAACAATTGTCAATATTTTGTCTACCTTGTTCTCCCATCTACTCATTCGGGGCGGGGGGGTGGACAATGAAGGGATTTAAAATCAAATACCAGACTTCATATCATTTCACTCCATACATCGTTTTTCTAACATGAATGAGCTGTCAACTGAGGTAGGGAAAATAGCGCTCCCCTTAAGGATGTCCACGTTGTAATCTTCAGAACCTGTGATTGTGTCGACCCACATAAAAAAGGGGGGGCTTTGTCGGGCGACTGAGGCAAGAGAATTGCCTAAGCCCAGGAGTTGGAGGTTGCTGTGAGCAGTGTGATGCCACAGCACTCTACCGAGGGTGACAAAGTGAAACTCTGTCTCTACAAAAAAAAAAAAAAAAAAAAAGGTGAGGTGGGGGGGGAGCTTTGAAGATGTAGTGAAGGTGAGGGTCTTGAGATTGGGAGATTAGCCAGGTGAGCCCAATGTCATCACAAAAGTCCTTATAAAAGAGGGAGACTGGAAGGTCAGAGCCCAGCAAAGGTAATGTGATGACAGAAACAAAGGGATAAAAGGGTACTGGGACACAAGGCCCTGAACCAAGGGACATGGGAGGTCTCTACAAACTAAAAGGCCAAGGAAAGGGCCTAGAGCCCTAGAGCTCTAGAGCCTCTAGATTAAGGAACGAAACCATGATTTCAGGACTCCTGACCTCCAAAACTCTAAGACAGTGCACTATGTTTGTGAAAATTTCCTACAGCAGCAATAAAAAGCTGATAACTAACTTTTAAAAATAGGGAAAGTTTACATTAAAAGTCCCGACTTCTGGCTTCTCTTGAACTATTGGAAGATTTGGCAATGCCGTGTCCACGATCACGCCTAATAATAGTATGATTATCCTGAAAAAAAGGCTACCCCCAAAGTGGAATGGAGATTGTTTTTCTTCTTATACCTGGGCCTTTGCAGACATCTGACTCTGTGACTCCTGGCTTAGAGAATTCTAATATAGCCTCTGTCACATTGCTGAAGGCAAGTGGTTGCTGTCCAGTGATTTTCTAAACCAGGAGCTTGAAAAACTAAGAGCCACTTCATTTACCTGGAAAATACCTAGAAAAGTTTGTGCAAATACCTAGAAAAGTTTGATGGTTACAAATAACCCAAATGAGATGCCATAGCCTGCCATAGTCACCTGTTATATGTTGCTACACATAAGATCTGTGCTTCATTTAAAACTGCACAGCAATGTTAAGGTAGACTTCACTATCTTAGTGTTTGCAAATATTTGCATGGGGTGAACACCCCTAGGAAAGAAGGGGTTTTCTAAAATACTGAAGACATGCAGACTAAATCGATAGCAAAATGGAACGTTTGCCTCCTTTAGAGAACAGACTATGTTTCCTTTGCTAGCCCTTCAATTGTGCAACGAAGAGTAAACATAAGAGACTAATTTTGTTCCAGCTACTTGTTATAAATAGAAAGATCCCTTAGTAGAACAACATATTAGGGGTTATGAGTCATTTCCACTTAGTCTAGAATTACTTTAATCAGATGTAAGGCTTGGGGAAATAAAGACCTTTGATTATTAAGAGGGGAATTCAGAAGCTTGGGCCAAGGTTGATGTCTGGCTTGAGTGAAACCCTTTGTGCCAGGAGGTAAGAAAGAAGGATAGAGAGGACAGACCCCCCAAAAGAGGCATGGCCTTCTGCACAGTGCAATGAGCTGGGCACTGGGCACTCCAGCCTGCAGGGGACAGTCCAGCTGAGATGCCAACTGTCTTCCTGCTGACATTTTCCCATATTCCCCTTCTCCTTGTAGGAGGCAGCTTTGTGCTCTGGAAATAGCATAGGCTTTGAAGTCCAGAAGGCACGTAAGTGGCTTTGCTACTCTAACCACATGGCAGCATGTAACCTCTCAGAACCACAGTTTCTTCTGCAAGTAGGGATAATAGTAAATGCCTCAAAGTGTTGAAAGGATTAACAGAGATGAAATATAGCACGGTGCTTGTACTAGTTTGCTAGAGCTGCCATAACAAAGTACCTAAACAGGGGAGTTCAAACCGTAGAAATGTATTATCTCATAGTTCTGGAGGCTAGAAGTCCAAGATCAAAGTGTTCACTGGTTTGGCTCTTTCTGAAGACTGTAAGGAAGAATCTGTTCCACGCCTGTCTCCTGGGTTCTGGTCCCCACTAGGTTGCTGGCCGTCTTTAGCCCGCCTGGACTTGTAGAACTATCACCCGGATCTCTGTCTTCATGTTCACATGGCCTCCTCCCTGTTGTGTGTCTGTGTCCACATTTCCCCTTTTATAATTGCATTTTATATATATATATGTACATTTATATGTTGCATTGGGGGCCCAATCTATTCCATTTTGACCTCATTCTAACTTAACTCATTACATCTGCAATGATCCTAGTTCCAGAAAAGGTCACAGTCTTAAGTACTAGAGTTAAGACTTCAACATATGGATTTGGGCAGTCACAGTGTAATCCATAATATTACTTATGAAAGCTGTTTATTTTATTCCCCTGGCATTAACCTCCCTTGGTAAAGAGAATTCTTTTTCTGTCATGTATGTAGATTTTTTAAATTGCCAGATTTAAATGACTCAACATAAGATATGTCTTTAAGCCTCTCTCCTAACTGCCCTTTCTAACTTATGTCTATTTTTAAGGGACCCAAATATATAGAAAATCCCAAACCATTCTGATGTTACTCAGTTATATCATCGTATAATTCAGGCAGGGTACAGGCTTGAAAGCTACTTTGGGGCTTTCCTCAGAAGAAAATGAGCTGAGCAAATGGTAAACAAGATTAAAAGGGTGTGTTTACAGGTTAAAAAGAACGAACCATTCATTACTAAGCACTAGAAGAAATTCATTTTTATACACACAAAGTTCTTCATCTTAAACAGCTGGTGCTTTGAAGCTGTCCAGAGGAATGGTGATGTCTTTGGAGGGACACAGGTGTTCCCAACTGGGCCAAGGTGTGTGGCAAATATATATTTTGACTATAAATGAAATGGTTTCTGAGAAAACTTTCTCACAGTGGAAGCACATTAAGGAGAGAAGGGAGTGAGGAGGTAGGCAGATCTAGATCCAGAAAGCTGGATGTGAGAGGTCATGGAGCCCAGGCATCTCTGGAAGGGGCAAAGGGAGAGAACCAGCTGTCAAGTTGCAAACACTAACGTAGTCACAGAGAATGCACCAAGATTATTCAAAAAGGGGGTGCCATGGAGCATGCACTGCAGAATCCAGTCTGTGATCCAAGTTCATGGCCAGGATTTCTTCCAGAATGATGAGAGGTAGGGGTTCAGGGTAGGAACTGGGTCATGTAACAAATGACTCACCTTTTCTCCTTTTTGGAGTTCCCAAGAGCCAGAGGGAATGACGTACTGATGGGAAACAAGAAAAAACACATGTAGCAATAGCTGAGCAAGTGCCCAGTAAGCACCAGTGCCAAACTCTGAGAAAGCCACATTATAAAGAACATGGCCTAAGGGATGTGTCCTGCCGCCCACGCACACCAAGGTGCTTGGATCTATAGAGAGAGTTAACAAGGTAATGGTGTGGACCAACATGGCCAGTCTGCCCCTTGGAGCAGCCCAGCATCTATGTTCTTGCTTTGCAGATACACGGCCTTACCGTGTTAAGGTAGTAACGACAGACACTCACCTTTGACCAACATGGCAATGCCTGCTTTTAAAAGAGGCCTGATGATAGCTCCTAGATCTGAACAATCAGCTTAATAACACTTCTCTCCTTGGAGGGGAAGTTAGAAAGAGAAGGGTAGGGAGCACTCCTTCCCTCTGCATCAAGTCTTTTACTAAGGCCTCAGTTCTGCTTTTCCAAAGGCAGGGAAGGGTGCAGGGTGGCCCATCAGCCTAAGTGCATGCATCTGGTTTTTCCAATTTATTTGTCCAGCTCAATGATGTTTATCCTGATCCCACAGAAAAGCAAACACACAGAGTAACCCAAGTAGACTCCAGTAAACTTTCTGAAGTGAGATGAGACCTTGGAATCACTTACTGGCTTGTGTTTCACAGTGTTGTTCTTTGGAAGGGCTGTCTCATTAGCAGTACGCAAATGAGGCAAAGCAATTGAAAGGCCAAGTTTATGTGGTCGATATGCCTCTGTGCCAGAAGGAAGACGAGACCCTCGCGTGCCTTCCACCTCCTCCTCCTGGGACACTCTGTGAGAGATTTGAAACCTGACCTATGCACGTATCTCTTTGGATATGTGCCATCTGCCCTAAGGTTAGCTTCCTTATGGAATCTCTGAGACCAAGGAATTACTTTTAATAGAGTTATCAAAGGCCTTTATTAGTGTACATTAGCATCTGATAACTTGCAAAAAAATCTACTCTGTCTGTAAACATTCAAAGGGGAAAAAAGAAAACTGGAAAATAGACTGAAAATATTGGGGGTTCTGGCCTTTTTTTTTTGAGACAAAGTATCACTTTATCACCCTTGGTAGAGTGCTCTGACGTCACAGTTCACAGCAAACTCAAACTCCTGGGCTTAAGGGATTCTCTTGCCTCACCCTCTTGAGTAGCTGGGACTACAGGTGCCTACCACAACGCCCAGCTGTTTTTTTTGTTGCAGTTGTCATTGTTTTAACTGGTCCAGGCTGGGTTCAAACCCACTACCCTCAGTGTATGTGGCCAGAGCCCTGCTACTGAGCTATGGGCGCCGCCATCTGGCCATTTTCTTATAATTAACTTCCTGTCTCTGCTCCTTGGTGGGAAGTTCTGAGGACAGAATGCTCTGGAGTTCAAGAACTTTTATGATCTTCTCATTTAAAAAGTGAAATACCAGACCCTTTTCATATCTTCAGTTTCCTACTTATCTCTAGAGAAGCCATATGTTTTCTTAAAACATTTTAAAAACTATATAAGTAATTTTGTTTATAGTTTATTTTTAATAAAATAACAAAAATTATCCAAAATTCTATCCTTTGGAGATAATTCTTTCTATGTAAATGTTTTGTGAAAAGAAAGCCATCATGATGTGTCTCTGTTTTGGAAGCTGCTTTTTCCAAACAATAATATACATTTTTTTCTTCTCCCAGGTAACCATTTTGCTTTCCATTTTTAGAGATCAGTTTGCATTTGCTGTAATTATTCAGTATGCACATTTTAATTTTTTGTCTGACTTCTCTCACTCTGCACATTTTTTTTTTGCAGTTTTTGGCTGGGGCTGGGTCTTAAACCCACCGCCTCTGGCATGTGGGGCTGGTGCCCTACTCCTTTGAGAGTAGGCACATGTGCCGCCCTCTCACTCTGCAAAATTATTTTGAGATTCATCCATATTGTTGTATGTACCAACAGTTCATTTTTTTTTGCTAAATATTTATTCCATTGTATGGATACATATAATTTGCTTATAAATTCGCCTATTGATGGATATTTGGGTTTTTTTTTTTTTTGAGTGATTGGTATTAAAAACAAAGCTTGTCAGTGCCACTATGTCACGTTGACACCACACACAGGAAACAGCTGGTACATGAATTGAAAGTACAAGCTTGTAAGAGGTGAAGCTCCCCATAGGTGCAGGAGAGCCCCTGTAACCTCCGTCACAGCTATTTATTGAAACACTACACAACAGGTGTGGGGGACCCCACATACAAGTACTAGGTACTTTATGATTGCCACGTTCTCTGTCTCCAAGGGTGGCCCCCTCCCTGATGCACCACAGAGGTTCAATGTCCAACACCTGCTTATTAACCAGGGACTGATGTCATCTCATTTGAGCACTCAGTTGCTTGAGGGCTTGTCTCCAGGCTGCAAAACTTCTCCATGCTGGCAAGGAGATTGTCCCTCTCCCAGACCCTCCCTCAACAACCAGTGACCATTCCTATAAGCATGGGGCTTAGTCTCCTACAAAAGCTATTAAGAATATTCCTATACAAGTCTTTATATTTCCATAAGGTTTGATGTCTTTTAGGTTAATATCTAGAAGTGCAATTGCCTGAATCAAATGTTAAGTGTATATCTAACTTGTAAAGAAACCCCTACACCATTTTCCAAAGTGGTTGTACCAGTATCATTCCCACCAACAGTATATGAGAATTTCTATTGTTTCACATCCTTGCCAACACTTGATGTACTCAGTCATTTTAATTTTAGACATTCTAATAAGGTATAGTGATATCTCATGTGGCACACATTGCATTTCTCTAATAGCTACCAATGTTGTGTATCTTTTAATATGCCTATTTGACATCTCTGTGTGTCTTTTTTGTTGAACTTCCCATTTAAATTATTGCTCATTTTTCTTGAGTTATTTTCTTATTCTTGGATTTTAAGAGTACTTCGTTTGGCTCAGCGCCTATAGCTCAACCGGCTAAGGCGCCAGCCACGTACACCTAAGGTGGTGGGTTCGAATCCCCAGCCTGGACCCACCAAACAACAATGACGGCTGCAACCAAAAAATAGCCGGGCGTTGTGGCGGGTGCCTGTGGTCCCAGCTACTTGGGAGGCGGAGGCAGGAGACTCGCTTGAGCCCAGGAATTGGAGGTTGCTGTGAGCTGTAATGCCACGGCACTCTACCCAGGGGGACAGCTTGAGGCTCTGTCTCAAAAAAAAAAAAAAAAAAGAGTACTTCGTTTTATGGATACAAATTCTTTATCACATATGTAATTTCCTCCCAGTCTGTGGCTTGTCTCTTTATTCTCTTAATGTCTTTAGAGGAGCAGAAGTTTTTAATTTTTATGAAGTTCAGTTTACCAATTATTTTATTTATGAATTGTGCTTTTGATGATGGTTTGGAGTTGATGTTAAAAGCCTTTCCCCTATGCCAATTCATAAAGTTTTTCCCTTGTTTTCTTCAGAAAGCCTTATAGTTTTATATGTTACCATTTAGTATATGATCCATCTGAATTAATCTTTGTATATGGCACAAGATGCATATTGTAGTTAAATTTGTTAAACTATCCTTTCTCCACTGAATTTTCTCTACTGCTTTGTTCGAATTTAATTGCCTGTTATGTGTGAATCTCTTCTGTTCTTTTCTCTCTACTCTGTTCCCTTGATTTACTTGCTTATCTTTATGTTAATACTTGACTCTGGATTACCGCATCTATTTGACATTTCAGATCAGATGATGCTATTTATCTAATTTTGTTTATCCTTGCCAAGGTTGTTTTGCCTGTTTTAGGTTCTCTGCATTTCTATGTAAATTTTAGAACCACTTTGTCAATCCTACTTCTAACCCCTCCAAAGCCTGCCAGGAGTTTTACTAGGAATATGTTCAATCTTTAGATCAATATAAGAACCAGTAAAATCTTAAAATATTGATCTTCCTACCCATAAATGCACTGTATCTTTCCATTTGTTTTGGTATTCTTTAATTTTTCTCAGCAATGTTTTATAGTTTTGTTGTACCCAAAGTGAGTGGAATAGAGAAACTCCAACACACTGAGTCCAGATTAAGCAAGGGTCCTTTATTGATCAGCTGGGCGGAGAGCAGGCTCACACCTCAAAGTCTCTTGACCCCAAGAAGCAGGGGGAAAACCCTTTTATAAGGGGCTTCAGCTGGAGAAAGTCTTCATGGTGAAAGACAAATATATTTACTTCTAAAAAGAGAAACAAGATAAGGATTTAGTCCTTAGTGCAAGCCGAATTTGACAAGAGCCAACACCTGGTAAGGGGAATCCTTACAAGGGGAAGTTGGGGTTTTGCAGTTATTCTTAAACTCTTTCAGCTGAGCTTCCTATCTTAAAGGCTAGTGTTGAAAGCCCCCAGCAAGATGAAGTTGGGGCATAACATTTCATATTTATCTCTAAGAATGTCCTATTTTTTATATTAGCAGAAATGATATTGCTTTTTATTTCAATTTCTCTTTGTTTTTAGTATATGCAAGCACATTTGCTTTTTGTTCACTGACCTTTTATCCTATAACCTTGCAGAACTCAGTTATTAGTTCTAGTAGCTTTTTGCTAAATTCCATCAGATTTTCTACATAGATACTCATATTGTCTGTGAATAAAGACTATTTTGTATCTTCCTTTTCAATGGGGGTGCCTTTCATTTCTTTTTCTTTCGAGATTTCACTGGCTGGAACTTCCAGTATGGTGTTGAATAGAAGTGAGGAGAGTCAAATCCTTGTCTTGTTTCTAAGTTTAGAAGTGAATACATTTGTCTTTCACCATGAAGTATGCTATCAGCTGTAGGTTTTTTCACAGATGCTCTTTATCAAGTTGAAGAAGTTTTATTCTATTCTTGCTTGCTGAAACTTTTTAAAATCAGAAACAGATAATGGATTTTGTCCTTACTTTATTAATATGGTGAATCACATTGATTGAGTTTTGAAGGCTAAACCAATTTTGCATTTTGGGGATAATCCCCGCTTAGTCGTGATGTATAATTGTATACTCAATTTGCTAAAATTTTGTTCAGAATTCTTGAAGCCATGTTCATGAGGGTGTTATTTTGAAGTTTTCTATTCTTTAATATCTTTATCTTATTGCTGATCAGGGTAAGGCTAGCCTCTCAAATGAATTGGAACCACTTCCTGTTCTTCAGTTTTCTGAAAGAGCTATAGAAATTGCTATTATTTATTCTGTAAATATTCAGTGTAGAATTCCTTAGTGAAGTCATCTGGGCCTTGGAATATTTTATTTGTGGGAAAAATTGTAACTACCAATTCAATTTCTTTAATAGAGATAGTTCTGCTCTACTTACTAGTTTGTGGTTTTTTTTTTTTTTTTTTTTGAATGAGCTTAGGCAGTTTGTGCCTTTCCAGGAATTTGTCAATTTCATCTGCATTGTCATGTTTACTGCATAAAATTCTCCATACATCCCATTGTCATCATTTCCATGATGAGTCTGACTAGAGGATTGTTGACATTATTGATCTCGAAGAAACAGATTTGGTTTCATTGAATTTTCTTTGTTGCTTTTATGTTTTCTTTTTCATTGATGCACTGATCTTTATTATTACCTATCTTCTCCTTATTTTGGTTCAAATTTGCTTTTCTATTTCTAGTTTCTTAAGGTGGAAACTAAGGTCATCAACTTGAGGCTTTTAAGTGCTGTAAATTTTGGCTTTTAAGTGCTGTAAATTTTCTTCTTAGTCTTGCTGTAGCAGCATCTCACAAATTTTGATATCCTGTGTTTCATTTTCATTCAGTTCTAAATCCTTTGTGATTTCCCTGTGGTTGACCCATTGCTTATTTAGAAGTTTGTTATTTTCTATGTATTTGGAATTTTTTCTATAGATTTTTTTGTTGTTGTTATTGATTCCTAATTTAATTCCATTTTGGTCAAAAACCGTATGCAACTTGAATACACTTAAATTTGTTGAAACTCGATCTTAAATTGGAAAATGCTCTATCCTTAAAACAGTTGTTTAATTGCACATGAACTTTATGGACTAATGTTTTAATAGGTGGATGTGTTATCATTTATTCAACCATACTTCTGTCTATAGTAGAAAGAGGGTCTCACTCTTGCTTAGGTTGCTCGTGACTCCTGAGCTCAAGCAATTCTCCTGCTTTGACCTCCCAGAGTGCCAGTATTATAGGCGTGAGCCACCATGCTAGGCCTCAATCATCCGTCTACTGTTACACATGTTAGCACATTTCCTGTTGCCCACAGTTACAAACCATACCAGGTGGATGTCCTTGTAGCTGAATCTTTGTGCACAGTTTCATTGGTTAGTGTAGTGGTTGAAAAATATCCTCCCCTCCTCTAAAAGAAAACTCGTGTGCACCAGCAACCTCAGAAGTGACCTGATTTGGAAATAGGGTCTTTTCAGATATAATTAAGTTGAATTGAGTTCACACTGGTTTAGGGTATAAAGGCTATCTGCTTCTTTAAAATACTTTTTTTGTTTTTCTTCCTATCTGGACTAAGTCAGGAGAAGTTATGAAAGCTGTATAAAGTCCCACAGAAAGCAGTCCATGTAACAGGGAGGTGCCTGTGGCTCCGTAAGTAAGGCACCGGCACCATATACCGAGGGTGATGGGTTCAAACCCAGCCCTGGCCAAACTACAGCAACCAACAACAAAAAAAATAAGTCCATGTAACAGTGGAGACAGAATTTAGAGTGACGCAGCTACATGTCAAGCAATGCTGGAGGCCAGCAGAGTAGGAAGACCTAGGGAAGAATTATTCCCTAGCACCTTCAGAGAGAATGGCCCTGCAGACCCTGGAGGTAATTCATACATAAATGAAGCCCCAAAGTCTCTCTATGCTACTTGTATGTCAGTTTTGATGAGTGATCCCATGATGAACCTGGAACTTGAGGCGTATATAAATCCAGAGCTAGTTTCAGAATTTGGCAGGGGAACAAGCTTGAGAGTAGGGACTGCCCTTATTGGTTGTTGGGAGAGCTAACATATAAAAGTGACATGCTCTTTAGTGTCTTGTGGTCAAACCATATTTTTCATCCCATCTTTGTCAGCCTACTTCAACATTTTTCATTTTGGTCTTAACACTCATCAAATAGATGCATCACTCAGTCTCCTTCTGAGCTACCCTTGAATTCAACAGCTGATCCAGGTCCCAACCAACCTGGGAATTGTGCAAGCGCTGAGAAGTCCGTGCTGTGAAGCTGAGGCTGCCGCAGAACACTTTCCTGGGCCTTCTTTTTCTAGCCTCTTTCTCATCCTCCTTTGCTTTCTCTTCCTTTTCATTCCCCTTTTCACTCAGATATAGATGTTTTATCTGGTTCCTAATTTCGTGGGCCTTAGGGACTGTTTAGAACAAGATAGAAAAGAGCCAGAGATTTGAGTGGTCTTGCTTAGCTCTTTCCCTGAATTCCTGTGGCCTCCTTGACATGCCGTTCCTCTTCTTCTTGCAGTTAGGTGGAGATAGTCTTTCTCTGTCTCCCTGAATGTTGGTGCGGGGATTAATTTTCTAATGTTAGTAAAGCATCTGGAAGTTGATCAGTGCTAGTTATTACTACACTGATATCTTCTCCTTTGGTCTAAATACCCAGTAACCTGAGGTGAAACAGGCTCCAGTTAAAGAGTTGTTGAGATAACTATGACCTCAACACAAGAGTTTCAATGGATCTTCTTCTTTCATAAACTTTTTCACTCTGTATTAGTCACTCTGTCCAACCCAAATCAGTAAGTTGGAAAGAGTGAGTTAGTATGAGGGGAGGGAAAATGGAACCTACATATTCTTTTTTGCTCTAGGAACAGAATATACTTTTAAAAAAAGAAAAGGCTGAAAGAGTTTTAGTAGCTGAAGCAGCCCCAGCTAGCCTAATAGCAGGGAATTTTTAACTTAAAAAAAATGATATGTATTTTTTTTGGGGGGAGGCACAATCTCCCTTGGTCACCGTGGGTAGAGTGCCAAGGCATCAATCATCCTAGCTCACAGCAACCTCAAACGCTTGGAATTGAACAATCCTGTTCCCTCAGCCTTCAGATGGGATTGAGCTCACCATGCTGTGCTTGGGAATAATTTCAGACATAATGTTTTTTTGTTTCCCTGCTTCCTTTCCTTCACCTTCTTTAGAACACGATCAGCTTGGCTGGGCACAGTGGTTCACACCTATAACCTTACCACTTTCAAAGGCTTAGGCAGGTGGATTGCTTTAGCTCAGGAGTTTGAGACCAGCCTGAGAAAGAGTGAGACCTCATCATTATTAAAATAGAAAAATTAGCCAGTCATTGTGACTGACACCTATAGTCCCAGCTACTCAGAGGGACAAAGCAAGAGGATCACATGATCCCAAGAGTTTGACGCTGCTGTGAGCTGTGAGATCACTGCACTCTAGCCTGAGCAACAGAGTAAGATTCTTTCTCAAAAAAAGAAAGAAAGGAAAAAAAGGTCAGCTCTTGAGTCACTGATGACTACAGCATCTACAGCGGAAAGCTGGGACAGAAACGGAAGCTTCACGTCTGTTTCAGGCACCATGTTTTAATAAAATGCAGATACAACACCAGAACTGTTGCATTAACATTGGATTATCTTTGGGGACCAGGAAGGCTGGGTTTGTAATGGGAGTTGTCACTAGGATAAGAGCACAAATACCTGATCCTGACAAAAAGTTATAAAGGCTTGAAATAGTGAGGCTTACATAGCACAGGGTATGGTTTTTGAAACCCTGTTTTTTAACTTTTTCTTTCCTTTTGGAAGTCATTTGCTCTCATGGGAAGCCTTCTATCTACAAGCATTTACATGGTATTAAAATGACAGCTCTTCACACAGGAATGGTGGAAAATGCCCACTCTAAGAATTCTCACAGCAGAGTTTACCATATCCACACAGGGCTATTCAACAATCCACAAAATAGTTTAGGGCTTTGGATTTATTCTACTTATTAAACATACACTTGACGTGTGGGTGAGTTTGTGATTCCACCAGTAAGTAGGTCTGCATTTGACTATTGATATTTGTTGGTGAGGTTTATTTTGCAAACTTAATATTGTTCTTGAACAATGATGCCTAGTCATGTTCACATTTAAATGACTGATTCTGGTCAAAGTTAATGGATCATATCTGACTAGGTAAGTAAGATAGTCACTTTGGGAGAATAATTTGCAGCTTTTCCGGTCCCATTTAATGAGCTGGAAAAGTAATTTACTAAGTTTAATGTAGAAGCTGGAAAAAATTTATTCAGAAACCTCCCCACCCCAACACTTTATGCCTTGAGACCATAGTTTATTCACCTTGTAGGGTCTGGTACATTGCCTTCTTTAATGATTCATTTGGATCTCTTGAAGATGCTCTTGTTCTGTTGGGCGGGGGAGAAGTGTTCTTACAAAGCAATAAGCTAAAGCTAGATTTTCAACATGTACATAAATTCCTAAGGAGAGAATAAGTCAGGTAGTCATTCACATTCTAGTATAAATAGCCTTACAGCAGGGGAATTTCTATGAAAGTAAAAAAGGGAGTCTTTATTTGGAATTATTCGAAGGAAGGTATTAAACTATGAAGCTGATCATTGTGTGATGAATTCTTCCCAGGAGAACTTTGGGAAGGACGAGAGGAAAAGGTATTAAAATTATCAGTACTAAAGATGTCCTTGGCTGGCTTTATAATTTTTCCAAAGGAAAATTATAGCCTAGCATAATGATACCATTTCCCAAAGGATACTTTTTTTTAACCTGTTTAAAAATGGGTGGATCTGCCATGACTTCCCCATCCTAAGTTTCACTGAGGACATCACCATCTTCCAGCTGGTATGCTATGGGGACATTTCACACACTGTCTCATCCCCATTGGATTGATGGGCAAATACTTACCTGATGCTTACTCTGCACAACACTGAGCATTTTGCAAGTTTTAACTGATTTAATTTCCATAACAACCCTCTGTTATAGGGACTATTATTTCCCACTTTACAGACACAGAAGTGAAGATGCAAAGACGTTTTCTGACTTGCCCAAGACCTTACAGCTCCACAGCTAGTAAGTTGTGTAACACAGATTTTTATTTGGGCCTTTTTTTTTTTTCTTGACACAGAATCTCACTAGGCTGCCCTGGCTAGAGTGTTGTATAACTCACAGCAAACTCAAACTTCTGGGCTCAAGAGCAAACTTGAGCAAACTCCTTCTGCCTCAACCTCCTGTGCAGCTAGGTCTACAGACATGTGCTACCACCCTCCACTAATATTTTGATTCGCTCAGGATAGTCTTAAACTCCTGGACTCAAGTGATCCTCCTGCCTCAGCCTCCCAGAGGATTACAGGCCCAAGTCACCTGCCCGGCTTGCTCAGGCCTCTTATCTAGCTCCAGAGTTGGCACTTGTAATCACCATTGTATTTGATATTATCCTTGTTAGTAAGTATATGGAAGCACAGGGGATAATCACTTGTCCAGAGTCACATAGGCAATAAACAAACAGCTGGGACTCAGACTCAGGCAGTCTATACACAGAACCTACAAAACTCAGTCCTTACACCGTCCTGTACATCATCTCTACTGGGATCACTCATTCCTAGTTCGCTGGTCATTGGTGTTAGCTTAAAGTCATACACACATTTCCACATCCATACAAATGCCATTGTGGCACTTAAGATAACGTAATAATAAAAATATAAAGAGAAGGAATTCATTTTATTCTTTAGGTGGCTTACTATCTAGGTTAATTCTGGGTAGATTTTGAGTTGTGGCTTGTGAAGAGAGGGTGAAATTGTCATTGAATTAGTTGACAGTATCAAAGACGATATCAACCTCATCTAGAGCAGTGCTTCATAATCTTTAATGAGCACTTGAGTTATTTGAGGATTTTGTTAAAGGGCAGATTCTGATTCAGCAGAAGTGGATGGCCCAAGACTTTGCATTTCTAGCAAGCTCCCAGGTAAAGCTGATGCTACTGGACCAGGGCCTGGATTTTGAGTAGCAAGGCTAAAGCATTAAGTTTTTCCAAAACAAGCCTGAAGATTTATCCCAGGGACCCGGAGTTCAAGTTGGACAGAAAGTATTTTTATAGATAGAAAAAATTTACGTTGTCAACACTGGCCCAAGGAGAATGGCCTTGTGCTAATATCTGAGCTACACAGATTCTCTGCATTAGAAGGGACTTTAAAGGGCATCTGGCCCAGTGATCCCTACTGAATCCTCTTACATAGATACCTGCTCATCTAGGCCCTTGAGGTAAAGAATGATCTGTGGTGAATGAAAATGAATAGAAGAAATTAACAGAACAGAAGAAATTTCAAGATGGCGCCTGAATCACAGAACTAAAGATGGGGGAGAGGTCGTGAGGTTTCACCCTGGCTGGGTCGACAATTTCTCTGAGCTTTTGGATATTGGGTAGACATTTCCCAGAGCTTTTGCATATTTATTCAAAAATTTTCAAACCTTACCATTTCATAATAAAAACAACCACACTGTTCCCGAGAAACAGCAGGGAGTGGTTTTCGCCCCAAGCCTGTGCCTCCCGCTGTGAAGTAAAGATTCAGTGCTGACTGGCAGGTGAGGAACAGTGACAGATGTGTGGCAGCTGGGCTGCTGCTTGGCTGTCCTGACTATACATCCCAGGGCCCTTGAGACAACAGATATTTTCAAGAATCAAGAATCCTGAGATCATGATTGGGTTCTTTCCATTTCAATTTTGCAACCTGAACCAAAAGACACTCGTACTTTTGAGTCTTCTGACTGGGGAGATGCCAACTTCTCTTTTCTAGTGCGGTTGTTTGACAGTTCTCTTTCTGTTTCAGGTGCCAGGAGACAGTGAGAAACAGTGGAAACCAGCCCTGGTTGTACTGACGGAGAAAGACCTTTTAATCTACGACAGCATGCCACGGAGGAAGGAAGCCTGGGCCAGCCCCGTGCACACATACCCTCTTCTTGCCACCAGGTAGCCATGGCCTGTGTTTGGAGATGATGTGTTTGCAGTTTGATACCATTTTAATCATTTACAATTATTCACATCATATTGGTGTTGACTGGTTGCTCCAGGGACTGAGAGCTCCTTAAGAATAAAGCCACCCTTTTTTAGCCAGATTGATTATCACATATGGCATATATGGCCACATATGAGTCCAAGAGGAGAATGCTCATTGATCATCAAAAAACAGTGACAATTATGAGATGGCCACAGTCTAGCCATCTTCCCAGGTCTCTATCTCAATCCCTTTGAAATGAACCCCATGAGTTCACGGTGTTGAAGTACAAGGAGAATCACCAAGAAAGGATCTTCACTTGGTGGCAGAAAAGAATGTCATGTGGACATGTCCACGGTGAGACTGTGCTTTCTAACGTGTGCTCAGCATGACATCCCAGAACAAGTTCTTCCTTAGTTCCGTAATGCTTCCTGTGGAAGTGGGCTGCCAGGCTTTGTCTGTGTCTTAGGCCCTTTGATGCACAATTTATTACTGATGTGAAATACAGTCTTTTAAAAAAATATTTTGTTGAGATATGATGACATGCAAAGGCTATACATATTCAGTAACATGAATAACAATTTCTTCAGAGAAGACATAGAAGTAGCCAACAGGCATTATGAAAAGGTGCTCAACATCACTTATCCTCCAGAAAATGCAAATAGAACCCCAGTGAGATATCATCTTACGTCCGTTAAGATGGCTATTATCAAAAAAACAAATAAGAATAAGTGTTGGTGAGGATGTGGAGAAAAGGGAACCCTTGTACACTGTTGGTGGGAATGTAAGGTGGTACAGCCATTCTGGAAAACAGTGTGGAGATTCGTCTAAAATTAAAAATAGAACTACCATATGAGCTGGCAATCCCCCTTCTGGGTATATGGCCAACAGAATTGAAAGCAGCATTTTTAAAGAGATACCTACATCCCATATCCATTGCAGCATTATTCACAGCAGCCAGAGCATGAACTACAGTCTTAAAGTGTCATATCTTTATCTGTTTCTTTGAAGAACAAAAGTGAATCCAATCTGAATTTTGTCTACAAGTAGGTGACAACTCCCAGACCTGACCTGGGTTGCCAGCTCTTCCTGTAGGCTCGTTGTGACAAGGCCATCATTTCCTTACCAGTGAGTTAGGCGCACTAACGTAGTGATTGTGTGCTTCCTGACGTGGTGCTTGGCAGTATGGGGCTCTCCAATGTGTTTTGAATGAATTATTGAACAATGTGGAAAAACCTTTGGAAGAATTTAGTCCCGTGGTTTGGTCCAACAAGCAAAACATAGTGGACTTAGGTTTGGGGGCATCTGTCTTGAGCAAGAGGTAGACAAAAATAAAACAAGTTCCCAGTCCTGGAAGCCCTGGGTGCCAGACAGGTTAGAGTCAAAGCTCAGGATAGGAAATAGAATGAGTCACAGTTGCAGAGCAAGAAGCAACTCAAGATTAAAATGCCAACCATGAATAAAGCAAAACTCCAGAAAATTCCTTCTTACTTTCAGTACTGACTGATAATGTAAACCAGCAAGGGTGGCCTAAAGATGAAAGTATTGCCCCAGCAGTGAACAGAGGAAGTCTTCAGAGGCTAGAGACCAGGCCTAGATCACTTAGAAAAATGAAAGTGATTTAATGTGAGCCTCCAAGCTTCAAAATCTTTGACAGAATAGCTATTAAAATACAATACAGCATTCTAAAAAACCCACACTATTCAGAAGCTAAACATCCTTAAATGTTCATACAAGGATTCAGGCTATGCCTTCAGGCCCGTTCAAATCCATCCCAATTGCTTTGCTTTCTGTGGTTCACATCCACAACCCTCGTACATGGGCAATGACCTTCAGAATCTGAGATATTCCCAAAGATGAAACTAAAGAAGTTAGACCACAGTCACTGTATCCAGGTACTAAGGAGGGAGGTTGGACTCAGTCCTCTTGAAATGATTTTTAGGTACAAAAGTTGAAATAAGAGAGAATTTTTAGAACTCTCAGATAGCAAGAAAATAGAATGAACTCTAGTACATAGATTTCTTTTGTTTTGCTTTTTAAAAATATTTAGTCCTTTATTTATTTATTTGGAAATAAGATCTTTCCAAGGCTAATGTTAGAGTATAGTGGTATCATCATAGCTCACTGCAGTTCAAAACTCCTAGGTTCCACAAGCCCTCCTGTTTCAGCCTCCCAAGTCACTAAACAGGTGCCACCAGGCCCGGCTAATTTTTCCTTTTTTTTTTTTTTAGAAACAGGGGTCTCACTATGTTACTCCAGCAAAGTGCTAGGATTATGGGCATGAACAACTGCATCTGACCCACAGCTTTTGCCTCCTAGTTTCTGGGCATTCAGAATTAATGAAGACTGCCTTTTTATTCATTCATTCATTCATTCGTCAATATGTAACAAATATGGGTCAAAATGTATTGATGTGCAGGGAAGTATGCAAGGAACCCTTCAGAGCAGAGACAGCAAAACATGCCCAATTCACAGTGTAAGTCACCTTTGAATTGAAAGGGAGAGGACTTACTGGAGGAAAATGGGGTAAGCCGAGGGGGCAGGGTGGGGAGTCAGAGCCCGGGAAGGGAATAGCCTTGGGGGTTGAGGGGAAATGGATCAAACGCTTGCTAATTACTCAGTGTTTGACACAAGTTACCTCCTATGTGTTTTGTGTCCATTCTGCACCGCCTATGTTAGTGTACCTGTCTTTCAGGGTAGGAACCTGAGGCTAAAAAGAGTTAAGAAATTTCCCCCAGGTTGCAAAGCTTCTAAGAGGAGAGGTGAGATTCTAGCCCCTCTGGGGCCTGTGACTCACATACCTGTGCTTGGTACCACTGGGGATTGGCATGGGGTGGGAGGAAGATTTTTCATCATATATCCTTTTAAGCCCTTTGACGTTGCAACAACAGGGAAAGGTAGGAGTCCCTGGAGTTGGACGTGAACTGGGAAGATATTTTTTACTTTCGGTATCAAGTAACACATGTCCAGGGGGTGACTGCTGAATCCAAACAATTCTGCGGTGATCTCTATCCCATGGTAAAGAAGGAAATAAATAAGAACAAAACCAAATTTCTGTGAAGATAGAAAATACTCAGCTGTAGGAAGAGATGAATTGCTCCTCAGCTTTCCCGTGGTGTGATGGGGGTTAGAACTGGTCTCCCACACCCTTCGGAGGACTTGGGACCACAGAGAAGGGCTCTGCCTTCAGTCTGGCTCTTCAGAAGCAGGTCAGGAGACCAGGACTGATGTGACAGTGAGTTATGAAGCAAGTGCAGAAAGACCTGGAAGACACAGGGGAAGGACAACCAGAGGAAGAAAGCAAGGGAGGGTGTGATTTCAGGCAGAGTCTCAGCCTGACCCTACAGGGAGCTTGAGAGCTGCGCTGCTCAGCAAGGTACCCTCTAGCTGGCTACATGGGGATATTGAAATTATGTTAAACTACCATTTAAAATTCATTCCTAAAAATAAAACAAATAAAATAAAATAATGAAATGAAATGAGATGAGATGACACTCAGTCCTTCAGACTCATTGACCACACTTCAAGTGCCCACACCTACCTGTGGCTGGTGGCTGCCATTTTAGATAGCACAGATTTAAAACATTCCCATCACCATCAAAAGTTCTAGAGTGGCTCTAGAGGCTATAAATGATGCCTTCTGAGTTTGTCCTGATCAGGGCAAGTGGCTGGACTTGCACATTTTCACAGCAGTCCTGCAAAAGCTGAGCCTACATGGATGGGTCTGGGCTGGCAGGCTCTTCAAGGCCTCTGCACAGCAGGATGGTCCCAGGGGTGAGCCCTTAGAGGAGGGGCCCCAGGAGGAGGGACTGGTGGGCAGAAACAGTAAGTGGGTTTGGGTTGGGCACAGAAGATATCTGTCACAGGCTCCCAGGTGACAGGGATGCCTGCAGTGGGTCGCCACCCATTCTCACAATGGAGGAGAATGTTATTTATCCCAGATCATGTAAGGTAAGGACAGAGTTGTGGATAGTATCAGACACTCTGAGTTTCTATCCATGGCTTACCTAGCAGTACTTGTTAAACAAGTACATTTTCAGACCCATTCTAGACCAACTGAGTCAGAAACTGGGAAGCTGGGCCCCAGGCCATCTGGGATTTAATGAGCTCTCCAAATTTAGAAGCCCGTGCCCTGCTGCCTCCCGTTCTCCCAGGATGTGTGGGATCTCAATCCACCGGGGCTGCTACAACAAAATACTTTAGACTGGGTAATTTGGAAATAACATTAGAGAAATTAATTTCTCACAGTTCTGGAGGCTGGAGTTCAAGACCAAGGTGCCTGCAGATTGCACGTCTGGCGAAGGCTCACTCACTAACACAGATGGTGCCTGCTGCTGCGTCCTCACAGGAGAGAAGGGCAGAAAGGCAAAAAAAATAAAACGAGGGGGGGGGAGGGGACTAACAGACTTCCAAGCCTTTTAATAAGGGCATTAATCATTAGGTCCTCATGACCTAATCACTGAGAAGGGCCCCACCCTTAATACTGTTGCATTGGGGATTAAATTTCAACATGAATTTTGGAAGGACACAAACACTCGGATCACAGTGGTAGGAGAATCGCACAGTGAGAACATGGTTCCCTTTCCCCTCCTGGGTTTTCAGAAGTGCCATTTTGCCTCCTGCTGTGATGATCACTGATGGGTCAGTCACTTCAAAGATCGTCTGGTCCCCGTGCTCACAGACTCAGCCACAGCACCTAAAAAGCAGTATATGGCTTCCCTCCTGTTTCACTTAAATGATCTTTTAGCATTTTCATTAGTATTTTGCACTTTTTTCCTTCTTGCTTCATTTTCATATCTGCAGAGTGTTCATCACATGGGTGCTTCAAAGCCCCAGTTCTCAGAACTTGCAAACTGCCTCCAAATCCTCGCTTTGCTACTTACCAGCTTTAGACCCTCGGGCAAGTTTTGTAAACTCTTTTTGCCAAGTGTCCGTCGTCTATGATATGTAGACTTAACCTAACAGAGTTGTGATAAAGGTGAAGTGTTTGGTACAAAGCTAAATAAATTTAGGTACAATTACACTTATTTTTAACCCCTTCTCTAACTGGGGGTTTATAGGTACATCGGCTACATTTTTTAAACAATTCCATTGTTGCAGGAAAAGGGTGAATTAAAACAGATACTTACACCAATAATATGGAGGAAGGAACCTTTAATTGCCAACGAGAACTCAGGTGCTCAAGGCGTGAAATGCTGCGCTCCAGGGAGCAGGTTTTTCCAAACTCTTTTATACCTTTTTTCCCTTCAGTTCAATATCAGCCACAGCGTTATGGCTACAGATGTTAGAAGCAAGGGTATTGTTATTAGTTACAGAGTCCTTTTTTTCTCCTTTTGCTTTTCAAGGTTATTTCAGCTCAGTATAAGTATAGTTTCTTCCTATCTTTAGAGGAGGAGTTCTTCTGCGGCTGCCTGCTGCTTTCTCTGTATCGCTAAGAAGTATAAGATTTATTTCTCCTTCCTCACCATCACACGGAAAATTTGTGACCAACTAAAAATGCACAGGTCATCATCACAGCATTTTCTAAAAAAACTTTAAAAATCTATCTTGTCAGCAAAAAGTAAAAATTAAAAAGTAAGCAAATGAGTAGTCTCAGAAAATATCTCCTTCAAGAGTGGAAAACAATCCCATTTACTGGTACAGAGGGAAAACAGGATTTCACAGAATCGAAGTGGAGACCTGGGTTCCTGCCTCGGTCTTACTGGGGGTGTCGCCACGAGCAAGGCATTTCCCTCTGATTCCAGTTTCCTCATCTGAAAAATAGGATCACGATGTCTGCCGCAAGGTGATTATGACTATTAAAATATGATGAAGGTATTTGTGTTAGTCAGGCAAAACTAGACACTATAGACTGGGTGGCTTAAACAATAGAAATTCATTTTCTCACAGTTCTAGAGGCTGGAAGTCAGATTAGCTTGCAGCCAGCATGGTCACTTTCTGTGAGGGGCCTCTTCGTGGGACGGCCACCCTCTCTGTGTCCCCTGTGTGTACATGGAAAGGGAATGTGAGCTGTCTGTGGTATTTTCTTAGGACACTAATGCTGCCCTAGCAGGCCCCATATGTAACCTCTATCAGCTCCCAAAAGGCCCTGTCTCCAAATACGATCACATTGACTTTGGGTGGGAGGGAGCTATAATTCAGCCCATAGTGATAACATATCTATAGCCTTATTTAGCAAGATGCCAAGCACGACATTCTTCCTTTTTTTGAGACAGAGACTCACTGTGTCACCCTAGATAGAGTGCCATGGTGTCATAGCTCACAGTAACCTTCGACCCTTGGGCTCAAAGTGATTCTCTTGCCTCAGCCTTCCTGGTAGCTGGGACTACAGGTGCCCACCACAATGCCCGGCTATTTTTTAGAGATGAGTAAAGACAGTGTCTTATTCTTGCTCAGGCTGGTCTCCAATTCCTGAGCTCGGGGGATCCACCCACCTCAGCCTCCCAGAGTGCGAGGATTACAGGCATGAGCCACCGAGCTAGGCCATGACATTCTTCCTGATCAGTCCCCTTCTCTTCCCTAGGAATGTCAAAGATGGGCTCTTCCTTTGCACAAGAAGATCTGGCTGGGACGATAGCCAGTAGGAAACAGGTTTCTTCTAAATCGAGTTACTCCCTTAGACAGTTCCTAGTTTATTTGTTTATTTGGGGTTTTTTTTATTAGGCCCAGGCACATCTAATTTATATTTTTCTGGAAGATGAAAATTTGATTATGTTTCATAGCAGTGGCACCAGAAAAGCTCCCAACATGTTGTTGGTGTCGACTGCCATGCAGAGAAGTTTATGAGCCGTCATCTCTCCCGCTGACACACTTCCACTGTGCCCCCTTATATCGATGGCGCGATTTATATTGGTGCACTCAGGAAGTTTGCAAACATGTTGTAATTTTAGTGATTCTCATCCCTCAGCTTTTTATGAATCCTTGGAAAAACATTTTTTGCTTAGCCAAAGTATTTGATATTGTTGAACGTTAAGGGGGAAAAAAAGGTATCCTCACCCATATGGAGTAAGAGGGTTGGTTTTTTGTCACTGTCGTCATAATTGGCAAATGAGATGGGTCCACAGAGAGCAGGGATTAAGGTCGCAATATTTCTGGAATTCTAGAGGAGGTTTAACTCAGAAATTCTGCACACCCAGTCCCAGTGGATGGCAGAAGTTTTAGAAGCACAGAGCTTGGAAAAACAATGATGCTGCTCTGAGCCCCGTTTGCTGACCTGTGGGCATGAAAGAATGGTGTGGGATGGCCTTGGGAGGGGACGGGGAATGTGCGCTTCTGTATCCCGAGCCAAGGCCACTGAGCATTTCTACTAAACTTGGCAGGTAATTTTGGTGCCTAAGGAACTAACCTGTTTCTAAGTGCGAAAAGTAGTTGCTACCTCGGGCCAGCCTCAGAAATTTTAGGAACTCTTTTCATGGGTAAGTTTAGCCAATTACAGGTGTCAAACATTAAATTACAATCAGCCTGTGGTTTCCAGACTGAGCCTGGGAGGCCTCCTCTTTTAGGGAATGTGGGTATATTCCTTCCACATTCCCTAGGGTGGCATGAAAGGATTCATATGCTCAAGGATCTGTACCCAAACCCTAACCCTAATCCTAACCAGGTTTGCCTTCCACACCCTGCCATCCCATTTGTCCCTGTAACCTGGTGCGCTGGCTAGCAGCTGGCATCCAGCCCTTCCTCTTGCCAACCCGGATCCCCTCAGGGTTGGTGAGTGGAAGATAAGCAGAGTGAGGAGACTCAGAAACTTTGCAATTAGATAAAGCAGGAGTCAAATCCTGAGATCTCTGCTGCAGTGTGACCTTAGGCAAAATATCATTCTCTCAGAATCTGAGTCTGTTCTGAATGAAAGAGCCAACAGTGTCTTCTCTGATTTAGACACTGAATGTAACTGTTAAATATATAACTGAGACACAATAAGTGATGGATAGATGTGGAGGGTGGGGAACTTGTATTTCTTTTTTTTTTTTAATTGAAAAGTAAATTTATTTCAGGCTAAGGTGAGGGAGTTTGTTTTTTGGAACAGAGTCTCATTCTGTCACCCTGGGTAGAGCACACTGATGTCATAGTTCATACCAATCTCAAACTCCTGGGTTCAAGCCATCGCCCTGTCTCAGCCTTCAAAGTCGCTGGAAGTACAGGCTCCCTTCACTATGCCTGGCTGATTTTTCTATTTTTAGTAGAGACAGGGTCTCGCTCTTGCTCAGGCTGGTCTCAAACTCCTGAGCTCAGTCAATCCACCTGCCTCAGCCTCCCAAAGTGCTAGGATGGATGAATGTTAGCAAATGCTGAGATCAGAGAAAATAATTGAAATCAAAGTATGAATAACTGGTAAATAATTTGACATATTGGATTCCATAAGTATTAATAACACTGCATTTTATCAGGAACTCCTGGTGTCTTAAAGTCATTGAGCTGAGGTTAATGGAGAAGTTCTTGAAGACTTCTTGAAGTTTTTGTAATATGCATTCTGTATGCACGGTGACATATTTTGAACTAATTAAAGCATAGATAAGACAAGGGAATATGTGTGAGTTAATTAGAAGGTTCAAAACTTTTATTTAAAAATTATACCTCTGAGGCAAGTACAGTGGCATATCCTGTAGTCCCAGCTACTTGGGAGGCTAAGGGTAGGGGAAGATTACTTGAGGCCAGGGGTTGGAAACCAACCTGGGAAACATTGCAAGACCCCATCTCACAAAAAAAAAAAAGAAGAAGAAGAAGAAGGAGAAAAAGAAAAGAAGAAGAAATTACAGCTTTAAGAGTGCAAATAATAAAAAGACAGAACTTCAAAGAAAATTTCCAAAGACATCGTACCGCCATGGCATGAAAATACCCATTATAAATCTCATTTACCTCTGGAGAAAGGCAACACGTGGATAAATTAAACCCACGGACATGAAGTCTTCATTGTGCTTCTTTCTTTTCCCTCCTACAGTTGATGAACTAGAAAGGGTGCCGGAGAGAGTATCCCTGTGTGATGGAAAGAGAATGAACTCTGTGGGTCTAGGGACCTGGGCTCAAATTCTGGACAATGACTGAGATTCGGAGCAGATGCTTTGCCTTGCAGAACCTTGGATTTCTTGTTTATTAAGTGGAGCTCAACATAGCACTTTCAAAGAGAGGCTGTGAAAACTAGATGAGCATCAGCACATCCTTTCATAGTGAGCACCTCCCTCCATGTTACTGCTGGCAGCAGAAAGGTCTGGAGGACAATCACTTGTGTCTGGAAATTCACCTGGATAATGCCACTCAATAGTCAAGAATTGCTTCCAAGCCGCTCCTTCTTCTATATTAACTTAGTATTTGCTTATAGTCAGTATCCTTCAATAATATCAACTTTCTTAGAGATGGGGCCTTGCCTAATTTCCACCACCATATTCACATGAAGGAAGTTTAGAGGATATAAAAGATGAAATTTATTAACTATTTCTAGCTAAGGGTAAGTGGGGCCTGGGCAGGTCCTGGGAGCCTCTGCCACCTGACAGTTAGGTACTCATTGATGGTACTTGGCCTCTCACTTCTTTCCTAGAGAATCTATTGACTGCTAGGCTCCATTAGGAGCGATCAGTGGATGGAAGTATTTAAAATCACCAGAACCATTGGGATCATCTGGCCAGTTGCTCTTTTCCTTCTTTTTTTTTTTTTTAAACTTTGGTGGCTTGGATCGTGGCATCCGTTGGGAGATGCTAATTACAGCAATTAAGTAAAATGTGAATGTAATATTGCTTAGCAACCCAGTTACCTAATATGTAATTTTACTAATTTGACTGAATCTGTGTGCTGCAACTGCTTTTGTTTTAATTAGGGATATTAATAATAATGTTTTTGTGTGGAATATTTTATGCAACATTCTCTAATACCTCTCCAGAATTAAATTAATGTGTAAGCAGTTCTTATGAGACAAGGGTATTTTAGTTTAGTTTTGTTTTGTTGCGTTTTTTCTCAAAACCAGTCCAGTTAAGGGGCATATCTGAGTATCCAGAAACAATATGCCATTCAGTACCTCACTTGCTGGTAGAGAGAGAAACAACTGATCTCCTACAGGAATGAGCTTCCCTAAGTCTTGGACAAAGATTTGATCTGAAGGTGACCTTATCATGAAGGCAGTCTGAGCCTCATGGAATCTGACCCTTTGGGCATATGAAGTAATAAGATATTTTATGCTTTTGGTTTATCTGGCTTAGGGACCCATTTATATACAATTTCTTTAAATTGGATCTACGCTGGCCATGAATAAGAAATTTTAATCACTTTCACTTTTTTGAAAAAATTATCAATTTCTATCCGGGAGACCAAAACTTTCTCAACTACCAAGTTACTCCTGAGATCACCAGTTGCTAAAGAAAAAACAGGAAGTGGACATTAGGCTATCTCAGAAAATGTTTTATCACATCTGCCTTTCAAAGTTAGTTGTTTGCAGGGCTGAATTGATCTGGAAATTAGCATTTTACCAACTACTTGTTTGAATTTAGCATTAGCTGCTGCTTTGTGTGGCTAAGGAGGTGAGATTGGAAGAGGATTCGTATAGTACTCATTAGTCACAAACTTCTTGGAAAGTCATTATTTTCTTTTATTCCAATTATTCATTTAGTCGTTCATTTAAGAAGTATTCACTGAGTTCCTACAATGTGCTTAGAACTGTTCTAGATGCTAGGGATACAGCAAAGAATAGTCAAGTAAAAATTCCTGCCCCAATCACACTTGTGTCCTAATGATAATAATGACTGTCACCACATATTCTGTGCCAAGCGCTGTTGCATGTAGTATTCATATATCAACTTATTTAATCTTTACAATCTTGGGTAGGCATATTATCCAAGATGGGATGGAGTTCAGAAAAAAAGGAGGGATGTGGAGTTTAAGAAACTTGCCAAGGTCACATAATAAATGCAGAGCTGGGATTTGAATCCACGTATCTGACTGGGGCTCTCCATCCTCATACCTATGGTTGAATTCTGTTGTCCCTCTCTAATATTATGTGGTCCTTTTTATTTTTTCACTTATCCCCCCCCCCCCCTAGCTATCAGGGAATGTAAAATCTTGCAGGGGGTTGCAGCTTTGCTTCCAAGCATGGGAATGTGTATCTGAAATTTTGTAGACAACCAATTTTGCAAGGAACAAAGCATGTCCTTGGGCTTCTCAAGTGGTTTCAGATAATACTTAGAATTGGGTTGTGAATTGCAAGCTTGAAGCCTGTCCCAGGGTGCCAGTATTTTTTTCTGGTTGGATAGGAAAGTTATCTTCTCTTGGGATACAGCATTTTCATGGTTGCTATAGTTTAGTCCCTGCCACAGATAAGAGACAGATGGTCATATTTTTAAGCATACACAAATAGCTTAAAATGTAAAATAATTGAAAAATAAATAATAGCTATTTCAGAGTACCCCCCGGGATTGCAGATCAGGACAGATCTTTGGGAAGAAGCTTGGGAAGAATGCAAAAAGACTGTTCCTGGCAGAATGGGGAAAACCCAAGCATACAAATTTCAGCCCTAACTTTTTCAAATGTCCAAATGATGACTTTTAAAATCGTAATGTCTACCAACATTTACCTGGCACTTAGTTCCCAGAATCTGGCTACAGTAATGTGTTTCCAAGTGTGCTCTACAAGAGCCCATTAGGAGGTCTTTTTGCTGTCTCTAAATGTCAGGGGATTTCAAAATAAATCAATTGTATGTGAGTGTGTGTGTGTGCACGCACATGTGCCTTTCTTTACAATATTGAATTCATATTTTTAAAACTTTCTGAAAAACAGGCATTCATGCAGTTATCCAGCCAATATTTATTGAACACCTGCCATGTGTCAAGTAGAGAGCTAGACACCATGGAATCAATAAGAGGGAATCAGGCTACTACACTGAAGGTGAACAAGGTTTATTAAGGGAGAGGAGGCAGTAATTATGAATCAGTGGGGTAAAGGATTGGTAATGATGCGTGGGAATCCAGAAATGGGACAAGGAGGAGATCAGATAGTCATATGCCTGGTCTTGAGCTCCGCTAGATCACTTTGTTGTCAACAGCAAATGTTTTGCTCCCTGACTCTTCTTACCTTGGAACTATCAACTTTGATACATGAGCAACAACCCTCACAGAGTGAGCACCCAAGAACCCCTGTTAGCTGCCAGCTTAGGCAGTCTCAGACTTGCTGAAAGTGTTTTTACCTCATCTTAGCTTCCCAAGAAGTGAATTATCCAGGAAAGAACACTCTAACTTTTCTGGTATAAGCATGAAGGGAAATTTGCCTTTTCCCCTCAAAGTTCACTGAAAGATCAACTCACAATTAAGGCAGATTAATAAGAGAAAGGTTTATGTATCATGCATGTGGGAGAATCACAAAATGATTACCCAATATCCCAATGGGATCCAGATATTTTTACATAGATCTTTTACATGGGAGGAGTGAACAGGAGGAATGCAGGTGTTTCTGTTTAGGGGCCATAAAAGGTTGCTAGGGAGGATGAATGGATACTTGGAAGAGTGAATGCAGGAGGCCAGGAAACAGACTGACTTGTAAATTAACCTGAGAGAAAAATATTATGTTTTAAATGATGTGGGCCAGGTCTGGTTGCATTCTTGTTCTTCCTTCCTGTAATAGGAGGTCTGACCATTATGTTCCTCAACTTAGGAACCAGCCTGCCACAATACCCAGCTGAACTTAGCTTAGGAAAAAGTGCTACATACTTCATTGCTGAATATCACTATGGTCTCCTTCCTTGGGAAGCTCTGCACAAATGCTGGTGCCTCATTCACCCTTCAAATCAATTTCAGAATTCTTTTTCTGGAATGACCATCAGAGCTTTCATTATATGAAGATCTGACAGTTAAGTTCATGAACTTGCCACCATGAGCTTATATTGGCAGCACTGTACAAACAATTCAGTAAGGTTTCATAACCTTGGTATATCAATGTCTCAGAGCTGAGTTCATATCCATGTGTGGTGGTGTTCACTATTGTTGTTACATGTTTTTGTGTGCCATACAACAATAGCCTTGATGGTAATTCCAGAAAAAGTTTCCAAAATTGCTTAAAGGGTGAACTAGGCACTGGTATCAGTGCATAGCTTCCCAACAGGAGTACTTTGAAGATAACCCTAATGATATTCAGCAATGAGGTATATAGCACTTTTTCTAGGATGAGTTATTGAACTTCATTGTTCAGGGAGATAAAAGGAAATCTGCTGTTTTTTTGGTTTACATAGACAGAAAGCATACCTCATCAGGGGCCTGTTAATCTCTGAGAGTCTTTGATTCAAAATATTTTGGGGTGAAATTTCCTGAGCTTCCTCACTAGGAAATCAATAATCAGTTCATGCTTGAGCACTTCTGTAGATACCGTGCACACTTATGTTTACCCTTTCCTCCTTCCCAGTCCTCACACAAAATTAAGTTTTCTCTTTTCCAGATAAACTCATACTGTCTTTGGCATTGTTGGGAAACCCTTCCTCTTTTAGACCCTCAGTTTCCCATCTAAACAGCTATTTCTTTTGAATACTATTGTGACTCATAGTGTAAACTTCCTCTTTTTTGCAATGGACAAAGTCCTTTGGGAGACCCTGGTGTTACTTAACTTATAACTCAGGTTTTGGGTTCCTAAGATCCTAGGACCTTATGCAATATGGTCATAGCTTATGCAGAGTCTGTCATGCTTATAAGCCATCTGAGTGGATTCTCAGGGAGCTGGCTACTGGATAGACAGAAGGCAGTATGCTCTCTCCAATATTGTTTTATTGACTGGGAGTTGGCAATATACCATTGCAAGTTCATTTCAAGAGAAAGATTTTACTTAGCATTTATGTGTGGAATTATTCCTCTATTTTCCTCTATCTCTTCTTAGTAGCTGCCACTCTTCTCAACCTGTTGGCTCACATAACAAAAGAGGTAAGAGAAAAGAATCTTGATCTGCTCTTATCCAGTGGCCTTGACTCATCTCTGTAATTCCATAATTTATAAAGCATCAGCTTTCTGTTCAGTTTCCATAGGTGGTTTAGTGACGAATGCCAACACTTCTGTGTATCATTCCTAACTTTTTTTTTTCCTGAGACAGAGCCTCACTCTGTTGCTGGGGCTACAGTGCTGTGGTGTCAGCCTGGCTCACCACAACCTCAAACTCCTATGATCAAGTTATCCTTCTGCCTCAGCCTCCCAAGTAGCTGAAACTATAAATGCCTACCATAATACCCAGCTAATTTTTCTATTTTTAGTAGAGGTGGGGTCTCACTCTTGCTTAGTCTGGTCTTCAACTCCTAAGCTCAAGTGATCCTCCTGCCTTGGCCTCCCAGAATGACAGGATTATAGGCGTAAGCCATGGAGACTTGAACTCATCCTCAACTTATTACTGTTGTTAATAAGGAGCAATTAGTAAAGGATGATATATAAAGAACAAAGGAAATCTATTATTTCCAACATCTTGATGCGAATAAAATAATGCATATGTTGATAAATGTGGCAGTATGTTGTTTTTGTACCATAATCCAATGCTTTCCATTCTTAGGATAGAACCACTTTCCTAAAGGTTCAGATTCACCCTCTGGAGAAATATCTTTGTCATGATCAAGTTTGCTCTAATGAGAAGGAATAATTCCCTGTCACCCCACTCTGGGTTATATTCATAGCTTGTCATCTGCTGAATGCTGGTTCTGACTCTTCCATATTCTTGGGATGAGTTTCCCAATTGGAGCTAACCTTGGAGCAAAGAGGCCATGAGAAATAGGAGAGAAAGTAGTAATTCTCCTGTTTAATTGTCTCCTCAAGTCTTGGTCCATGTCTGTTCTGCTCATATGGTGCCTAGCCTCGACTTTGCACATAGTAGGTGTTTTTGGTATTCTGCTAGGGGTCCCATAACAAAGTATCACAGACTTGGTGATTTGAACAACAGAAATTTAGCTCTCACAGTTCTGGAGGCTGGAAGTCCAAGGTTGAGATGCCATCGTGGCTGGTTTCTGGCGAGGGCTCTCTTCCTGGCTTTCAGATGGCTGCCTTCTTGGGGTGTCCTCACATGGCTTTTCCTCTGTGGGTACACAGAGGGAGGGAGATCTTTGTTGTCTTTTCCTCTTTTCATAAGGATAAAGCATATTGGGTTAGGGTCCCACCCTTAGGTCCTCACTTGACCTTTTTTACCCCTTGTGAGTCCTATTTCCAAATGCAGTCATTGGGCCTCAACATGCGAATTTTATGGGGATGCAATTCAGTTCATTACAGTGCTCCATAAATATTTGCTGGATATATCAGTTAGTGAATGGCAAAATATTGATTCAATTAATGAATGACTTAGTGAGTGACTTTTGGTATTCAGTGGAAAGAAAGGGAGAAGGAACTTGAACAGAGCAGGTAACACCCCTGTGGCTCCTTAAAACACCCCTGAATCCAAAAGGATCTTCAACGCACAGATCTCAGCGTTTCTCTTGTCTCAGTTGCCGGAGGCCAGTTTGTTAGTGTAAGGGATTAATGAGGACACAGGTGTATGCTTCATCCCATGTGGATCAGTTAACTTCATGCTGAGAAGGACTCTTCTGTAGCCACCGCCGCTGTGAGGTGTTAAGAGCCAGACATGGTCAATTCAGAGTAACCTAGACAGACACAAACAAATGCAGGAAGGCAGAGAAGAACATCCTGAGAATTCCAGCACTGATTCACCACTACCATTAAACAAACAACAAACCAAACACATACGACACACAATCTCTATCTATTTTTCAGTACCCTGAAAGTCTTGATTCTAAAATGTGAAGGATTTGGGTTTATTTCAGTCTCCTAGCCTTTTTAAGCTAAACTTTAAATTGTGTAGTACAGGAAGTCCTCTCACTTAATGCGGATGACAAGTTCGTGGAAACTGCAACTTTAAGCAAAGTGACATGTACGGAAACCACTTTTATCACAGAGTAATTGACAAAAATAAGAATTAAGTTCCTATGGCATTTTTCTGGTCACAAAAACATCACCCAACTTCTAAATAAAGACCCCAAAGACTTCTAATATTAAACATTGAAATAAATGTGAGCTATGCATGCATTTAAGAAAGATGATCAAAACGCTATTATTTATTCAATTTTTGGTGAATCAGTAAGAGTGGTCATCGTGGTGCTGCGTTACATCATGGAATAAATATTTGCAAAGTGGAACATGCCAGGAGGACCTGAGCACCATGTTCGCCATTTAAAAACAAACAAGGAGAAACGAGGCAGGCTCTCTGTCCTGCATTGTTTATTGTGCGTCTCTATGATTATTATAGACAGCACCAAGTTTTCTCTGACAATCATTTGTCTTCATTATTCATTTTCCAACCCATTTATTGCAGTTCAGAGTGGAAACTCAGAGGGCAAGGCAAGCACTAGGCCTAGATGGACTACCATCCTATCTCGGGCGACTCAGACACACACCCCACTCAGACTGGGACCACACAGACGTGTCGGTTCACCTCATGGGCACAGCTTTGGGATGTGGAAGGAAACCAGAGTATGGAAAAACCCACGCAGACATTGGGAGTACATGCAAAGCCCACACTGACAGTGCCCCTGACCAGGAATTGCTTTTTTTCTCATCATCCGTTAGAATGAAAGGACATTATTTAAGAGCCTACCTTATATGTTTCTCAGAGGAAATTTTAAGACTAAAAAAGTGAAATGAAATCACCCATAAAATTGCTCTGCATTTTAATGGGCTTCTTTTCAAGCTTTTCTTTTGCATAGTTCAGTTACATTTCCAGAACTTTTCCACAGATATGTATACCTGTTCCTACATTTACACATAGTACTTATAGTAATAAAATAATTTCAAGCTCTGTAAGACTCTATCCAGAGTATATGTATTTATACACATAGGGCAGACAGCTGATGTATTTCAGTTGATTTTAATCTGTAAAAAGTATCCTTTTGTCACCAGCACACATACTAGGTAGTATAAAGACAATTCACTTTATCTCAGAGTTTACATATAGTACACCAACATCAGTATATTCAAACGAACATGTAAATCAACATGTCCACTATTTCTTGGATGACAAGTTAACTTGTTTTTAACATAAATCTTAGATAATTTACATTCTCAATCTCTAATTTACATTAGAATCTCAGGATGAGACAAATGACCAAGAACCCAACCCTCCCCCTCCAACGGCTTTCTTCCTTGTTACTTCCAGTGACACCTGGCCTTCCCCAGCAAAGACTCCCATGTGGGGCATCGGTCAGCCTGGGCTTTCTCATGTGATCTATTACTAATGTCATTCCTCATATCTTAAGTTAGCAAATGGGATTTTCTAGTGAACTATACTTTCCCAGTTATTATTGGCTTCAAATCTGTCTGGAGAAAAATAAATCTGAGCAGAGAATTCACCAAAGGATGACATTCTCCATGAGAGTGATGCATCCTTTGTGTCTTGGCTTCTGTCACTGCAGTATATTTATGCTGGCCTTGGATTGTGACAGTCGATGTCCCCTGGATAGATGATTAGAGAATGGAAAGTGAGACAAGTTAGACCAGTTGTTATTGAATGCTGACTATGATGTACTAAATACTGAACTAAGTGCTCTGTATATTTTATTATCTTTAATCCTAATCTTTCAGGGTAGAAATTATATTTTTAAAATAAGAAAACAGTGCAGGGGTAAGAAATGGAAATAATACTCACTGAGTATGCACCATATGCAGTTTCTGGGCTGGGTATAGGTTACTTCATTTAATCTTCATAATGCTGTGATTCTTAAAAACTTCAACAAAAGGCAGACAGAATGGGGTTCTAATGCAGCTTTCTGATGCTCCCCAACCTTTTCAGTTTAACATGCAGCCTGCCAGCTGTGCCCAACTGATACAGATTTTAAGATTTTCAAAGGGAAGAGCTGGATATACTTCTTAAAATGACTAAAACTTAAAACACCTTTATGTATAAAAACACTTTAGAGCAACTAAGAAAACATGATACACATTCTTGTTTCCTAGTGATACCTTTTCTTAATGAATTTTTGCCTGACCCTTAATCCCTTTGAAACCAGTATAAGTTGTTGTTGTTGTTTTTAATCCTCACCTGATTTAGAATCTTCTAGCCATTTTCATGTCCCTCTTGCTCACCCCTCATTACAAAGTGTTCTTTTCCCTCCAATTGAGTTGGACTCCGTCTCTATGTGTTAAATTCCTGTGTTTGGGCCCCTGTGCCAGCAACCCTGGGATATAATACGGAACAGAACTTCCATATCTTTAATGAGTCTCTCAGCCAAAGGTTTTTCAACTAGCCTTGTCCTTTAAGTTGGCATTACAGACCACCCCTCTCTCCTAATTCCAACTTAAAAGAAAACTCCTTGGAATTATACAAACTTGTTGCTAGAAATTCACCAGGCTATAATATGCTTTAGTCCACTGATCATTTGTTCTATTTAGGTTTGCAAGAAAAAGTAAGCTTTTGGATTTCTTTTGTGCATTTTTTTTTCTTTTTTTGAGAAAAAGTCTCACTCTATTGCCCAGCTACGGTGCCATGGCCTCAGCCTAGCTCACAGCAACCTCAAACTTCTGGGTTCAAGCTATCCTTTGCCTCAGCCTACTGAGTAGCTGCCACTCCAGGGGTGTGCCACCACACCTAGCTAACTTTCCAATTTTGGTAGAAACAGGGTCTTCCCTGTTGCTCAGGCTGGTCTCAAACTCCTGAGCTCCAGCTATTCTCCTGTCTCAGCCCCTCAGAGTGCTAGGATTATAAGTGTGAGCCACCATTCTTAGCCTTTTGTGCAATTTTTAACCTAGAGGTAACAAGCCCCTTTACCTAAGACAATAACTCTTCCATCCACCGTGTGGTCAGACACCTGCCATTTCTCTAGCAAATGCTGAAGTATTGCTTCCTGTATGAAAAGATTGGGCTGAAAAGGAAAATCCCTGGGAGAAGTAAGATTTACTTGACTACACTTAGGCTATACCGCAAATGATTGCATGAGAGTCTCTCCCAAAAGGAGGTTGAGATATGGAAGAATAGGACAGAGAGTGAGACATACAAGTGTTTAAAGTCAAAGAGTGAGAAGGACCCAGCACCCATTCAGTAAGTGGTGCTCAGACAACGATTTTTCACCTTTTAAGTCTGGCTGTTCAGAAAATATTGACTGGGGAAGTCACATTTTATGCTAAAATCAGTGTGAAAATGTTATGTGGTAAATACATCTCTTGGAAAGCTCTTAAATCTCTCCTGAAGCACAAATCTCTACCATGTTCCCAAAGTCTTGCATGGCCAGTTCTTTCTTGAGCTTTATCAGAAACACCTGCTGCTGTTTCTTCACTTGGGTTCCAAGTTGTTTGCTGGTGTGTGGGGGTGCTAGGTTTGAAAAAATGCAAACCAAGAAGTATGTTCAGTGCAGCTGGACGCTCCCGACAGCCAGAAACAACACAGGCCGTGGAGTGTAACCCAGGAAACAGCAGATTCACATGCCCGTCTCCTGCTCAGGCTGGGAACACTTGTAAATTTGCTGGGAATAGAAGAATGGAATTGTACAGTGTTCAAATTATTTTCTTTCTCACATTTCCTTTTCTTTTTAGCTGAGTGAGTATAGTTGAACTTGCACAAGTTAAAATCATATTGCTCAGGTCCACTGCATAATCATCCGGATCCACAGCTCTTGGGCGCTATCTTAACCTCACACTATTGTTGGTGAAGAGATGGAAGAAAACTCTGACAAAGAGATGAGTATAGTGGACCTCTTTGATTCCAGATCAGAAAAAAATGAAAACAGATCACTAGTTTGGGGCCTTTACAAGGTGATACACCAGGGAGATGAACAAGTCTACATTTTGAAGAGCTCTCCCTCTTTCTCTCTCTCTCTGTTTAGGCTGGTGCATTCAGGTCCAGGGAAGGGATCACCTCAGGCTGGTGTGGATCTGTCCTTTGCAACACGAACTGGTACCAGGCAAGGGATTGAAACACATCTCTTCAGGGCAGAGACCAGTAGGGAGCTCTCCCACTGGACAAGGAGCGTAGTTCAAGGTTGCCACAATGCTGCTGAACTCATTACTGAAATCACTGCTGGTGAGTACTGCTGGCCAGGGGCCACCAAAGACAACAGTATGATGGGAAGGGGGACAACCTCTACTGTAGCCTGGCCTCAGAATAGCTCTTTTAGTAGCTTCTTGGGGTACTTAAAATTCCAGAGGTAAATTTAAATTCTTCTAAAGTAAGGTAGTGTGTGCCCTACTAACATGGAAGCTAAGGTTTTGATTATGAAAAGCCTTAACTAATCTTCCTTCAGGAAAAGTTGGTAAATTGGATATTTAATTATTGTTTTCCTACTTTTAATCCCTGGTGACTTCTTGGAGAAATTAATTTTGAGGCTTCAGCTAGTAGAGTTCTTGATTACAGACAAATAGAAAATGATTCTGAGTAATTTATCACAAAATAACGTTATTAGAAGTATATTAAACAGCTTACAGGATTGATCAGAAGACCGGAGACCCAAGCTGTGAAAAAGTGCAGGAAGCAAAGGTATCTAGGTGGGGAAAGGAGACAGCCCTGTAAGAGTGACTGGAGCTGGTGAGAGTGGAGGGGCAGAGGCAGGGTGGAAGGAGAATGGTCTCTCAAGGAGTGTCCATGGGAGACCTGGGAGAGGCTGGTCTTAGATCTTAGAACCAGAAATAATTTGTCTTAGATCTCAGGCGGTGTTCGCATGGAGCTCATGGAAAGGAACGGGCTGGTGCAGCAATGGGGGGTGCGTGCAGAAGGAAGATCCTCTCTATCCTGCACCTCATGTCAAGTACCTGCTGTGTGCCAGCCGCTTTATTTAATGTCTCTTGGTATTATTCATACTGTAAAAAACAACCATTTTGTGGGTCCTGAAATCAATTAATTGAGGCAAGACCAATAGAGAAATCAGTGTAAATATCGTTTTGTAGAATTGTTGATTCAAGGGTGTGTGTATGCACGTGTGCACGTGTCCAGGTCACAAGATGCTGCCTATCTCATCCAATCTTTATGATACCCTGGTCAGCCTGAAAAATCAGGAGGCAAATTTTTAAAAAAGGTTAAGTTGTCCCAGAGTACACCGAAAAATGACAGACCTTACTTTAACTCTTGGTTGTGTTGCTCTGAAGTCCGTTCTTTGTTTGCTAGAGTTTCTATCTATAGACACATGTAGCTCCCTACTGTTATCCCAGTGATCCAGCCAGCAGAAATTCTGTTCAGGTTGCTGTGATAAATAATTTTCTTGCCACTCTCCAAAATAGATACAAAGATCTCAATGCATAGACATATGGATATGTATCAAGAGGTAGAGATAATTTTCATGTTTTAACTGGGCCAAGGTAAAAGACTGGAAAAGTAATATAGACTCTAAGGTAGTGTTAATAACCAAATGCATGCCAAAAAATCTTGTGTATTTTGCTAAGGTGGATTCCATATTTAACCTACTGTTTTTCATCAGTCAATACACGGTTAAGAGTGTCTATAATGCTATTGTTCCTAATCTTGAGATCTAAGACAAATTATTTTTGGTTCCAAGATCTAAGATCAGCGTCCCCCAGGTCTCCATGGACACTCCTTGAGAGGGCATCATGTGGCATAGTAGCTAGTGCCATCAGCAAGAGCTTTCCAGTAGATCTAACTTTGTACTTATGATATTCACTGTCCACTTTGTTCTGTCCTGTTTCTTGCCTGGTCTCTCACTTCTCTCTGTCTCTGGGGACGTAGTACAAGGTTATAGTCACGAGTGGGGACTTCAGAGTCAGATGGCTTGGATTCAAATTCTAGTTCTATTTTTTCTAGAATCACTTATTTAATCTCTGAGTTTCCTCATCTATAAAAAGGAGAAGGTCGCAGTAGGTCTCTCACAGTTGTAATAGGAACGCTGGTTGCCCTTAGGGTTGTTGTCAACAAGCACTAAGATTAATTGTTATTCTTGTATTTATTTTCTCTAGACCTGTGTTGTCCGATTGGCTTGCTTCTGATCATATGTGCCTATTTAAATTCATTAAAATTTAATAAGTTCCAGGCAGTGCCTGTGGCTCAAAGGAGTAAGGCACTGGCCCTATATGCCGAAGGTGGCAGGTTGAAACCCAGCCCTGGCCAAAAAGTGCTAATAATAATAATAATAATAAATTTAATAAGTCCCTCTAATCACATTTCAAGTGTTGAATAGATGCATGTGTCTATTAGGTACAAGGTCTCCAGAAGAATAGGGTGTCCCACTAAACATCTTAAGAACAGTGCTTCCAAATTTTAGCTGCACTAAAAATGATATATTTTTTTAACCTTCAAAGCCTCTAATGGCAAATCTGTACCTTTACCAGCAAACACTCAGACTCAGCAGTTCTAGTGTGGGGACTGAGAGTTTGCGTCTGACAAGTTTGCAGGCGGTCCTGAGGCGCTGGCCCATGGGCCAACCTTTGCACCCTAGTACAATACTATGGCACAACTTTCTCAGGTGCCCAGGAGTATTCTCAAAGATGTGACATATGTTAATGTGTAGAAGAGTTTCTCCAAATTTCCTCTACTCATGCAAATATAAGAAATCAGATGTTTTGTAAAATTTCTATCATGGCATATCCAAGATAATCAGTGCCTTTAGGTAATCATGTTGAAATGAGTTACTGCCCCCTAACTTTTTTTTCCATTATTGTTATAATCATTTGAGGGGAGTCCTTGAAGTTTTTATTTTTGATGCGTATTCTGGATGGCAAGAAAGACTGGAGTTTTGAACTTGGGAGCTGAAAAAGGCCCAAGTCACCTGCACGCCAAATTTCATAAAGTTATCCGTGTGATACCAGAGAAGTTGAGACTCCATGCAACAATTTTGGGAGTGTTCTAGTAATAATGCCTAGAGGTTCTGGCTTAGTTTACATTCTGTGAATTTTGTAAAAATCCTTTCCTCTCAATAATCTTAACTCGGACAGGAAGACGACAAGCCTTTTGGTAAACTAGCCAAAGAAAAATAGCAAAGAATTCTGTGAATTGAGCTGGCTGGGTGGTGGTGAATAAGAATTATGAAAATGACCAAAGGTGTGACCCGTTACAAGTTGAGGAATGCCTGCAGAGAACTGGGAAAAGGGGATTATGTTTTAATCAGAGCTTCAATTAACTTGATAATGTGTTTAATTTATCCTGTATAGATTGAGAACATCTTCAGATTCTGGTTCCATTATATATAGACCACAAATACCATTTGAGGTCAACTGGAATGAAAAGTAATCAAAATCAGTTAATTTAGAATATCTGATGGCTTAGTTTTAAGTTGAAACACAGAGGAAGGGAGGAAAAAAACATGGTTAGGGCCCACATTTTCTGCAGGGGGTAGAAGGGAAGATTATCAAAGAGGAGGAGTTAGGACAGGCAGCCATCTACCTCTATGCCACCGTCCTTGGTCATCCTTGAACATAGAAAGGGGCACAGGGCAGGGCCCAGCAGCTCCACCCAGAAAGACTCACACAACAATTAAAGAACATGCCTTTGGAAAAGATCAGCCCTAGTTACAAGTTGAAATGTGTCTGTTATGAGTCGGGGGAAAGAGTATATGTTTGAATCAGAGCTTCCATGAAAAGCCACCTCATCCAGTGAGCAGTAGAGATCCTTACTTCTTGCTCCAAATGCTGGAGGAGGCTTCCCCCACCCTGCTGTCACCGTTCAGAAGGGAGAAAATCTGAGAGATTCCGTGCCAAGCTGAAACCACCTGGGTAGTGCCATGTTCACCTTTCTGAGCTTTGCTTTTTTTTTTTTTTCCCCCCTCAAATATTGGGCCAAGGTTCTTGCTTCAGAAGTTTGGGGCTTATAAAGCTGAGCAGAGCCAGTGATGGTACAGCGCCAGCTGTCAATCAGTAATGCCCTCTCTCTCTTACTTATCCTAACCCCTACTCCCAGCAAAGACGATGTCCTGGTTTCCCTAAAGATCTTTTCAATGTAGATCAAAACCTGAGCTGACTTACTTGTAGTGTTTCATGAGGCAAAAAATCTAGTCTGCTACTTAACATCGTTTTCTCAGAATGCCTTGGTCAAGGGTTTTTAACTTTCACAAGTCTTCCTAAAGAGGGGCAGGGAGCCTGGTGGTGGAGGTCCCCCAGCCCAACTCGTCAGCTTGAAGCACCGGTCTTTTCCTAAACACAATGACATCCACAGATAGAAGCTGGCACCTGACCTGCTCAAGGGGTTTTTGTCTCTTTCCTCTGAATCAGAAGGCACCCTGTGGATGCCACACTCCTGGACGCCACACCAGGCCAGGGGAGAAGATGTTATTCTTTGTGGAAGGTGCCACAGACCTTAGATCCATCTGCAATAGCTGCTTTTCCAGGACCCCAAATCATCAGGAAACTAAACTAGCACCCCTTTCGGTTTCTCCAAAGAGCTTTGTTAGACCTTTTTTTAAGTTAAAACTTATATTATTTTTAAATTACTCACTCCTGGCTTTTGAAGTATGCTACATTTGTTAACTCTGGTAGTGTAATGGTAGTCATGACAGTGTGTGAGAGAGTGATAGTGATCGGAGGAGGCTTTATTTATGTGACGCGAATGTCTCTTTTTCTCTGGCTTCAGGCCTGGGCCATCTGGCTGCCGCCAGGCAAGTGCTCCTGCAGGCCTAGGCATCAGGTGGTCAGATAAGGGCTAGAACCCAGCAAACCTTCAGCACATCACAGCCAAAGGAATTTCTTTCAGTTTATTTCCCTTAGTTACATGGGGTATGGTTAAATAACAATATCAAAATCAATCCAGGGTGAACATTTCATGAACTTTTTTTTTTTACTTTATCATAAGAAATTTGTGGTTCATCCTAAGGCCTGATGAGAATGGAAGTATGAAGTAACTGGGGAAATGGATTGCTTTCCAGGGGTCTTACTCATCTCTCTCTCTCCTCTCTCTCAGCTTGCACCTACAAAAACCAGGAGTGCCGTTTGACCATCCATTACGAGAATGGATTTTCTATCACCACTGAACCACAGGAGGGTGCCTTTCCCAAGACAATCCTACAGTCTCCTTATGAAAAGCTCAAAATGTCTTCAGATGATGGAATCAGGATGCTGTATTTAGATTTTGGAGGCAAAGATGGAGAGATTGTAAGCATACTTTAGACATCACGATTTCATATACAGTAGAAACTCTGGAAATTGACCACCCAAGAGACTGTAACAAACTGGTCAACATACAGAGGTGGTCGACATAAGGAGCTTCCATTGAGTACATGTGGTGCGTGTCTGGTCTGTGAAAATCAGGTGCACATAAGGAGGTGGGCTGCAGGGAGGTGGCCAGCTATGAGCTTCTACTGTATTTCAAGACACAGCACAAGGCTGCCTCACATTTGTTTGATTCTTGAAAAGCGTGATTGGAGTCAAGTACTTCAAAGTTCTCTCCTTTAGTTTCATTTTCCATTAGAAGACTGCATAAATATTTAAATCAGAGGAAAGAGTCCTTTACAAAGTGAGCATTAAGTTCTTATCAAATAGAGGCTTACCAGCTTAAAAAATGTACCATACATTTTTAGAAAGTTATCAAGTATCGATATAACGTGAACCTTGTGCTAAGTGTTAGTGATACATGAAGTAAAATACGCAGTCCCATCATCAGGGAGGGCCCTGAGCAGCAGAGAGGACGGAGAGAAAGGGGTAGGAGAGCTCAGATGAGGGACAGAGTAGACGGGGCAGCAGGGAAACGAAATCACCTCGTTACGTTCACTTGCGTGGAGAAGGGGCCAGGCAAGGGCGCAGCAGTGCAGGGCTAATATCTAACAATAACCAACAAAATTAGCAAGTGTGTAAGTTAAGATAACAGTTCTATTTCTCATCTCAGTGCAGACAGTCCTGTGTTTAAATTCCTGGTTTCCTGTGATCGGTGCCTCCTGCCATATGAAGAACTGTATGACTTCACTGCCACAGGAGGGCGAGAACTGCATGTTCTTAGGCTCTCCAGCAAGTGCCATTCTCGGCGCTTCTCAGGAAGACATAGGATCTCATTTACGCTGTCAAGTACAGAGCTTCACAGAGGACCTTGATTTTATAATAACTCATCTCTGTTTAGGTCCTTCCTAGCCATGGCATTAGCCAACAATTATTTGTTGACTTTCAGGTAGGAAAAGGCCCAGAGGGTGACACCTGTGGCTCAAAAGAGTAGGGTACCAGCCCCATATGCCAGAGGTGGCGGGTTCAAACCCAGCCCTGGCCAAAAACTGCCAAAAAAAAAAAAAAAAAAAAGGCCCAGAGAACACTTAACAGACTGTAAGGGTCTTTTATTTCAAAACTACGGTCCCACTGCTGTAGAGGTTCCATGCTTCCTGCCCTAGGTGGTAGCAGATTTCTTACAATGAATGCTGCAGACAGTCGTGATGAAGACCATCCCCGAGGCTGACACTTGATATGGATTCATCTTCTGAGAACTATTTTCAGCCAGCCGTTTTTCTAACTATTAAAATGGATCTATAGAATGTAATAGAATTTTTGTTTGTTTTTATGTTTCTCTCAATAAATTCAGCCTGAAGCACCTGTTTGGAAAGAAAGCACTGATGTGAAAGTCCATTTTACTAAGAATACTTCTAGGTTCAGTTGCAGCCCCATCAATCACCCGACTGTGTACTATTTCCTAAAGGTGACTACTCTCTAGCAAAGTGGAAAAGAACAAGAATCAGTTTCCCGCTTATTTTATCTTTGGCTTAAAAATTCAAGGCTATTTTTGCCTGTGAGGAAAATCACTTAGGTCTAAATTTCAGCCTTTCTGCCTGTAATTATGGCCTGACTTAGAAGGTTTAGGATGAACTGAGTATTTTACTGTCAATACATTTGGTTGACAAGCTCACATACAGACACAGCTCCCGGGAGTTTGGTTAAGCAAAGGCCTTTTCTGTGTGGGGAAGGGAGCAGAGATGAGTCATAGGAAATGCAGTACACTGAGAGACTAGTCCTGGGTTCTCCTTCCAAGTCTGCAGCTACCTCACCATCTCGGGAAAGTCCTTTTATTTCTCTTGATCTGAGTCTCCCCAGACATAAAGTAAATTTAGAGATTGAAGTAGGTCATCTTTGCTGTTCCCTCCAAAAGTCGCATTCTGTGCCAGTGACATAAAATATTATGGGGAAGAGCTGGCTCTGGCATCAGATAGACTGGTGTCAGAACTCATACTTTCTATTTAGTGAAAGATCTACAATTTCAGAAAGTTTTATTATTAATTTCTCCAAATCCCAGTTTCCCCATAGCAAATGTGGAGATAATAACAATAGCTACCTCATAAGGATTTTGTGAGAGAAAGCTAAATAAGATAGTGTGAGGGAAATATTTAGCACAGTACCTGGTTTATAACAAGGACAACCTTAACTTGGGGAGCTATTAAGTGCTCAGGTTGTTCTTATTTCCCAGCAAAGTCATCATCAGAACAAAACTGGGGACAGCAGAAGAGAATTGAGTACAGTGCTCCCAGTTTTCTTCCATTAGGTCAGGGGATTCAATTTTTTTAAGGCCTGTCCTGCCCTATATTCTGAGTTCTGTAGGAACGCATAGAGATCAGACTTTAGAAGGTGCCTTCCCAGAGAGGTGACATACATACTTACAACAATTCAAGAGTAGAGGTCAGTGAGAACACAGCCGCTCCGCACGGGTTCTGTGCTCAACAGCGTATAAGGAATTTTCACATGCAGCATCTTGTTTAATTCTCTAGTCTGTGAGTTGGTAGGACTAGGAAAAATTTTAAGTCACCTGTCCAAGATCTTTCATCCAAAAAGTGTCAGATCTGGGACTCAAACCTAATCTTCAGATGTGAAATTTAGTACTGCTTCATGTTGTACCAAATCCAATGTACATAAATATCACTCTTGTGGTACCAAAAATAAATGGTTTAGTCAGTCAAGAAAGGCAACATCAATATTTATGGTATTGGCATATCTAAATTTCATAGAACCTAGTTTGAAAAAAGATATATGAGATGTAAGGAATAAGTTCAAAGAGTTATTCTTTTATCTCATTGAGGGGCAATGATTTTAAAACATAATTGCTCCAGTTAACACTTAAAAGTGGGAAGTGCATATAGATTCATTTGATGTGTAAATCACTGTTCTGCATTAAGCATTCATTTAAAATCTCTCATGTACTTTTTTCTTTTTCAATTTCAGCAACTGGACCTTCATTCCTGCCCCAAGCCAATTGTTTTCATCATTCATTCTTTCCTGTCAGCTAAGATTACAAGACTGGGCTTGGTGGCCTGAAGAGAGGAGCGACTTGCTTGAGAAATGGAGGGCTGCCATGCCACCAGAGAATGTTGTCGGACACCATCTATAGTGAGCAGAGCACCAGATGTAGCATGTGACAGTCAGCTGTAGATCTCAGGAGTCACGTGTAACTGTCCCAGACCTCTCTGTCAGTCTCAGCAACTAGAAGGGGGTACCCTAAGAAAGCACCCCAAGGAATATCAGAATAAAGCATTGTAGAACAGTACAAAGTTAAAGAGGGGAGGGTGATGGGGAAAGCCACAGCATAGCTTTTACATCATGACAACCAAGGACGTGACCATTAGAACAGCATGTGCAGATCTTAATCATACTGGTTTCCAGGCAACTGGTTCACCCAGGTAAGCAAGGGCCGAATAGATGAGAAATAGACATTGTCGCCTACTCCCCCAGCTCCCTACCCCCAGTAACAACAAACTCTTGTTTTATTGGGATTTATTTCCTAATTCTGGTTGTGTTGACTTTCACAGGTAGGAAAAGAAAAATACTTTGAATAGAAACCCATTTTTTATTTAAGTATGGAGCAATTGTTACCTTTTTTAAAAAATGAGTTATCTTTCAATGGTGTAGAATGATTCCCACATATTTTCATTAGCATACACTGAGCAGGAATTAAATAGAGCATTAGATACTGATCTGAGCAGTAAGCTAGTGGAATCTGAGCCAAAGTAGACTGTTGAAGTTGATAAGCTTTGCTAAAGAGTTGTATGCACAAAAGATGATTAATTCTGGGACTACGCTTACATCAAGGTCTGCTATCTTACAGCCAAGAATGATAGCTTTATTTATAGAGGGCAAATTATGGGTATTATTTTTTTAGAAAAGATTGTCATCCTATTCATATATATAAAACTTGGAAGGTTAAGGTTAACTATTTATCCTTGTTTTGTGGTTTTAAGTAGAAATACTGAGCAGTTTATGACCCTCGATTCTGCCTGTGCTTGTGTGCATGCACTTTCAAGCAAGTAGTAGAGCAACCCTGTTTAATTCTGAATACTGCTGGGTCTTACTTATAGGCCCAGTATTTTAATCAGATCTATTGATAGTGTCTACAGCTCTTTTGGAATTCCAGGGAAATACCATAATGACCTGATATTTTTCTACAAGAATATTTTCAGACAGTATATAGCACATTGCTGATTTAATGCTTTTGCTTTTATCTTTCGAGAGTAATTCACTAGGGCTGGGCTGGGCGAGGTGGCTTCCATCTATAATCCTAGCACTCTGGGAGGCTGAGGCAGGTGCATTGCCTGAGCTCAGGAGTTTGAGACCAGCCTGAGCAAGAACGAGACCCTGTCTCTAAAAATTAGCCAGGAACCTATAGCCCCAGCTACTTGGGAGGCTGAGGGAAGAGGATCGCTTGAGCCTAAGAGTTTGAGGTTGCTGTGAGCTAAGATGCTATGGCACTCTACCCAGGGTGACAAAGTGAGACTGTCTCAAAAAAAAAAAAAAAAAATGACTAAAAACAGCACCTATTACTCGATTTTGGAGTCACTTTTGTTAAACCTTGAAAATCAGCTCTAGAATTTCTGGCACTTATTTCTTTCCTCTATAGTTTGCATAGACAGACTTCCTGTGTTAGGACCCGTGTTTTTTAAGAACCACACTTTAGCAAATACCCATGCAAAGAGCTTTAAAAAGTGAAACTGTGTTAAAGGAACATGACTTTGCTCACTCAGACATGGTAGTTACTGGGTGGCAAAGTTTTATTTTAAATCAGCATTTCCCCAAAGTATGAATCATATGATACTAGTTCCACAAGGTGTTAAGTGCTGTTGATTAAGAATGGGTCTAGGGGTTTGGCAACAAACTTTAATACTGAGTTTTAAAAAAGTGTTAAAACAGATTTTAGGATTGGCAGCCTTCTCAAAGACTTTAAAGTAATCTGGCGAGGCATTCCTCAGCCGTACCTACAGAACTCCTTTCTAATGGATCAGCCTGTGAAGCTAGTGATTTTTTAAAAAATGCTTTAGAAAACACAGCTTTAGGACATTGATTTTTGTTTGTTTGTTTCCTATTTTAAAATGCTGAAGAGTTAAGTCCGAGCTTGAATACTGTAGGAAAGTTTTGATGCATTTGTAAATTACATTGCACTCTTTCACTATATATTTTCAAAAATCACTGGAATGTTGTTATACAAAAGAATTATACTTGTGTATTGTAAATAACATATTAGAATACTATTAATGCTAATAGTTTGATTCAACACAATGTAATCTAAGGTGCTCGGTACTACATGAAGTATGAGTTAATTACTTATAAATAAGTTGCAAAAATCCTATTATATATTTATAGACAAATTAAAATGATCATAATTACAAATATTTCATCACTTAAGTTTTGGACTGATTAATATCTGTGTGGCGATCAATAGGAACTACATTCTACATTTATAAAAATTTAATTTAAATATTTATATTTCAGGAACAATATATTTGAATAAAATTAATGAATTTTCTGAAGTAAATTAAGATGTGTTATTAGCAAGAAATAGAAAATTTGACGAAGACAATTGTGTATATGAATCTTTTTTTTCTAAGTTAAAAGAATATCAAGTGTATGCAAACAGTATGGGACTCTGATGAATCAATTTCCAATACTCAAACTTTTTCTATTTTGAATTCAACAAGTTACAATGGCTTTATACTGTAGATTTTAATCTTGTCTTCATGTGTGTTAGGGTATATGACACAAACTCGTAAGTCTGGGTCATGCCTGGGTACAGTCAATGAGTCAACTAAGTCATTTGAGGGAATTTATTTTTGTCCATTTAGCTCCATGCACAGTCCCCATGAATTGTTAAATCCACAATGTTTGTCCCTAAGCAGAAACCAAGATCAGTAAGTAAAAGGATGTTTTAATCTGTACCTTATGGAAAGCTGCTTACTTTTCAGTAGATGTGGTTAAGTGAGTCCTTTGGTGGTGGCATCTTTTTAAACCTTCTCTTAAGGATTATGAGGCCCTCTCTTAAGGCCCACTGGGATATAGATGCCAGTATTTCTCTGACTTGAACTAACAGGAGAAACAAAACTACAAACCTATTACACATTACCCAGGCAGAGGCGTTTGATTAATTCTATCAGGTGATAGAATTAAAGTCCTAAAAACACATGCCATTTTGTCCAATATCTTGTTGATCTTTTTTTGGTTGAAGTAGGATGAAGATAGTCTTAATGGTTACAAGGATTCTCCCAAAATGAATAGGCAGGGTTTCTGGCCATTGTTTTATAAATAATAAATATTTCACCTTGAGGAGATTGGAGTAGGCTGAGGTGAGATGATGTTTGGATATACTTTTGAGTTTTTAAAAAAAATGTGCCTATGTTCATAGCATCATGAATCTCATGTAAAAATTACATATAAATTAAATAAATATTCCCGTGATTTCCAGTGCAGAAGTTTACATGGTATTCCACATATTGTAACATGGTGGACTCGATGGTGGTTTCATGGAGAACTGTGGGAATGTCTTGTTATTCTTTTCCTCCAAAAGTGGGCTGGGAAGTGCTTAGGGTAAATGGGATGCCTCTAGCAACTTCTTTTGTGTCTGCACTTTTTCCCCTGAATTCATTTAAAATATGCGGATTTGTTTCCATTGCAGCAAACTTTAACAGACTCCCTCAAGTATGAGTGTTGTTATCAAATTATTGATATAGTTTCTGAATGGGTCTTCACCTAGGGCTTAGGGACCTCCTTTTCAACTAAGTTTTCATGGGATTTGACCTGTATACCAAGCTCCAAATACTCTAATTGAATTCTCTGTTGTACTAGAGTTTGGTTTGTATTTGCATTGCTTGTAATAAATGTAACAGGTGGAGTTTTCAAGTCCTTTTACTAGTTGAAAGTTTAGTCGTATTGAGATTAGACTTAGAACTGTAGAATTCAGTTTTGAAGGTCATTGAGCTCATTTTTGCTATGCTTTATTTATGATTTCAGCAGAACTACCTTAGTATAATCGGGTATATAATTTGCTAGTAATATTGCAACATAGCATATGAATATAAAATGAATATATGCCAATTATATATTTTTTTAAGTTTATGCCATCTAAAGTCATCCCCCACACACCCCATGGCCCAGGTGCTACATCTTTTAGGAACACTGACTTTGTATAATTTTTCACTAAGCTCAGGAATCTCTTCCAGAACATCTCTTGAAGTTGTTCATCCAGCTTGAAATTGAAAATTTCCAGCTATGGGGAGGGAGCCCTTGATCTCCCCAGGCAGGCAATTCCATTGATGGATAGCTAGAGTCGTTTAAAAGTTTTTACCTTCTTAGAGCCAAAACTTCCATCTGCCTAACTTTCTGTCATGACCCCGGTTCAACCCTGGAAAACACTGAACATCCAATTTCTCTTCTACATGAATATCCTATATAAAAAGAAAAGTCAAGGCTGAAAGATACTAAGCAATGTAGATTGATCTGAAAATGGCTTTAAACGGGACATTTACAATTCTTCATTTTCATCTTTAAAGAACGAATTGACCAAGATTAAAACCTGTGATACCTAGTGGTGGGAGGCGCTGGGAAGCGGTGTTTATGCATCTATCAGTAGGTAGGTATCATCTATCAGTACTGCGTATCTGGCAGTAACGTGGAGGGCTGTTTGGCAGTTTACTCTACAGATACAATCACAAGTGCACAAACACTAATGTATAAGGATCATCTTTGCAACACTTTGTAACAAGAAGCTGAAAAAGTCGATCTGACCATCAGTAGCTAAATACATCCTGGCACACAGTCAGGTTTGAATATTGAGCAATTGTTACAAACACCGGCTGAGGTATAAGTGCTAAAATGGACAAAATCTCCAAGTGTGAGCTCTGCAAGATGCATTTCTCCTGAGATTTTTGTTGTTGTTAAAGTGGTTCTCAAGAAGTCACACTGCCTCCTTTCCACACCCCCTGGGGCCTTTTGGAAGTCTGTATAGTGCTACTTGGTTGTTATAAGGATTGCAGGGAGGAGACCCATTATTTAACAAACAAGAGCCAGAGTTGGTAAATATTCTGCTGATGACAGTCCTACATGCAATGGAACCATTTCCCACGTAATTTTTTATTCCTATAGGTGAAAAACCTGTTGGTAAGTCAAACATTTGAGTATTTCATTTCGTTTTTTGGTGTAGTTGTGCCCTTGCATCTCCATATTGAAAAGCATATTCTTTTATTATTATTTTTGTCCTTACAGTTAGGAGATAGCAATTATTAGAAGTCCTGAGTCTATGCAAGTTCTTTCACTGTACTGGACACAGCCTGTGTCTCTCCTCAGATTCCTTCAGCACCTTCATCTCGCCTCTTGAACTCCCAGCTGCTCACTGCACCGCAGGCACCACAGCTGGCTCCACGACCTAAGGGTTTCTGCCCCTTAGAATCAACCAATTGCTTACCTGGAAAGGCTACCTCCCTTACCTCTCTGTTTGGCTGCCTGGCCAAGGAGGTGCAAATGTAAACTTCTGGGTTCTGTCATCCATTCCAGACTTGGGTGAAAAGCCGTACTGCCGGACATAGGAGCTGCCTTCCTGAGCAGTGCAGAGCAGGGGGCTTAAGTCTTTGTGGGCCCAAACAAGAGTTAATAGTAGACACCAAGCAGATAAATCATCCTCTTCCTGCTCCCTCTTACATACTTGTCTGAAGCCTGTTCCTCCACATACCTTCGATCCAGATAGACATTTGTGTGAGGGGGAACACACCTGCTGAGTGGCTGGCTGGGTCTCTTTGGGCCTCCAGTCACCATCCTGTACTCCTATCTTGTTTTCCTGCCTCCCCCCTCCCCCGTTTTCATCATTCTTGGTGCCCTGGCATTGGCCCTCCCCAATAAAGCACCTGCACAAATCTTTGCCTCGAGTTTTGTTTTCTAGGGAACTTAGCATAAGACCATTACTAATTCTCCTTCATGAGAACAAAGGAGACATTAAAAATATTTCTTACATAGAAGGGACATTTGGGTTGGACTGGTTGAGAAACAATGGATGCATATAATATGCTTGTATGTGTATAACAGTGTCTAGAAGGATACACTAAGCAAAATTTAAAAGACCTCTTATTATCAGTTACTGCTGGGAAATGGGACCAGGGATGATGGGATGACCTTAATACCCTTCTATATTCCATGAGCTTCTTAAATGTGCATTTCAAAATTCAATTTTCAAAAAAGGCTCTTTTTACAGATAATGTTCTGATATGGTGAATAACCTTTTTAACCTGTCTATAAAAATTTTGAATAGAACTAGTGGAATTTGTGACCATTGATTAATTATGTCATGGATGGTCCTCTACATTATACTAAATTTGATTTCACTAGGGGAAGCAAGTCTAATACTTCATTTACAAAAATGAAACCTTGTCCAAGGAAGGTATAGAATCACATTTGAATGGTAACAGAAAAGCTGCAGGAACCTCTCTTTGGCCTGTTATTCTTTATTCATTTTTTTCTCTGGACATAAATAAGGCCTTTTCTTGGAGGACTGTAAGACTCCACATAAGGAACACTGCCCAAAGTGTCACGGCAGGGGTCAGGCAGAGGTAAGGGATGGTGAAAACTAAGGAAGCCCTCCCTACTCGGGGGCAGGAGCCAGGAGAGGGAAGAGGAGCCTGATCAGATTAGACCGTCCAGAGCTGTCTGGCAATGTGGTGAGGGAGAGGCAGCGCCTGCACAAAGCCTCCAAGGCTGACTCTGGCCTCAGAGGTGGGGACTTGCCTGCTGTCAAGCTTGGCCTGATGCCTGCAACTCTGCCTTAGCTTGGACCAGAGCCTGGGAATGTTGAAAAAAAAAACTGTTCTTCTCAAGAAACAAAGCCAGTGATATATTTGGCAATTTTCCATTATAAAATCTTTGGGCGAATAAAGCCTATTTTCTCCCAAGTACTCAACGGCAATGGCCAGGAAAGACCTTCAGTAATACCTCATTAATTAATTGTATCTTCCTGGCTTCCTGATTGTCACCTGCACAAAATGGGAAGGAACATCTTCCTTTCCAAGCTTTCTCTTAAGAAAAGGAAATCTAGTCCAAAATGTAAGCTATTTCTTTTTTTTCTTCTACTACAGCTTTCAAACTAAGGCCTTAATAAATTGACTTTTGTAACTTTCTTTCTTGCACTTGGCCTCTCAGTTAATTTTTGGATGTAAAGAGGATCTAATATGTATGCACAACAAGCCACCTCCCGACCTAGTGGCTCAGAACACAGCATTGTATTATTTCTCATTATTCGGTGGGCTGGCTGGGCAGTTCCTTGCTGGTTTTGCCCAGTCGCAGTCATGTGGCTGGCTATATTTCACTGGCACATCCCACTAGGCCGGAAGGTCCCAGATGCCTCACTCACATGTCTGGCAGCTGGTGTCAGCTGTGATTAGGACACCTCAGTTCTTCCATCTTCTAGTAGCTAGCCCAGTTCCCTACACTCAGGGCAAGGTCCTACAAGAGCAAAATAGAAGCTACAAAGTTCTGGAGGCCTAGGTTCCAGCTCACACCATGTTATTTATGCCACACTCTTCTGGTCAAAAAAGTCACATTGCAGCTCAAATGCAAGGGGCAAGGGAAATAGACTTCATCTCTCAACAGGAATAGCTCAAAACTTTGTGGCCAGATTTATCACATTCTACCCCCTGGGCACAATAATTTTCGTTCCTTACATATTCAAAATAATTAATACACATACAGGCTAAAGTCAGTATTTCAGATCTTCATCTGGTAGGGATGAGAGTCTCGGTGTGTGGCTTTTTAAAATCTACAATATTGTGGCTTTTTAAACTCTACAAATTGTGACTAAGAAAACCAAATTCACTGCTGTCTATACATCCAATACACAATGGCGAGGCCAGAAGAGGATAACTCCAACACCTTCCATTATGACTAGGCATTAATACTGATTTTGAAATCCAGTTGGGAAAGGGTGACCTTACGTGTAAGTGGTGCTGTATGTGGTTTCAATTCAAGTCACAGTTTCTGAGAAGCCATTGATGGCTTGAGGACTTACTGCAGCCTGCTTGTAACTGAGTTTTCTTATGTTGCTTCCTGTGCATTAAAATTTTTATTTTGATATAATTCCGTAAGATTCTGCTAGCTTTCTGGTTCCAAAAAAACTCAGTGGGGAAAGAACAGTCTTTTCAACAAATAGTGAGGGGCCAACTAGATTATTTATATGCAAAATAATGAAGTCAGATTCCTCCATACTCTATATGAAAATTATCTCAAAATGGGTCATAGACCCAAATGTAAGAGCTAAAATTATAAAGGAAAAAGAGAATTCACAGAATGGGAGAAAATATTTAAAAATCATGTGTCGCATTAGGGATTGAAATCCAGAATACATAAAGAACTCTTATAACTCGACCATAAAGGACAACTGGATTTTGAAAAGGTCAAAGGATTTGAGTGGATGTTTCTTAAAAAAGAAATACGTAAGCGGCCAATAAGCACACAAAAATATGCTTAACATCATTAGTTATCAGGGAAATGCAAATCCAAACCAAGTGCAAATCCAAACCACTTCATGCTTCTTATCATTCATCAAAAAGACAAATCACAAGTGTTGGCAAGGACCTGGGGAAACTGAAACCCTCACACATTGCTGGTGGAAATGTCAAGTGGTGCAGCTGCTTTGGAAAAGTCTGTCATTTTCTCAAAAAATTAAACATGAAGGTAGTTGGTAAGACTGCATAAAAATTAAAACAGAGGTAGTTGGGAAGTCTGCATAAAAATTAAAAATTTTAGAACATCACAAAGAAAAGGACAAAGGGCCAATATCCTTAATATATAAGAACACTTACAAACCAGTAAGAAAAAGTCAAACTACTCAAAATAAAAATGGGCAAAAGATAGGAACAAAGAGCTTCCAACATATTAAAAAAAATTCACCTTTACTATTTTTAGTCATCAAAAAAAGAAAATGGGAACAATGTTTTTAGGGGGAAGAACTTTAAATTGGTCTTTCAGGAAGATAATTTGGAAATATGTACCAGAAAGCTTAAACCCACAAACCTGCTACCAAAATGTTATAATAGGAAAATAACAAATGCCATACAAGGAAGATTCATTAAAGTTTTACTTATTATAGGAAAAAACTGAACATTTATGTCCAACATTGGGGGATTCAAAAAATTATGAGTCATGTATTAGTTATTAAAATGTCATAATATAAAATCATGACATATTGTTAAGTAAAACGGTTATAAATTAACACACACATAAACATACACATAGTATAACATCCCAAATTTGAAAGCGTTTAAAACATAATTACATATATAATTAAAAAATATTTATAGGAGTTATGTTTAGATATTGAGGAAATGTCGGTAATATATATTTTTTTACTCTTCTCCATTTCTTCCAGTCTTTCTAACCATGGGAAAAGAAATTTTTTTCTGGGAGTCTGTATTGTCATTTTCATTATGTCTTACTTCACAATTTCTAATGTTTTCCTTCATTTTTGATTCCAAGTAAACATTGATAGCTGCTCCAGCCGTGGCAGCTCTATAGCTGGGGCTTCTTTTGATTTTTTTTCCCTGTTACTCTCTAAATTAGAAACAGTCCAATAAACTATGCTGTTGCGGGTAAAGCCACTGGCAATATCCTATTTGAGACTGAAAAATTTAAGGCCTAATTATTAGGCCTTATAACAAAGACATATTATAGAATCCAAGACGTAAAGAAATATTTCTATTTATTGTGCTAATTAAATAACCAAGAGTAAAAATTTAACAACATATAAAAATAACTTAATTAAAATAAAATATAGTAAAACTGTATAAAATATGCACAAAATTAAAACATTAACTGAGTAGCCCCAAAACTACATACGTATTTATGAAATTCCTTAGAAATAAGATATCTATTCTTTGAATAAAATTTGAAATTTGTTTCTGATTTTCAAACTAAGAGAAAAGTAGTAGATAATAGCTCCACCCAATTCAAAATGGTCCTAAAGAGAATGATTCTGGGTCATTTCTTGCTTGTCTTTTCTAATACCCATTCGATTACCTAGGAGGAGAAAAAAATATGATTATGATACTTTTCTACTGAAAACACAAGTGATAGAAAAATATATTGTAAAAACTTCAAAAGAATATGGCAAAAAATTTTAAATAAAAAGGAATACATTTAAATTTTACACTTAAAAACACATTTATTTTCTAATGGAAGAACACCCTTTTCTGTACTTTCAATGTTGAGAACAGTATTGTTCTCATTTGACAGAATGAAGATTCTTCCTCACTTTCCTCACCTTTACCTAAAAATGCCTTTCAAATGGTCACTCAAAGAAACTAAACCAAACTTTGAAAATTGCCCATCAGAATGGATTAGTTATTCCGCCCTTTAGATGGTTTAGTCTTTTTCTTTCTTAATATCCCTTTAGAAATCTTTTGTTGACTAAGCAACCTACTGAGTGCTATTAACTACGCTGCCTAAATAAGTCTGCTAAGTGCCCTAAAGAGTCTTCAAAAGACAAAGCTGCATAATAAAGCGTCATATTGCCCCCGAAATAAAATACCAATTTAACTGAATGTAGTTTCTTAGGCATAATTTATTTACCTGTAAAGCATTGTTGTTAGCTGTTTTTTTCATTTCTCCAAATAGACCCCTTGAAGTTTTAAGATCCTAAACATAAGAAAGTAGAGCAGTTCACAATGTGCACATTACATTACAGAGAACAACTCATTATTATTAAATAAGCTTGAGGTTATCCTGAATCATTCTCCAAGTATCAAGGTAGTTAAGGAAATGCTACAAAAGGGTAATAAATTATAATTTAACTCCCTTCTCAAATATCAAAATACATACCCATATACATAAATCACTCTCATCTCATATTCCCAATCAGGCCGACCAAATCTAAGCCCCAATCTCCACCACGAGTATCCACTAATGATTCATTACTTAAGAAATGAATATATGGTTTACATTTATTTATCAGCTACCCTTTTTCTTCATTTTGACTATTTGACTCCATCACAAAGAGGGATGACATAGGAAAGAAAACTGATGTCCTTTGCTTTTTAAAATTTAATGATTACATCAAATTGGACTACAGAGGGCTGTTTCTTAAGTTATGCTCCTTAGGGGCAGCCACTTTCAATTCTTTGCTGCTTCTTTTGTTGACACATTCATGTTTCTTCTTTGTCTTTTTTCCCCCCTCTTTTGAGGCAGGGAGTCTGGCTGTTCTCTCACCCAGGTGGAAGTACAGTAGCATCATCACAGCTCACTGCAGCCTCGAATGCCTGGACTGGAGCAGTCCTCCTGCCTCAGCCTTGTGCTGCTAACTTGTATGTTTATACTTGTCCTTTAACAATTTTAGACAGTAACAATCACAGATTCCGTTCTTGTAAATACCATTTCCTTTTCTTAATAAAAGTTGCACTACAATTTTTGATTTCTAAACAGTGTTTGCATTTTCTAGGTAAATACTGTTTAGTCTTGAGCTAATTAATGTGCTATGGTTATAATTTCTCTTTAATCCATTATTATATTTGTCCTGTAGTTAAACCACCTGTTAAATCAGTAACTACCAGTTACTTAGTTTTCCACATATATAATTCTATGGTCTTTTTACTCCCCTTAAATGTTAGCAATAGTTGTACACCAATGTTTTTTGAAACACTGAAGTATACTGAATAATCTTGGTTCAGTTTTTTGTTTCTATGTTTTTTAATTTCTTTTTTTAACTTGGAGATCTTTCTCCCACAATAGTTGCTGCCTAGGCCTTTTCCTAGGAAGACTTATCTTCCCCATTCCATGTTAGTTTTTGTTTTATTTCTTGATCCAGTCCCTTGGTTCTACTGAACTTCATCTTCTAACAAATTACTCAAAAGGTAAGATAGTCTTTTAAGATTTTCTATGTTTGAGTGTATCTTCCTTAAATCTCCAGACCTGACTGAGTTCTACACCACATATAGGACTCAACAGATACATCACGTTCCCTTGGAATCTGAAGATACTTTTCTAATGTCTTCTAGCATATAATGTCACTGTGGAGATGTCCAAAGCTGTTCTGATTCTTGATTCTTTACCTGTAAGCTACATTCACTCCTGGGAATCTTTTAGAAAATGTTCTCTCTATGCTAGGAAGTATAAAATTCCTACAACAAAGTGGCTTATTGCAGAATTTTCATTTATTGGTCTAGATAAGCTGTGTGCCCTTTTTAGCAGGAGGCTTGTGTATAGTTTTGGAAAAATATGTTACACTTTTTGACAATTTTCACTCCTTTTTCTCTATTTTCTTATCTTACACTGGATGTTTTTGTCATTTGGCTCTAATTTCTGGTAACTTTTTTCATCTCAACTGTTCCGTGCTTCTACTGAACTGAGTTCATATTAATTTCAAGATTTCACATTCTATATATATTTTTGAGGGGAAACAACAGACTGTTCTAGTTTTACAGGCGAAATTATCTTCTTTGGAGGAGAATTACAATTGTCATGAAGTTTTCTTTAATTTTCTCTTCCTTCAGAGTACCCTTTATTTCATTATATTTTGGCAGCACTTTCTTAGAAGTTTTCTTCAATGCCTGCTAATCCCTGGCTGTCCAGTCATATTTAAAAATGAGACACTAGGCACCTGTAGCTCAGTGATTAGAGCACCAGCCACCTGCACTGGGGCTGGTGGGTTCAAACAGGGAGCCAGGGCCTACTAAACCAAAAAATAAAATAAAATAAAATAAAAATAATAAAATAGCCAGGCATTGTGGCGGGCGCCTATAGTCTCAGCTACTTGAGAGGCTGAGGCAAAAGAATTGCTTGAGCCCAAGAATTTGAGGTTGCTATGAGCTCTGATACCATGGCACTCTACGGAGGGCAACATGAGACTCTGACTCAAAATAAATAAATAATAAAATAAAAAAAAAATGAGACACTAAAAGTCCTTTTGAAAGCTAAGTCTGTACAGAGCTTGTCACGGTTTCTTTTCAAGGCAGGGTGACCAGGTGCTGTTGGCTTTCTCAGTGCAGCCTCCAGTTTCTTCCCTAGAGACTATCCCAGAGGTTGAAGGAAAGAACTATGTGTAAAGGACCTTGGAGTTAACACGGTGGGGAAAAGGCATGCAGAGCCAGCCCAAGGACTCCCAGTTCACCGTGTACATCTTCATTTAACTCCCCTCCTTCCACCCGGCACCTTCCCCCTGCGATCCATAACACCTGGTATCTCCTAATCCTGAGCACCTCCGAGATTCTGCCAGTGAAATCAGCATGGCTCTCTCCGGTCCTCCACCAGGCATGCGATTTGACTGTAACTCCTTTTATTCTGCTACATCATACTTCCTTGAGCTTCTTATTCAATAACACACTATTCATGAAAACATTTCTATAGTTTTTTTCTTGACTCCTTGTTTTTCATAGGTTAATACTATGTTTCTTGAGAGATTTTAGAAAGGAAGAGAATTGAATACCTGTGGTCAATCTGTAATTTTAACCAAAAATCCACAATCTCTTAAGGTTGGAGATAATCTAATGCCATCTACGTTTTAAAAAACTGTCATCTGCATGGCTAATCTGTCCAATGTCTTATAAGTAACAGATAATAGATCTGAAATTAAAAACTGGGTGTTTTGATATTTAGTTCAGTAACCTTTTCACTTCATAGCAGTCCTCAGTATCTGGGGAAGATTGTTTCCAGGAGCCCTCACAGACACTGAAATCCATGGATGGTTAAGTCCCTTATATAAAATGAAACAGTATTTGTATAAAACCTATCCACACTTCCCCATACACTGTAACTTACTTATTACTTTTATAATACCTAATAAATACAACGCAAATGCTCTGTAAGCAGTATGCAATGCTGTACTGTTTAGGGAATAATGACAACACAATAAAAGTCTGTCCATAGGTATGGAATCCATGAGTCTGGAGAACTAATTATATTAAAAAATTATTACTTTTTGAAGCTTATTATCAACTTAAATCAAAGACTTCCTAGGGGAAATACCGAGGCTACTGGTTAAAATGTAGCTTTCTATATATATAAGGGCAATAGTTAAGAAGACCACAGGGCTGGAGGAAGAGAAAGGATTCAAAAACTTCCATCTTCTCCCATGAATAAGAGACAGGAAATCAGCCCATATGAATAGCACACCACTGCTATAGCCTACAAATACATATATTTGGACTAAAAGCAAATAAATCAAACACAAAATATTTTGCTTTCACTTTTTCTTATCTTCATTATTTAAAAAATCTGGCAGCATTTTACACACTCACAGCATAAAAAATACTCATTTAAACATTCTTTATTTAATGTCAGACAGGAACATTTGAACATGAACTAAATTCTGCCACTAGTAGAGGATACACTGTACCTTTAGGTAAAACTTAGAGATTTCGAAGAGACGCTGGCTGCACGCAGTGAAACATTCATGAGCCTCAGTAATACTGTGTTTCTTCAGGGTTTCAGTAACTACTTCTTTTAATATCTCGAATAAAACATAATATACAACTAATATTTCTTGAAAAAGGTACAAACCTATTATTTCAGCTTTAGAGTTCAATCCTGTAAATTACATAATCATTTAACTGCGTAAAAGGAAGATAAGCTCACTAAGACAAAATGATCGAGAAGTAACATCTACTTTGTCAGACATGCCACATGATTACTGTTGGCAGGTAATGACCAAAGCATCTTAAAAAGGATTCAAATAATGAGTTCAGAATTGACATGAATGAAAAAGCTACGTAAATAGCAGGTACATATAGATATGTGTTTATTTTTTATTATGGAAAATTTCAAGTAGAAATTAGAAAAGTAGGGAAAATATTTTATAACAAATCTCTACCTTGATATCAGCCTGAAAGATGATCAATCTGTGGCTAATTTTGTTTCATTATATCCCCATCCATTTTCCCATCATCCTTCTTGGACTGGACTATTTTAAAGTAAATTCTTAAAATCACTTCATTTATAAAATTTGTAGACATACATTTTAAAGTAACCAAATATAGAAATTTCTCCCCATGTAGAACTGAGAGAAATGAGAAATAAATCTTTACCCGTGTATGTTTCTGTGATCTTGATTCCTTAGTTTGCCTTGATGTTTTTGGTTCCTGCACGTTTTTTTGACCTGAACTGGACTTTGTAGTGACTTTTGGAGTTTCACAGCTAGGAACTGGACATGCCAGTGGCAACGACGGCTTTGCCTGTGGCTTTCTGGGCTTTATCATGTGATGATGATTAACACTGCCACTTGTCTGAGAAAGAAGAGAATCTGAACTCTCAGATTTCATAAGTCTATAGTAGGGAAAAAATCAGGAATATAGATTAAGTCAATCAAGAATGAAGTTCATTGTCTTAAATGTTACAAATATATCTATTTAAGCATAAATTTAAGAAAAGGAGACTTCTTGCTATCATTGCCTTGAACAAGCAATCGACATTATACTATAAAGTCTTTTATAGTTCTTCAAATGGATGACTAAAATACAGAAGACAATGAATAACAAACTAGGATTTTAGCTAATAGGGACAGCAACAAGTAACATTGTTATACTTTCCCCCACCCTCCAAATTGTAATTTCTCACATAAATCAGCTATGCAAGCCAGGTGGTGTTATTGACAGATTTAATACTCACTTGTTAAGTACTTATGCTTTTCTATTAAGATAAACAAAGAAACCACAACTTATATCTTATTGGACCTATGCAACTGCTTTGCAAAATAAGTAATAGTGTTAAAACTATAAAATTGGCTCATCTTTCAACTTTAAATTTCTTTTTCTTACTTATATAAATTCATGGGTGCTTAATCTTTCTAAAATGTCTGAACTGCTTACATTTGATTCCATTAAGACCCATGTTTTTCCTTTTACATGACAGGGTCTTAAAGCTTTCAATTCTGCTAATCCAGAGGCTGCAGTGTACTCTCCTTTTAGAAACAAGTATCTTTTTATTAGTCACAGCACAGAAATAACAAATATAGCAACCCAAATGTTAATGTTGCTTTGTAGCTTGATCAGGTCTAAAAAATACTATGAATTGGCTGGGCACGGTGGTTCATGCCTCTAACACTAAAACTCAAGGCCAAATTTGAGACTACCCTGAGCAAGAGTGAGACTCTATCTCTACCAAAAATTGAAAAATTAGCTGGCTGTTATGGTGGGCACCTGTAATCCTAGCACTCTGTGAGGCTGAGGCCAGAGGACTGCTTGAACCTGGGAGTTTGAGCTGGCTATCATCTAGACTGACACTATAGCACTCTAGCCTGGGGAGACAGAGTTGAGACTGTTTCAAAAAAAAAAAAAAGAGTACTATGAATTTATAAAGTCCTCACCAAAATAATTTAGTTCTGCCACAGTTCTTCCATATCAGGCAAACAATATTTTAATCCTCATCTACTCATAAATGGGTATTAAAATTTTGCTTTCAAAGTATACTTTATACTTTTTGCATATCTGATATAATTTTAGGCTTGTTTTAGATGCCAAGAAGCTAAAATTGACAAAGGTTTTAAAGATATATAAATTCAATACACATTAATTCTCATTATATAAACTTCTAATTTCTAACCATGTATTTATTGTTTTAGCTAGCAAAAAAAAAAAAAACTAGAAAAGTTTTACATAATGTATTATCATATAGGCTTTGAAAACTATATTTTTTACATAACAAGTGGTTTTAAAATCATGCCTCATGGAACCCTTGGCTTAAGGGGCTAAGCCAGCAGTAGGGAGAGAGGGAAAGGTGAGCTAACACAACCCCCAACCCCAAATACCTTCATCACCAAGCAGCTCAGCTGCTGCATCTGTGGGGTGAGATCTTCAGTGTGCCATGATTTAAAAACTTTACAATCCATTATGCTAATGTTTACATATTAGCATATAAGCAAGAAATTGTTTTTCCCAAGTCATTTCTTTTTATAACTTACAGCAAAATCATCTACTGTTCATAATAAAAACAAACTTTCTGGCATGAAAGAATTAATCTGAAAGACTAACATGAAATAAAAAAAATCCTCTAGAAACTAAAATACTTTCTGGCAAGATACTATGTATCTTAAGATACTGAATAGATCACCTTTTTTTGGGATAAAGGCAATCCAGATCTTTAGATCTCCTTTTCAGTCTGGATCCTTCAGTTCGAAGCTCACTTTGTAAAGAATCTCCGTCAGGAACACTTCCAGTCTCCGACAAAACTGCAGGAGATGGAAGAGGGCTCAGCACAGCAGGTACAGGAAAACTTTCTCTGGTGCAGGTAGTCTGAGTTTCGTAACGAATAAGACGAGACTGAAGTTCAGAGAATCCGCCATCTCTTTCCAGCGCTTTTCGGCCATCCAAGCAGTATCTAAAATGAGGAAAAGAATATTAAAAATCAAAGCCTTCATGAGAGCAATAAATTTTTCCCACTCAATTAGAAGATAGTAAAAAAAAAAAAATTACTTTTAAAGTTCTTACTTAATTTCCAAATAATTGCTGGCAGGTTGGGTGAATGGCCTATTTCCCTCACAAGTTTTTTTTTTTTTTTCTAGTTTGCTATATGACATGGCAAAAGGTTAAAAAATGTGAAGTAAAATCTGATTTTTCTTTGAGTGTGGTTCTGTGCAACAGATTTAAGTTAATCCTTTGGCTTCTTTTCCAAATAATACAGTTGCCGTTTTAATACTTTTTAAAACTCTACCAACCTCTGCTTTTTCAGCATGGCTGATAGACAACATGAACGCTGACTTTTGTTAGAAAGAGCAAGTTTATTCTCAACACACAGATTAAAAAGCTATAAAGGCTTCTAAACAAGCTTACCAAACAGCTTAGAACATTTTGATTTTTTTCTTTAAAACTTACTTCCCATCTTATTAACTGACTGACAGATTTTCCTTCAAACACTTCATCTGTGTATCTGGTTTCTAGCTAAAACTGATTCAGGAAATCAATGAAATGTTAGTTCAGTGAATGCTTTTGGACTCAAAGAAATTCCAAGTTGTTAAGCACAACAAATCAGGAAGATCACCTATGAGCTGTGTGACCTTGGAAAGCTCTTCACTTTCTTCCCCTTCTACAAATGCATCAAGAAAATACAAATAGGGTAGCGCCTGTGGCTCAGGGAGTAAGGCACTGGTTCCATATACTGAGGCTGGCAGGTCTGTACCCGGCCCCGGCCCAAACTGCAGCAACAACAACAAAATAAAAATAAAATAAAATAAAATAAAATAATTGCTAACTCATATTTAAAAAAAATAAAAAGAAAATACAAACAGTTTTACATATGTGATGACAGGATTGTCAAAATTAAAACCTTTCTCTGTAATCTGTCCTTTCTACCTGTCAAATTCTAAGAATGCTCTCTAAAATCAGATTTTTGGATCCATAAGCTTTTAGTTCAACTCCCAAAGAGAGTATCATTCCCCAAACATCTGATTGCCTGCTGTAAGTTTTAAGAACTTTATCTTTCGGCTCGGCGCCTGTGGCTCAAGCGGCTAAGGCGCCAGCCACATACACCTAAGGTGGCGGGTTCAAATCCCCAGCCCGGGCCCGCCAAACAACAATGATGGCTGCAACCAAAAAATGGCCGGGCGTTGTGGCGGGCGCCTGTGGTCCCAGCTACTTGGGAGGCTGAGGCAGGAGACTCGCTTGAGCCCAGGAGTTGGAGGTTGCTGTGAGTGTGATGCCATGGCACTCTACCCAGGGGGATAGCTTGAGGCTCCGTCTCAAAAAAAAAAAAAAAAGAACTTTATCTTTCGTCACTTACATATTTGATTTCTAAGAGTGCAGACTATGGAGCCAGATGCCAGGGATTTAAATGTGAGTTCTACTTAGTAGATGTGTGAACTTGGCCACATTACTTAACTTCATCTACGATTCTGTTGCCTCATCTGCAATATGAGATTGAAAGTACTTATCTAAAAAAGCTATTGTGAGAATTTCTTGTATTAGTACATATAAACAATAAGAATCAGTGGCTGAAACGCGCAAGCAAAGCAATCAATAACTGTATATTATCATCATCATTAGATTTATTTTCTAGCACAGCAAATCTTCCAGTACCATTAATACTATGTAGCATAGTCAGAATTTAAACCCAAGTTGGTGACTTCAGAACTTGACTTTAACATTTTAGTATACTATCTCTTATGTAAGTGTAAAGATCATCTTACTCAGTGTTCAACACATGGCTGAACATTAGAATCGTCCGAAGAGCTTTTAAGAAATACTACATGCCCAGAGTTTCTGATGTGATCAGTCGGGGGTGACATCAAGTTATTAACATTTTTTAAATTTTTTAAAAGCTGCTTAGGTAATTCTTAATCAAAAGGTCATATAAACAGAAATGGAGAGGAGAATGGTGGTTATGGGGTTTGGAGGGATATGAGGAGATGTAGCTTAAAGGGTACAGAGTTACAGAGTTGTGTAGGATGAATCAATCTAGAGATGTAATCCATGTACAGCATGCAGACTATAGTTAATATTGCCTGGAATACTGGAAATCTGCTAAGGGAATGGACTTTAGGGGCTCTCCTAACACACAGAAAAGTGATAATAAGTAACTTGGTGAGATGATGGATATGTTAATATGCTTGACTATAGTAATAATTTCATTGTGGGTGTACATATATGTGTATCTCAAAACATTACGTCATATACTTTAAATATATACAATTTAAAAGAAAAAACCTGTCTAGGGGATTCTAAATATACCTTAAAACTGGAAAAAAATCTCTCATCTTATCTGTTTAACGTAATAGGTGAGAAAACTGAGCTTCAAAGTCACAATGTTATTTGATGCCAGAACAGGGAGTGAACTTAGGTCTCTTGCATCTCTGTCTAATGTTCTTTCTGTAGTCTGTGGCTAACAAAATATATTTCATTAAAAAATCAGCAGCAACCCTACATTACCAATGCGTCCTACTTCTACCTGGAGCGACTGATAGATTCTAGAGCAGCTGTTCTCAGCTTGTGGGTCATGACTCCTTTGTAACAATGAGAATACATTGCAGCATTAGGAAGGTTGAGAACCATGCTCTAGAGTAATATTTAGAGCTATGAGTTTTAAGAAAGTGTCTAGGCATGGTTCTCAACCTTCCTAATGCTGCTCTAGAATCTATCAGTCGCTCCAGGTAGAAGTAGGACGCATTATGTACATTGTACATGTTGACTTTAATTGCCATTTAAAATGTCTTTAAAATGATTATACTATAATGTAAATTATGATTCGCAATTGAAAGAAAAATTTACTGTGTAAATTAGAAAGGAAAAGAAGCAGTAGCAGGTGCATATTTTACATTAGTGAAGTAAATATTTAGTGTTGGATGAATGACAATAATTTCATATTTTCTCACAAAATTATAACCAAATCTTTTATGAGTCCTGACAAAGAAAAGTAGCCAATGGATGGTGAAGCTATTTTTGTTTATAAATAAGAAACAGACAAAATACTGCCTATCATACACAAAATAATCCCAATGAAGGCAGGAAAAACTGCCAAACCTTCTGGAATAGTGAAGGAAACTTCAAAGCAACAAGAAGATGCAGTGACCAAATGATTGTCGCAGTATGAAAGCTCAATTTAATTTGTTGTGTAATAAAACAGTATATTTTACAATCAATGGTATCTTATACTCCAGGATAGATAAATGGAAAAATAAACAAATGGGCCAACAGTGGCTGCACTTCATTTAGCCTTAGGAGATGGTGATTTCGACCTGAGTAGTTAACACATTTTTTCTAAATATTCTTTATGTCAGATTTGAGGAAAAGCCTCTAAAGTGGGGTTCTAAAGGCCACAGCAGCACAGAAAGACAGAGCTTTCTTTGTGGCTTCATATTTACTTTAAAATGCCATTTGAATTTTGTTTCTATTGCATAATGTATGTTGAACATAAATAGGTCCTCACACAATACGGCCAAATCTTCTTGACAAAACCATGTTTCTGGATGAAACATGAAACCTGTAACTTTGTTAGCTTGGTCTCAATGTCCTCAGTTTAGTGAACATAACTTTACACTAATGAAAACTGGACTCAGCCAGATTTGTTTACTTGTTTCCAGGAATGAACAGCTGGTAGAGGGGAAGAAAATTCCTCCTTTATAATGAATCAGAATCCCATAACATTCTCATGTGTACAAATTAATAAGGCTCTGTGTAGATTTTCAGCACATCAGGAAATAATATTCAAACAGGTCTTAATTTATATTTTGATAATTGATTGTGAAGAACCTATCTTTTAAAATTCCATGAATTTAATGTAGTATTAAAATTCTTCTATAGCAAATTAAAACCAGAAAAAAAAGAGTAGGGAGATAGAACCCAGAATAAAACTAAATTTAGGCATTTCGGAAAAAATAATCTAAAACATGATTAGATGATAGACACTTCCGCTAGTAGTTAAAATCGAATTACTGTAGCTTATTTTATTCAAATCAGTGCTTAAGGGAGTTTGTCAAGGCCAAAGACATGAAAAACATGTATGTCCTAGGGTATTTCGGCCATAAAGCAAACGTTATTATCAGTACATTTTCTCGGCAGTGAATGCCATTTTTCATCATAATAATATAAAAACTGTTTACTGATTTCAACTTTCAGATTCAAGTTATATGCAAAATACCTAAAAATATTCCAGCTACTCTAGAAGAGATTGAGGCAGGAGGATCACTTGAGCCCATGAGTTTGAAGTTGTGCAGTGAGCTATCATAATGCCACTATACACTAGCTCAGGGAACAGACTGAGACTATGCCTCAAAAATAAGTAAGTAAATAAATAAATAAATCACCTAATGTGCATAATGCAATGGTACATTTCAAAACTATTAAGAAAAGCGTATAACTGTCTTACCACAACAAATAAGTGAGGTGATGGACATATTAATCAGTTCGATGTAAGCATTTCACATTGTATATCAAATCAGCACACTGTATCCCATAAATGCATCCATATATATAGTTATGATTTAATAAAGAAAAAAAATCTAGTAACAAATAGGATATTTAAATGCTTTAAAACTAATATCAAATAACTTTTTTCTTCAGAAGAAGACAAATTATTTGAGTAGGTACTGTTTTGTTTTTTGAGGTTCTGGACACTCTTTGGCTCTGTCTCAATATATACTTTTTTATTACAGTCACTCAGCGCACACACACACGCATGCACACAAGAGAACCTATAATCAACAACATTAAAAGAGTACAGTGTAAATAAAAACTTACTCAATTCCATGATAATGACATACTGAGGCTTTCTCGAAAGGTAAGACTTGAAGTTTCCTAGGACTAAGTTCTGGTGTCAGAACAAAAGTCTTTTCCCTGAAACAAAAGTTTGTCATTTGTACACATATTTAAGGTTTTATTTATTGTTATTATTTTTCCTTTTTTTAATCCCCCATGCAATAGTATGCATTTATTTAGTGACAAAGAGAAAGTTAAAGAATATGTCAGAAAAAACAAATCTGACTTCTCTACAACTGATTTTTTTTCCTTTGGTAGAGTGAACTAAGTTTTGTGCAATAAGTTAAATTTTTTTCACAAAGGAATAATTAAAGTAATCTTGAAAAGTATTTACTTCCTACTATAACAAATTGGGATCCATATCTCTTGCTTGAAAATGTAGTCATCTTGACATCTTTATGAGTCAGCAACATTTTAAACAACAGAGGATAAAAAAACTCACTGCTGATTCCAGTTTCTTTTCTGAAGTGGGTTTTCCATCAGCAGGTACATTAGAACTAATAATATGTTGAGTTTACATAAAATATTCATGCCCAGTCCCTTCTATCCCCAGACCTGTACAAGTATATAAAAATCTGCAATTAGATTAAGATCTCTGAGTTATTCTGATGGGTGCCTGCCTTCTCTGCTTGAGTTGGAAACCACTGTTCTAAGGTAACAGAACATGGTCTTGAAGCCAGAACTTGTTAGATGGGAATTAGAAAATTATGCAAAAGTAGTCTTTACAGAGTTAATAGGTAGAATGAAATACCAGAGATTTGAATTCAGAAGAGCTAGAAATGGTACAGAGAAAGGCAAGAAAACAGTAGAAAACCAATAATAAAGTTACTATTGCAGTTTTCCCCCTACGGCCCGAGTAATGAAAACTGCCTTTCCACTATTTGTCTAGGGTACTATGATAAGCATTTGAAATTATTACATTAAAATTTAAGATATATGCCAATAATGAATCCTAAAAAGCAGATTTTATATTCAAATACATCCTTTTAAAGTGTTCCATGAAAAATAACTCTAGTAAATTACAATGACCCCAGTACCTTGATGACTATTAAAATGAGTAATTTTGTAATATAAAATTCTATAGGTATCTAGCATTTTACTCCTTTCTTTTACCTTTTTCTTGATATTGTTTCTCATTTCAATCCCTCCTAGCAACTTTACCTACTTTTGTTTAATTTCACTCACAACTTAAAAGAAACACCTTAATAAATTTGTGTTTTATCAATGTTCATTATTTCCTTGCCATATACATGAGAGTCCTGTTTCCACTTTGTTTAATTTAATAGAACATTTTGGATAGCTCCTTGCAAAGGCGGACATTTAATAAGAGCACATCAGTTCCTGATTGATTGCTGTGAAAGCTCATCCTCCATCTCTCATGTTAACAGAAGATACATTTGGTAATGATGCAGTTCTACTAACATTGAAGAATCATATCTAACTTTCCTAAATAAATCACCCAGTTTCTACAGAAAGAATTTACCATATCTCCTATACTTTGCATCAAGAACAACATTCTAATCAAAAGGAGTACAATAAATAATTCACTTTTGACGAACTCATCACAGTCTGCTAGGTTAATTCAATAACTAAATAGACAAAATGTACACATTTCTGCACTTTCTGAATTCCTACAAAAAAGACTATCAATCTCTCAAAGTTATGAGAAAAGGAAATTCTTCCAAAATATACAACTTTGGCTCGGCGCCTGTGGCTCAAGCGGCTAAGGCGCCAGCCACATACACCTAAGGTGGCAGGTTCGAATCCCCAGCCCGGGCCCGCCAAACAACAATGATGGCTGCAACCAAAAAATGGCCAGGCATTGTGGCGGGCGCCTGTAGTCCAGCTACTTGGGAGGCTGAAGCAGGAGACTCGCCTGAGCCCAGGAGTTGGAGGTTGCTGTGAGCTGTGATGCCATGGCACTCTACCCAGGGGGATAGCTTAAGGCTCCGTCTCACAAAAAAAAAAAAAAAACCAAAAAACAAAATTATACAACTTTTATATCATCAAGATCATTAAGTCATTAAACCCCAGTTATTAGTTATTAAGATCCTCACATTTTCAAAGTTGCCATCTATCTCTCTCTCAAGTGAATATGCACATAAAGGCAATAATGTTCTTATAATATTTGAGATATAACTACCTTCAAATAAATCCTTTCCAAAATTTACCTTTAAAATCAATTTTCAAATCTAGTTTTGTAAAACTGATCAAAGTGATCTACAATTTTTTAAGGTCCTCTGGAAGGTTCTCAAAGCAATGCATTAACAAAAGAAATGGGAGTAATTAGCAATTATTCAATCCTTAGAAGTATTTGATGTCAGAATTTTACCTGTAATTTTGCCAACTTCAGCAATACCCAGCATTTATTAACTGTAACTTCATGGAAACTATCTTGGAAGTCAAATCAGTTGTAAATTACTCATATAGACACGAAATTCTTATTTGGTAATATCATAGTTTCAAAAGCACCCTTATACTTTCTCATTCTCTTCAACTGAAAGGCTATGCTTTTCGCTACTATTAGACATGACTGACATTGCTCATGCTACGGTGTGTCAAAATCAAAACCAGAGAATTAACACAGGTTTGTAAAAATATTTCCAAGTCAAATTCTAACTTTTTTCATAAAAAGTGCTATCCTTTGTATACTACTGTGTTTCCCTGAAAATAAGACACTGTCCTATATTTATTTTTTCTCAAGAAGACACACTAGGGCTCATTTTCAGGGGATGTCTTCTCTCCACACTGAAATGAATGGTGTGGCTACACAGATAGGCTGCACAACTATGTCCATCACTAGGTCTTATTATTTGGGTAGGGCTTATATTTAACAAATGCATAGAAATCCTGCTAGGGCTTATTTTCAGGGAAACATGATAAGCAGAAACTATGACTTCTATGCGTACTGGGAATATGCTAAGGTTTCTTTTATTTTTGTTGTTTCCTTAAGACTAAGATAACAATGTGAGGATTAAGGCCACGTGATAAACAATGGATCAAACATACAAATTTTGCTGAAGTATCAATAAACTAAGGAAATGAGATGTAACATTGTTTTAAAATGATTTTTAACAATTGGGAATTATAAATTTATAACTTACCCCTTTTGAATTGGTAAAGGCTGAAGATCTCCAACTGGTAACCCATCTGAGGTAAAGTGTTTCAGCAATTCTTTAGCATCCAATAATGTGATGCAATCTCGAGGACCCTCTTTGTGGCCCAATGAACGAGGCAATGAACCAGTTCTGGGAAAATGATGTTATGCAGATTTATTAAAAGTGAACTTGAATTTACCAAAGTCAGGGAAAGGTGATGTGAGCAGAAACCAAAATATACAAAAAGAAGACTGAGGAATTACACAATTAGCAAAGACAATAAAGTAAAATCTTTGCAAATCATTTAGTTTCAAACTATATTTTAAAGTCTTTACATCACAATAAATCTTACAGTTACTTTGTCAACAATTCTAGTACTCAAATAAAATAAACTTAATTATATTCTTTATAATTGAAAGCCCATTATTCAGTAGTGTGAAGTTACATAGTGTCAATTCTATAAAATTTGAATCTAAACTCTTACATGTTTTGAAATCCCACAACAGAGTAGAACCTATGTAAGCTGACCACCCAAAAGACTGTAACAAACTGGTCAACACACAGAGGTGGTCAACACAAGGAGCTAGTCAATGTAGGGAGGGCTCAACTGTTAATTCTTTGGTTTGATTTTGACACACTTTAGCATGACTTAGGCTCTACTGTACTGTAATTAGTTTTTCTTTTTTTTTTAGTAGAGAAGAGGTCTCATCTTGCTCAGTCTGGTCTAATAAACCCTTTAGTGTTCTCTGAAAGTGAAGTAGTTTCTTCTTTCCAGGTTTTAAAACTTTCTATGAGCTTTTTTTGGTTTATACCGTGATAGAGTAGAAATAGTAACTAATTTGGTGTCAGTCTAGTTCTAACTCTCATCGTAAATATCTGTGTTGCTCTGGGCGCTGTAATATAACCTATTGTGTGTTAGTACCTTCATCAGAAAAATAGAAATAATAATTATTTTAGGCCTGGTATATTGATTTTCATGTTACAAAGTGCCGAATTTTAGGTGTTACTTCATTTTTAAACAAGACCTATCCCATCTTTTTCTGGGAAATTTGTGAAGATTAAGAATAAATTGTATATAAAGTAGTTTAAAAAACACATAAACATATTTCACGGATAACAGTGTGCTTATGCATGATGTCATAACCACGGCTAGAAGAGACCTTGAAGAGATATTTGATTGTTGTGCTTCAAGTAATCTTTCAAGTTCACAGAAAATTATAACTTTAGTCCCTGCCTTCAAAAATTTACAGCACACAGCTGGCACCACCGGTTGCTCAGTCGGCAAGGGCTCTAGCCCCATACACCTAGGGAGGCAGGTTTGAAAAAAAAAATTGAAAAACTAGCCAAGCGTTGTGGCACACACCTATAGTCCCACCTACTTGAGAGGCTGAGGCAAGATGACAGCTTGAACCCAATAGTTTGAGGTTGCTGTGAGCTATGATACCATGGCCCTCGACCCAGAGCAAAAGAAACTCTAGCCTGGGCAGCAAAGTGAGACTCTGTCTTAAAACAAAACAAAGACAATAATAATATTCAGAGAATAGTTAAGTTATTATGAAGTTAGGAAATTAGTTTTCTATGTGTAGAACATTTATATTTATGCTATTGTTTCAGAGCTATGATAATCTGGGATTTGGTGCTTAATAAATCCTTTTTTTTGTTTGTTTATTTTTCTGTTTTACTTTTCTATTTTTAGTAGAGATAGAGTCTCACTTTTGCTCAAGCTGGTTTTGAACTCCTGAGCTCAAGGGATCCTTCCATCTCAGCCTCCAGGAGTATCAGTATTATAGGTGTGAGTCACCACACCCAGCCAACTCTGCAGTCACTCAGATTAAGCATTTTACTGATGATAATTACCATGATTAAAATATTGACATTAAGGTTTAGACTTACATTTCTACACCTGAAGGATGAATAACATACAGACAACACCACTTTCTCTTTCTTTATTCCTGTATTTTTAAATTGAAAATATAAATCTAATAAAAATAGACAAATAATATTCAAATATTTTCTCTGAACTTTATACTAACTGAATTAGGAATTTAATTTCTATATAGGTACCCTCCAACAGTGACTCACAAAGGTATCTTAATCAATATTATGCTCAATCATGCATAAGCTAGATGTAATGGAAAAAATGTATAATTTGCATTTATATGGAACCCCTAACATAAGGATATCAAAGCAATTTAAGAGTTCTGTTTGTGACAAATTATACTACTCCAAGATATGTCTTAGGTTACAAAAAAATAACAACAACAACAACACCTTATTTTGTTCAGTGTCTTGAAGTTTACAAAGTATTTTTTCATATGTCATCTCATTAGATTTTCACAACTTTGAAATACAACTAGAATTTTTATCTCTAACTTAAAAGATGAGGCAACAAAGTCACAGAGTAAGTGACTATGTCTAAAGCCAAGTCTTTATGACTTTTGAGTTTCACTATATAATGATCCTGTATTCTCAGGTTAAATTTGTTTGAACACAAAACAAATTCTGAAAATACACAGCATAATTTTTGCTCCCAACTAAGAATTCAATGGTGTCTCCCTGTTAATTTGGGATCAGAGTGGGAATGGGCACAAATCAAGATGATAAAAGTTTTAAGCACCATACATAGAACAGTTGTACAAGTGCTCCCTTCCTTTACCACCTTATCCACCACAGCCCTCATGCTTTTGCCTCCACGTTAAAAACAGGAAACTGTTGACTAGAGATATAAATGTGCCTGTCCTAGTTGTCAGTGGTGACGGGGGCCAGAATAGACCCCTAATTCAGTGCTGGGCCAAAGCATCCTGCCTGCTGATACCCTAAAGTTTGCTCAAAGTGAAGCTGGGCAGATATGCTCTATCCTGGATCCTTCTGCTCTTATCATTAATACAGGTAAGATCAGGGAGGGAACAGGACAACAGCTATGGAGAGAAAACACATGCCAACCACCTGTGAAAAGCAACCTAGCTCTAAACTCTGAGCCATGAGGAGACAGTCAAGGACCAGCAGGCACTGGAGAAAAATTACACATAAGAGAAAAACAGCAGAGGAGCAAATAAAACAGTTGCAAAGGAAAATGACATCACTCAAGAAACAGAACAAGTTTAAAGAAAATTCTAATTGCTGTACCATCTCCAGGTTCATTACTAATAAAAGAAGAATAAATTGCTATGAAAAAATAGGTTTAGACAAACAAGATTATTAGTTTAAAATATGACTACCAAAAATTTTAACAGAACAGATGAAAGCAAAGGTAAAGAACATAGACATAAAGCAGAAAGGATGAAAAGAGATATTATTGAGAGAAAAATCAAATTTAAATTAAAAATTAATCCAGGACATTTACTATTAGTTAAAAACAAGTATTTTAGAAAGAAAAGAAAAAAATGAGGGAAGGATATTATTAAAGAAATAATAGAATATTTCCCAAAACCAAAAAGAAACAAAAGTCTTATATATGGCCTTGTAAAAGTCTATACAAATGGCCTTGTGTAATTTCAGAACACGAAGGAAAATAGAAAATTCTAAAAGTTTTAGAGATGGAATAAAGTACCATTAAGGAATAAAAATCAATCTGGCATCAGACTCCTTCTTAAGAAATGAGATCCAAGAAAACACAGAACTAATCTAAAAATGTGATTAAAATAAAGAAATACCAGGATTCTAGTTGTGTAAGCAGACAGTTGGTACAAGCTAGAATAGGACGTCAGAGAGAAGCCAAAAAAAAAGAAAATTTGGAGGAGAAAAGAAATTATCTATTATGAAGAACATAAGGTTTAGCAATAGAGGGAAGAAATAAAGGGAAGAAAATAGGGGTGGTAAGTTCCTCATCTTTCACAGAGAAAAGTAAAATACCATCTAAAATTGGAAAGCAAGAAATTGAGGTTCTTTTGTCAACTGCCCTTTCTCTACTCTTTTTTCTTGTCTTGTTATAGTTTCTTTCTTGTTATAGTTTAAACTATAAACACCTAAGATTCTCAATAACTGGTCTTAAGATCCATCTCTTTTCTCCTCTTGGTCTTACCAAGTGACTTCACATTTATCTATCACATATGTGAAAACCTCTTTCAAAGGTAAGTCTAAATTCAGTTCCAGATCTCTCCTCCAGTTCACACGTTATTTCCATTTGGATAATTCATACACCAAACTTACCATCCCCGAAAGTACAGTTCTTGATTTTTTTCTCCCCAAAGCTCTCCTTACCCTAAATTGCCTCCAATCTCCCCCAGGAGAACACCACTTACCCCATTAAACACAAAAATCTAAATTATCTTGGCAGTTTTTCTTTCTCTCCTCCACATCTAAGCCAACACAGGAAGTTTTTTCCTGACATACTATAAATGTGTACTCCAAAATTGTTCCCAACTACTGTAACTCTAGTGTCAGATCAAAGTTAACTCTCACTTAGCCTGCAGGAAAGTCCAACTAACTAATCTCTCTACATTTAATCTCTTCCTCCTGCAATTTATTTGCCACAACAAAGCAAAATTTTTGCAAAATCAGATCCCATCACTCTTTGGAAATCAAAATCCTTCAAAAGCTTACCAATGAACTTAGAATAAAATGCAGACTGTGTGAGGATCTTTCTGGTTCTATCTATATGGCAGAATATACTCTGCCCATTTATACATTAGGTCTCAGCTCAGATGTAACATCCTCTGAGAGCAATCCCTGACCATCCACCTCATGCGAGTTAGCACCACTTCTCACCTGACAGCAAATTAAATTATTCTCCTTCAGTCCCTTTGTTTATACTCCTTATACACAGAGTAGTTTCCATTAGTACATTTCCTTGCCTGGTTACTTCTTTTCTTTTGATTGTCTCTTCCATTAAAAAGTAAGCTCTAAGTATTTTTTACCTCAGATTCCCAGTATCTAACACATATTTGGTGCTCAGTATCTGCTGACATGTATTTCAAAAGTTATAGCGAGTCATAAAACAATATCAACTGAGGAAGTTATAGCGAGTCATAAAACAATTATCAACTGAGTAACTTGTAAGAAAGCAATTTAAGGGAGCTAAATTTTCTTTTTTATTCTATCATTCAACATTATGTACTAAGTGCCTACTATGTACTGAACCAGAAAACAAAAATATGAACACAAATAAACCCTGCCTCCTGATTTCATTAATAGGTATAATATAAACACACATGAATGTAAAACAGGAACAATTCAAATGGTTTCAAATGAGAAGAGTACTTCTACCTCACTTCACATGCTCCTGGAGGAAGATTTCCTTATAGAGTCATACACTTTTATATATGAATCCACTATGGAGCGTGGTCCACAAAGCTATACAGCAAAATGTTCACTGTGAAACCTGGAGAGTAGGAAGGAGGAACACAAGCATTTCCCGCTTAACTGAGAGACTACTCTGCTATCTACTTATAGCAGCAGGTATCCTCCTATAAGACAACTCCAAACTGATGATAGCACATAAACATAACTTAAGGATTAAGAAAAGAATGAGTTCATTTAAAAATAATGAGCTATGGAGGCTGAGTTAGATGGACTGCTTGAGCTTAGGAGTACAAGACCAGCCAAAGCAAGAGTGAGACTCCATTTCTAAACATAAATGGGTGTTGTAATGGGCACCAGTAGTCCCAGCTGTTTGGGAGGCTGAGGCAAGAGGATCACTTGAGACCAAGAGTTTGAGGTTGCTATGACATTTGACACCACAGCACTCTACAGAGGGCAACAAGGTGAGACTCTGTCTCAAAATAACAAACAAACAAAACTCCCTAAAAAACCCTATTGAGCTATGTCATGCTTTATTACAAATTCAATTACCTCATTTTTTGTTTAGCTTTTCTGAAAGTTTCCAAATTTTGAAGAACATGCCTTTCTGGCCATTCCAGATTATTGGTTTCCATTAGACTTGAGGAATCAGGTTCTACTAGACTGAAATCTAAAGAGAAAAGAAATACACATAAATAGTGAAAAGTATTAACATACTGAGTTTTTCTATATAAAAATGTAAGTTTATAGACATACATCTGTGTGTGTGGGTATAAAGGCATGTTGGGTTAGTTATACAATACTTACATTAAACATCTATGAAAGACCTCTCTGATGGCCTGAACTAGCCTAGATCCATAGAAAAGTTTGTTGGAAATAGAAATAAAATATCTCCTCATAATGAAAGTTATGAGCTAGAATTCCAAACATTGAATGAGCATTACTAGGACTCATGTGCAATAAAAGCATAACTTTGTTATTTTTAGGGAAATTAGTTCTAAATGAAAAGAAGGCAATTCTGTAGGGAATATATTGAATACAGCGTGAGAATTTTCATATTAGCAATAGGAATACACCTAAGTAGCCTAAAAATTTTCATCTCTTTCAAAAAGAGATGGCCTCATCTTCAAAAGTATAATAAAAAATAATAAATAATGTGGCTGGGCATGTTGGCTCACACCTGTAATCCTAGCACTCAGGAAGGCCAAGGTGCCTGGAATGCCTGACCTTCTATGTTTGAGACCAGTCTAAGCAAGAAAGAGACCTCTAAAAAAATATCTGAGTGTTGTGGCAAGTGTTGTAGTCCCAGCTACTTGGGAGGTTGAGGCAAGAGAATCGCTTGATCCCAGGCGTTTGAGGTTGCTGTGAGCCATGACGCCATGGCACTCTACCACGGGCAACAAAGTAAGACACTATCTCAAAAAAAAAAAAAATTAAATGAATAAATAAATAAATAGCTTAAGTTGTTTTCATGTAAAGGCTGCTTTAGAAATAATTACCACTCATCTACCAATGTAGGATGCCTTAAGATATTTCAAATTACTAATATCACATGTTATTTTACTACTAATAAAATATTGTATGTAAGGGTATATTAATCTTTCCAGCTAATATACTGTACTGAACTAACTCAGATTGCTGGGAACACTAAGATTCTCCATAAAAACCTAAAGCGATAGCTTAAACAAGGCACTATCTGCTGTTTTTACATCCTGCTTTCCAAATAGATTATAAGCCTGCTGAAAGCAAAGGATCAAGATTTTCACTTCTTTGTATACCTTCACAGTGTCAAACACAGAAGAGGAATTCTATGGTCATTTGCTCATTAACCTATGCAATATAAACGATTCTCACAGAATAAAAACAAAAAATTGTCCTGTGGGCGGCACCTGTGGCTCAGTGGGTAGGGCGCTGGCCCCAAGTACTGAGGGTGGTGGGTTTGAACCGGCCCCAGCCAAACTGCAACAAAGGAATAGTTGGGCATTGTGGCAGGCACCTGCAGTCTCAGCTACTCAGGAGGCTGAGGCAAGAGAATTACCTAAGCCTAGGAGTTGGAGGTTGCTGTGAGCTGTGATGCCACAGCTTTCTACCAAGGGCAACAAAGTGAGACTCTGTCTCTTAAAAAAAAAAAAAAAATTGTCCTGTATATTTAAAACTGTGTCAGGAAATCTTCAAATGCTTTCTTATTAGATCTGGAAAAGCTTCTCTATATTCAAATTCATCACAACCATAAAATCCAGGAAAAAAGAAAGAAATCCAATTAAATATTGAAACAAGTTCTTGCTCCCTCAGGGAAGTCTGTTCTTGACCTAACGAAAGGCAGATCTGGAGCATCTTACGACATGTAGTTTTACCTCTATTAAATTTACTGTGTAGATTTTGCTTCTCTCAATTTATGAAAATACAGCTTAAGAGAAATCCAAACATTATAGCAGCTTAGTAAGACTCATGAGAGAGATCATTTTAAAATGCTTCTACCTCTTCTCAAAAATAATTATACTGAACATACTTAATGAAAGAAGTCACCAGCAAATTTGTAGTTTAAATGATGAGAAATATGCATACTTGTATATATAAATACATATCATTAAATTTACAAAATACATTGTGATATGACCAATCTTTTTATAAGTTTTAATAATAACTGTAATACCTGTCATAGATGCCACATGCACAAAAAGAGAATAAAATTTAAAGTAACAAAAAAATTTACCCTTTAAAATATTAGAAGTTTTAATTTTGCCTGTCTTTCTTAGCATTTTGGGAGGAGTAACAGCATCAAAATGATGAAAAAAGCGTTCCCTTGTGAGTAGTAACAGACTTTTGAGTTCAGCAACAGAAAGTGTTTCAGGCTGCTTTGCCAACTTTCTTCTTTCTGTAAGACAAATCAATACAATTAACTATATAACTATTATATTATTGCCACGCTAGAGCTCATTTATTACTCTTTTATGGAAAATATTTTCAGAACTGAAACAAGTAAATATCTCCAGGAAATCAACATTCCTATGTAGGCCTCCTTTCAGTTTAATCCTAATTGTAGATAATGAGAGAATTTCCAGTTAAGTGAGATAAATAGAAATAAACTGTTAATACCAAAAGTTGGTAAATGATAAAGACAAGTTTACAAAAATTACGTTCATGCGTATGTGAAAATAAAACCTGTTAGACTTTTAGTTAAATATAGTAGCTTAGCTACTTCTTTTCTTTCCCCATATCTAAAATAGGGCAAAAGAATAAAAAGGGTCAACAAAAGAAGAAAAGAGAAATGATACTTTTCAACAAATTTTTCAAGTAGAAATGACAGTGGAATGGTAACCAGGTCTGCAGAGGAGAAGCAGAGTCGTTTTGGGTGCCTGCAAAAAGGCACTACACAGGAATAGGGGAGGATGGCGTGAGGTGTTGGACTAAATAAAATAGGACTGGATGGAAAAAAGCAGTTAGAACCCAGAGCCACACCCTCCCCCCACCCCCCACAGCCCAGCCCTCAGGCTCAGCCCTCACTGACACTTAACTCTCCTTTCATTTATTTATTTATTTTATGTTTTACAGTCCCCAACCATGGGACATTAGGTACACTGAAAGGTGGTATGAAGCCTGGAGTTAAAACAAATTAAATAATAGTCTATAAACAGGTCAAACTCCAAGCCCTGCTGCTAAAAAGCTAGCTGCCACAAATGCCTAACTGGAAAGATCAAAGGACTCTCCTTCTGAGAAAGGGAACACCCTCAGAGAAAAAAGCTCTAGTGATACTGGGGTAGAGCAAGGGTAGGAGGTCATGAACAAAATACTGAATTGTCACCCTTCACACTACACTGAAGCTTGCCAGGTATTATACAAATTAGATAGGCATATAAAACTTCCAAGTTAATACAGGCTGAACAGAACACTATTACCAGACCTTTAAGGAAAGGCATTGAAGGGAATGGTGGCTTTTCATTTTCCTAGCCTTATCTACAAGGATTTGATTCAGTAACATTTCCAGCTTCCCTGATTTTCCTATCACTCACTGAACTAGTCAGGAACAAGGCGTGTTCTGATCAGACTCTTCTTCTCTTTCATCTGAGCTAGCAAGTCTGCAGGATGTGTGCTTTCCATAGTGTGGGGAGAGATTTTCTCACGTACAGTTGATCTGCAGTTGCCCCGCTCTGATAGCCATTCAGTAGCAAAGTAGCAAAGTTCAACTCTGAGTGTATGAATGAGAAAGCTAACCAGGCCACAGACCTAAAAGGTCTGTCTTTCAGTCTAACTGGCATCTATAATTTACTTCCATCTGTGTTTCTTAGGTTCATTTCTCAACTGCTTCCAACACTGGGAGGAAAAGTGGGTTTTATTTATTGGGGCCCCCAAACTAAAAAAAATCCAGGATCAAAAAGAGAGACTAAAGCAAATGATGAGAAAAAAGGAGCCCAGCAGAAAAAATATATACTGGAGGGAACACAAGAAGTTTGCTATAATTCTTAGAAATAAGTTTCACACCCACAAAACAAGTATAGGATGCTTTGATAAAGGAACCATCAAGGAACAAGGAATGACTAAGCACACAAGAGCTCAAACTTCAAAAATTCCATAAACGAGCTACAAAATAAAATGGAGGACAATCTACAGAAATGAGAAGGGAAAAAAAAAGTAACAGTATGAAAATAGGAAAGAAAAATAAGCCTTTTGTCCAAAAGAGTCAATATATAATAGTAAGAGTTCTCAAAAGAAGAAAATGGGAGAAAGTGACTAAAGGGATAAGTAAAGGACTTTCAGACTTAAGGATGTGAATTTTCCATTTAAATGGTCCATCAGGTATACAGCTCAATACATAAGGGGAGGTGGAGGAGAGTGAGAGATACATACACTGACTTACAGCAAGGCTTCTAGAGAGAAAGCTTCTGAAAACAGTTGTAGAAAAGGCATAAAAATAAAACATGCAAAAACTAAAAAGATTTACTGAAGGAGCTACCAAAAGAGAAGCTCCAACCAAACAAAGGAGTAATCTAAGGAAAAGGAGGATATGGGGTCTAGGAAAAAGGAGATTCCAAAAGAAGAAAAAAGGAAAGAGAAAAATTCAAAATACTAGCAAGTCTAAGAAACAATCATTCTATAACCGAACAAAACATGAAACATTCTGGAGAAAAAAATTATAGAGAAATAAAAAGGAATTCATGTGTTTTAACACATGATGAATGTTAATGACAGGAGTACAGAAGTGTTAGAGCCACTGGAAAAACATAAGATTCTGTCTGTATGAAAGACTAGGCATAAGAAAACCAAAGGATTATATAAGTAAATCATCATTTATTACATGGCTCAGTAGTAAATTTATTTACAGACTTATTACTTTGATAAAAAATATTTCATTTTAAAATACCTCTAGACTAATAACATTTTCATCTATAATAAAATGGTAACCTATAAATTCATAGAGAATTCAAGTTAACAAACATTTACTGAGAACTTACTACCTGAAAAGCACTGAGCTGTGCCCTTAGACACAGGTTTAAAGCATATCAGGTTTATTATTATGTACTACCTGAGGTCAGTACATAAATAAAGCAAGAGAATAGGATAGGGAGGCAATCAGTGTCAAAGTTCTGCTTTAGATCGGCAGCTTTATAACACGTGCCTCCGTAAAATCCAGCCTTCCCCATGCAGACCTTGGTAGGGTCCTTCCAGATCTTACCCATGACAAGTATTAATAACATGGTTTCTGCACATCAAGAACATTAGTTAACAGTAAAAAGAGGGTTGTAAATATATTTTTCTTCTACTATAATACATCTCCCTAGTGAGAAGAAAAACAAAGCTTCATTGTTTTTATATTTTCTGAACTATCTGCTAGGAGCCATTTCAAAACAAAAAGCTATCAATGATTTGCTTTCACCTGAAAGAAAGCCTCTACATTTTTACTTATGCTAAAAATACACTCAAATCTCAACCTGACATATACTTACTAAAGCTGTCAAATATATCACAATTTGGAGAGCAGGGTAAGAATTCATATAGACCTTCATAATTGAGAAATAGAGAAAATAGATATGAGCAGGATAGTTTACCTAGGCAAAACATAATTGCCACACAAATAAATTTTTATGTAAGTGGCAGATAAATATTTGGGAGAAAAATACTGAACTAAGGTCTGAAAATGAGTCAGCAAAACAATGATAGATTCCTATAAAAGCTAGTAATAACTAAGGATTTATTGAAGAATATGTAGAAGTACAATATCTAAAGGAGTCAGCAGACTGGGCAAGCAGGTTTGCACTGGGTCTATAAATTAAAAAAAAAAAGATGCAGGGAGCTCAGAGTACTGGCCACAACAAAACGACAATACTGCTGTTTTGATATTTTTTTTGGATCATACTGAACAGTTATTTAATTATAAATTATTCAGCAACCTTAAACTTTTTTCGAACAATCAGTGTAATGAGGTATTTGATATCTCCGAAACCAAAAGTTGTTAATTACCCAAAACTAGGTAAAATATAAATTATAAGCTTATAAATTTTAAGTATCATTCTACTGTATTAAATATTTAACAATATTTTCAAAATAAAGTAAAATAAAAATAAACCAGTCTAAAAAATTAACACCTAACATACTTGATTTCATTGTAGTGTTATTTTAGAAAAAAAGGTTCTTCCAAAGTGTCATTATGAGTACATTTTTGTACAAACTTTTCTAGCTGTTCTTTCTAATTCAGTACTATTGAGGGAAATCATGGAAAGATAGTAATAAATCTATTCAATATTTTGTTGATAACTTGGGGAAATCTTTTCTAACAAGTTTTGCTTTTCCGCAAGAACTATAGTCTTTGATTGACATCAAATCACTGACTTTTTTCAGAGAAAGTTGTTCCCATTACACCCTTTAGTTTTCATCATGTAAAAATGAATTAACTTGGGGCAGCGCCTGTGGCTCAAAAGAGTAGGGCACTGGCCCCATATGCCAGAGGTGGCGGGTTCAAACCTAGCCCCCAGCCAAAAACTGCAAAAAAAGAAAAAAAAATGAATTAACTATACTAATGTAAATACTTTTCTATTCATGTTTCTTTTTCTTGAGAATCATTAAAGTAGATGCTCAAAACACGTTTACATTGGAAACTCTTTTTGCCATCACTTTCTTCTGCCTTATGATACAGGAATCCTAAACAGATGCATCTTTGTCCCAAGATTTTTAATCCAGTATTAACTCTCAGATTTGTTCAGAGAGATTTGTTCAACAAGTATTTCCATCATAATGGATTAAATTGATCATTAATTGGAATCAAGATTTAATGTTTCAGATTGCAAACTGGCTATTCCATGCATATGCCCAGCTATTAGCTCTAAGACCTTTAATTTCAGGTCCCCTGCTTACCCTGTGCCAAATGTGGTGGCAACCCTAGAGCTGTGCACACTTCTTCAGTCATTTCTGTACCCTCCCTCCCCCTGCTTGCCCTCCCCTTTCATTCACACCTCTAAGCAGCAACCTAGTTATAGCTGTCAGTATTTCTCCTCCCACCCAACCAGGAAGGATGGCCCTGCTGGGATTAACTCTTCCCTTTTCCCAAAGGAGAGATGCACCAGCTTCAGAGAGCTCTCTGCTCTTTCACTCTGACAGTTTTTTCTGGTGAGAAAGGTAAAAAAGAGGGGTAAATGAGAAAGAGCTGCAGAGGCTCATAGCAAAAAAAAAACCAGAACCTGAGGGTATTTGGCAAGGATAAAGTCAAAAAATGAGTAATGTATTTTACCATGTATAATGTGCATGTTTTTACCAAAATTTTTAAGGGGAAAATAAGGACGCACATTATACCTAGGTAGTTTGGCTCAGGAGCAAGGGGACCCAGTGGGCCTTTCGTGCCCTTCTGCCTGGACTTGCTGGGCACACAGGGCTCTGGTCTGGGAGGATCCAGTAGGAGCAGTCTGGAGAGGCCTTCACCCAGCATCATGAACAAAGAAGAGGGTAGCGGTGGGGCTGGCCAGGTACGATGGGCAGGGCCAAGGCCTGAGGCCCAGCCATACGGTGGGAACAGGGAGCCCTGAACAGGCTGCCTGTAGGCAGAGTGAGGTCCACAGTCCCAGACATGGAGGAGAAGGAAGGACTCCTGGGAGACTGGTAAGAGGTATCCCTCTTATCTACAGATAAGTGTATGATCTGAACGTTTACCAGGGGAACATTAGCCTTCCCTGGATATGTCTTTTCTGGCCATGAGCTGGCCACTTTCTCAAGGACAATTTTCCTGAAAGTTTGGGGCAAAATGTGGGTGCTCATTATATACAGGAGTGCCTCACACACAGCAAAGTATAGTAATGCTCAGGCTAACATGTAAAATAATACTGCATATCCACAAAAATACTGATTTTTTTTAACATTTTTCCTTTTGGTTTTGGCTTGTACTACCTTTTATTGAAACTGATTTGCCTTTCTAATTATATTTTCCTTGAACAAACATCATTTTCTTGGTGGAAAAAAAAATCAATAGTTAGAGGAGCTAAAGACTACATAATTACCCTGACTTTGCACAACTTCAAGTTTATAATCCTTGCATGAATTATAGAGACCAAGTATCCTAAAATCATCTTCAATTGAATAAAACAAGCTACTGAAGGTAAAATATTTTTAAAAACATTTTAAAAGAAAGGAATGATAGTTTTTATATTATAATATGAATATACAATTTTAATATTTTCTTCTGTGTGTAACTATGGAGCCTTCATAATTTGAAACAATTTCTCATGAATTCTCTCACTATGTATCAGTGATTTGCTTAAAGTAAGTTCATAATAGGCAATAAGGAACACAAAATTTGTGTGTCAATGTGAAAACAGTTTCATAGGTGACTTAAATCATTCACTTTTTTCCCCACAATATTAAGGGTTAAAAATATTCTGACTGATAACCAAATTAACAGTAAGAGGAAAAACCTTCAATAAAAAGTGTTGGCAAATGTTAATTTTATTTTTTTTCCTTTCTTTTTATTTATTTCAAGACATTACATACACTTTGGTCACATAATTTGTTTTTGTACATTTTAACTAAAATTGTACAGGGCTGTACTCTCACCCTGAGAGTGTGCAGTCGTACCCACTGGGTGTGAATTAACCCATCCTACTTAATTTCCATTGAATTTTACTTCCACGTGTGCACATAAGTGTTGATCAATTAGTTCCAATTTAGGACTAAGTACATATGGTATTTTTCCATTCTTGCAATGCTTCACTTAGAAGAATGGTCTCTAGTTCTACCAGGTTGTTACAAAACATACTAGATCACCATATTTTTTTTATGGTTGAGTACTCTCTGGTATTTATATGCCACATTTGATTAATCTATTCATGTATTGATGGGCACTTGGGTTGTTTTCACATTTTGGGATTCTAAATTGTGCTGCTATAAACTTCCCAGTACAAGTGTCCTTTTTCTCCTTTGGATAAAGACATCATAGTGGGACTGCTGGATCGAATGGTAGTATTAATTTTCTGAGTAAGGAAAATCCATAATGCCAACTTTACTCAATATGTAAAATATTCTTAGTTATATTAATGATCATGATTAAACACCAAGAATCAATGTTCAAATTAACACATTAATTTCACTGGGACTTGCATTTTTTTCTATTAGCAGTCTACCCGCTACCAAAAATACCTGGTACCAGTCCTCTTGTTACCAAAATTATATAAAGAGAAATATTCCAAAGAGATCTATATTAAACAGAATAATAAAATTTATATGCCTTTCTAGCATACAGCTAAAATCAAAGTTTGAAATATAAAACTTGCCTGGTAAAATATTTTTACAAATGTTAACAGGGGTGTACAAATACATAGTAATATTATTAATCTGGTAATAATAAAGTTGAAGATACCTTCTACTCCAAACCACCTCTATCAGAAAGACTTTTTAAAATGAGTTTCATATCTAAAAAACAAAGTATGTAAGAAAAGCTGCAAGTAAAGATAGTTTGTCTGAAGGAGTCAACATTGTTACAGTAGGATGAGATGTACAAACTGTTACTTACTCAGGCATTCGTTCAAAGCCAAAACTTGAACATTAGCTAGCTGTTTTTCTCTCTGTACAACCTGTTCCCCAGAAAAATGGGGAAGTGATGATAAGTCAAAAGGAAAGCCTAAGAAACAGAAAAAAGTGCACATTAAAGGTCTATGCCAATAATTAACATTCAGTTCCTAGGAAATGTGTTGTAACATGTACTAACAAAATAAGTAAATCATTTACCTCTCTTTATCTTGTATATTTCAAAGTAAATAATAAAAATAATTAAGCAGCAGAAAGTAAACATATTAAATTATTTTACATTTTAAGCACTGACCTGGTTCTTAAATTGAGGGAATTTAGATAGCAAAAACTAATTTTCTACACCCCATTGTTTTCTATCTGCTAAGAATTCACAGATGGAATATGTATGGCAGATAGTCTCTAAAGATACTCTCTTGTCTCTCAAACCACACCTCCTGTGATTCCTCCTCATGCAGTCCCTTCCTCAATGGATCTAGGGTTAGACCTGTGTGCTAGATGGTCTCAGGATAGGCTTAGATTGAGTCTCTCCCTGACTTTCTTCCTGCCCATAGTTCTCAGAATAACTGCAGACTGCACTGGAATGTACTCTCTTGAGATAGGGAGAAACTTCCCAGAATGCTTGGGCTTTCTTCCTCTGTGCCCTAAAAGCAAGGTGTCCATCCAAGTTTTGCTCAGTGAGTTGCCTGGGTCCAGAAAAGTATACAACCCCAGATGGGTTCCTTCAGCTGTGGTTTAAGTGGGGAACACACAGTCAAGACTTCAGCTGTCTTAGGCAGCTTAAGTCTTAGGAGAACAGCTCAGTTGCATGGGAATGTTTTCTGCCACAATGGACTCAGACAAATTGGTAACCAGTACAGGGTGGACCTAAATAGTCTCCTAGGATGGCAATGTGCATTTAGACTATTTCTGATGGTTGGAACTGTGGTGATTTTTGCAATTCTCCACACAATGGGAGACCTTCAGGAATAGTAATTATCAAACCTGATTTGTACTATGTAACCAATGCGGTATGGTGAAAGCGAAAATGAATAACTTTTGGGCTATGACACAGAAAGCCTTGCAGCATCTTAAAGCAATAGTTAAGGAAGTCAGCAACCATGTAAAAAGTCAGACTGTACTGACACCATGACATTGTGAGGAAGCTCAAGCTAGCCATGGGGAAAGGACACGTGGAGAGAAAAAAATCAGCTCTCATGTATTCCAGCCATCCTAGCCCAGGCACCAAACATGAGAGTGAAGAAGGTATCTTGGACACCAAGCCTTGTGGCATCTTCCAATGACTGGAGCCCTAGCTGTATGATGTCACTATGATTGTTTTTGTACACTCTGGGATATCAAAATAGAACATTCAGCTAAATCCATTTAACCTTCAGGGTCACAAGACATAATAACAAATTGTTTTTAAGCTAAATTTGGGATAGTTTTGTCATGAAGCAACAGATAACACAGAGCTTAGGAAGAGAAGAGAAAAATAGGCAATAAAATTGAACAAGAGGCTTGAGAGTCAGTAAATAATAAATGACAACTATATTATAGAAAACTAATATGTATATAAAATGGAAAATACTAAAAACTTAATTTTTGTAGTTGAAGGCTGGACATACTAAAGTTTACTAGGAATAATGTAAAAAGAATTAACTTTGCACTCTAAGTTATAAAGTTATGTGTTATATTAAAGTATAAACATGTAATAAGTTCAAGTAAAAGATTAATGTTTAATCTATTAAGAATAAATTTGGGGAAAAGTAAGTTCATTAGACGTCTAATATTTCTTCAACCTAAAACAATAAAAGTTAACCACATCTACAAACAAAAATAAAAATGTTTTTCTATTTAAAGGGAACACTTACTCAATTTGGCTTCTTCTGTCTTTGTTTTCATCTTTTCATGAATTAAACTGAGTACAAATGAGCCATTGATCTGGTTTGCTGAGTGAATCAGTGTAGCCTTACATTTACCGTTACCATTACCTTGTAATAAGAGATAATAGCTAGAACACTCTCCTTTCACTTCAACATCTGGAACTAAACAAATACCATAATCTTATTAGGTATATGAAAATTCAGCATATATGACAGAGCATACAATTGATCTACAGGACATAATGAAATTTCTATATTATTTTAAAATAAGCTAGCTTAGTACTGGGCTAAAGGTTTTTCCTTTAACCGAGAAAGCTGCGAAGCAGAGAAAAATAACAAAAATTATTCTCTAAATTATTCTTATTTTACAGTAAATCTATGTATATTAACTTTTTTAAAATTTTTATTTCTTATAGCATAACTATGTACATTAATGCAATCATGAGGTACAGTGTACTGTTTTCACATATATTTTGAAATACTCTCATCAAACTGGTTAACATAACCTTCATGTCATTCTCTTAGTCATTAAGTTAGTACATTCATACTCTGCCTTTAGAAAGATTCACTTGTACCCATGTAAGATAAACCACAGAGGTGACCCCACCAATCACCCTCCTTCCACCATCCACCCCTGTCGCCTCCCCCTCCCACCCCCTTCCCATATTCTAAGGCTATAATTAGGTTATGATATTCCCATAAAAGCTATGAATTAGTTTCAAAATAGGGCTGTGTACATTGGATATTTTTTCTTCCATTCTTGAGATACTTTACTGAGAAGAATATTTTCTAATTCCATCCATATAAACATGAAGGAGGTAAAGTCTCCATCTTTCTTTAGGGATGCATAGTATTCCCTGGTGTACATATACCACAATTTATTGATCCACTCGTGGGTCGATGGGCATTTAGCCTTCTTCCGTGACCTAGCAATCATGAATTGGGCTGTAATAAACATTCTGATACAAATATCTTTGTTGTACTTTGATTTTTGATCTTCTGGATATATACCTAATAAAGGAATTGCAGGATCAAATGGCAGGTTTATTTTTAGTTCTCTCAGTGTTCTCCAGATGTCTTTCCAAAAGTAACGAATTAATTTGCATTCCCACCAGCAGCGTAGAAGTGTTCTCTTTTCTCCACATCCATGCCAACATCTCTGGTTTTGGGATTTTGTGATATGGGCTAATCTTACTGGGGTTAGGTGGTACCTCAAAGTAGTTTTGATTTGCATTTCTCTGATGATTAAGGATGGAGAGCATTTTGTCATCTATCTGTAGGCCATGCGCCTGTCTTCTTGAGAGAAATTTCTATTCAAGTCCCTTGCCCACCCTGAGATGGGATCGCTTGTTTTTTTCTTGCTAATACATTTGAGTTCTCTGTAGATTCTGGTTATTAGACCTTTGTCAGAGACATAACCAGCAAATATCTTCTCCCATTCTGAGGGCTGTCTACCTACTTTATTTACTGTGGTCTTGGCGCTGCAGAATATTCATTAACTTTTGATGAAGTTACTAGGGTTCCAAGGTATATTTCTGACATACTAAAATTAATAATGTATCAACTATTATTTCCAATTCCTATTTCTTTAAAGTGGAATAAACTGACTTGTACAAGCAAACACAACTTAATTGTGGGAGCAGAAGTGTATAGCCATACTTGAGAGTAATTTTTTGCTTCTTGCATTGTGTTTTACAAAGGGAGTGGAGAGCTTCCATTAATCTAGCACAGCAGTTATGTGAAGGTCACTTAATACATTTTCTAGTATATTTTAAAAGCAAATCAAGTGAGGGTTATAGTGAAGGTTGAAGAAAAACCACAAAGCCTTTGAGATTAAAAATAGAAGTAGAATGCTTTTTGTTGAAGACTGAATTGAACATAAGTATTTGTATTTACTATTTCTTGAAATTCCACTAAATAAGAATAAAGACATTTTTAAAACAGCATAAATCTACAAGGACTACTATCTGGCAGAAAAGACAAAAGCAACTAAAATTTGAAAGCAGAAAAGCGTATGAACAATTTTTTAACAAACTTCCATCTTTCAAGTGCTAAGAAGCCAAGAAAAGCTACAGAGCAAACCCTGAAGTAACACAATTTAAAATGCAAACATCCTGGAGAAGCTCTAGGACTCCGGCCCCAGACAGCACTGGAAACAAAATGAAAGCAGGATAGAAAGATAGGTTGAAAGTCAGCCCAAGAAGTAGTCAAGACTCTGATCTCAACAACTGCTCTTGCCCAGCTGAGAAGACCAGGGTCTATTCTCTGGAGAAATTAAAACAAAGTTATTTCTGGCTGGAAGACATAAGATAGAGTTGAGGGTTGGAGTCTTAAACTGATTATCAGTGAATCTAAGTGAATACTTACCTTTTTATGCAGAAAAATCTGCATAACTTCCAGAATTTTAAAAGCCACATAACAGAATGGAATCTTTCCATTTTAGAAATATGGCCAGTTCCAGAGGAAAGACTAAAGAATCTAAACATTGAGGGTCATCTAAAGTAATATCCCACTGAGATCACCCCCAAATGAGGACCATAGTCATTAAGCTTTACCCCATGCCCAATTTTTCCAAGCAACTTTTTCTTTTTTTCTGGTTCACTCACACTTTTTATTTCTGGTTCTCTGGTTCCACATTTTTTTTTTATTAAATCATAAACACACAGATCATGTATACATTAATGGATTTATGGGGTACAATGTGCTGATTTCATATAGAATTAGGAATGTTTACATCACATTGGTTAATATATACTTCATCTCATTTACTTTATTGAGACATTTATGCTGTATACTAATAGATCCAGCTTGTACCCTTGTATTATGCACCATAAATGTGATCCCACCATTCACTCGCTCTCAATCTGACCTCCCCTCCTTCCTCCTTCATGTTGGGCCATAGTTGTGATCTATTCTTCATATGAAAGTGTGAGTAATTGTACATTGGTTTCATAATAGTATTGAGTACATTGGATTGGATATTTTTGTCTTCCATTCTTGAGATACTTTACTAAGGAGGATACACGTCAGCTCCATCCATGTAAACGTAAAAGATGCAAAGTCTCCATCTTTTTAAAGGCTGCATGATATTCCGTGGTATACATAAACAATTTATTAATCCATTCATGGGTCGATGGGCACTTGGGCTTCTTCCATGACTTGGCTATTATGAATTGAGCTGCAATGAACAATCTGGTACAAATATCTTTGTTATAAAGTGATTTTTGGTCTTTTGGATATACACCTAGTAGAGCAATTGCAGGATCAAACGGGTCTACTTTTAGATCCCTAAGTATTCTCCATACTTCTTTCCAAAAGGAACGTATTAGCTTGCACTCCCACCAACAGTGCAGAAGTGTTTCCTTTTATCCACATCCATGCCAACATCTGGAGTTTTGGGATTTTGTTATGTGAGCCACTCTTACTGGAGTTAGATGATATCTCAAAGTGGTTTTGATTCGCATTTCTCTGATGATTAATGATGAGCATTTTTTCATGTGTCTGTAGGCCATGTGCCTATCATCTTCAGAGAAGCTTCTGTTCAAGTCCCTTGCCCACAGGAGAAGGAATTACTTGTTCTTTTCTTATAGTTCTCTGTGGATTCTGGTTATCAAACCTTTGTCAGAGGCATCACCTATAAATATCCTCTCCCACTGGAGGGCTGTCTGCTTGCTTTACTTACTGTGTTCTTGGCAGTACAGAAGCTTTTTAGTTTGATCAGATCCCAGTAATTTATTTTTGGTGTTGCTTCAATTACCCGGCGCGGGGAGGGGGGGCCCTCCTCATAAAGTATTCTCCCAGGGCAATTTCTTCAAGTGTTTCTCCTGCACTCTCTTCAAGAATCTTTATAGTTTCATGCCTTAAAGTTTAAATCTTTTATCCAGTGAGAGTCAATTTTTGTATGGTGAAAGGCGTGGGTCCAGTTTCAGTCTTCTACAAGTTGCCAGCCAATTCTCCCAGCACCATTTGTTAAATAGAGAATCTTTCCCCCAATGTATATTTTTGATGGGCTTATCAAAGATCAAATGATAAGTGTCTGGGTTCATCTCTTGGTTCTCAATTCTGTTCCACATATCTACCTCTTGCATTCCATAAACATGTTCCATTGAAAGTTCCTCTTTCCTGGTCATTCTCCTTGTTCTCTTTCCAATCTAATATTGTGTTTTCAGTCTTCTTTACGTGCCTCTTTGAACTCTCAGGCATCTGCTCTTGCTTCATTTTCCCATAGTCAAGTACCCTCCACAGGCGAGCACATTTGCTGCTGACTGTACCAATCTAAAGCAATATATCAGGTAGATGAAAGTCACCTCCTACAAAAAGAATTTATGTCTCTATTTTCTATAAGTTTATTTTAGGGTTTATTGGGATGATGGGATGAGAAAGTCTGTGGACCCACTCCCAAGAAACATAAGCACAACTTGTATAAATATCCAAAGGAAATATTTATTCAGGAGTATACTAAGACTAGGGTAAAAACTGTTAAGAGTGTACAGCACTTGACCGTGACCTACTTCTTCCCAACCCCCTCCCAACTCAAGTGAATCAAAGTTCCAATGCAAGCAGGTAAGAGGCAGGCTGCCAGCATTTCTCATCCCCTCAAATCTGAGGTGCCTTGGCTAAATTCCTTATAAATATGATGCATTCACAGACTCCTTTCCTTCATGTAACCCCCACTCATAGGCTACAGTCTCTGCCTTAGAATATGCGAGTTGAGAAAACCAAGAGCTAACTGCCCTTACATAAGGTTATTCACGGGCAGAAGCTCTATACTGGGAAAAGTAAATAAAGACTATCAGAAGCTACCACTCGGGCCCAGTCACCAAAGCAGCAACTCAGTGATTTTGCCCAGGGGAAGAGACCTTAAGAAAAGAGAACTATAAACTCTTCCTAAAGAAACTGACTTTATCTGAAATAAAGTGTACTCAAGTTTAAGGCTAAAGGTAGTCTCAAAAACAATAGAAATGTAGTAACAAGCAAATAAAGGAGGTTGGCAGTTCACTTAATTAAGAAAAACAAGCAAAAGACGTAGTTCATTAGAGGGAATCCTGAAGGAGCTAAGAGCTATCCCTGTGTCAGAACCCAAGTCAAAGACTAGCCCCCAAAACTACTCCAATTTAACTAGATCATCAATTTAAATGGGTGTGCAACAATTTAGGCCCTTCAACCAGTGTGCTGCAGCATACTTGTTTGCCATGAGAGGATCTTAGTTTAGCCTTGAAAACTTTTAAAGGAATTCCATTAGCCATAATGACTGTGCAGTCATTTAAAAAATGTTGCTCCAGATTTGGCAGGTGTTAACTGAAAACTTATTAAATATGGTACATGTAAACATTGCAGAAAGAAAAAGATTTACAATTAGCATAGTTATTCTACTCTCATCACTCTTCATAAAGAAACAGGAGATATGAATCTAAAAGAAAATTCCTTTCTAATTTGAACGTACTGTTCAAATTTAAACGTTCTGTTTACATGTACTTATCAACCAATAAAAGGACATTTGGTTTGCATAGCTCTTCTCCATTGAAACCTTAAGTACATTTTGGATATACTATATAGACAAAATAGAAGAAGCAGAAACAAGTTTTTGGTTACTGAACCAAATTTTACAAATAACATATAACAAAATCTTACATTATTATTAGGTTTTCATTAGCACATATATTCTTATATAATAATGAAGTCATATTCTAAGTCAACAGATGTCTTAGTGGTTCTTAAAACCCTACAACATTCCTTTTTTTTTTTAACAGTGAAACAATATGAAAATAAAATTATACTAGTCTAAAAGGAAAATAAAAATATCCCAGGACAACTGGGGAAACAGGAGATTCTGGGTAAGTGAAAATTCTGACTTATGAATAATTTATATGCTCCTTGAGAATTGGTAAAATAGGCGGCACCCGTGGCTCAGTGGGTAGGACATACACCCAAGCTAGTGGGTTTGAATCTAGCCTAGGCCAACTAAACAATGTCAACTGCAACAAAAAAATAGCCGGGCCTTGTGGCCGGTGCCTATAGTCTCAGCTACTTAGGAGACTGAGGCAAAAGAATCACGTAAACCCAAGTGTTTGAGTTTGCTGTGAGCTGTGACACCAAGGCACTCTACAGAGGGCACCATAGTGAGACTCTGTCTCAAAAAAATAAATAAATGAATAAAATAAATGGTAAAATAATATAATCAATTATTTTAATAATCATACTAAAATTTAAACAATAAAATAAAATCTAGCCTTCAATGTAGGCATCTTAGAAGGCTACCCTCTTTGCAACAATGATATCACTGTTTAAGTCTACAATTTTCAGACAGTCCTTAGCACCAGGTGAAGAGGAACAAGAAAACATAATCAGTCTAATTACTTTATATTCAGAAAGCATCTTCCAAAATATATCACTTAGTTGGGCCCCCTACTTTATTCAACAGACTAAGTTTGAACAATTTAGCATAAAACCTAATTAGCTTCCACTGATACCATCCAAGAAAATGTCTATAGCTCAATTCTAAAAAGAGTCTAAAATGGTTAAAAATGACAGTACAATTGAGTATATATATATGAAGCTTCCTACTGTGGAAACTACAAAATCAAAAGGATTAATACATTCCACGACTATTTTAAATAAATAACATTAGGATGAGAAACTGTACACACTTTCTCTCACTTACAATATAGTAAAATACACAATTTGAAAGCTACAATGAATAGAGAGGCCAGTCAAAAGACATTTCAAGACATTACTCATTTTTATGAACAATAATTTCTTACTTTTTCTACAGACATAGAAAGCATGCAAGACTGGACAGAATAACAAATAGCTACAGCAGAGTTTACAAAGTGTTTACCTTCATTACCACTTTGATTCAAACAAATTAGAGATATAATAAGCAAGTATTAGCATCCCCATTTTCCAGACAAGGAATTAAAAGGCCCAAAGAAATGATCTTAAATCCTTTTTCAGCCTCAAAACATCTGAAGAAGTCTCTTCAGTAACAGTGATTCTCTAGCTTAGGGTTGAAGAGAGTACCACCTAGAGCAAAGGTCCCCAGTCCTGGATGCACATTAGAACCTGGGATACCTTTACAAACTACTGATGACCTGGGTCTATTCCAGATGTTCGGATTGCATTGTTCTCAGGTGGGGCTCAGCTATTTTATTTTTAAGTAACTGTTAAGGGGATTCTAATTTGTAGCTGTTCATTGAACTAGAGAGAGAAACAAAACTCTGCATTTAGGGAGGACCTTCAAGTGATTCTTACAAAAAAAAAAAAAAATAAAGATCTTTAATGAGGTATAATTTATATGTATATTTACATATGCACCTACACATATTAAAGTCTAACTTGACAAATTTACAGAAATTTATAGAATTGTGTATCCATCATTATAATCCAGTTTTGGAAAACTTCTATCACACTTTTCTGTCAATATCCCTCCTACCCATGGCCTTGGATAACCACTGATCTGTTTTCTGTTTCCTTTTCCTTTTACAAAAATTTCATACAAATAATCACACAATAAATATCTAATCTTTTTTAGGTACAATCCAAACCCTGCATGCTTTTTCATTGCTAAGGAGTATTCTATTACATAGGAAAAAACTCAAATTTGTTTATCTATTTCACCAGTGGATGGATATCTGATAGTTTCCAATTCTCAGCTATAAGAATAATGCTTTTTTATAAAGATTTCCTTATAAGCTTTTGTGTGAACATGTTCTTATTTCTCCTGTCTAAGTACTAGGAATGAAGGGGCTGGGTTGTAGAGGTAAGGGTAAGTTTAACTGCCAAGCTGTTATTCTTAGTAGTTGTACTATTTTATATCCCCACCACCAACAATAGTGAGGTTTTCAGTTTCTCCACGCCTTCATCAGCATTTGAGAGTCACTGTTTTTTATTACAGCCATTCTAGTAAGTGTATTGTAGAATCACATTTTGGTTGTTATTTGCATTCCCCCAAACTAATGATGTTGGGTATCTTCTAATGTGCTTGATTAGCCATTCACGTGTCTTTGGTGAAATGTTTACTCAAGTCTTCTGCCTACTTATTAACTGGGTTACTAATGAATTGTTAGAATTTTATATATATTTATCTGTCTATTGTCAGATATATGGATCTATTTTCCCTTAGTACCTTATTTTTTAATTTTCTTAATGGTGTTTTTTTTAAAAGTGAACATTTTAAATTTAGGTGAATAACAACTATTTATATAGCATTTACATTGCATAGATATAAGTAATGTGGAGATGATTTAAAGTACACAGGAGGAGATGCATAAGTTATATGAAATTACTATTCCATTTTATATAAGTGACTTCAGCATCCAAGACTTTGGTATTCTAGGGGTCCTAAAGCCAATCCTCTGTGGATACTGAGAGACCACTGCACTTCTAAAGACTGTCCTGGGCTCTCTTGCCATGTTTTTGATGTATTGTTTTTTCTAACACACAAATAATTCCTAATTATTACATTAGCCTACCTGTGGTAGGCTTTTATGTCAGTGGCTTTCCGTTATTCATGCCTTTAGATAATCACCTCTTCCTTGAATCTGGGCCACTCTTGTGACTAGAAGTAGCAGAAGTGAGACCGTGCCAGTTCAGGGACAAAGTCTTAAAAAGTCTTGGCAGCTTCAAACTTTGATGTCTTTGTCCTGAGCCACCATGTAAAAATTCCAGCTAACCTGCTGGGGAGATCATGCAAAGAGACCAAGTGGCAAGGAAAAGGCTCTGGGAATTCAGAGAGAGAGGGAAAGCCAGCTGGCTCTGCAGCTAAACAATCTTCAAGTGCAGAGCAGTGCCATCAATGACCACTGGTAAGGTAAGTAGAACTAGCCTTCTAAGGCAGCTTAGATTATAGAACTATGAGCAAATAAAATACTTGCTGTTTTAAGCCACTAAATTGTAGCGTAGTCTGTCACATGATAGATAAATGAAACTGCTAGTAAATTCAGAATCTAAATCTCCAGCCATGCCTATTCTCCAGAGATCTAGACATAAATTTCAAACTAGACTTCAATCTCCACATAGATAACTTACCTGCATTTCAAATTCAACATCTGCTAAAATGGAATTCAGTATCTTCCCTATTTCCTCTCCAGGGCTATGTAAATAGCTGATTTTAAAATTGTATTTCTTGGAATTCTAGGGCTCTGTGGAATATTTCTACAGATTTCTTTACAACAGAGCTGGTATATATGTTTCATTTATAGTTCTATCACACCATGGGTCACCAAAAACTAATCATAAGCTCAAAAAAGATTAAACAAATTATTGTTCAAGCAAAAGTATAAAGGAACACACTTTAACTGGCCGTGACTTTGGGAAAAGTAACTTTAACATTTTGAGACAGTTAATTCTTCATGAAATACTATGATTTAAACTTAATCTCTGATTTTAAAACAGGAAGGTAAAATTTAATTTTTATAGTGCCAGTAGAGTGGTAAACAGTACACAGCAAAGAGTCGAATCCTTGGAGAAGTTACAGAGCTATTAATTGGCAGAGCCAGTACTATCTGTATAGGTTCTGTAACAGCTCAGTAACTTCTCCAAGCCCGAAGTTCCCCATCAGTAAAACGAGTATATAGGTATATATGGATTTCTTGTAAGTATATAGGTTTCTTATAAATAGTGAATGAATCGTTATTTCTAAGGTACAGTACTTAGAACACTGTGTAACATAGTTAAGTTGTCAAATAAGTTCTACTAATTTTTGAAGAAAACTGTACTCACAGGTTTTTTTAATATGCCATATAATAAATGAAGACTTTATTTTCATAAATTTGATTCCTGCAATGTCTCTAAGGAACCCATGTTCAATATAATTAGCTACCCAATGAACCAAAAGTTCTCCCTGTAGATCACTGACATGTTTAACGATATGGTTATGATTTCCATTACAGTAGGTTGCTACAGATAATTAAAAGTCTTAAAATGACGTGGATTCTTTAATCAGCAGTAATAATATGAAATAGTATTTTCTTATAAAGAGATGTTATTTTCACTTCAAATTTGATAAATACACTATCTATGTTCCATCAACAATTTAAAGATCTACTACTTACCACTGATTGTTTTTGGCTTTTTAGCTATATATTCCTTCCATTTTCTTGAACTGAGTTGGTTGGGAGGTGGAGTAAGTATGTTACTAACAGTACATGGCAATACAAAAAGAGCACCCACCTGAATAGAACAGAACATATATTTACTGATTGCACACTGAGATTCATTCTTAAATAGTGCCATCTGGCACTCGTTTTTCACTCATATTTCACCTATTTAACATGTATTTAGTAATGCTCCCTCTTCCAACAACTCTGCTATAAAAACTAAAAAGGTAAGAACAATGTATCATCCTCTGACTAAACAAAATGAAACAGAACAAAAGCCAAAATGTAGACAGACAAAAATAGAAAGTAGCATTCAAAGCTAGACTTCCCTTTTCCACTGAGGCCTACATCTCTGAAATCTTTATTATTCACAATATTTGCTTCAAGTTCTGGTTGTGAATGTAAATTCTTTGTATACTGACAAAACAGCATAAGGCTGAGAGAGTTCTACCAAAAGAGGTCATATTCACCATACTCTTACAATCTTTTTGACTGGATAGATTACTGTTCTGGCTTCAAAATAGAACACATCTGAAGGCAAGTTAGATACTCTGTTCCTAGAAATTAGACATTTAATACTAGTAATTCAAAACTGCAGAAAAACAACGAATTGCACGCTAGAAAACATAGCAGTGTCTGACTGATTTATGAGCAAAATCAGCTTATTCATCTTTGTAATCCCAGAGTTGGGGATACAGATGTTCATTAAATATTTGTTCAAAAAAATCACCATAATATGTTTAGGAAATTCTCAGTTTGATTAAGAACTAAATAAAACAGATTGCAACTCTGAAAAGCTGTATGTTGCGTATTATTTTAGAAATGTAGTTACATTAATCACCACATCCCAACAAAAATCATTAGTTTCTTTTGAAATCTATGGGGAAACTCAGGCAAGGCATTTGCCAAAGATAAACCTAATTCAGTCACTTTTAAAATTCATATATATAACCAAGCATTATAAATTAAAAATAAAAATATTTAGCAATATAAAATCATTATATATACACAAGATATGTTTGATTTTCTCAACATTAAATCTCAGTTCTTCTTTCTTGCACACATTAAGACTTCATAGCCCAAAACACATGATAGATAAGACTGCATTGTCCAAAAGGTCAATGAACCTGTAATGTGAGTTGCCAGAATGAGACTTGGTTACAGTTTCTCAACATTTTAGAGATGCTACATGATGTTTAATGCACTTATAGCATGATGTGAATGTGCTATGACTCATTAGTTCTAAAAGTGGACTTATTTTTAAATAGTCAAATACTGATTAAACTTTTGCTACAAATATGAAAACAGACACTTCTAAACCACACAAACTGTAATTCCCTACAAAACAAATTTGCCAATTGTTGATACTATATTCTTAACAAAGTTAGATTCCGATAACTTGTTCTCATCCACACAGTATTCACAGATAACCTCTGAGAGACTTGAGGATGATCTGTTTGGAACATCGTTCTATCTCCAGAGTATAAAAGACTAACAGTATTTTAAATTTGAGTTTCAAAAACCTTGATTCAATCTTTTCAAGAGGTCCTCCCTAAAGGCAGATACTATGAAAATTATGTTTCCAACTCTGCAAATTCCTCTCTTTAAAGAAATACTTCCTGGCCATAAGATTAGCGAACATTGTGACTCACTCACAATTCTATCTTGTCTTTTCCTAATCTGCTTAATTATTAATAATTTAAGTTGTACTTCAAGAAATTTTTACTTATATTCTGGGGCTAATCATAGATAATTTTTTTAAGCTCAGAAGTTGATTAAAAACCACATAAATCACTAGATTTTAAACTGATTGAAGCATCAGTTTCCTGAGGAAGGGCCTTGTCCATCTTATTCTCTCCTGTATCTAGAATGAGTAGTTGGCACAGTGTAGGCAGTACAAAAAAAAAAAAAAGTCAAATAAATGAATAGAAACCAAAATATAAAGCACTAGAATGATTTCAAGGAAAGAACATACAATTCAAAGCTTTTTTCCAAAAATATAAAAGATAAATTAATTAAAACTCAATGTAAAAGAAAAATAAACTACTTCACATTTAGAGAATGTCTAAGTTATGTTACGTTTCAAAAATTATTTATTTCTTTTGCTGCATCAAAGTGGGAACATATTTATAAAGATCATTTATTTATTCCCTACTAATAATATTAGCATTCTAATTTTTTATAGTTATGGTCTAAGAAGCAATAAAAATGACAATCAAATGCAATAAATTTAAAATAAAGCAACTGAAAATACAATATGGTTAAATATCAATAGTTTAGGTTGCTTCTAGGATTAGTATTGCCTATCTTCAATAACTAGATAAAGAATTATTCTATACCTATATTTAACAAATTACAGGTATACATCTGATTTTGACTTGAAATTTCTCTATAAAACTTCTCTATAAAATTTCTACAAATTTCATCACATCTTCAAATTACTCAAGAGAATATCTGATGATTTATAGTTTTAAAGAAATTGTTTCACATATATGGGTTAATGATGTGGACCACATAAACTTCAAAGACAACAAAAATTAGTTAGCAAACATCATTTATAGTATACTTAGTAGTTTATAAAATATATTCCAATCTGGTTTTCATTACAACTCTGAAATAGGTAACACAGGGATGATTGTATTTCCACTTTGTAATTTAAAAAGCTATAAGCCAGTGAGTGGCAAAGCTGGCTTAAACTTAATTTTCTTTAAGTACATGCTCTTATACTTTAGACTTTCCTACTATACCACTTTCCTTTCTTTTCTTAATTGTAATTTAGAGGAGATGATTAATGATAAATGGCAAATAACATTACCATTTCCTAGAATAAAGAGGCTCTAAAAGACCAATCACTAGTGTTACACAGAGAGCTACTTGAGCTAAACCAGGAGCAGAATATTTTTATTCTTAGTATACAATTATTTTTAAACTATATCAATTCATAAAACTTTTATGCAAATTGATCTGTAGAAATATATGACTTTACTAATCTCTAAAGTAAATTCCCCTGGCTTATGTCCTATCTCAGTCTATATACTTTTTCATAGTTCTTATGCCTGCAGTTATTTATTTTCTATTTATCCACCAAAATTTAAGTTCCAAGGATTGAAGCTTCATCTCTACCATTCATTACGGGGTCTCCAATATGGAGAATAGTCCCTAGCGTACAACTAGAATTAAAGGTGGGGAAATTGTGGCCTTCTGATTTCAAGATTTGTTATTTTTAAGTATTAAAGGAGGCAAGAAAAGCTTCATTTTTTTCTCTGTTGCACCCCTTTTAGTAAAAGGATTTGTTCTGTAAAATTTGGATTCAGTCAAAAGGCTGCATTATTCAAAAGACTATTAAATTTATAGAGAAAGAGGCTGGAAGCCAAAATTTTAAATTACCATATAGACAAGCATCTTAAGGCCAAAATAGTATTTCCTTTACTATATCAATTTTCTAATAGAATTATAACAAAGATTAGATTATAGCACCATAAGAAAACTGCTATAATTATATTATTTTTCCTAGCAGAATTGTTGGATAATAGCATATTTGTTCTTAAGACAATAAGAAAATGCTGTTAAATATTGTCAATATGTATTTTGTGCATTAAAAATCATTTTCATAGAAATATAACGGTTGAACTAAGAGCCAGAAAGAAAGGCAAACTTTACTTTTTCCTATTAAAACCTGGACTTTACTTTAAACAGCTGTTTCCACTTAAAATCCTTTATACTGTAGTTAAAAAAGGTAAAACTATTCCAATTTTACCATGTTATTATATATATAATAAATATTAAAATATCTACAAATCTCCTAAATCATCAGAATTACGTAAGAAAAAACTTAAAACTCCCAAATGATAGCTTAGTGAAGATTTAGAAGATTTTCACTTCCAACCCCTATCCTACCATGAAAAAAGTAATGCATGTCTATAAATGGCTTCTCACAAAACTGAAATCAGATGTTGGAATAGGTTCACAATAAAGTGTTGTAAAATTTTGAAATGTTAAAGCAATTACCAGTTAGAAAGCTTATTTCTGAAAATCTCTTCTAAAAATAAAACATCACTTTGTCTGCAGAGTACTTTTAGAGTTACTATGAGAAGTTCAAAACCTCTCACTGTGAATTAGGACCAAAATCATGTCACTTTACATTAAAGAAACCAAGCCATCAAGCCAAACAGATGAATAAGTTATATTTCCTTTTCCTATACATCCTTAAGTGTTAAGTATAAAAACAAAAAACCAGAGCTTCTCAGCCTTTTGGCTAAGACAAGAAACTAGAGATACCTTGCCACACAGAGATGAAATCTGTTCCAACAGCAACATGGAATTCTGTTTGGTACTGTTTTTTGTCAATCCTCTGTACTAAGGAGTTAAAGACGGAATGGCAACTCTGAAAGAATTTACTCCCTAAGTTTGATTATTTTAATTCTTCTACAAGTTGTGTAATTTCAATTACAAAATTTAACTGAAGGAATTAACAATTATTCCTTTCCTAAAGGATAATTATTTTCCTGATAATTCAATACTGAAATTATACTAAAAAATACTTTTACTATGAGTAGTAATACTATAAACAATCAGAACAAGAAATTTATATACCGCAGCTTTTGAATAAAAATTCAAAAACACTATCCCAATGTTTCATTTCCAACCAATCTCAATTTCTTTTTATATAAGACGTTCTGTTCTTAGGTATATTTCTAAAATTTCTTACATATTTATCCTTAAAAGTGACTTAAAAACATTAAATATTTGCAGATACATGTGATAGCATTTATATTTCTTCAGTATATAAAAAGATACATCAGTCAACTGGTACTTATATATCAATCATGTTGACAGCAGGAAAAACATATGAACATTTCATAAGTTCATAAATTACTCTGTTTTTCTCCATAGATTCTTAACATTCTTCCCTCCTCCCTACCCTATAAGTAATGAGTAGCAATACCATGAAGTCCTCTGCCTATTCCAGAAGCATCAATACAGTACTTTAGTGGGAATGTTTTCTTCTGCAAGTTGTAGAACATTTTTTAAAACAACAGCATAAAAAGTATACTTAATATTACTTAAAAACAAATGGTCAAACATCTAAGTATGGGGTGGTACCATGAAAACAGTTTAAACGGTTCTATTCAAACCATTCTGATGCAGACAGCTTATCAGGAAATGAGATCTTCCCTGGAAGCCCAATATTTAGAAGAGAGATGCTACTCCAGTTGTAGTTAGGGCCCAGAGCCAGGACTGCTCAACTAACCTTTCAATCCCATCACTCAAAGAGCTTTGGTTAAGTTCTAGGTTTTCCTTAAAAAACAGTTTGAAAACCATTGGTCTAGACTAGTGGTTCTCAACCTTCCTATGCTTCCCCCAACCACAAAATTATTTTCATTGCTACTTCATAACTGTAATTTTGCTACTGTTATGAATTGTAATGTAAATATCTGATATGTAGAAGACCCCCAAAGGGTTCGTGACCCACAGGTTGAGAACAGCTGGTCTAGAGCATAATTCTAATATGGGACAACAGATTGTCCCTATGCTGAGACACAGGACATTGTAACTCCATTAAAAACCTTTGGGGGGAGGCACCTGGGCCCAAAGGAGTAGGGCGCTGGCCCTATATGCCGGAGGTGGCAGGTTCAAACCCAGCCCCGGCCAAAAACTGCAAAAGAAAAAACACCTTCGGGTATTATTTCCATAGCCCAACCCACAACAAATAAATATGGCTTGAAAATAAAGGTGCTTGCCTAGGGAGAAACATTTCTGATAGGGTAGGTTTAGAATCCAGGATGTGGGAAAAGCAAGAACCTCCTTTCCCAGCAAATCCAGCAATAAAGATTCTGGCAGCCAACTTGGACATCAACATTAAAACAATAAATAAAATGAAATAAAAATGCGTGCCTACTTAACACCTGACATGAACAGAACATTCTACCTGGCACAGAAAACGTAATCTAAAATGAACATACAACGAAAAGGATACAACTCGAATTCGATGTCTGACATATAGCAGGAGGGTAGATCTGATAATTTTATCATCTGTACAAATTCTAAAGCAGGGCCATAATAATGGAAAACCTAAAAAAGAAATTAAAATTGTATGATGTTTTAAATACTACAAATGAAAATAAAAGTTAATAAATTAGTAAAGGATAAAAATTTTTAAATGAGTATTAAAAAGCAACTTTTTACACATTATGCAAACCAAACATTTACTCTTCTATAGCAGACAAGAATTTCTTTCAATTCTACCTTCCAGAATATACAAATACGAAGATCTCTCAGTAACCAGAAGGAGCTTTACCAGGAGAAAATAAGTATAGAAAGAGGCAAGACAGAGGATAAGAGCTCAATTTTTGCTGTTTATTTTCAACAAGACAAACAGGTGATTCAAAAGGCTACAGTGTTAAAGAAACAAATTAGCAACCTCTCTCAGCAGGTAGGATCGCAGGACTGAAATGGGGAAAGAAAAGCCACGCTAGGATGAACTTGGGTTGAATGGTATGTGGAGAGTAAAACAAAAAAATTCCGGAGAAAAACTGAAAAATTAGAAGGAAATATAGTGAAGCCAACCATGTGCCGGCTGAGTATTGCACTTCAGGTAGCACCTAAAACTAAGTTAGAGTGATCTAGTAAGACAGTTATTTAATAGCCGGAGCTATGGTGCTTCCCATAAACATTAAAGAAAAGAGAACACGTCTTGAAAAAGCTACACCAAGTTTTAAACTTGCAAAAAGCTGAATAATTTGACTACATATAATAATGTGTATAAATAGCATATTTAGGTATAAGTGTGGTATATGTGTGTCTACAGTGTTGATGTGTATATATGACTATGTACGTATACATATACAGAGAGAGAAAGGATGGATTTTACATTTATTGAAGAGTTTATACTCTAAGATTCTCTTAAATAGCAGCAAAAATTTAGATATATTATTCATATAGTTGGGGTCATCAACCTTATGATTCTAATCTTTAGAAAAGAATTTAATATTCCTGTGAAAGATGGCTATAAGTTAATTAAGCAATTCTAAACAAATACTAGAAATTAAGTTCACATCAGAAATTATGCCCCCTTTTTGTACTACTCTTTGATCAGAAGATATTAACCATCTTTGTGATATCCTTGTAACTTCACGGCCAAAATGTTTCATAGATTTTTAAAGTGCTTCCATATAAATACCTCTTCCTATGTTATTTCTCCAACATTAGAAAGCCAACTGAATGCTTTTCTAATTATTGTATTTTGTAATTACTTGCACTTTAAGAAAACATCTATGAGAGACATGGGATGAGTAGTAAGCATATGTCAGGTACTTTGTCAGATGTTAATTTCTTACTACTTTATTCCTCAAAGCTCTGTAAAATAGGTGTGTTATTATTGCCCTCACTTCATAAATGAGTTGATCAATCTAAACAAGATTATACCCAGCACCACACAGATGACAGGCAGGTTCGAAACCTAGGCCTCCCTAACACTAAAGTTCCTTCTGTTCGATCACATTCTCTCTAAATTGAGTCTTAGAGGTCACATACTAAAGTCCCAACTAAATGTGGTTTCAGGCCTACACTGATATTATAATTATAATATATTTTTTAAAAAGTTTAAAACAGGCTCGGCGCCTATGGCTCAACCGGCTAAGGCGCCAGCCACGTACACCTAAGGTGGCGGGTTCGAATCCCCAGCCCGGACCCGCCAAACAACAATGACGGCTGCAACCAAAAAATAGCCGGGCGTTGTGGCGGGCGCCTGTGGTCCCAGCTACTTGGGAGGCGGAGGCAGGAGACTCGCTTGAGCCCAGGAGTTGGAGGTTGCTGTGAGCTGTAATGCCACGGCACTCTACCCAGGGGGACAGCTTGAGGCTCTGTCTCAAAAAAAAAAAAAAAAAAAAAAAAAAATTTAAAAACAATGACAGCTTCATTAACATTTAATGCTGATAACAGTATAACGTAAGCATTCAATTATACTAAAAATTACGCTAGCGAGCATACTTAAGTACATATATTATATATATCAATAATAATTAACTCAAGATTCAAACATATTTTATAGGAACAAAAATACGCACAAATAAATGATTAAATACAATTACCTTTGGCAAAATATTCTTATCCTTTAATGGTAGCATCTTTTTGGCAAGAAAGCCAGTATTTAAATTAGATGTACTAAAATTCTTAGGTGTGACTCCCTTTAAACAAAATTCAGGAAAGCTAATTTCAAATCCAAACTGAAAAGAAACCAAGAGAACACAGTTATAAGCATCATGAATAATGCTATAAAAATTAATACATCTTATAATGTAAAAGTTGAGAGGAAGCCCATGTATAAATTTATTTTTGATTCTTCAGCTCAAAGTGTGGTTCTCACATTTAGATATACATTCTTCTTATTTCAACGTAGACATCAATTTTTCATGAACAGCTCTCTTTAACCCTTCACCAGCTGGCAAGCATGTTAAGCCCATTCTATGCAAATACCTCTTTTGCATTGTTCAATATTTGGATTCCCACCAGTCTGTAAGTTATGCAAAGACAGAAGCTGTCTCTATTATTCATTACCAGATCCACAGTACTGTGTCTGACACATAGTTTGCTTTGAATATATGTTGTTGATGAGAAAACGAATTACTACAGAAGTAGTAACAGTAACAGAAGTAGTAACAGATGCAATAGTAAAGGTAGCAGCAACAATTAATGATAGCTAACACTTACTGGGTGGTTACTTTGTATTTTAAATAATTTAATCCTCATAAAAATCTATGAGCTAGAACTACTATTAACACAGTCTTATGGATGAAGACAACTGTGGCACCAAGAGGCTAAGTATTATCCAACATCTCACACAAAACTAGAAAAAAAAAGAGCTAGAATTTGATGGTTGGCACTGTAACTCTAGAATATATGTCCTAGTCACTATAGGACATTGCACTTAGTCAATGCCTCTTGGCTAAAAAGCTATTCTCTAAATTTATCCTGTGGAGGTATGAACATTAATATTCTTCCTATTCATAAGAGTCACATGAGGCTCGGCGCCTATAGCTCAACCGGCTAAGGCGCCAGCCACGTACACCTAAGGTGGCGGGTTCGAATCCCCAGCCCGGACCGCCAAACAACAAT